>NC_044551.1:163466984-164066984 GCF_007565055.1 Rhinopithecus roxellana
TCTTGCCCTTATCCATCAGAGGAATCACTATTTGGCAGGTATAGTCCTACAAAATGTATTTCTTAATAAGAGATGAAAATAAAAATTATTATTTGATCTATAAACTGCAGAATGGATGATGTGTTATCAGGCATGAAAACATTAACCTCCTTCTAGATCTCCATCAGAGCCTTAGATGTCTAGAGGTCTAGGTGCATTGTCAATGACCAGTAATATTTTGAAAGGACTCTCTCTCTTTTTTTTTTTTTTTTTTTTCTGAGCAACTGATTTAAACAGTGGGCTTAAAAATATTCAGTAAAGGCTGGGTGCGGTGGTTCATGCCTGTAATCCCAGTACTTTGGGAGGCTGAAGCAAGAGGATTGCTTGACCCCGTGAGTTCAAGACCAGCCCAGGCAACATAGCAAGATCTTGTTTCCGCTAAAAATAAAAATAAATCAACCAGGCATGGTGGCATGAGCCCATAGTCCCAGCTACTCAGAAGGCTTGTGTGGGAGGATTGCTTGAGAGTGGGACGTCAAGGCTGCAATGAGATGTGATAGGGCCACTGCATGCCAGCCTGGGTAACAGAGCGAGACCTTGTCTCAAAAATAATTCAGTAAAGCATGCTGTAAACAGATGTACTGTCATCCAGGCTTTGTTGTTCCATTTAAAGAACACAGGCAGAGTTGATTTAGCATCATTCTTAGGGGCTGTAGGATTTTCGGCATAGTAAATATCCATTAGCTTCAACTTAAAGTCACCAACTGCATTATTCCCTAACAAGACAATCAGCCTGTCCTCAGCAGCTTTGAAGCCAGGCACTGACTTCTTCTCTCAAACAGACAAGGATTTTGGGTGCTACATCCTAGACGGCATCTTTTCCCAACAGAAGGCTGTTTTGTCTACACTGAAAAATCTGTTCAGTGTAGCCACTAAATGGGACAGCTTTGAAGCCAGACATTGACTTCTTCTCTCAGACAGACAAGGATTTTGGGTGCTATGTCCTAGACGGCATCTTTTTCCAATAGAAGGCTGTTTTGTCTACATTGAAAAATCTGTTGTTTAGTGTAGCCACTAAATATTAGCTAATCATTGATCATCATCAATGATATTAGCTACATTTTCTGGATAACTTGCTGCAGCTTCTCTATCAGCACTTGCTGCTTCACCTTGCACTTTTATGTTATATGTTACGGAGATGGATTCTTTCTTAAACCTCCTGAACCACCCTCTACTAGCTTCCCACTTCTGAAGCTTACTAACCTTCCTCAGCCTTCATAGAATTGAAGGGAGTTAGGGCCTTGCTCGGATTAGGCTTCAGGTTAAAGGAATGTTGTGGCTGGTTGGATCTTCTGTCCAAACACCTAAAACTTTCTCCATATCAGCAATAAGGTTTTGCTTTCTGATCATTTGTGTGTTTATTGAAGTAATTTCCTTTTAATTCCTTCAATAATTTTGTCTTTGTATTTACAACTTGGCTGTTAGGTGCCAAGAGGCCTAGCTTTCAGCCTATCTTGGCTTACACATGCCTTCCTCACTAAGCTTAATCGTTTCCATCTTTTGACTGACAGTGAGACATGTGACTCTTCCTTTCACTTTAACACTTAGAGGCCATTGTAGGGTTATTAATTGGCCTAATTTCAACATTGTTGTGTCTCAGGGAATAGGGACTGCAGGAGAGGGAGAGAGATGGGAAATGGCCAGTTGGTCGAAATAAAACAAAGACAACGTTCATCCATTAAGTTCCCCCATCTTATCTGGGCATGGTTCATGGTGCCCCAAAACTTATTATTATTATTTTTTGAGACAGAGTCCTGCACTGTCGCCAGGCTGGAGTGCAGTGGCGCGATCTTGGCTTACCGCAACCTCCACCTCCAGGGTTCAAGCGATTCCCCTGCCTCCCAAGTAGCTGGGACTACAGGCCTGTGCCACCATGCCCGGCTTATTTTTTGTATTTTAGTAGAGATGGGGTTTCACCATGTTAGCCAAGAAGGTGTCTATCTCCTGACTTCGTGATCACCTGCCTTAGCCTCCCAAAATGCTGGGATTACAGGCGTGAGCTACCGCACCCGGCCTTAAAACTATTATAATAGTAACAGCAAACACCACTGATTACCGATCACCGTAACAGAAATAATGAAAAGGTTTGAAATATTCCAAGAATTACCATATGTGACACAAAGCGTATGCTGCTGGAAAAAATGGCACCAAGAGACTTCCTCGGGCAGATTTGCCAAAAACCTTCCATTTGTAAAAAGGCAGTATCTACTCGTGGCAGCAGAGCGAAGTGCAATAATGAAGTATGCCTGTAGTGATGGCACATAGTATCCTTCAGAAGTTTTAAAAGGTGAACAGTTTTGTTTTGTTTTTCCGAGACGGAGTCTTGCTCTGTTACCCAGGCTGGAGTGCAGTGGTGTGATCTCAGCTCACTGTAACCTCCAACTCCCGGGTTCAAGTGATTCTCCCGACTCAGCCTCCCTAGTAGCTGGGATTACAGGTGTGCCACCACACTCCGCTAATTTTTGTATTTTTAGTAGAGACGGGGTTTCACCACGTTGGCCAGGCTGCTCTCGAACTCCTGACCTTATGATCCGCCTGCCTCAGTCTCCCAAAGTGCTGGGATTACAGGCGTGAGCCACCGCACCCGGCCTAACACACAGCTCACTTAAGTTTCTAACACACAGCACACTGAAACACAAAGTCTATAACTTTGCTAGTTCTACCACTATAAAAATCCATTTTGCCAAATTGAAAGCAAGCTCTAGGGCCCAGGAACGGATAAAAATTAAACATAACGAGTATTTCCTCGCCTGCTCTAACATCCTGAACCACACAGATTCCCCTCGTTGCACAGTCTTCGCCCCTTAACAGAGGGTAGCTAGTATCACCCATACTCGCTGAAAAACTGGAAAGGAGGGAGGGTCGAAGTTAAACCCATTTCAGTGGCCGTGCATGCGCCCCACCTCGTCTTCCCAGCGAGATTTGGGAAAGGAATGAGAAGCTTTTATGATCCTCTCGCGAGAGGGGAAGTCTTCGCGCTACGTCAGAGACTAGAGATCTTGGCGCCGAGCGACAGGTGCCGGAACAAACAGGCGGTGAGAAATCGCGGACGTGGAACGATTTGGTGGGCAGGACTTCCGGCGGAAAAGCGGGCTGTCTCGGAAACTCGGAGGTGGGTTCTTCCCGGGTTTCTAACTACGGCTGCTGGGCTGTTGTTTAGACTCTTGTGAAGATGGCTTGCGCTGCGGCGCGGTCCCCGGCGGACCAGGACAGGTGGGTTCTGGGGAGGTGGGTCCTCAGAAAGGAAGGGGCTTGCTGTGGTGCCGCGAGTGCTACACCGCCTTCTCCCCTCCGCGGCCTCTAGAATGGCCTAGCTGATCCAGCTCGCCCTGGACGGGCTCCGCGCCTCTCCTTGGCGGCTGGTTTTTCTGAGAATCCTGCAGCAGCCACCAGGCTCTTCGCAGGGCTCCTGAAATTCCGACCGTAGGTAGCCTAGTGTTTACCTGTACGCGAGACAAGGATTTTGGGTGCTACGTGGACATAATATTAAGTAACATAATCACAGTGTGAGAGATGTGTTCTTTTTAATTATTGTTGCGTTCAGAAAGGCTCATTTGTGAAATTTTGGAAGTTTTTAATACCTCGGACACTTTTTATATAAGAAGGCGGACCCATTCTCAGGAACTTTTAACAGGCTGCCGTGTCTAATGTAACATTTATCCAGGTGGTTTTGTTTCTTTTCGTGTTTTTTTTTTCCTTCCAAGGTAGTGGATAAAGTTTATTTTTAATTAAGTAAAAGGGAGGTAATTTAAAGAAAAAACATTAAGCAAATAATAGCATAGGTGTACCAGCAGTGATGATGACCACGCCTACCACGGACGGAAAGAATGTATTTTTGAAAATACTTGTTATCCTTTGAATGTAGTTGTCCAGGTTCTTGACGTTTTGAATAAGGAATTGAACAAAACACACAAAGCAAGGCAGCGAAAGCAGATTTATTTTAAACAAAAGTACACTCCACAGGGTGGAAGCAGGCTCTAGCAAGCCGCCCAAGAGCTGTTGGTTACGGAATTTTCTGGGGTTTAAATACTCTGTAGAGGTTTCCTGTTGACCAGTGCCAGTCTGATTGGTTGAGGGAGGGGGATCACTCAGAATGAGGAGTAGGCCTACGGCCAGTCTGATTGGTTGCTGGAGGGGACCTTTCCAAGGTAGTTTGATTTTTCAGCTGCCACGCAGAAAAAGGAGGGGTTGAAAAGGGAGTAGCCGTCTGGTATCTACTCAGCATGAATTGGCCTTCGGTTCCCTGCCACCCGACCCTCTTCTCCTGACTCTTACTGCTCTAGTGATACCACTTATGCTATTGTCTGTGGCAGGTTTATTTGTATCTATCCTGCTTATTTAAATAATAAGAAGACCATCGCAGAGGGAAGGCGAATCCCCATAAGTAAGGTAAGCAGATGGCTGGCTCTTTGGTCCACGAGGGATTGGGGTGTCATCCTGGTCGGGCCACGTCATCTTGTTAGAGCCACAGGGGGTTCTCTTCACTGCATTTATTTCGGGCTTGAGGAGAACGACAGCCAAGAATTGGGGTGCGTTCCTTAGTGTTGGTGAAACCAGAAAGGCATTAATTCATAGCTGAAGGGAATTTTTTTTTAATGGCTCTTAATGAGCCTGTGTTTGTAAAGAAGTGGGGGCAGAGTCTGTAGAGTTTACATGTTTTTTTAAAACGAAGTTATGACATTGTTCCCCTTGATACAGGAAATCACAATTATGACATTGTACGATATATTAACAATGTTCAGAATGTAGTTGAGATTTTTTTAAGTATGTGAAGACTTGCAAAATGTTCAGCCCTGTTGAGTTTTATTAAAGTGTAATTTGTATTTTGTAATATGACAGATTTAAGGCACCTAGGTTTGATGCAGTGAATTCTCACGTGATGAGTACATCTGGGTGGTAACAAGCACTCAAAAAAGAAAACTTTTTTTTTTTTTTTTTTTTTTTTTGAGACGGAGTCTCGCTCTGTCGCCCTGGCTGGAGTGCAGTGAACGGATCTCAGCTCACTGCAAGCTCCGCCTGCCAGGTTCGCGCCATTCTCCTGCCTCAGCCTCCCGAGTAGCTGGGACTACAGGTGCCCGCCACCTCGCCCGGCTAGGTTTTTGTATTTTTTAGTAGAGACGGAGTTTCACCGTGTTAGCCAGGATGGTCTCGATCTCCTGACCTCGTGATCCGCCCGTCTCGGCCTCCCAAAGTGCTGGGATTACAGGCTTGAGCCACCGTGCCCGGCCAAAAGAAAACATTATAAGCATCCAAGAAGATTGCGTTATGTTCCCTTCCAGTCACTGTCTCCTCCGCATATGCTCAAAAATACCAGGATGACCACTGTCATGACTTTGACACCATAGATTACTTCTGCTTATTTTTCACTTTTCTGTAAACGGAATTTCACAGTATGTACTTTTGTATCTTTTTTTTCACTGAACTTTAAGTTTACAAGATTTATCTACATATTAGAATGTAGTTGAATTTTCATTGCTCTGTAACAGGATTTGTCAATAGCAGCACCATTGCCAATTTGATTAGGTAATTGTTGTTGGGGGTTGTTATGTGCATTTTAAGATGTTCAGCAGTATCCCTGGCCTCTACCCACTATCCCCCTCCAACCCCCATTCCCTAATTGTGACAATCAAAAATGTCTCCAAGCATTGCTAGATGTCTTTTGCGTGTGGGTAGGGGTAGGGGGCCTGAGGACAGAATTTCCCTGCTCAAAACTACTGCCCTGTCTCCTCTATAGTATTGCATTGTGTGAATATACTAGAGTCTTTTCTACCTTCTTTTTTGTTTGTTTTTTTAAGAGACAGGGTCTGGCTCTGTCACCCAGGCTGGATTGCGGCGGTGTAGTCTCAGCACACTGCAGGCTCCACCTCCCGGACTCAAGCCATCCGCCAACCTCAGCCTTCTGAGTAGCTGGGACTACAGGCACATGCCACCATGTCCAGCTATTTTTGGATTTTTTTGCAGCAATGGGATTTCTCCATGTTGCCCAGGCTGGTCTCAAACTCCTGAACTGAAGTGATCTGCCTACCTTGGCCTCCCAAAGTGCTGGGATTACAGTTGTGAGCCACCACACCTGGCCCTCTCTACTCTGGATGGAAAATTGGATTATTTCTATTAATAGTTTGAGGCTATTATAAATAGTTGTCTTTTAGTGAACATATTTTGTAGAACACATCTGGGAATGGAATTGCAGGGCCATAAAGAATGCATATATTCAGCTTTAATAGATACTAGCAGTTTTCTAAAGTGTTTGTATGTGTAATTGTTTAAAAGGTCAGTAATCATTGAGCACCTACTATGTTCAGAGTACCATGCTAGGTGCTGGGGAATACACTGGTTAACAAAACAAAGCCCCTGGCCTCAGAAGTTTATATTCTGTTGGAGGGGAGATGGGCACACAGGTATGCGTTAGTGTTATTCCTAGGAATTTAAAAATTACAGTGGAAGCATCTGTACTTAATGAAAAAGGAAACCTAGGGTTTTGGTACTTGTTTGATTATAGTATTTGAAATTATTTACCCAGCATTATGGCAATGTCCACTTAAAGCAAATATATTTAGTGTTTATGTTTTTAACTGTTCAGGCTGTTGAAAATCCTACAGCTACAGAGATTCAAGATGTATGTTCAGCAGTTGGACTTAACGTATTTCTTGAGGTATGACATGGTTCTTCACTGTTTTCCATACTCATCTAATTGATGTAATAACTTTCTTAAGCCCTGTTTTCCTTTTGTTTCGTTTATGTTAGAAAAATAAAATGTACTCTAGAGAATGGAATCGTGATGTCCAATACAGAGGCAGAGTCCGGGTCCAGCTCAAACAGGAAGATGGCAGCCTCTGCCTTGTGCAGTTCCCATCACGTAAGCTTTTTAAATGAATCAGTGGGGCTCAGGGATAGGTTTCTCCTACGCAACACAGAAAAGGTTCTAAAACTGAAAGGTGAAAGTCACAGTTTGCATTCTGAAGATTAATTTAAAGACAGGACTACTCATGAAGGGAAGCAGTAGTTATAATTTCTTTGAGGTGAACGACCTCTTTGAAAATGTAATGAGACCCGCTAAACATTTTTCCAAAAAATTATTGTGTGAACATTTTATAAACCTCTGGAAGTCTGTCATTGCTCCCAGGTTAAGAATATAAAATTATGAAATTGTTGGATGTTAATTGCCATTTCAGATCCTAGAGGTCCTTGAGGTCTGTTAATATCTAATTATTATATCATTAATAAATCTAAAAAGCAACATTGACTGAAAAAAGCAAGAGATATGCATGATATGGTACCACTTAGGTAAATTTAAATACAAAATACTACTATTTATTGATAGATGCATATGTAATGTTGTTTATTGGTATTTTTTTGAAAGACTGTGTAAGGAAACACTCACTCTTAAGACAGTAGTCACCTAATGGTGAGCAGGGTAGAGAGTAGAAACACAGGAATTGATGGTCATAGAAGACTGTTGCATCATCTCTAGTGTTTTATTTCATGAAAAACAGTAACCAAACTGACATCAATATAACAGAATGTTAGTTCTGAGTATTAGGAAGATAAGTTTTTGTTTACATGTTGTTTATTTTTCTGAATTTTCATCTCTGAGAATTTTAATTTTTTAAAACAGAGCTATTACTTTTTTCTTTCAGTTTAATAATCCCCTCAGTTTAGTTGAACTCTCCCATTAAATTTACTTAAAAACAGTGAAATTGTCAGACAAACTGACATGTTTGATTTTTTTTGTTTTGTTTTTGTTTTTGAGACAGAGTCTTGCTCTGGCTGGAGTGCAGTGGTATGATCTTGGCTCACTGCAACCCCCGACTCCCTGGTTCAAGTGATTCTCCTGCCTCAGCCTCCCGAGTAGCTGGGACTACAGGCATGTGCCACCACACCCAGCTAACTTTTGTATTTTGGGTAGAGATGGGGTTTCACCATGTTGGCCAGGGTGATCTCGATATCTTGACCTCGTGATCTGCCCACCTTGGACCTCCTGGAGTCCTGGGATTACAGGCATGAGCCACTGCACCCGGCCTGATTTTATAAAAATAGAGAGACAAGGGTCTCACTGTGTTGCCCAGTCTAATTTCAAACTCCTGGCCTCAAGCAATCTTCCCATCTTGAGGAGATCCCAAAATGCTGAGATTACAGGCATTAGCCATCATACCCAGCCAGCATGTTTGAACTTTTATTTTTAAAGACAAGGACTCACTCTGTCATCCAGGTTGAGTGCAGTGGCACGATTATGGCACACTGCAGTCTTTTTCTTTTTTTTTTTGAGACAGAGTTTCGCTCTTGTTGCCCAGGCTACAGTGCAATGGTGTGATCTTGGCTCACTGCAACCTCTGCCTCCCAGGTTCAAGTGATTCTTCTGCCTCAGCCTCCCGAGTAGCTGGGATTGATTACAGGCATGAGCCACCATACCTGGCTAATTTTGTATTTTTAGTAGAGATGGAGTGTCTCTATCTTGGTCAAGCTGGTCTCGAACTCCCGACCTCAGGTGATCTGTCCGCCTCGGCCTCCCAAAGTGTTGGCGTGAGCCAGCACGCCCGGCTAACACACTGCAGTCTTGACCTCTTGGGCTCAAGCAACCCTCGCACCTCAGCCTCCCAAGTAGCTGAGAATACAGACGCATGATTTTTTGTTTTTTCTAGAGATGGGGTTTTGCTATGTTTCCTAAGCCAGTCTCAAACTCGTGGACACAAGTGATCCTCCTGCCTCAGCCTCCCAAAGAGCTGAGATGACAGACATGATACACTGGGCTCAGCCTAAAATAGATTTTTTTTATACACTAAAACTCATCAGGATTGGTAGGAATTGCTAGATGCTTCAGGTTGTGACTAAGGGGTGATAGTATATTCTGATATGTTTTTTCTCCTCCTTTTCTCTCCTGCTTTTTGAGATATATTATACAAAAAACCAAAAACAAACAAAAACTTGTAATTAACTAGTAGATAAAATAGGGGTAGAAATTGTGGTGAGAACATGTCACTTCCTATTTCCAGTAAGACCCAAGTAAAATAGAAAAGCAGAGCTGAGGAGCTTGGTCTGTTTTGGGTGAAGGTAGCTGGTTGTTGGTGTGCAGAGCAGGAACGCATGTAAGTGTAGATCATCTGATCTTACCCATCGGACCTCTTGTGGCTTGATGATACTGTTTTTTTGTTGTAAGTCTGAGAAAACCCTGTGTTTCAGTGTCTTAAGATACAATGATATTCTGACTCTGTTTCTTACCTGAGGTGTATTTGGATACTCCTTAGATCTTCAAGCTAATTGCTAGGACCAAGACCAAAATTTTTTTTTCATACTTAGTGTTTGTCTTTTGATTTGATTCATTTAAATATTTTCAGCATTATTCTCACTCTCAGTACATTTCCCCACACTTGAGCTAGTCAGTGTCTTCAGTCATTTGATTTTTGATTTTTTTAAAAAAATTATTTTCCATTTTCTTGATGTGATAGTTTCTTACGCTTTGTGATATTCAAGTTGATGACTTTTTATGTCTTATTTCTCAGATTATACACTAAGCCTAACTTCTGGTTCCTAGGTAAGTCAGTAATGTTGTATGCAGCAGAAATGATACCTAAACTAAAAACAAGGACACAAAAAGCAGGAGGTGCTGACCAAAGTCTTCAACAAGGAGAGGGAAGTAAAAAAGGGAAAGGAAAGAAAAAGAAGTAACCTAGTATCAGCATCAAGTATGTGGTACTACTGTAAGAGACATGAATGGAGACTTCTGATTTGTATCAGAGGGAAACAGAAGCTTTTTGTTTGCATCATTTAACTGAACTGTGAACGCTTGTGCCTCTCATCTTTATCATTGGAGTTGACAGTGAAACAAATTTACATCAGAAGTTTGCATCTCGCTTTTATGCCGTATAAAAGAATTTTTTTGTCTTTCAATGCAGTTTTTTTTGAAGAAAGAATATTTTTAAATGGACAATGGACTGTACAATAAGTTACTTGAAATGAGTTACTTGTTTCAGATAAATTTCAATTTGATTTAAAATAAACATTTTGTCCACCTTTTAAGTTAATAAAATAAAATTTGAAACTGACTTTTGCAACTTTTGCTTATGAAGGAATGCTAGGAGAGGAGAGGTAATTAAGAATAAAATATGAAGTGAAAGTTTCCATAGTGTGAGTCTAAAACTGGAAGAAAGTGGTAGGTCCTCTTATGGGTGGGGGGACAGGGGAGTCTGTAAAAAGCCAGTCTGTAGATCATATTTTAATCTGTTACTCTAATCAAATCATTCAATTCTTATTTTGACATGGAAAGTCCTGGATTTTGAGCTTTAAATTTGCTTATTTTGTAGGTTTAAGAACATGATTTTCATGGGAGTTCTGAAATTAACTGTACTTCAGCACCTTGAGGTACACTTTCCTTCAAGAAACTAAATTGGATTGGTGCTCCTGAATTTATTTCAGAGCAGTTTCTGAAAGTAGTGATTTTGAGCTATCCTGATTGCTGTTCTTTCTGAGGCCTGGTTTGGCTCTTCCTTGAATTCTGCAAGCTACCTCTTATTTTCAGTAAATTCCATTTTCTTTAAGTGTGGTGTTTTTTTTTTTTTTTTTTTTTTTGAGACAGAGTTTCACTCGCCCAGGCTGGAGTGCAGTGGCTCAATCTCAGCTCACCACAACCTCCGCATCCCAGGTTCAGGTTCAAGTGATTCTTCTGCCTCAGCCTCCCTAGTAGCTGGGATTACAGGCATGTGCCACCACGCCCAGCTACTTTTGTATTTTTAGTAGAGAAGGGGTTTCTCCGTGTTGGTCAGGCTGGTCTTGAACTCCTGACCTCAGTTGATCCGCCTGCCTCGGCCTCCCAAAGTGCTGGGATTACAGGCATGAGCCAGCTGGCCTGTTGACTTTTTTTTTTTTAACTCTTAACAATTTCTGTTTTATAGTGAACATAATAGTATAAGAGTTTACATATTTGACTTACAGATAAATCCTGGGGAGAGGGGAGTATGTGTAAAACATAATTCAGAGCAGCCTTCTTTGAGAAAGTGGGTGTGTTTGGCTGTGTAACACAATAAGGGAATGTGTTTGCTGTGTGACAAAACAATGAGGGACTTAAGCAGGAGATTTTTGTCTCATATGTTAAATCCAAGTAAGGTTGCTGTGGTTGTTGGTTTAGCTCTCAGTGATGCCTTTTTTGTATTTTTCCACCCCACTGTTCATGACATATTTCTAACACCTTTATGATGGTTGTTCCTGCTTGTAAAAGGGCTGGTATTTACGTGAGTGCAAGGCAGGAAGTAAAGGTAACTGTGCCAGCCACTTCTGGCAAGTAGTTCTCCCACCTCAGCCTCCCAAGTTGCTGAGACCATAGGCATGAGATTTCTCAAAATTCCTCCCAGCAGGCTTTCACTTAGTTTCGTTGTTGAGAACTGTGACATGTCCATCTCTAGCTGCAAAGGAGGCTGAGAAAGTGAACACAGCCGTCCTCCTTATCCTTGGGGGATGCATTCCAAAACTCTGAGTGGATCCCTGAAACAGCAGATAGTACTGAACCATATATATACTATGTTTTTGCCTATTCATATATACCTGATACGGTTATCTGCGGCTCCACCCAAAATCTCATCTTGAATTATAATCCCCAAATCCCTATGTGTTAAGGGTGGGACTAGGTGGAGATACTTGGATCATGGGGGCAATTTCCCCTGTGCTGTTCTTGAGATAATGAGTCTTATAAGATCTGTTGGTTTTATAAGTGCCTGGCATTTCCCCTGCTTGCAGTCACTCCATCTTGCTGCCCTGTGAAGGTACCTGCTTCTCCTTTGCCTTCTGCCACGTTTGTAAGTTTCCTGAGGCCTCCCCAGCAATGCGGAACCGTGAGTCAATTAAACCTGTTTCCTTTAAAAATTGCCCAGTTTTGGATATTTCTTCATAGCAGCGTGAGAATGGGTTAATACATACCTATGATAAAGTTTATAAATTGGACACAGTAACAGATTAACAATAAAATAGAACAATTATAACAATATACTGTAATAAAAGGTATGTGGAAATTGTCAGTCTCTCTCAAAATATTGTGCTATATTCACCTGTTTTGGGACCAAGGTAACTGAAACAACAGAAGTGAAACCACAGATGAGGGGTGACTACATAGCTTTTTCAGTCCTGACAGCCAAGGCAGCTAAGGAAGAAAGTAGTTGAGAATGCATACTGGGCCAGGTACAGTGGCTTACACCTGTAATCCTGGCACCTTGGGAGGCTGAGGCAGGAGGATCACTGGAGTCCAGGAATTTGAGACCAACCTGGGCACCATAGTGAGACTCCGTCTCTACAAAAAATAAAAGAATTAGCTGGGCATGGTGGTACTTGCCTGTAGTCTTAGCTACTTGGGAGGCTGAGGTGGGAGGATTGTTTGAGCTCTGGAGGTGAGGCTGCAGTGAGCCGTGATCATGCTGTTCCACTCAGCAGAGCTGAACCCTGTCTCAAAAAAAAAAAGTGTACTGTGGTAGCCAACTTAAAAGATTTGTCACAGAAAGATGGTTGAAATCTGGAAGTGGTTTAGTTTTGGGACAATAAGGATTGTCAGTGCTATATTTTGAATGTCCCCTCCAAAATGCATGTTGAAATTTAATTGCCATTGTGATGTTATTGAGAGGTGGAACCTTTGGGAGGTGATTGGGCCATGGGGGCTCTGCCCTCAGGAATGGATTAATGTTACAATCTCAGGAGTGGGTTTGTTATAAAATGGAGTTCAGCCAAATTTTTCTTTTGCTCTCCTGAGCACACCCTCTTTGTCCTCTCACCTTCTACCATGGGATCACGCAGCATCAAAGACCCTTGCCATATACTAGTGCCATGCTCTTGGATTTCCCAGCTCCTAATCATGAGCCAAATACACATTGCCCAGGCTGGTGTGCAGTGGCGTGGTCTCAGCTCACTGCAATCTCTGCCGCCCAGTTTCAAGCACCACCACCATGCCTGGCTAATTTTGTATTTTTGGTAGAGACAGGGTTTCACTATGTTTGCCAGGCTGTTGTGGAACTCCTGACTGCGTGTGATATGCTCGCCTCGGCCTCCCAAAGTGCTGAGATTACAGGCATGAGTCACACCACATCTGGCCTCTAAAAAAATTTTTTTAAATTACAAACTTTTATACTTAGGAGGCTGAGGTGGGAGGATCACTTGAGGCTGGGAGGTTGAGGCTGCACTGAGCCGTGATTGTGCCACTGCACTTTAGCCTGGGTGAAAAAGAGAGACCTGATTCAAAAAAAAATTTTTTTGTCTGTTTTAAAAAGATTACAGTTTTCACTTAACAACTGGCAAAAAAAAAAAAAAAAAGTTCACTGATTGCACCAATTGCAGTAATGTGAAGAAATGGCAATATATTGTTACAGCAGTAATTCTGAAATCTTAGTGTTCTATGTTGCTGTAACAGAACACCACAGACTGGGTAACTTAAAAAATGAATAGAAATTCGCCAGGCGTGGTGTATCACGAGGTCAGTAGGTCAAGACCAGCCTGGCCAACATGGTGAAACCCCATTTTTACTAAAAACTACATAAATTAGCCGGGTGCAGTGGCAGGCACCTGTAATCCCAGCTACTCTGGAGGCTGAGGCAGGAGAATCACATGAACCCTGGGAAATGGAGGTTGCAGTGAGCCGAAATCGTGCCACTGCACGATTTCACCCAGGCTGTTCTCATACTCCTGGGCTCAAGCAAGCCTCTCAAGTGGCTGGGACTAGAGGTGCATGCCACCACAGCTAGCTGAAAAAGGGAACCTTAATGTAGATGTTGAAGTGCTTTTTGTATTTATGAACTGTGTTCACATCCTGTATTCACTCCTTAAGAAATCTGTTATCAAAATTATATATAATTTTAAAAGCCAGGTAGTTTTAATAGTGTGTTTCTGTTTTAGGCATTAACTTCCATCTGTAGAAGAAGAGGATTTAGTTTTCCTTATCTACCATGTGCTTGCATAGTTCCTGTCTTCCTGTCCTACCAGTCTACCAATATATTTCATAATTTAACCACTATTCAGAGTTTTCATTATTATACATTCTGTTCACAGCTCAGCCACGTCGTACACTTGCTACTAAAAGTGTGGTTTAAGGACCAGCAGCACTGGCCTCTGGTGAAAGATTGTGATAAATGCAGTATCTCTGGCCCCAGCCCAGAATTCAAATGTGTTTAATGAGATCCCCAAATGATTCTTTTTTTTTTTTTTTTTTTTTTTTTTGAGGTGGAGTTTCACACTGTCACCCAGGTTGGAGTGCAGTGGCCCAATCTCAGTTCACCGCAACCTCTGCCTCCTGGGTTCAAGCAATTCTCCTGCCTCAGCCTCCCGAGTAGCTGGGATAACAGGCATGCACCACCATGCCTGGCTAATTTTTGTATTTTTAGTAGAGACAGGGTTTCTCCATGTTGGTCAGGCAGGTCTCGAGCTCCCAACCTCAGGTGATCTGCCTGCCTTGGCCTCCCAAAGTGCTGAGATTACAGGTGTGAGCCACCGCACCCGCCCTTCTTTTTAACTTCTTTAAGCTCTTGTAATTTGCATGTTTCCTTTTTCTAGCATTCTGTTCTCAGTTCATGGATATAATTTATTTCTCAGAAGGTGAGATTTATAGTCTTCTTGTTTCCAAGTTCCTTTTCTTTCCTTCTGTTTTTATTTTGATCCCTATCATGTTAAGTAGCTTTGTTTTGGTTGCTGGTGTTTAAGATAGAAGGACCATAAGGCTGATTATAAGTTGAGATCTGGCCTGGGTGCTGTGGCTCACACCTGTAATCTCAGCACTTTGGGAGACTGAGGCAAGAAGACCACTTGAGCCCAGGACTTCAAGACCAGCCTGGGCAACATAGGAAGGCTCCCTCTCTACAAAAAAAATAAAAAATTAGATGGGCCTGGTGGCACATACCTGTAGTTCTAGCTACTCTGGAAGCTGAGGCGGGAGAATCACTTGAGCCCAGGAGATTGAGGCTGCAGAGAGTTGTGATCATGCCACTGCACTCCAGCCTGGGTGACAGAGTGAGTCCCTGTCTCAAAAAACAAAAAAACCACAAAAGTTCAGAGTGGCTGGATGTGGTGGCTGAGCCCAGGAGTTTGAGACCAGCCTGGCCAACAAAGGAAGAGTCTTGCCCTCATTACTAGTCTCTACCAGTGGTTCTTAACCCTGGCTCCATACCAGGATCACCTACAGAGTTGTTAAAGCATACTGGCACCTGGATACTATGGTAGACTAATTAAATCAGCACTTTGTTAGAGGAGGCAGAGATCATTTTTGAAAAGGTCCTCAGATGATTCCAATGTTCAGCCAGGTCTGGAAACCTCTGTGTATTAAGATACAAAGATAGCATTTACCTAACCCAGTGGTTTTATCTTAAAGTGCAGTTCCTGGAGCCACATTGCCTGGGTTGTTTAAAAATGCAAACTTTCAGCCCCACCCCCGACTTCCTGAATGAGAATCTTAGAGGACAGTAACCTATTTTAACAACACTCCTCTCCATCCCCATCCTTCATCAGTTCTGATGCACACCAATTTTTTTTTTTTGAAATGGAGTTTCGCTCGTTTCCCAGGCTAGAGTGCAAATGGTGTGATCTTGGCTCACTGCAACCTCTGTCTTCCGGGTTCAAGCCATTCTCCTGCCTCAGCCTCCCAAGTAGCTGGGATTACAGGAATGTACCACCACACCCAGCTAATTTTTTGTGTTTAGTAGAGACAGGGTTTCACCATTTTGGCCAGGCTGGTCTCGAACTCCTGATCTCAGTTGAGCCACCCACCTTGGCCTCCCAAAGTGCTGGGATTACAGGCATGAGCCACCGCGCCTGGCCCACACCAAAGTTTTTAGGAAGCATCAATCTAACCAAGGAAACTCCTAAGTGTGTATGTTGTAAGATTTTGAGAGTTAGTTTTGTAGCAGTGAGCCAGGAAAACTTTTAATGTCATTCTCAAATATGTTTACTTTCCAGCCATGCTATATAGAACTGTAATATTTGATGGGTAAAGATCTGAATTGTACCTGTGTTATTCTAAACACCATAATTCTAGACATGTAGACATCAAAAAGCAGATGTTGGAAACCCTGTGGACCAATGCACACCTTCAGAAGTAGGTTTTGTTTTTTTGTTTTTTGTTTTTTGAGACAGGGTCTGGCCCTGTCACCCAGGCTGGAGTGCACTGGCACCATCTTGGCTCACTGCAGCCTTGACCTCCGGGCTCAAGTCCTCCGACCTCAGCCTCCTGAGTAGCTGGGACTACGGGCATGCTCCACCACCCCCAGCTAATTTTTTCGTATTTTTTGTAGAGATAGGGTCTCACTTTGTGGCCCAGGCTAGTCTTGAACTCATGCACTCAAGGAGTCCGCCCACCTCGGCCTCCCAAAGTGCTGGGATTGCAGGTCCAATCGGCCAGAAGTGGGTATTTTTATCAAAATTCTCAAGTACTCCTTTTCTTGTTCTCTTCTGAAAACAAGTACAGCATAATTTGGAGGCACATGTGAAAAGTTTACTACATCAAGGCCAGGCATGGTGGCTCACGCCTGTGATCCCAGCACTTTGGGAGGCTGAGGCAGGCGGATCACGAGGTCAGGAGATAAAGACCATCCTGGCTAACATGGTGAAACCCCGTCTCTACTAAAAAATACAAAACTAGCCGGGCGTGGCGGCGGCACCTGTAGTCCCAGCTACTTGGGAGGCTGAGGCAGGAGAATGGCGTGAACCTGGGAGGCAGAGCTTGCAGTGAGCTGAGATCGCGCCACTGCACTCCAGCCTGGGTGAAAGAGCGAGACTCCGTCTCAAAGTTGACTACATTAAGATGCCTGCAATACACTATCTTAAGTCAGAGGAGACTTCTTTGTGTGTAATGCAATACACAGGTGGAAAAAAAAAACACACACACAACAGTGGATTCAGTTTCCTTTAAATGTAGTGCTAATTATTGGTAGAAACTTTTTGAGTTGGTATATTTTCTTTAGGGCAGGTCTTTTCCTCTGGTAGGCAAGAACCATCAGGAGAAAACTACAAGCCATGTGAGGAATAGAGTTAATAAAGAACAGTGTTTATGGCTCATTTATCTGTATTTTAAAACTTTGCTTAAATAATTCTGGGTTAGGAAGAAAGCCCCACAAAATAAAATGAAATATAACAGTTAAATGAGAAGTGAATTTTATTTGTATCTATTTCCATTCAGTGTATCACATCTTAAGGGTAGGTGATAACAGGGTGAAGTGTGTGCTCATTTTCTTCAGCTGTGGGTAGAAGACTCTTCTCCAGATTAGCAGTTGTTAATCCAAAGATTGAAGCCTTCCGGTAAGGGAATAACTGCTGCAGGAATTCTTTCTTGAAGAATTTAAGCTGTTTGGTAGGAATTCTGTAACTACATACCTTTGAAACACTATTCACATTCAAATAAACTCTTGTTTTCTAGCCAGACACAGGCTCAATTAGTTTTTGCAAACTCTAGCCAAGGCAATGTTTCATTTGGGAAATCATGTGACAGAACTGCTCAATTCATAACTTCTCCTGCTGTTAACATTTACACTTAGACTGCCAAGAACAGTTAAATTCTGGTCTCAAGGGAACAAAAAAATTGCATTCAGAATATAGTATTTTTAAACTAATTTTAGCCTGTAAGTCATTGTGAGCAATAGTAACTTTTATACTCCCTCATCTTGTCTGATAATATATTCTATATGCTGTCAATCTGATTATATAGTCTATATGCTAGAAGTTGCTAATTTTCATTCTGCCACCAAGAAAAGTGCACTTTTATTTATGGGA
This sequence comes from Rhinopithecus roxellana, assembly GCF_007565055.1. Taxonomy (NCBI): domain Eukaryota; kingdom Metazoa; phylum Chordata; class Mammalia; order Primates; family Cercopithecidae; genus Rhinopithecus; species Rhinopithecus roxellana. The sequence continues at coordinate 163,484,742 of NC_044551.1, forward strand.
AAGGGATTTAAATACTCCTAGGTACGTAAAAAAAATGTTTTTTAATCTAAAAGTGATTTTTCTCCCAAGAACAATTTTGTTTGCTTTCTACAAAGTTTTAAGTTTAATAAAATGCCAGTAATCACCAGTTTGCCTCCCCAAAATAAATGCTCTGATCCATATTATATTAGAGTGATACTGTCCCTTAGTATTGGTATCTTTAATGTTTTTTACATCATGAGATATCGTTATGATCTTACCTGACTGTTATCTCAAGGTGAGCTAATCATCTTTATTTGCCTTAAAAAATACTGTACTGGCTGGATATTTAATCTTGTTAAGTTTAGTTATACACTTGTTTTAGTCTAGTTTAATTTAAAAGGACTAACAGTATGGTTTAAAACTCAGATTTTCTAGTCCAGACAAATTGCTCTAACGATTTGGCAGATCAGTGGAGACATCCATTTCAACTTCATTGTTCTGTACTTACTATGTAGTCATGTGCAGTTTATCAACACAAAGAATACAGATGAAGGCATTTAAATGGACTACAAGTGACTCTGACTTGTAAACTAGGGAAGCCTCTTGTGTTTGACCTTAAAGGCCAGAGAAAAACTGAATATAGATTGCCTTAACTATTGCCAAGCAGATTATGGGTTATATATACTTCCTTCCATTCTCCCAGAATTACTCTAAGAGCTAGATGTCGTCATTAGCATGTTGTTGCTAATGATATAAACAAGAACATACATGTAATCAGAGGTGGACAAATCTTCAGAAGTTCCTTAAACTTGTTTCAAAAAGAAGATTGGGAAAGAAGACTAAATAACGTTTCTCCGCTTTGAAGATAAAACCAGAAATGGTTTCCATTGTAGCATCTTGACAATAGACAAATACGTAAAGTTTATAAGTAGATAAGACAGTATTACTAGTTCTTCAGGGAATTGAGAGTTATAGGTTACTGATGTGTGTGTGTAAATTTCCCGATTTATCACTAGAGTGACTTTAACTGCTTTACAAAGCTATCCTCGTATTCATATGCCATATACTAAGGAAACAACCAGGCCAATCTCCATTCGATTTCATTTCTCACTTTGTTCATTTGCATATTAATCACATATTTCCTAAAGTATTATTTAGTAGACCACACCAGCACAATGGTTCCTCCAGCTTTTGGCAGGTGGTCTTACCGTACAGAAGTTACAAATGGCACATACAACCTTCCCCTCCTCCCTCCCCATGAGCATGATGCATGTTGTAGTCAGACAGTAACATTTCCATATGTACATGTGCACAAATACATTAAAAACATTTCAGGATTATATAAAATTGTACATTACATGAAGTAGAACCATAAAGATTATCCTAAGTGTAACTACAGAGAAAATGCATGCAGGGAGAGCCCAGTAAAGTACACAGCCTGTGGGGTATATAATTTTATTTTAAGTTTATATTTCCTGCAGGATAGTAACATACATCTTTTCCTACCCAGAGGCAAAATACATTTTCCAAAAACTTGGATACTGCCCACTGCATTAAGTTTAAAATGCTCCCTATGTATATAGACAGTAAAAGTAAGCAAAGAAACTTACAACACATTCCAATCTTTATCAAAAATGTTTTCAAGGCAACATTATTAAAATAATTATACCACAGTCCCTAATATAACATCAAGCTCTAGTAGGAAGGTACAGAGAGGACAGGAAGTTTCCATCCAGTCTGGTTTAGGTGCTCTTCTTTTCTTCACCCAGTAAATTCACGGTGGCTTTCTTGGCTGTTAGGAGGGAAAGAAATACATATCAAAGCTCTTTGAAATGCAAGCTTTGTGCCTAATGTAGCTGCTAGATAACAAAATTTGGATGACTCATGTTCAGGTGCGATCATGTTGGGGTCTGTGGTCTGGGCTAAGAGGGTTTCCAGGAAATGGAGAGGGTACCTCTTAGAGCACAAATCCTAAATACTTGAGCAAAATACTTGAAGGTCATCTAGCCTAGCCCCTTGTTTGACAGTGTCACCTAAACTGTCTGCCCTCTGTTCTCCTTTAAGCATTAAAAGAAGCAGAAATTCCTTAAGAGTAGTATTCAGATTCTAGTTTGTATCTGTGTGCTTGCCTGTAAGATTTCACTTATCAATAAAATATTACCAATCTGATGACAACTAGGTCATCATATTTATCCCATGGTGACAAATCACAGAAGTCCTCATTCCTAGCACTAGAAATATAGTCATCCCTTGATACATGTGTTTGGGAGGGGAGGGACGGGGGGAGAGGAGATTAGTTCTAGGAACCCTCCAGATACCAAAATCTGTGAGTGCTCAAGCCCTGAAATAGAATGGCATACATAGTATTTCCATATAACCTATGTGTTTCCGTATACTTTAAATCTCAGCCAGGCATAATGACTCATGCCTGTAATCCCAGCACTTTGGAAGGCTGAAGTGCGAAGATCACTTGAGGCCAGGAATTTGAGACCAGCCTGGCCAATATGAATGGTGAGACCCCCACCCCTCACCTCTATTTTAAAAAAAATTTAAAAGCCCATCTCTAGTTAAAATACCTAATGCAACACGAATGCTATATAAATTGTTATACTAAATTGTTTTTAAAATCTGTATTTATACTCTTACTGTGCCACCATTCTCTCCTATGAAAAGAGTTTGCTCTAAGTCTTTGAGTTGGTGACAAGACACTACATTCATCAAGAAAATATTCTGTCCAGATGTGGTGGCTCACATCTATAATCCTAGAACTTTGAGAGGCTGAGGTAGGAGTATTCCTTGAAGCCAGGAGTTTGAGATCACCCTGGCCAAAACACAGTGAGAGCCCGTCTCTAGAGAAAAAAAAGAAAAATATATTTTCTTACGTCTGCAGGAGACCAAGCCTTCCGCTTTCTAATTACCAAGTGGCTGGAAATGTGCTATAAGAACCAGTGCAGTGTGTGAGATGGAGGGGAAAGGGGTTGTCTGGAAGCCTCCAGGGCCCCCTGTGAGACAATCTGCAGCTGTTCTTGATGGAGCCCAGAGTCTTAGTGATGAGAGCCAAGGAGTCGCTTCTTGTCCACCAGCTGCCTGACAGCTGCTCTCCCTTTGCTCAATTAAAATTACCGAACCAAGTTCACAGCAAAGGAGAAACTAGTCCTTCCCTTAACTAACCCTTTGTAAAAAAATTCCTAGTTAATCCAAAAGCTTTGAGAAAAGTCTAAAATGTATCAGCATATAAATTCCTCCTAACTTATTTTAATTCTCATGCTCCTATTTAGGAATGTATCATACCAAAGTAAGATTGGATTTTAAGTATTGATATCTAAGAGAACCAAGAGGCTAAGAAATGTGGGTGAAGTAGACAGAAATGACATCACCACAGGTTGCTGATTAGGCTAAGGGAAGGGAGAAGAAAAGAAAGCTCTTAAAAAGAAGCTGGCAATCCTGGCCGGGCTTGGTGGCTTACGCCTGTAATCCCAGCACCCCAGCACTTTGAGAGGCTGAGGTGGGTGGATCACTTGAGGCCAGGAGTTTGAAACCAGCCTGGCCAACATGGCATAACCGTGTCTCTACTGAAAATACAAATATCAGCTGGGTGTGGTGGCCCACGCCTGTAATTGCTGCTACTCGGGAGGCTGAGGCAGGAGACCCCTTGAACCTGGAAGGTGGAGGCTGCAGTGAGCCGAGATCATGCCACTGCACTCCAGCCTGGGCAACTGAGTGAGACTGTTCAAAAAAAAAGAAAGCTGGCAATCCTAAAGTGGGAGGTTGTTAAGGCTACAAGTTAGAAAATATCTAAAACATACTGAAGTAGACTAGATTTGTATACCCAAAAATAGGAGTTCAGAGAAGAGAGGTATGTGAGGGAGAAATGGGGAACATATCACCTCTGGGGCATCAGTGCTGCTAGAGAACTCTCTTGGGATTTTACTTCCCCATGGTCAGTCTACCTCTCAACTCCCATGTCTAACTACCACAGAGCTCTAAAAAAAAAAAAAAAACCTTTCTCCAATTTCTAAAACCCTTGAGTCCCTCTGGAACTCAAAACCCATCATCGGCAAAATCTATATCCTCACTCATTCCTCCGAATGTTTCCTTTACCTTCTTGCTCTTAGAGAAAGCTGGCTGTGCCCTGAGGACATTGCTTTCTCAAGTGGTGGTTGTCTGTTTCCTCCCATGACCCTAATACAAATGGATCTGGTAGGTATTGTTTTTGTTCTTCATTGCCACTTTCAGAATCTCATCATCAGATTATATTATCAAGTAGCCTTCCTTTTCCCTGTCATCCCTGACTCTTGGGCTACTCTTATTTCTTGAAGATTGTAGCTCCTAACTTAATGTTCCTTTCTAACACTACTCCTATTATTTATTTATTTATTTAGAGACAGGGTCTCACTCTGTCACCCAGGCTGGAGTGCGGTGATGCCATCTCAGCTCACTGCAGCCTCGACCTCCCAGGCTCAGGTGATCCTCCCACCTCAGCCTCCTGAGTAGCTGGGACACTGGTAACCATCACCACATCTGGCTAATTTTTGTGGGTTTTTTTTTTGTTTTTTGTTTTTTTTTTGTAGAGATTGGGTTTCACCATGTTGCTCAGGCTGGTCTCAAACTCCTGAGCTCAAGCAATCCACCCACCTTGGCCTCTCAAAGTGCTGGGATTACAGGTGTGACCACTGCACCTGACCTACTACTCCTATGTTAATTATTGATGATTTTAATATCCATGTAGACATACGTGATCTTCTAATATCCTGACCTCTTAGTTCCTCCCCTCCAATAACCCTTATATTCCACCCTACATGTGGCACTGACTCCCAGGATACCTGTTAGTACCAATACTGCAGTCCCTCCATAATCTTGTATTAAGCATCCCACTCACCCACCATCATCTTTGTAGTGCACTTTTATCTTTGTAGTGCGCTCCCACCCCCCTTTTTTTGCTCATTGTAAATGATGATGGAGTATTCCTGCTATTACCCTGATTCAGAGTTCTTCCACCACCACTTCCCACCTTACTCAGGTTAAATTCCATTGTCAAGCATTAACCACTCCACAGTCCCACTCTCACTTCATAGTTGCTGGAAATCACAACCTTGACACAACTCTCCACCTACTCTGCAGCTGTACCCATGTAGCTGAGTATGGCTGGAGAACAACATAAACAAGAACTGGTTTCACTATAAATTCATGAACACAAATCTCAAGCATGCCTTTAACACTGCCTGGCAGTCACAGGACATTGTTCCAGTCCATTTACTCTCCGACTGTCCTAGAGGGGCCGGCACACTGCAGCCACACTCACTTATGTAGTGTCCATGGCTGCTTTCACACTACAATGGCAGAGGAGAGTAGCTGCAACAGAGACCTGATAGCCATGAAAACATTTGTTATCCCGTGAAACCCCCTCTCTACTAAAAAATACAAAGAACTAGCTGGGTGAGGTGGCCGGCGTCTGTAGTCCCAGCTACTTGGGAGGCTGAGGCAGGAGAATGGCATAAACCCAGGAGGCGGAGCTTGCAGTGAGCTGAGATCCGGCCACTGCACACCAGCCTGGGCGACAGAGCGAGACTCCGTCTCAAAAAAAAAAAAAAAATTTGTTATCTGGCCCTTTACAGAAAAAGTTGAGCAGTCCCTCTCCTTCCCAACTATTTCATACATTCTCTTTCCATTGTCTTTTTCCCTATCCTCTCTCAATTGGCCTTCTTTCTTCCTACCTTACTGAGATATTTGAAACAATTAGAAAGTCACTTCTGTAGGCTCCCATAGTCCCATGTGCTCACAGCATACCATAAACCCTGATTTCCCTGCTGTTATCATAAACTTCCAGCTCTTCTGACCAGTCCCTCTACTGTATACTGGATCCTTCTCTGGTCAAGGACAGAGCTCCAGCAATTCACCCTCTCACTCCTGTCATCATTTTTTGTTCTGTTGAATTATTCCCATTAATTTTCAAACAGGCTTTGTTTCTCCTACCTTAAGAAAAAAACTTTTAAATAAATTTCAGGACCCTAATTCCTTCTTCCAGTTATAGTCCCATTCTTCTGCTCCCCTTTCCAGGAAATTTCTCAAAAGAAAGATCTATATTCTCTCATTCCTTTTCTCTCATTCTCTCAAATCCATTCCAATCAGGAGTTTGATACCACTCCACAAAATCTGTTATCAAAATCACTAGTACCTTCCTCATTGCTAAATCTGCTCATTTCTCAGTCCTTATCTTACTTGACCTGTCGACAGCATGTAACATGATAGATCACTTCTCTTTGAAACACTTTCTGTTCTTGGACCCAAAGATACCACACGCTTGTGGTTTTCTTGCTACCTCAACTGGCCACTCCTTATCAGTCTGCTTTGCTGGTTGCTTCTCATCTCTCCAGTCTCTAAACCTTAGACTCCCCAGCGTTAAGTCTTTGGACCTCCTCTTTCCTAACTACACTACCTTCGTGATCTCATCCAGTCTCATGTTTAATATGTATAAGCTTGTGGCCCCCAAATTTATATCTCCAGTCCAGACCTGTTTCTTGAACTCTTGACACCTGTATCCAACTAGCTATTTGATCCTTGTAGGTATCGAACAGACACCTCAAACAAATGTCCAGGACTGAATTCCATATCCCCCCAACCCGCCACAACCTCCCACCCCAACAAAACCTACCCAGTCATCTCCAGCTCAGTGGCAATTTTATCCTTCCATTTGTTCAGGCTAAAAAGCTTGTCCTTGTCCTTAACCCTTCTGACCCATGCCCAATCCATAAGCAAATCCCATTACTTCTACCTTTGAAATATATCAAGAATCTGATACTTCTTACCCCCTACTGCTACACAAAGAACCAAGCCACCATCGTCATCTTCAGTCTGCAAAAACCTTTTAACTATTCTCCCAGTTTCCTCCCTTACCCCCCTTCAGTCTGTTCCTAATACAGTGGCCACAGGCATCTTGTTAAAACACAGGACAGATCATTTTGCTCCTCTGGTTAAAATTCCCCAATACCTCCACATCTTACACAGAGTAGAAGCCAAAACCTTTCCAATGGCCTATCACCCGCAACCTCTCCCACCTCATCTCCTGCACCTCTCTAGATCACTTCTTCCGTTGCTCCCACCTCAGGACTTCTGCATATGCAGCTCATTCTGGAGTATGATTCCCCATGGTTCTTTCCTTTACCATTTTTTTTCTCTCTTTTTATTTTTTTTTAGGGGGACAGGGTTTTGCTTTGTTACGCAGGCTAGAGTGGCACAGCTCACTTGCAGCCTTGACGTTGGCCCAAGTGATCCTCCTACTTCAGCCTCCTGAGTAGCTGGGACTACAGGCTTGCGTCACAATGTCCGGCTAATTTTTTAACTTTTGTAGAGAGCGGGTCTCCATAGGAGACCCCGTCACAAACAAGCTGGTCTCAAACTCCTGGCCTCAAGTGATCCTCCTACCTTGGCCTCCCAAAGTGTTGGGATTACAGGCTGAGTCACTGTTCCTGATTCCTTTACTGCTATCGAGTCTGATTCAGTAGAGCCTTCTCGTATAGGTTTCCTAAATGTCTCTATTTAAAATCATAAGCATCCCTCCAGTCCTTGGCCCCCCCATCTTTCTACTTATTTTTTCCCCATATTATCTGCTAAATATACCATCTAATTTTCAATTTTACTGCCTATCTCTCAGCTAGACTATAAACTTCATTAATTCAAGGAGTATGGTCTCTGGTTTGCTGGTTCACTGCCAGTGTTATAAACATGCTTGGCACATATTAAACACCTCAATAAATAAATATTTATTGAGTGAATTAATCAGAGCTGCGAGTGGACATTCTTTTGTACCCATAACAAAAATTGAACAGCATACTGAACCGATCAACCTGAACTGAATTAGGCTGGCCGTCAGGGCCTCCAAAGTACTGCTTCTGTCTGGTCACCCTGCTGCTACAGCCCTGGCCAGCTAGGCCCTGCTGCTCATTGTGCCAGCCCAGAGAGGAGCCAGCCAGGAGATGCTGAGTGCTGTGTGGGGGTGGGGAACCCCAAGGAGAAGGTGCTGAGGAGGACACTGATAAACAGGGTTAGCAGCTCAAACTGCCAGAGACAGAAGGCAAGCTCAAATGAGTGACCTGAAACAGCAAGTGGTAGATTTAGAACAGAACCAAAAACTTTTGCTAGACAATCAGCTTTTACACGAGAAAATGCATGGACTCATAGTTGAGAACCGTGAGTGAAGGCAGCACTTGGGGATGGAGGCCCTGGTTACTGAAGAGGAGGCGAAAGCCAAGTTAATTCCATCTATTTGATGCTTGACATCCCTAACTAGGCAGATGAGGGTAGAAGTTAGTTGTGGTGGGGTTGGAAGTAAACATCAACTACCTTCCCAGTATGATATCCTGTTGGGCATTCTGGACAACTTACACCCAGTAGTGTTCTTCAAATGTCCTTCCCCAGAGTCTGCCAGCCTGCAGCAGCTCCCAGGGGTCTACTCAGAAGGACCCAATTCCTAACCAGCCTCCCTTTCTCTGTCAGTGGGGACATTATCACCCAAGCTTGAAGCTATTAATGAACTAATTAATTTTGACTACATATATGCCAAGCCTGTAGTCTGAGACAGAGAGTCAAGCTAATGTGGTAGTGAAAATCAAGGAAGCACCTCTCAGCCTCTCAGAAAGATCACCCGGAATTCGTGGTATCAGTGAAGGAAGACCCTGTGGAAGATGACTTCATTCCACAGGGTATTCGACCAGGGTATCTCCAGTCTACTTTCATCCAGCCACTGCCCAAAGCCATCTTCCTGTCTACTGGATGTTTACAGTGACTGTGGGTATGAGGGCTCCCCTTTCCCCTTCAGAAACATGGCCTCTCCACTTGGTGCAAACCATTCTAAGGAGGAGACTGGCCAATGAACTCTTTCCTCAGCTGGTTAGTGTCTAAGGGGTGATCTAATACTGTTGCCCTTTTCCTGACTATTACACTGCTTGAAGGATAGCAGAGAAGCCTGCATGTGCTTCATTCCAAAGGCTAGAGAATCTACAATCCTGGAGAATTCCCTTAACATATTTATCTGTTCAAATGTCATAGAGAACCCCAAGTATTGTCTTTTGGCATGCAGCAGTCCAAGGTATTCGATATGTTACTATAATTCAGAACTACAGCTTTTGAGGTTGTACTTTTTCTAAAGAGTGGTAGTTTGCCCTAAATATTTATTATGTGAGGGTGATTAGAGAAGTGTTTTAGAGTAGACATAGAATTCATGAATGGCTGTTTATCATTTCTCCTCCCCCTTTTTGGCATCCCAGGCTTGCCTCTAGTTTTAGGTCCTTTAGTTTGCTTCTGCAAGTGGAGAGAACACCTACCTGAGAGGGATCTTTTCCCCTCATGTACAGTTCAAGTAAAGATCAAGAATTTTTTGTAAAATTATAGAAATTGACTGTGTAAATGCTTGATGGAATTGTTTCCTGCTAGTATAGCTTTTGAAAGGTGCTTTCTCCATTTATTTAAAACTACCTATGTAATTAAAAAGTACAATGCAAAAAAATTAAATAAACAATTAGAAGAGATGTACTTACATATCAATATAGGTGATTCTCTAAAATCACTGCCTACCATGGAAAGTCATTTTCCCTAATGTTCTGACTCAATGCTACATTAAATGTGGCATGGAGGAAGAGTCTTGGGAAACGTTGAGAACTGTAAGTGTTCTCAATAGGCAGACTTTGTAAAGAAATCCCAGAGTAATGGTGGCATTTGGCTGAGGGGTGCTGATAAGACAAGAAGGCCAGGAAGCCTGTTATTTGAGCCCAGTGTGTCACATCTCCTCTCACATGTGGGACCATGTTGTTCCTGAGTCTTACCTTCTTTAGTGATGGCATCTGCAGTCTCTTTGGCCTTGTCTTTAAGGTCCTTGACCACACTGTCCATCTGGGACTCGTGCTTCAGGAAGAAAGGACGGATGATGCGCTTGTAGAGCAGTTCAGCCCCATTAGAAGGGCTCGGGGCCATGCACCACAACAGGAAGCCACACTGCAGAATAAGAGCCAGCATGGGTAACAGGAGGGTGGAGGGGCACATTCTGAGAATACACAGTCTTTTACTATGGGGATGGGAAATGCCTCTGGTATTTTCTCCAAAGGCATTACCAGTGTTTTCTGCAGGTTAAAGGTGGGCTTTCTTTAGATGAAAAAAACATGATGAGTAATGAGCTGGTAAGGAAAAGCTGAGACTAAAAAACAAAGGGTAAAACACACCACGTCCAGGAGCTTAACTATCTTCCTAACTTGGACCACTTTTTAGTATATAGTTGTAAGAGGCTTTTATTAATCATAACTCTTAGAAATCAATTTAAGAAAATATAGTGCTTATCTGCATGCATAAAGCGCTATCCAGATAAGCCTAATATCTAGGAGGCTTGTGCTTGGTAGGCTTACCTTGGTAAATTTATCAAATTTGTTCATCCTATTATAGAAAAAATACCTTGTCCATTCTTGAATTCTTCCTTTGGTGGAACCTCAGTTTTTGGGTAGATCTTTAGCCTTCAAGAAATCTTTATAGCTGTTCTTCATCTTTCATCTTAAATGTAGTTATTATTCCTAACTCCTTCTTTACAGCTCTACTTTGCCATTGAGATTTTTTTTTTAAATTGACAAATTTCTGCCCTAATTACTTAAATAAGGATTTTTACACTATTTGTGTCCAAAAATTTTCTACTGTTTATTCAAATAATACCAGCTTGCCACTTCAAGTCATCCATGCAATTTACTCCTTTTTAAGATAAAAAGGAAAAAAAAAAAAAGAAGGAAAGGAAATATTCAGAGTAATCTGCCCATTTCCCTAGAAAGTTTAATAAACAACATGCTGAGTTATTTTAGTTTAAAAGATTTTAACCACATTTTATTCCGCACAGCCTAGGTGACTCTACAAAAAAAACCAGAAGTCACTTACAGAGAGATTCCAAATCAGTATTTTTTACATCTTCTCCTTAAACTAAAAACATCTTAATTTATCATGCTTTAAATTTAAAAGGCTTAGTCCTTATGATTCCAAACCAAGGGATGTAATCTGATAATCAACAAGCTATGATGCCTTTCTAAGACAGTCTTTCAAGTGTTTTAGAGATACAAAGCTGATAAAAGGCTAACAGTAACGACAGAGTTTTAGTTTAAAATGCACAAATAGCTCACTCCAACAGCACCATGTTGGCTCTGAGAAATTTATACTACACTTTGAACTTGTACTGCACTCTGAACTTGTACTACACTCAAAATAAAAAACAAAGCCCAAGTTCTCAACAAATTAATATCTCCAGATTATTATTTTTGAGAGTCTTGCTCTGTCACCCAGGCTGGAGTGCCGTGGCATGAACATGGCTTACTGCAGCCTTGAACTCCTGGGTTCAAACAGTTTTCCCACCTCAGCCTCCCAAGTAGCTAGGACTAACTGCAGGCATGAACCACCAGGCCTGGCTAAATTTTTATAACTTTTTCTTTTGTAGAGACCAAGTCTCACAATGTTGCCCAGGCTCCCCTTATCTCAACTACAGTAAAAAGTAACTCTTGAAATATAACCTTTGTGAATTAAAATTTGTCACAGATGCACAAGTGTTTTTAGGACAGAGACTTGCTGGGCATGTTGGCATGCACCTGTAGTTCCAGTGACTTGGGAGACCAAGGTGCAAGGATTGTTTGAGCCTAGGAGTTGGAGACTGACATGGTTTGGTTGTGTCTCCACCCAAATCTCATCTTGTACTGTAGCTCCCATAATTCCCATGTGTCGTGGAAAGGATGAGGTGAGAGATAACTGAATCACGGGGGTGGTTTCCTGCCATGCTGTTCTCGTGGTAGTGAATAAGTCTCACGAGATCTGATAGTTTTACAAGGAGTTTCCCCTTTCACTTGGCTCTCATTCTCTCTTGCCTGCCACTGCCATGTAAGACATCCCTTTGCTTTTCCATCATCTTCCACCATGATTGTGAGGCCTCCACAGCCAAGTGGAACTGTGAGTCAATTAAACCTCTTTCCTTCATAAATTGCCCATTCTCGGGTATGTCTTTATTAGCAGTATGAAAGCAGACTAATGCAGAGATCATCCTGGGCAACACAGCAAGAGCTCATCTCAAAAACAAAACAAAACCCAGAGACTATAGGACTAAATTTTTTATAAAACCCCAAAACTATAGCTGTATGCTTAAGAAACATACCTACAACAAAACCAAACAGGAACACTGAAAATAAAGTTATGGGAAAGATATATCAGACAAACACCAACTCCCAGAATAGCTCATTAGTAATATTAATACATAAAAATTGCTTAAGGTAAAATAAGTAAATAGAATGATAATGAAGGAAAGCAATTCAGCAAGAATATTAAAATTCCTGAACTTGTATATACCTTTGAAATATGTAAATTATATATAGCTTTGTATGTTTGTAATATAATATTTTTTATAATTATGTATTTTATATATAGCTATAGATAGCTTTCAAATATGGCTTTAAAATATGTAAATGTAAGTCAGAATTATATAGACAAATGGACACAATCTGCAATCATAGATTTTAACATTTCCATCAGAAATTGATATACTAGCCAGGCTCACAGCTGTAATCCCAGCATTTTGGGAGACTGAGGTTGGAGGATCACTTGAGCCCAGGAGTTTTGAGACTAGCCTGTGTAACATAGGGAGACCCCATCTCTATGGGAAAAAAAAAAATTTTTTTTTTTTTTTTTTTTTTGAGACAGAGTCTTGCTCTCTCTCACCCAGGCTGAAGTTCCGTGGCACAATCTCAGCTCACTGCAATCTCCGCCTCCCAGATTCAAGTGATTCTCCTGTCTCAGCCTCCCAAGTAGCTGGGACTACAGACATACACCCACCATGCCTGGCTAATTTTTCTATTTTTAGTAGAGACAAGGTTTCACTATGTTGGTCAGGCTGGTCTTGAACTCCTGACCTCAAATGATCCACCCCCATTGGCCTCCCAAAGTCCTGGGATTACAGGTGTAAGGCACTGCTCCTGGCCACAAAAAAAAAATAATAATTTTAAATTAGCCAGGCTTGGTAGCGTGTGCCTGTGGTCCTCCTGGGAGGCTGAGGCGGGAGGGTGGATTGAGCTTGGGAGGTCGAGACTGCTGTGAGCTGTGATACCACCACTGCAATCCAGACTTGGTGAGAGAGCAAGACCCTGTCTCAAAAAAAAAAAAAAAAAAAAAATATATATATATATATATATATAAAACAACCTAGAAATCAGTAAGAATACAGAATAAAGAACACAAAATTTAACTTTTTTTTTTTTTTTTTTAAAAGACAGGATCTCATTTTGTCACCCAGGCAGGAGTGCAGAGGCACAAATACAGAACACTATAGCCTCATCTTCCTGGGCTCAAGTGATTCTCCCGCCTCAGCCCCCCAAGTAGCTGACACCACAGGCATGCAGGCATGCACCATCACGTCTGGCTAACTGTTGTACTTTTTGTAGAGACGGGGTTTCGCCATGTTGGCCAGGCTGGTCTCAAACTCCTGACCTCAAGTGATCCACCTGCCTTGGCCTCCTAAAGTGCTGGGATTACAGGTGTGAGCCACTGCACCCGGCCTAAAATCTCACTCTAAAGATATATACAGATCTCTCAGCCCAACAAACGGATTCAAAGAGTTAGTATAGTATATAGAGAGTAACAGCATGGGCTCAAAGAAACTAACTTCCAATCCCGGTTCTGCCATTTACTAGCTAAGCAAACCTTGTGCAAATTACTTAATCACTTAAGTCTGTTTTTTCCTCTATAAAATAGGTATTAATTGAGAATTTAAAAATCTACCCCTATAATTTTGTAAGAAAAGAAAATTACTGAGCAAGGACTTTCTCTGACCCAAGAATACTGTGTTTTCTAACAGCATCTATGAAACATTACTAACAGGAGAGCATATTAGCTTTCAGTGGGGGAAAGCAAATCCTAGAACCAAAAACGTTTTGTTTCAGCAAATCTTTATTTTTATTTTTTATTTTTGAGACAAAGTCTCTCTGTCACCCAGGCTGGACTCCAGTGGCGTAATCTTGGCTCACTGCAACCTCCGCCTCCTGGGTTCAAGCAATTCTCCTGCCTCAGCCTCCCAAGTAGCTGGGATTACAGGCACGTGCCACCATGCCTGGCTAATTTTTTTAATTTTTAGTAGAGATGAGTTTTTGCCATGTTGGTCAGGCTGGTCTCGAACTCCTGGCCTCAGGAGATCCGCCTGCTTCAGCCTCCCAAAGTGCTGGGATTACAGGAGTGAGCCACCGCACCTGGCCATAAGTAAATATTTTAGAAACTCTCCTTTTAGTACATGAAATGAAATTCAAATTTATGATATACTTAATTACAAAAAATATATAGTCTAACTGCAACATAAAGGAGAAACAAAATGAAAGCAATTTGTAATATATATAAGTATGCAAACAAAACAATGCTAGAAAACATCATAAAATACTTGTAAGTAGAATCACTGACAGTGGCAGCTATGAACAGAATCTTCCATATATTCCCATAGGTTAAGAATGTCTGAGGGGCCAGGCGGTGCCGGCAAGATGGCTGCGCTTGAGAATATGACGTTTCCAGAGAAACCAAGCCACAGAAAGTACAAGGCTGCCCTGAAGAAGGAGAAACGAAAGAAATGTCGGCAAGAACTTGCTCGACTGAGAGACTCAGGACTCTCACAGAAGGAGGAGGAGGAGGAGGACACTTTATTGAAGAACAACAACTAGAAGAAGAGAAGCTATTGGAAAGAGAGAGGCAAAGATTACATGAGGAGTGGTTGCTGAGAGAGCAGAAGGCACAAGAAGAATTCAGAATAAAGAAGGAAAAGGAAGAGGCAGCTAAAAAATGGCAAGAAGAACAAGAGAGAAAGTTAAAGGAACAATGGAAAGAACAGCAGAGGAAAGATAGAGAAGAGGAGGACCAGAAACGACAGAAGAAAGAAAAAGAAGAAGCTATGCAGAAGATGCTGGATCAGGCTGAAAATGAGTTAGAAAATGGTACCATATGGCAAAACCCTGAACCACCTGTGGATTTCAGAGTAATGGAGAAGGATCGAGCTAATTGTCCCTTCTACAGTAAAACAGGAGCTTGCAGATTTGGAGACAGATGTTCACGTACACATAATTTCCCAACATCCAGTCCTACCCTTCTTATTAGGAGTATGTTTACAACGTTTGGAATGGAGCAGTGCAGGAGGGATGACTATGACCCTGATGCAAGCCTGGAGTATAGCAAGGAAGAAATCTACCAACAGTTCCTAGATTTCTATGAGGATGTGTTGCCCAAGTTCAAGAACGTGGGGAAGGTGATTCAGTTCAAGGTCAGCTGCAATTTAGAACCTCACCTGAGGGGCAATGTATATGTTCAGTACCAGTCAGAAGAAGAATGCCAAGCAGCCCTTTCTTTGTTTAATGGACGATGGTATGCAGGACGACAGCTGCAATGTGAATTCTGCCCAGTGACCCGGTGGAAAATGGCGATTTGTGGTTTATTTGAAATACAACAGTGTCCAAGAGGAAAACACTGCAACTTTCTTCATGTGTTCAGAAATCCCAACAATGAATTCTGGGAAGCTAACAGAGACATCCACTTGTCTCCAGATCAGACTGGCTCCTCCTTTGGCAAGAACTCCGAGAGAAGGGAGAGGATGGGCCACCACAACCACTACTCCAGCAGGCTGCGGGGAAGTAGAAACCCTAGTCCAGACCACTCCTACAAAAGAAATGGGGAATCTGAGAGGAAAAGGAATAGTCACAGGGGGAAGAAATCTCACAAACGCACATCAAAGAGTCGGGAGAAGCACAATTCACCAAGCAGCGGAAGAAACAGGCACCGCAGCCAGGGCCAGGGCAGCCGGAGCCAGAGCCGCAGGAGCCACCACAGCTGGAGCCAAAGTTCCTCTAGGTCCTGAAGTGGTGGCAGGAGGAGGTCGGGTAATAGAGGCAGAACTGTTCAGAGCCCCAAATCCAAATAAACTAGTTTTGTTCTAAAAAAAAAAAAAAAGAAAGAAAGAAGAAGAAGAAGAAAAAGACTAGGCAAGGCACGGTGATCCTGTAATCCTGTAATCACCTGTAATCCTGGCACTTTAGGAGGCTGAAGTGGGTGGATCACTTGAGGTCAGGAGTTTGAGACCAGCCTGGCCAACATGGCGAAACCCTGTTTCTACTAAAAATATAAAAATTCGCCAGGTATGGTGGCAGGCGTCTGTAATGCAAGCTACTTGGGAGGCTGAGGCAGGAGAATCACTTGAATCTGGAAGGTGGAGGTTGCAGTGAGTCAACATTATGCCACTTCACTGCAGCCTGGGTGACAGAGTGAGACTGTCTCAAAAAATAGAATTTCTGAACTAGAGGAACTACACAGCCTGCTTTCCATATCAGAGCATTCAACCCAATGTGATTCACTGCCATAATCTCCATGTTATGATTTTAAGCCAGGCCTCTCCTCACCTTTCCTATTCCTTTCATTTAAAGACTCCAAAGCTTGTTTGCTGAGCACAGATCTTGGAAAACAGGATCTTCAGACTTGGGAAAGCATGACAGTAGGTGATGGAAGGGTAAAGACTCAGACTAGCATCTAGTAGTCTCACTACACATGGATAGTAATGCTATGTGCATGAATGTGCAATCATGCAAAAACTCAAATCAGCCTCCTGCACACACACAATGGTAGACTGAGACCTTCTGTTAAAGGTCCAAGCACTCCAAGGAAGTCAGTGCCTTGAGGTACCCTCAGTATGTGCAAGTAGTTACATGTTACTCTTAGTTTTCCCAGCAACTCGGCTCTAGCATGCCCTAGGCTTAGCCAGCAGCAGATCTTACTGAATTGTAAGATGTTGCCAGAGGTTCAGAACCTTGGTTTTTTGAGATACGCATTTGCATTGACCCAAAATGGAGAATTAAATAACTGTTTTTCACTGGCATTAGCTTTGTTTCCTTGGCTTAGTGCCAGTTAATTACAGCAGACCCTGCAAAACCACCTCTCTAGTTATTTCCCTGTGGAAGCCTTTTGGTTGTTTTGTTTTTTGTTTTGTTATTGTTTTTTTTTTTTTGAGACGGAGTCTTGCTCCGTTGCCAGGCGGGAGTACAGTGGCGCAATCAGCTCACTGCAACCTCCGCCTCCTGGGTTCCAGCAATTCCCCTGCCTCAATCTCTCGAGTAGCTGGGACTACAGGTGCGTGCCACCACGCCCAGCTAATTTTTTGTATTTTAGTAGAGATAGCGTTTCACCATGTTGGCCAGGATGGTCTTGATCTCCTGACCTTGTGATCCACCCGCCTTGGCCTCCCAAAGTGCTTAGGATTACAGGCGTGAACCACTGCACCCAGCTGCCTTTTGGTTTTTAATATCCAAAATTCATATAATGTTTTACTGTAGTTGCTTATATAGGAAAAGCTATACATCCCCAAAATGCAATACAAGATGATGTACACGGAATGTCTTAAGTAACATTTTTGACAATATCAGAATCCCTGGTGGACATTTTGAAGAATATGCAGAGCATCACAGAGGATGTGCTATGTATTCCTCCACACAAAGCAATTGTTTCTTACTATATTAACTATTTGGAGAGCAGCAAGTGTTTTTAGCATCTAACATCCTAACATGATATTTGTTATTTATATATAGGTATTTTGCTGTATTTTATTAATGCTTAGGGAATTCGTTGGGGAGTTTTACATTGACATGTAATATATTAAAATTTTTCCCACTTAAAATAGTGGAAAATAAGCTCCTGCATAGAATGTACTCCTACATAGAATATCTGATTTTCAGAAATGGGATTATCAAGAGAGAGACAGATGTCCATCTTAAAACCAGAAGCATTAAGGTGAAGTGAAAATGACTCACTGGATTAAGACTCAGGAGAGGTGGGGCTGGGTGCAGTGGCTTATGCCTGTAATCCCAGCACTTTGGGAGGCCAACGTAGGTGGATCACGAGGTCAAGAGATCGAGACCATCCTGGCCAACATGGTGAAACCCTGTCTCTACTAAAATTAGAAAAAAATTAGCCGAGCGTGGTGGTGGGCATCTGTAGTCCCAGCCACTCGGGAGGCTGAGGCAGGAGAATCACTGGAACCTGGGAGGCGGAGGTTGCAGTGAGCCGAGATTGCACCACTGCGCTCCAACCTGGTGACACAGCGAGACTCTGTCTCAAAAAAGAAAAAGAAAAAAAGAAAAAGGAGAGGTGGGGTGTGTTTTATGACTTTAGGCAAATCAACCTAAGAGACAGTTTTCTCTTCTGCAGGGTTTTAGGAAAGTCACAAATTAATGTACTTGAAGAAAGTATACAATAGAATAGTAGTATTACCAAATCCTAAAGTTCTTATTGTGGGAAATCTCTGAAATATCACCTGCCTACATAGATACTAACTCTTCAGCAATCCAAACAAGCTGATTATCTTTTCTGGATGAATTAAGTCAAGTGTCCACAGTTTTGTACCTCTTCAATGTGATTATTTTGTAGGCTAGACTGCAGACTGTTAATTTACTACTTTCTGGTACTGGTACCTTCTAGCTATTATCTTGAGACAGTAAAATAATTACTGCTGTCTAGGTACATCTTTAGCATATTCCAGTTCTGAAATGAAATCATTTTCTTATATTAAAAATAAAGTTAATTACTGTTCAACTCCCAAGGTGATATTCAGCTGCCACCTCTTAAACAACCCTCTCTTCTTAATCTATGTAACTATTCTACAGCCCAGGAATAGCCTAAGTTTATTAAAAATCACCCACAGAGATCTGGCTGTCTTTTCAGTCAAGCTGCCCTCAAAATGCCAGCTGATGATACTCCCAAGGAGACCCACAAGCCTACTGCTGCCTCCAGTTCAGACAGAGTCCATGCTATTTTAACTGGACTCTTGGCACTATTAGCACTGACACAGTGACTCCTTAAATTACAAATTACAACAGGCCATTCTATTCCGTCTGTGCTTCTCATGCTGTCACCATCTGATTTTCCCCCAGAAAAGATATTTCCCAGGTAGGGGCATGCTTAACATGCAGTTAGGGAATGGAAAGTTAATGTCAGAAGAAAATGTACTTCAACACTGACTTCCTGATAGGCTACAATGACTTGATCAGAAACATAAGTCTAAGAAGCCTTTGCAGTGTAGCCACAGAACAGTTACGGGCTACATTTAAAACGCTGCTCAGCATGCACAAATAAAAGCTTAAAAAGGACGTGTTAAAGGAAAAGATTTCCCTGTCTTTTTGGCCTCCTATGAAGATTAAGAAGAAAAATTTTGCTGAGCATGGTGGCTCACACCTGAAATCCTAGCACTTTGGGAGGCCGAGGTGGGTGGATCACCTGAGGTCAGGAGTTCGAGACCAGCCTGGCCAACGTGGTGAAACCCCGACTCTATTAAAAATACAAAAATTAGCTGGGTGCGGTGGTGGGTGCCTGTAATCCCAGCTACTTGGGAGGCTGAAGCAGGAGAATGGCTTGAACCCAGGAGGCAGAGGTTGCAGTGAGCTGAGATCACGCCATTTCACTCCAGCCTAGGCAATATAGCAAAACTCCATCTCAAAAAAAAAGAAAAGAAAAAATGTCGTATTCTCTGTCAATGGGTGAAATAGCACAGGTGACAATTCAGGTCAGGACCTAATCCTGCCAGAGTTTACTCAACCTTGTTCTAAAAATAAATCTCGTCGGGCCTGGTGGCTCACACCTATAATCTCAACACTTTAGGAGGCTGAGGCAGGGAGATCACGAGGTCACGAGTTTGAGAGCAGCCTGGCCAATACGGTGAACCCCGTCTCTACTAAAAATACAAAAATTAGCCGGGTGTGGTTGTGCACACCTGTAGTCCTAGCTACTCGGGAGGCAGAGACAGGAGAATTGCCTGAACCTGGGAAACAGAGGTTGCAGTGAGCCGAGATCACGCCACTGCACTCTGGCCTGGTCGACAAAGCAAGACTGCATCTCAAAAAATATATATAAAAAAATACATGTAGAAAATGATTTAAATGAAGGTAAACATAGAATACAAAGGTATTAATTGCAGCATTATGTATAATCACATGACAAATGTCCTAAATGTCTTTCAATTGGGAATGGGGAAATTATCAATAATAGATTAAACAGCTTGTCAAAGAATACTGAGTAACATGAGAAAATACTCATAATACTGTGTTAATTGAAAAAAGCAAGACAATTATATATCAAATGTGATCTCAACCACACATATGTTTAAGACAGCAATACATATATACACACACACATATATACACACAGAGTTCTGTTTGTATTTATACACATAGACCGATATATTTGCACATTTTAAAAAATGGGAAGACTAAGATGTAGGATTACAAATGTTATTTTCATCCCTACATAAAACACATCCCAACACACACACACACACACACTCTCTCTCTCACACAAAAATGTAAACAGTAGGACAACAAGGACTTTGTTTTATTCACCAAAGTATCTCCCAGATGTAGAACAGAATCTGACACATGGAGGTTCTAAATAAATATCTGCTGAATAAAGGAATGAGCATATATAAATTTCATAATCAAGAAAAAACAGCTTTTAAATTTATTTTTAAATCCTCTTGCTCAAGGCCAGATGTCAAAGCAAAGCTCAGAACATGCATGATCCAATTTCTACCTAAGTACATCATTATCTTCTCAACTAAGCTTTGCTGCCTAGCCATTGGCTTTTTTTTTTTTTTCCTCCAATCTTATAAGCTGCTTTAGAAAAATAAAAATAAAGCCAACAATATTAACTCTGCAAAAAATAAAATACTAAATATGTCCTTGGGCCGGGAGCAGTGGATCATGCCTGTAATCCCAGCATTTTGGGATTACAAAGTCGGGCAGATCACTTGAAGTCAGGAGTTTGAGACCAGCCTGGCAAACATGGTGAAACCCCACCTCTACTAAAAATACAAACATTAGCTGTGTGTGGTGGTGTGCACCTGTAATCCCAGCTACTTGGGAGGCTGTGGCAGGAGTATCGCTAGAACTGAAGAGGCAGTGGTTGCAGTGAGCCAAGATGGCGCCACTGCACTCCAGCCTGGGTGACAGAGTGAGACTCCATCTCAGAAAACAAAAACAAATCCCATGTCCTTACTTCTAAGTCTCTTTTCCACATTTCCAGTCAGCATGCGATTGCAACAGCATAGGTAAGATGGATTCTAGTCCTTAAAATTCAATACTCTCCCGAACCTTCTCCTACAGACTCTGCAATTCAGAGGCCTCTTCTCAGTCTGTTTACTAAGTCATTCAGAATATGCCACTAATGTAGGAAGAAAGCATTTTGATTGACAGCATCATGAATTTTTAATCCTTTCAAGTATATTATCTATTTGGAATGTATGTAATAAATTCACTTTCATGAACACTATGATGCCATGCAGCTGGAGACTACTAATGGATACACATTCATTTTACCATTAGGGAAGAAAATTTGCTGCAAAGCAGTATTTTAAATGAACTTCAAAACCAAATATAAATGATTCAGTGACTACCATTTATTTTGGATCTTCTCTCTACCTCTCTGTGGACTCCATTAGCAGAGGTGATTAGGAGTAGGCTAGAAGTCAAGCTTACTCACATTTTGGAAATTTGAAGTCAGGTAATACTGCAAGTAGTTCTGCTGACAAGATATTGTTCACTTCTACAAACAAGTGGGCCCAAAGCAAAAGCCAATTTATTTCCACTAGACTGAACTGTGAAGTCCCTACCATTAGATGGATCTTATTAAGGGCTTTAAAATTATCTGAAGTTTAAATTATGTCATGTCCAAATTAAAGATTACAAGAATATTTTTATGAATGTTAAATGACTTCGAATAATAAAAAAACCCAAAACAATCCAATCTTTGAAATCAGCTCTTTCCACAGACCAATTTCTATTTTCTTCCATCAGTTTTGAAAGGAAAATTCTTAATTGCCTTACAAGGCATTCTGTGGTGAAGTCATTCAAAAATATAACAGAATCTATACTGAGCATGTTTTTATTTAATTTTTTAAACTTTAAAAGACATGACACTCTATATAGTGTCTTGTCTTCTTTCTTTTTTAAGCATAAATGGTGTGTACTACTGTATTTAACGTTCTATTACTTTTTTCTTTTTCGGGACAGGGTCTCTGTCACCCAGGCTAGAGTGCAGTGGTGTCATCATAGCTTACTGTGGCCTTGAACTCCTGGGCTCAAACCATCCTCTCACCTCAGCCTCCTGAGTAGATGGGACCACAGGCATGCACCACCATGCCTGGCTTTTTTTTTTTTTTTTTTGTCAACATGCTGTGATCTGGGAGCCTGACTAGTTTTTAAATTTGTTGTGTGGAGACAGGGTCTCACCATGTTGCCCAGGCTGGTGTCAAACTCCTGGCCTCAAGCAGTCCTTCTGCCTTGGCCTCTGAGTATGCTGGGATTACAGGCAAAAGCTAGCACACCTGTCCTCTATAACTTTTCATAATTGCTAAATTAGCAAAAATTTCTGGGTCTATACATACGGATCTATTTCATTCCATTTAACTATATTGATATACCATTAATTCAATTAACCATTTACCTGCTGATGAACATTTCAGTTTATAATGTTTACATTATGCAGTTCATATTATATACAGTTTACAACAAAAAATGCTGCCATGAATATCTTTGTGCAGCTCTTTAATGCACAGTGACTATTTCCTTAGAATTGTTAAGAATATCATTTTTCAATTCAACAAGAAATTGTTAAAAGATCCCTTAAAAAGATTATTCCAATTTATACCACTACCCTATTAGGTATCCCTTATCTGAAATGCTTGGGACTAAAAGTGTTTCGGGTTTCACATTTATTCAGATTTTGGAATATGTATATTATACCAACTGAGCATACCAAATCAGAAACTCTAAAATCTAAATGCTCCCATGAGTATTTTCTTTATCATCATGTGAGCACTCAAAAAGTTTGGGGTTTTAAAGCATTTAGAATTTCAGATTTCAGATGTTCAGCCTGTACCACTACCTGTCTGTTTCCCTATACATTCACCAATCCTAGATATCTTCAATCTTTAAAATATCTGCCAGTTTAATGAACAAAATATGAGATTTTACTATTTTAATTCATACTTCCCAGATCACTGCTGAGCTGTTTACTGGCCATTCATATTTTTTCTCTTCCATGAAATACTTTCTTTTCCCATTTTTCTTTTTTTTTCTTTTTACTTATAGAAATTGTTATGTATTCTGGATATTCCTTATTTGGTGTAAATGTTGTAAATCTATCTTCCTAGTCCGTCATTATTTTAACTTTGTTTATGCTGCCCACTGTCATAGAAATTTAATTTTTAGAAATTTTATTTAGTTGAATTTATCAAATCTTTTTCTTTGAAACGTTTGTATTTTGTCTTGCTTCTATATCTCAAAGTTAAAAAATATTGTCCTCTACTTTTTTCTAAAACAGACGTTTCAACATAAAAGTCCTGTCTTTGCAAGTCACTCAGGAAAACAGGTGGACACTAATTAAGGGCAGTTACTTCCCTACCCCTCCTGCTCCAACCCCTAAAGCTGTGAACTATAACCCAGGATCACTTCCTTTTGATGCTGCTTTGCTGGGGTAGAGGAGGGCGGTATGGTGAAGCTTTGACCTCAGGGGCTTTTCTGTGGGTGAGGAGTGGTTAACTATGGTTCCTGTGTGCCTGAAGCCCCCCACTGCTGGGACTCATCCACCCCCTACCCAGAACTTACTAGTACTAGCACAGACTGGGGCCCCCTCCATTCCAGTGCCTGATGGGATAGCTGATACTCAGATGAAAAGGAGTTTGTAGGCCAAAATAAAAAGATATTTTAAGAGTATATTTCTTTTTTTTTTTTTTTCAGAGATGGAGTCTGGCTCTGTCGCCCAGGCTGGAGTGCAGTAGCGTGATCTCATCTCACTGCAACCTCTGCATCGCAGATTCAAGCAGTTCTCCTGCCTCAGCCTCCTGAGTAGCTGGGACTACAGGTGCACTCTACCACACCCAGCTAATTTCGTTCGTATTTTAGTAGAGACAGGGTTTCACTGTGTTGCCCAGGCTGGTCTTGAACTCCTGAGCTCTGGCAATCTGCCTGCCTCAGTCTCCCAAAGTGCTAGGATTGCAGGCATGAGCTGCTACACTCTGCTAAGAGTATGTTTCAAAAGAAAAACAACACAATCAACTACAGGTTTTGATCAGGAGCAAAAATATTAGAACTGCTGACCAAGAGTTTTAAACTGGGGAGCGTTAACCATACTAAAAGAAATGAGAAAATATTAGCAATATGAAACAAGAACAAGAAAACAGAAAAGAGCCAAGCAAAAACATTAGGTGTGAACAATACAACAGATGAAATGAAGAACACAATATATGGCAGGAATAACAGAATGGTTATGATATAATCATGGAATACAGTTGAAAACTAGATGGTCAGATTGAATCCGGGCACAATGGCTCACACCTATAATCCCAGCACATTGGGAGGCCGAGGTGGGTGGATTGCTTAAGGTCAGGAGTTCGAGAGCACCCTGGCCAACATGGTGAAACTCTATCTTTACCAAAAAAAATACAAAAATTGGCCAGGCATGGTGGCACATGCCTGTAATCCCAGCTACTCGGGAGGCTGAGGCAGGACAATCACTTGAACCCAGGAGGCAGAGGTTGCAGTGAGCAGAGATTGCACCAATGCACTCCAGCCTGGGCAACAGAGCAAGACTCCATCTCAGGAAAAAAAAAAAAAAAAAAGGAGGTCAGATTGAGAAATTTCCCAGGAAGAAGTACAAATAAATAGATTTAAAAAAAAAAAAAAAAACTCTACTAAAAATACAAAAATTAGCTAAGCATGGTGGTGGGCACCTGTAATCCCTGCTACTCAGGAGACTGAGGCAGGAGAATTGCTTGAACCCAGGAGGTGGAGGTTGCAGTAAGCCAAGATCGTGCCACTGCACTCTAGCCTGGGCAACTGAGCAAGACTCCATCTCAAAAAAAGAAAAAAGAAAAAAAAAAAAGCTAAGACCAAAGAAAAAGAAATATATATCCATAATTACCCAGAACTAAAACTCAAGATACTACCATTTGTGATGGTGGTTGGGGTGATGGAGCTTCCTAAACTTAATTTCCTATATCTAAATTTCTTTAGATAAAATTGTTTAAAAGAGTAGCCAGGTGCAGTGGCACGTGCCTATAGTCCCAGCTACTCGGGAGGCTGAGACAAGTGGCTTGCTTGAGCATTTTTTTTTTTTTTTGGAGACAGGGTCTCGCTCTGTTGCCCAGGCCTGTCTTCTTGTTTATAATCTAAGACAGAGCCACAGATGTACAACATTCAAGCATTTATTCCTACTTCTTCTATACAGGTCCTGAGATGGAATTTTAGTGGTAGGGAGAACCAACATACCTTCAGCATGTAGTAGAAGGGGAACCATGACAGGAAGATATCAGAGAAGAATTCAGCAATGCTGAACACACCATATACTACCCAGTAGGTCAGCCACTGGGTATCATCTTCTTTGTTGGGACTCTCTATAGCTTTAATTCTGAAAGGCAGTACAAAAGAAAGTATATCATCATTTGTTAAGATAGCAATGAAACATTTTCAAACACACTTTGATAACCTCTCCTCCGATACCACTGAGGAACTTAGGCACATGTAGGCACTGTGTCACTAGATGCAAGAGTATAGCTTAAAGACTGGAAGCAATGTAGATATCAGGACAAGCCATTATAACCATTTGTTTCTAGTCTCCTGGTCACCAGAGAAACCAGCACCAGCTGTCACTGCCCTGGATCTCCACCCTGCTAAAGACTCCCCGCAAATCCTAGAATATACCACTAGTGACTGGGAGCTAGAGCAATTTCCACTCCCAAGCTGGGTCCTGCCACCAGGGATACATCAGGAAGAATTCCCTCATGATAACCATGTTCTTATGTACTTTTAATAATTGAAATATATCATGGGTGAACAGGAATTTCCCATAAAGCAACATTTGGAGCATAGGTTAGGCATGCCCAAAATCCACAGCATATTTTATAGTAAATGGGTGAAAACAAACATCATAGTGTCTGTTTAGTTCAGAATGTCTTTATCTGATCCACAGGCTATGGACTTTCCTCCTCTCCTCAGTTAATAACAGGACTTTCCCAACCCTAACTATTGCTTAAAATTCATTCTGCAAATGGATGGAAATAAATTTAAAATAATTTTCTCTTCTAAATCACAGAAATTTCCTTCAGTCCTAGGAATCTCATTATTCTAAACCTGAAGCTCCACAATTTCTTATCCTAACAGATCTGTATTTATCATAACTGAGCTGGACTGAAACAGTAAAATAAAAGAACTCTGAATCTTGTTTAGCCTATGAAACAGGTTAACTACTGAAAATACATTGGCAGGGAGCTAAGCTATGAGGATGCAAAGGCATAAGAATGATACAACGGACTTTGGGGACTCATGGGAAAGGGTGGGGGCAGTGAGGGAGAAAAGACTACACATTGGGTACAGTATACCCTGCTCGGTTGATGGGTGCACCGAAATCTCAGAAATTGACACTAAAAGACTTATCCATGTAACCAAATGCCACCTGTTACCCAAAAACCTATTGAAATAAGAAAATTTCAAAAAACAAATACATTGGCTACTCCATAAAATCAGCTCCGCAAAGAGACAGGCTGCTAAACCATGCTCAGCCACTCACTAAGAAAGCCCTTATACAGTTAATTAGAAGCAGCTATGTGTGTGAGTTTTAGAAAATAACCAAAAGGGGAAAAAATATAGCTCAATGAGATTATTACTAATGAGGAAGACATAGAGAGGCACAAGTAATAAGGTGAATGTTGCTTTGAACTTCAAGACTAGGCAAAATTTTTATTTTTTTGAGACAGGGTCTCTTTGCACAGGCTGGAGTGCAGTTACACAATCATAGCTCACTGCAACCTCAAACTTCTGGGCTTATGTAATTCCCCTCACTTCAACCTCCCAAGCAGCTTGGACTACAGGTGCACACCACCACACATGGCTGCTTTCTAAATTTTTAGTAGAGACAAGGTCTCACTGTGTTGCCCAGGCTGGTCTTGAACTTCTGGACTCAAGCAGTCCTCCTGCCTCGGCCTCCCAAAGTGCAGTTTGGTGGCTCCCACACCCAGCCTCAAATTTTTCAAAGAATCATATAAAATGAATTTAAGAGATCTGATTATTAAAAAATGGCTTGTAATGTATGCACAAAGTCTACATTTTTTTAGCTTCCTTCAGATAGAAGCTGGCTAATGTAATAGAAGGCCAAAGGAAAAGTGTAGGCAAGCATGTTAACCAAAGAACACAGTATATCCTTTATATGTAAGATTTCTTCCCCCACTGTGTTTCATTTGGTATAGTATGGCTTATCCAAATTTAATTGGATTTATTTAGTTATTAGTATAAATAAAAATTTGTTTCCCATAACTTCATTCTGGGCAGAGGAGATACACAGTTACATTTCACTTAAGATCTTAGTTTTGTGAACCAAAGCATTCTACAACTAAAATACCTAACTCTGAACTTCCAAAAGAAGCAACTCTCGGGATATACATGGGAATTAAACAGTCTTTTCTAGAATATGACGTGAAAACCTCAAAATGTGATTGGACTGTCGTTATTAATCCAGTGGCTTTTAAATTCTTTTGGCCACAACCCTCGGTAAGCATACATTTTACATCATGATCCAGTAAACACACATCTTCACATAAAAATATAAACTGAAATAGATGTTTCCTGAAACCATTCTGATATTTTAAATTCCATTCTATTTCATTAGTTTTCAAATGTTAGTCAAGTTGCACAGACTGAAAAACAGGAAGCCTAACGGTTCAGCTCTTTTAGGAAAAAAATTTTTTTTAAATTCATATCTACAATATGAATTCTAAAGTCCCCATATTAATATAGTAGAATACTATATAGTAACATTGAAAAGTAGAAATAAAAGAACTCCAAATTGAATACATACATTGATCCCAACTTTGCAGAAAACCAAGTCATATGAAAGAAGCCAGGAAAAGACCACCGAGTCTATTAAGACCACTGAGTCTATTAAGCTAAAGAGATTTTAAAAATAGATCTTCTCATATTATTGAAGCATTTAATTATTGTTTTAATTTAAAATAGCACAGTGTTCAATTTTAAAAATGTCTTTATGTGTCGCAACAATCACAAACTACTCAAAACAAGAAAAAAGGGAAGAGATGGTCAAGCTCACTCAAGAACCTGAGGTTCAAAAAAGTGAAGTGCCCCATGCAATCATGGTGAGAGAAGAAAAAAGCTTAAAACTGAGGTTTTTGGATGGGCATGATGGCTCAAGCCTGTAGTACCAGCACTTTGGGAGGCCGAGGTAGGTGGATCACCTGAGGTCAGGAGTTCAAGACCAGCCTGGCCAACATGGTGAAACCCCATCTCTACTAAAAATACAAAAATTAGCCGGGCGTGGTTGCACACGCCTATAATCCCAGCTGCTTGGGAGTCAGAGGCAAGAGACTCGCTTGAATCTGGGAGGTGGAGGTTGCAGTGAGCTGAGATTCTACCACTGCACTCCAGCCTGGGCGACAGAGCAAGACTCGGTCTCAAAAAAAAAAAAAACAAAAACAAAAACAAAAAAAACTGAGGTTTTCTGAATGCTAGTTATATATCTTCTTCTTTAAAATATTGATTGATTGAAGACAGGGTCTTGCTCTGTCATGCAGGCTGGAGTGTAGTGGCATGATCACAGCTCACTGTGGCCTCAACCTCCTGGACTCAAGTGATCCTCCCACCTCAGCCTCTCCAGTAGCTGGGACTACAGGTGCACACCATCATGCCTGGCTAACTTTTGTACTTTTTTATAGAGACAGGGTTTTGCCTTGTTGCCCAGGCTGGTCTCAAACTCATGGGCTCAAGTGATCCTCCTGCCTCAGCCTCCCAAAGTACTAGGATTACAGGCATGAGCCACCATGCCCAGGCTACTTATATACCTTCTGAATAGACTTCCTTGTCCAAGTTCAGTAGACAAAAGTGATTCTCCAACAAAACACTCTACTGCCTTGTACAAATATGAATCATATTCCAACTTGGTATAGTAGAATCAAGAGGTAGCAATTTAGGCAACATAGAGGATTCATGAAACCATAAGATATGGTCTATGCTATTAAATCCCTTGCAGTCTAGCCAAAATGGCCAAGCCATAGAATGGAGGGGTAGAAACCTAATAATTATTGAATTTAACCTTCATAATAGCCATGTAGGATAGGTATTGTTCCTGTATTTGAGCGGAAGAAACCGAGGCTTAGTGAAGAGAAATAATACGTGCAGGGCACCCAGATACAAATAGCAAGGATTGGTCTTACACCTAAAACTAACTCCAAAGCCTGTGCTTTGTTCACTATCCTATGCTGTCTTACTAATTAAGAGAACAATTCAGTGGCAAGCTGGATAGCGCTTAGCAAAATGTCTGGTACAAAGTAGGCATTTAGTATTTATTGAATTAATATACATACAATAGGAGTTCATAATCTTACTTTTGGAGGGGACCCCAGAGAAAGGTTAAATTGGTCACAGAGCAGAAAAAAAGGAGGAATGGTCATAGTCTCAATATCCAGATCCCTGGAGGTCCATTCTACCCTCCACCCTACTCACCTAGGTTTGCGATGGGGAACTATCAAAAGTGAACAGGATAGTGTTCTGAGTTGGAGTCCTAGTCCACTGGTCCCCAAACTTAGATGATCATCCACATCTATCTACAGAACTTATTAAAAATATACATGCCTGGGTCCTTCTTCAGACCTAGTGATTCAGCTGCTCTTACAAGGCTGTGCAGGTGATCGTAATGCAGAACTGTGTTTGGAAACCAGCTCAAAGTTCCAGTCTTCTCAGCACCTGCCCTACTTGTTCTAAGAAAGGAAATCCAAATGGCCAGTTTGGGTATAATCAGTTGTAGCTAGAGGGCAGGTTGTCTCTTTCCAGTAATGAGTGAGAGGCCAAAAGAGAAGAAAAGTTGGACATAGAAGGCAAACTGAATAATGTCTCTACTAAAATTAGAGTAAGTCAACTCTAATATGATCTAGAACCCTCATCTGAATATTCTGAAATCTGTAAAAGGATTCAAGATAACAACACTGAAATAAAACTGTTCACTAAGATTTCAAGAACTGCATCTAAAAGCCCTGTATCTGTCTAGCTGGAACTTCAGCCTGCACAGTTCCTTTCACCTCTAGCTAACCCCTAGAGGAGTTCTGGAATGACCCCATGGCAACAGGCAACAATTCCTACCACTCTCTCCACAGGCCTGGTCCACTCTTTTACAGGCTCCTCCTCTCTCTCTAGTACTGCCTCATCCTCTGGCAGTCACACTGATCCTGGGCTCAGAACTAACTCCCAGAAGATACACCCACATACAGCTTCTGTGGACAGACACCACAGTCTTACTGCTCTCTGCACACCTTACTGTCATATCCTCACCACTGTTCTAAAGCCTGGCCACCTAGGCCCGGTGTTGTGGCTTCCTTATTCTCTCTCCTGAGCCATGTTCTGGGGCAGCATTTTGCTTCCCCAAAGCAGATATCAAGAGAAGCCAGGGCTGGGTGAGCAGCAGAGGCACGACTACAGTGCAGAGGATGGTTGGCAAAACTGTGAGAGCAGCTGGCAGCTCTAAAATTAATTGAGCAGAATTAGGAATCACCATGTGTGGAGCTGGAAGACATCTCAGAGATGAACTAGTTCAGATTCTACATTTTATATAGATAAAATGAAATTTAAAGAGAAAGGAGGTATATTCAAATGAATTTTAACTTATTAAACTAAAAGGTTACAGAGCATGTGTATGTAAAGGGCAATAGACGGTTTACATTCTGGCATATCCATACAGTGAAATATTCTGAAGCCTTTAGAAAGGGTATTGACAGGGAAAGATGTCCAAGATACAGTGTTGAGTGTAAAAAGTGAATTCTAATTTTTTGGTTAATAAAAGATATGTTTTTGTATGTTTACAGACCAAGAATGATATCCAGAAAGATATGCAATACATTTCAAATTGTGTAAAGTTAGTCCTGATTAACAGATTTTTACTTAAAGTCTTTGCAATGAGTATGTACTAATAATATTGATGAAAAAAAGAAGGGGACGGGGGAGATTTCCATTTGGAAAAGAATGAGCATTGACTTTTGTTTTGTTTTGTTGTGTTTTGATGGAGTCTCGCTCTTGTGGCCCAGGCTGGAGTGCAGTGGCACGATCTCAGCTCACTGCAACCTTGGCCTCCCCGGTTCAAGCAACTGTCCTGCCTCAGCCTCCTGAGTAGCTGGGATTACAGGCACCTGCCACCACGCCCAGTTAATTTTTTTGTATTTTCAGTAGAGACCGGGTTTCACCATATTGGCCAGGTTGGTCTCGAACTCCTGACCTCAGGTGATCCACCCACCTTGGCCTCCCAAAATGCTAAGATTGCAAGCGTGAGCCTCTGCACCCGGCTGAGCATCAGACTTTCTATAATGATTTTCTCCTATGAGACTAGTTCTCTCTGTAAGGCTTTGTTAAAAATAAACACTAAAGTGAACACCAGATATAGTCATTTAATTTATCTTTGAGAAAACAGCTAATATTTTTTTTTTTTTAGACAGAGTCTCACTCTGTTGCCCAGGCTGGAGTGCAGTGGTGCAATCTCGACTCACTGCAAGCTCTGCCTCCTGGGTTCATGCTATTCTCCTGCCTCAGCCTCCCAAGTAGCTGGGACTACAGGTGCCTGCCACCAGTCCCAGCTAATTTTTTGTATTTTTTAGTAGAGACGGGGTTTCACCGTGTTAGCCAGGATGGTCTCGATCTCCTGACCTCGTGATCCGCCCACCTCAGCCTCCCAAAGTGCTGGGATTACAGGGAGATGAGATTAAAAAGAAAAGAGAGAGATAAGAAGACTCTAGTTTCTTTGGCTAAGTAGCTGTTAGAGGGTTTATATTGTTAATAAGGCTAAAAGGAGATTAGAGTTACCCATCAATTTTAATTATACCCTACTGCAAATCCCATATGCTACAGGTAGTAAGAAGTTAGCTGAAATCCCCAAATTCATGTTTGCAGGTAGTGGGAAGAAATTTGAATATGGCTGAAAACATTTTTCAGGCCCACTCTGCAATGGTAGAATGGCAGAAATTCTTTACATTGGCATTGGACTGGTACATATATGAACACAACTCACTGGCCATCCCTCATCCAGTCCACTGGGCCCCAGTAACTGGTACCAGTTCACTCTACCCTTGCTGGCCCATCTACTTGTTCACACCTTGGCTGCTATTTTCTGAAAGCAAAGGCAAGAACCAAGGATGGCCAAAGAATAGCATTAAGATGTGAAGAAAACAGGGTTGAGCAGAGATGATTCTGGGCTGGTTACCAATATTCTCTCCTTCCCAAATTAAGTGTCATCATTCAGAAAACCTTAGATATTCCCTGACCCATGACACAAGTAAACTGTACATCCTCTAAGGACTTTAGTGACAATGATGTGTCAATGGATGTTCACCAATTATAAAAACCACCACTCTAACCAGGCATGATGGCTCACACCTGTAATCCCAGCCAAGGCATAATGGCTCATGCCTATAATCCCAACCCAATCCCACTTTGGTAGGCCAAGGTGGGTGGATCACTTGAGGTCAGGAGTTCAAGACCAGACTGGCCAATATGGTGAAACCCCCCTCTACTAAAAATACAAAAATTAGCCAGGCATAGTGGTGCACGCCTGTAGTCCCAGCTACTCAGGAGGCTGAGGCAGGAGAATTGCTTGAACTCGGGAGGTGGAGGTTGCAGTAAGCGGAGATCGCATCACTGCACTCCAGCCTAGGTGACAGAACAAGACTCCATCTCAAATAAACAAAGACAAAAACATAGCCCTCTGGTAGAGGATGCTGATGATAGAGGAGGCTGTGTATGTGTAGGTGTAGTGGGTACATGGGAAATCTTTGTATCTTCTGCTCAATTTCAATGTAAACCTAAAACTGCTCTAAAAAATAAAATTCATTTAAAAAGAAAGAGAAAAAAAAAAAAACCTCCACTTACCACCTAGGCATTCTATAACACCAGATTTTTAAAGCTATTTTATTACCATCATGCCATTTTGGTTGTTTTGATCTGGAGAGAGTATCTGTCCCCATAAATCTAGATACCATATATATGCTAATAACTTCCAAATTTGTATCTGCTGCTCAATCTCTCCATTGTACACTGCCTGGCAGTTAAGTATTCACTGCTGAATGATGGTCACCAGCATCATCAGATTGTCACAGTAACACTGCTGCTTCAAAAATCCTATTATAGCAACTGGTCACTACCATTGCTCAAGGAAATAGCAGACACTGTTCCCTGCCTATCAATTAGCCAGTCCTTCCTCTTCCTACTCACCCACAGAGCCCTGATTTTATGTACATGTACCTGGCAGATCTGCCTTGACTTAGGGAAGCTAGGCTCCTCCCCCAGGTCTAGGGGATAAATCAAAGTTAGTACAAATCCACCATGGTAATCCTATTGCTTTTTGCTAGATACTAACTTTCATAGTCCCCTTGGAGTTAAGGGTATCCATGTGACACAGTTCTGACCAATGAAACAGAAAAAGAAATACAGGAGAAGGCTTTGGGACAAAATTTTCCTCTGCTGATAAAATAAGAGGCTCACAAATAAAAGGTCTTCCAGCTTTCTGCTCTTGAAAGCCTTAGCATTATATAGCAACAACCTTGCTATATATTGAGGAAACAGGCATGGGCAAGGAAGATTATACACCAAGGTCGCTGGAAAAAGAGCATGGATTTCTGCTGTAGCGCATTGAAATTTCAACCTCCAGACTTCTTACATGAGGTAATTCAAGGTCATTATGTTTAGGCCACTGTAAATGGCTGCGGCTCACTGAACTGACATAAAAGGTATACAGAATCACTGAAAGCTTTCTAAGCCAAGCTTAAGTTAGTTATCTCGGCATTGGTCAAAATGTGCTCTTCTTCTTTTGCTGAGGTTTCATCTATCAATTAATATTTCAAAATACTTACAGCTAATGCTTACTTGGAGGGAGACAGAAAAGAGACAACTTTCCATCCTATTTTTCAAATTATTTCAGACACAATGAATTCATCTGGAAAAATATCCACTTTCACATGTTCTTAATTCAGATCTATTTTGTTCTTACTATGCAAAATAGATAAAATGCTTTTTTATATGTGAACTGTACAACTTTTTTATATTTCTGTTTTGAGTTCTTGCTTTTAGGACCAAGTTCATATTTCTTATGCATAAGATTTAATATTAAAAAATTGTTAGTCCAAATTATACTCAATGCTTAGGAACATATATACCATTGTACCAATACAGAAGAAAACCACTAACCATATCAATATTTTTAATTTGGAAGGACAAAACTTTATTGTGTTTTATTCTTTGAATAATGATGCCTTAAGCTGATTTAAGTACAGGAAAAAAATAATAAGTCAAGGAACAAAAAATGAAAGTGAAAAAATAAATGAAAGAAAATACTCTTTGGAAGGTTTTTCCTTAAATCAATTAAAAGCTTAATAACACAAAGTTAAAGAACTATGACTTTGATTAAGTCAGTTTTCCTCTTTATATGTTAATGAAACTAACTGCCCTTAATTGAGCACTTACAGAATGCCTGATTTGTCCTAAACATTTGACATATATTATCCCAACTCCCCCCAACCCTATCCCCACCTTTTACATATGAGAAAACTGAATTTTATAAAAGTTAAGCTGTTTGCTCAAGAGGTAATAATCAGCTCCATATATACATGCTTCTGGCTACTCACAACTAAGACACATAGGTACATACTATGTGTACTTGCATGGTTCATAAGTAACTCAGTTGCTACAATTCAAACTAGCCAAATGACATAAAATTAAGTAATAGTATGTCTTCACAGCATTGGCTTTATTATTCAAACCAGTTGTGCCAATATCAACTATTTACCAGAGACTGACAGTGTGAAAAAACAGCAGTTCATGAAAATATATCTATATATCCATTTATATCATATATATTTTAATTTTATCCACATATATGGATAAAAAGCTTTAAGATGTCCTATTGGTAAAGAACAAAAAGGAATCATCTTCTGATCCATCTGCTTTATATTTTATTTCTAATGTGGTAACTTATGTTTAATAGTAAATATTCCAGAGGTTAAGATAGGTTCTTTGAAAACTGAATATGAAGAACATGGACCATAATGTTTACAATCCTTTTTGTTATAGCAGACACATAACTTGACCATCCTCCATGCCCACCATGCATGGGATTGCTTTTGGCTGTATTTATCAGAGAGTATGATGTAGGAATTCCTAATAATTCAAAATGGTTTTCCTATTATCAGTACCTCAAATAAGAAAGAAAAAAGAATCAGACATTTTAAGACATAAACACTAGTTTGTTTCCATGCCAATAAGGAAAAGATTTTTCTCCTTCATAGAAAAAAAGAAGGTAGGAAACTATGTGTGATCAGAAAGTTACATATCTTTTTCACTGCAGAGTATATGTGCTTTTAAAGCAAGAAAGACAACCAACAAACAGAACGAGAAAGACTAATGAAAGACTGACTGGGCGCAGTGGCTCACGCCGGTAATCCCAATACTTTGGGAGGTCAAGGCGGGTGGATCATCTGAGGTCAGGAGTTCAAGACCAGCCTGGCCAACATGGTGAAATCCCATCTCTACTAAAAAATACAAAAATTGGTGGCAGAGGCCTGAAATCCCAACTACTTGGGAAGCTGAGGCAGAAGAATTGCTTGAACCCAGGAGGCGGAAGTTGCAATAAGTCGAGATTGCGCCAGTGCACTCCAGCCTGGGCAAGAAGGAAACCCCCCCCAAAAAAAAGAAAGAAAGAAAAAAAAAAAAAAGACTACAGAGGCTGTGGAGTGAGGAAAGCTAGAGCCTGGGAGGTCAAGGCTGCAGTGAGTCATGATTACACCACTGCACTGCAGCCCGGGTGACAGAGTATGACCCTGGCTCAAAAAAAAACATTAAGATGAGTCAATAGAATACCTATAATGAAGTCTAAAGAAAAAAATGCAGTCATTCAGTGGTCAAATCTTTTGGTGTTTAATTACAGTGATCTCATTTACCACTGTCCACCATTTTGTTTTTAAATGCATAATGGAAGAGTTGGTCACAGTCAAATATAACAACATGGAATGTTGACAGGACACAGGCCGGGGAGTCAGACATCCTTATGCTTAAGACTGAATTGGTCCCAACACACCTGTGACTTATGTCAATTAACTTTAGTTTGTGGCCTTGATTTCCACATCTGTTAAAGGTGGCTATCACCCTCGCAGCTTAGTCTCTAAGACCCCTTTTAGCTAACATTTTATAACTCAAAACTGAATGCAAACAACTCTTTGATTTTTTAAAAAAACCGTGTGTGTGTGTGTGCGCGCGCACACGCACGTGCACACCCAGGAGTTTGAGAGCAGCCTGGGCAACATGGCAAAACCCCATCTCTAGAAAAAATACAAAAAACTAGTACACGTCTGTAGTGCCAGCTACTTGAGAAGCTGAAGTGGGAAAACCACCTACGCTTGAGAAAGTCAAGGCTGCAGTGAGCTGTGTTCATGCCACTGCACTCTGCCTGGGTGACAGACTGAGACCTGTCTCAAAAAAACACACTCAAAAAAAACCAGGCTGGAGTGCAGTGTCACAATCTTAGCTCACTGCAACCTCCACCTCCCAGGTTCAAGCGATTCTCCTGCCTCAACCTCCCAAGTGTGTGTGTGTTTTTGAGACAGGGTCTCACTCTGTCACCCAGGCTGAGTGCAGTGGCATGAACACAGCTCACTGCAGCCTTGACTTTCTCAAGCTGAGGTGATTCCCCCACTTCAGCTTCTCGAGTAGCTGGGACTACAGGCGTGTACTAATTTCTTGTATTTTTTGTAGAGATGGGGTTTTGCCATGTTGCCCAGGCTGGTCTCAAACTCAAGCAATCCACCCATCTCAGCCTCCCCGCCTGGCCCCCCAAAAATACTGTTTGAATGATTGATGGTAAAAAAGATTAATGCCAGGAGCAATGAAAGAGCAGATGCAAATCCTACTGGGACAACCCTCTGTCAATAAAACTAGTGGTTTTTTTTTTTTTTTTTTTTTTTTTTTTTTTTTTTTGAGACGGAGTCTGGCTCTGTCTCCCAGGCTGGAGTGCAGTGGCCGGATCTCAGCTCACTGCAAGCTCCGCCTCCCGGGTTTACACCATTCTCCTGCCTCAGCCTCCGGAGTAGCTGGGACTACAGGCACCCGCCACCTCGCCTGGCTAAAAACTAGTGGTTTTTGAAGTATCTGTGTCAGATCAGTATCATAAAGTTTAACTTAATCTCAAGTACCCTCACAACGTAGATGGGGAACAACCTAAGCTGCCTTTTCCTAGGTAAAGGAGGGCCACCTTAGATGTGGACAGCAGTCTAGACATGTAAGTGATCCCTTAACTAGACCACCTGGTCTATCAGAGGCTGCAGGATATATATAGCAGCCACATGACTCAGAGTGACTGATAAGCTCTACTCCCTGGAATCAGGAAAGTGTGCAAGTGACAGAATGAAGTCAGGGTACGTTTCTACAGCCCCCACTTATATTTCAGCTGCTACAAAAAGTAATTTCATTCACAATTTTGAAATTGTTTTAAAGCTTCTGCCATATTAATTCATATTTCCCCAAAATTAATTTTTAATGTTATGAATCACCACTAAATACCTTAACATGTTACATTTGTATTTATACTTGTTTTAAATGCCATGTGAAAAAATTAAGCTGAAAACTGAGTCCTCATTCAAAGTCAGTCCTGAAAAAGAGAAGTCCAGGTCAGAAGGAGATGAGGGAGGCTATGACAGAAAGAAGGACAAATAGACTAAATCTCCAGGGCCTTCATAAAGAGAAAAAAAAAGTTCATAAGGAACGTTCCAGAACAGAGTATTAGAAGTGACAGCCTCCTCCACAACTGCTTTAGAGCCCAGAAACTCTGATCATGCATAAATAATTTAAATCATTCATCTTATTTGCTTTTCAAAACTTTATTTTCTTTATGACACAGGCAAGGGGGGAACCTTAACTGAAACGCTGGCTGTCATTATTCTACAAAACAGTCACAAGTTGTTATAAGGATATTTTTATTACTTTTTCATTTATCCACAACACTTTCATCTTAAAAGAGTTCAGCACACTTAGCAGTAACGTTAAGTGAAACAAGGACAGTAAAAAAGTTGATGAAGGTTAAATGTTTAAATGCTTAAGATTCCAGATTTAAATTAAGTAAATCAAAGATTTAAATGTTTAAGTAAATTGCTTAAGGCACAATTTGCAGAATGCCAGTTATATTTTTTATCCAAGTGCACATTGGCCAGAAGGCCACATTAGCTTGGGCTTCATACTATCCCAGAAGGCAAAGCGCAGGCATGCATTGCTCTGCTCTTCAATGCTTTAACTAAGCATATATAGATCCAGAGAGAAAAGCTAGTGTAATGGGAACATAGGCAGCTTAATAGGAAATACATCTGCTCTGAAGTTCTCATGAGTAAAGAAGAACAAAACATAATTACGAAATTAAAAAAAAAAAAAAAAGAAACCCACCAGAAAACAAATACACCCCCTACTAATGAGTCTAAGAAGAGAACTACAAATACACATCCTCCAGTACTGTTAAGGAAACAGCTCAGCTTTCAATGACTGGCTGCAAAACAGTGTCTATTCACAACTGTCATTCACACCACGGTAACTTTCTCAAAGTCTCCTCTGGGTAATAAACCTCTTTAGGAGTCTGTCACTGCACATCTCAAGCAAGTAGACTGCAACTCTTTTTAACCTCTGTTCCCCAGAATGTGTCCTCCCTTTGTGTGCTGAGCATCATTTAGCTAAGAGGATGCTGTTGCTTTTACTTGTGGTTAACTGTGTTACAACTCTTGTAGATATTTTCATTGTTTTTTTTTCCTTCAAATTTACTTTCTCGCCATCCCTTTCTGATCTGACCTCAATAGGGGTCATCCCCAAACATCTCCCCTTGAGATACATTATCTCTTGAAACAGAACTAAAGGCAACGCTGCATTCCAGTGGGGATGGGATGGGAAATCCAGTTCAGTGTGCCATTTTCAGGTGGCCTTGCGCTAGTAAAACAGAGCAAGCCTCTGCTGTCATAAGTCAAAGCTACATAACAGATAATAAGAAAAAGAAATTGTTAGTAACATATTCTAACTAATGTCTACAAAACACAGTCAATGCCTATGTGTGCAGATAGATGATTTGGGATGGCAGTACCTTATTTGAGAGAGGAAAAATACACTGCAGAAAGGTAATGTACTGACTGGGTCAACTGATTTTTTTAAAAAGCCTACATTTTTCAATTTTCGTCTCTACACAAGGTTATGTTGTGTTTGTGGGACATTCAAAGAGCCACAAGGGAGGTAGTATAACATAATCATTAAAAGCATGAACTTTGGAGCCAGATTCTTTGGATTTAAATACCAGTTTCATCACCTGCTAGTTGTGAGACCTTGATCAAGTTATTCAAATTCTCTTTCTGTGTTTCCTCATCTGTAAAAATGGGAATAATCATAGCACTTACATAATAGGGTTGTTCTGAGGATTAAATGAGCTATATTTGCAAAGCACTTAGACAGAGATATGTACGTATCTGTTAAATAAAATACTACACAGACTTCAGGAGCCATGCAAAGAGCTAAATGCAATATAACTCTTTACACCAGCAGCAAGTTTAAAATGGGCTGGTGAGGACACACAGAAACTAAAATGACACATCGCTGAATTGGGTATGAGATTTTGAAAGTGTTGTTAAAGATTAAATATATAGTGCTGGACTCTCGTCTTGAACTCCTGGCCTCAAGCAATCCCTCTGCCTCAGTACCCCAAAGTGCTGAGATTACAGATGTGGGCCATCATGCCCAGCCCCCTAAACATATTTAATCTTTATAACATTGGCACTAAAATATGCCTAAATGTGCTTTACATTCCTGTGTAGTAACAGGATTCCAGAACAAGCCTGGCCTCTGTGTGACCTTGGGAAACACACTCCACCTTTCTCTGTCCCTGAATTGTCATTTTAAAACTAAAGGAACTGGACTACCTGTTTGATCTTTAAGGCCCAACTCTGATAGTCCCGGGAAGGTGGCAGCCTGAATCTTAAGGAAAATATGAAATAAAAAGAGGAAAAGTAATAGACATTTTTATAGAATTTTAAACAAAAAGGTTGCTGGGGAGGACAGAAAGCAAACCTTCCCCTTTCCTTAAATAGAAGATAAAGTCATTAGAGTTTGCCTCACAATTCCATTTGTACAAAGAAGCAAGTACAGGACTAGGGCCCTGGCTCACTAGCGCCCACAGTGGAGGGACTATACCAGGAGGACTTACTCACATATGAGGGTAAAGCACAGCATACCCCCTCCAGAGGGCTCTTATTTGTGCAATCCCATTAAAAGCAGGGCTGCACCAGACATTAAAGGCCATAGATTGTATGATTCCATCTACATGAAATGCTCAGAATAGGCAAACTCATAGAAACAGAATGCAGAGTAGTGGTTTCCAGGAGCTGGGTAGGAGGAATAGGGAGTAATTGGTAATGGTTTCCCTTTGGGGTGATAAAAATGTTTTGGAATTAGACAGTGGTGATGGTTACACAACTCTGTGAACATACTAGCCACTGAACTGCATACTTTAAAAGTGTTTTTACGATTTATAAGTATCTAAATTATATCTTAGCAGTGGTGGGAGGTCTATATAATACAGACTTCCAGTAGTCTGCCTCCTGTTATCAGTAAAAGAGGGAAGTAAGGAGATTAAGGTAATTATGTCAACAGTTCTTGATGAAAGGAAGGCTGGAATTAGATTCTGAATTGCCTATATAGGATGGCCAAAAATTCTGGAAACTAGAAGTCAGAGATGAAAGGCCCTGTTCTCAAAGAGCTCAAAGGGAAATTATGCACATGGAAAGAACAACCAGTAGGAAGAGGGGTATACAATAAGGTACTGGTTGCTCCCCAGTGAGCACTCGCCAAGTCTTCAACCATCTACATGCTCCAACGTGCAGCAGACCCTGACCAGGAGCCAGGTGCACCTGAGCTCCACTCACAGACTTCCAAAGGGAGTGAGCCATAAGAAAAGCTAGGAAGTCAAGTGAGCTTCTCCCAATTTCATCTTTGCATCCTGCAGTCTCTTGACCCAATACTGACACTACTCCCCTTCCTGTGATGGCCCAAGGAGAGAAAACAGCAAGAGAAAAGCTGAAAGGTGAGAAAGGAAGGAAATAAATTTCTGGCAATAGTTTGGCAAGATCGTGAACTCCTTACAGAGGTCACAGTAACCAAAGTGACCTTAAAACATAAATCGTATCGTGTCACCCCCTATTTAAAGCCCATCCAAGGCAATCAAAAAATGCAAACTCCCCACAACCATCTGTAATGAAATGCACATTTCCACCACTGACCCTGCCTGCTGGCACCTGCACCTCTCTGGTGCCTCCCCCACCACTCTTTGCTCACACAGATCTAAGCTGTGTGCTGCCTCAGCCTGACACACTCTTCTCCCTCTGCCTGGCTCTGCTCTTAGCTGGCCCTTTCTCATTCCTCAGGTCTTAACTCAGATAGTATCTCAGATAAATAGCTAAAGAGGGTCTTTCCTGTTATTCTCTACCAGAGCTGTTTATTTACTTTAGAGGGCTTACCACACAGTCACTAATTTGCCTATTTCTTGCCTGGGTAGACTGCTTATTCAACAAGGACAGAGAGCATGACTACCTTATTTCTTGCCATATCTAAAGTGCTACCACAGTGCCACACATGTGATTGGCATTTGATTTTTGCTAAACTTGTATTTTAAAAAATAACTCTGGCTAGGGAGCATAAGAGTTACAAGAGGTATGGAGAACAGTTAAAACGAAAGTGACTGCTATGGTCTGAATGTTGTGTTCCCCCAACATCCATATGGTGGGACCTAATACCCAATGTATTAGTATTAAATAGTGGGGCCTTTAAGAGGCAATTAAGACATAGGGGCTTGGCTGGGTGCGGTGGCTCACGCCTGTAATCCCAGTACTTTGGGAGGCTGAGCTGGGCGGATCACTTGAGGTCAGGAGTTCAAGATCAGCCTGGCCAACATGGCAAAACCCCATCTCTACTAAAAATACAAAAATTACCTGGGTGTGGTAGTACACCCCCGTAATCCCAGCTACTAAGGAGGCTGAAGCAGGAGAATTGCTTGAACTCGGAGCAGGGAGGGGCGGTGGTGGGGGCTGTGGGGGATGGGGGTTGCAGTGAACTGAGATTGCGACACTGTACTCCAGCCTGGGCAATATAGAGCGAAACTCTGTCTCAAAAGAAAAAAAAAAATAGGAAAAGGACATGAGAGTTCTGACCTGATGAATAGGATTAGTGACCTTATAAAAGAGGCTTGAAGGAGCCAGGTGGCCCCTTCCACCATGTGAGGAAGCAGTAAGATGATGCCATCTTTGAAGCAGGGAGCAAGCCCTCACCCGACATCAAATCTGCTGGTAACTTGGTCTTAAGATTTCCCAGCCTCCAGAACTGGGAGCAATAAATTTCTATTGTTTATAAATGACCCAGTCTAAGGTATTTTGTTATAGCAGCCCAAGCAGACTAAGAAAATAATCATAGGTCACACTATAAGCAACATGGATTTTGATGCTACTAAAGACCACCATTTTCAAAGACTTTTTTTCTTTCTTTTGGACAATTATACAATCATATTGGTTAAGCAATGAACAGACTTGATTAGACTAATGTAACACTGACCACTTGAATATTTGCTAACGGGGGTGTGTATGCTTCATTCTGTGCACACGATCCCGTTTTTCCTTGAGTCTCCTCCATAAAGCAGAGCCTGGGGTAGGCCTCAGGGCTATATGTAGCTAGACTTTCTGGAGTATGACTAAGTGTCTGAATCAGACTAACACAGTAACAACTACTAAGTAACTGCAATTTAATTGTTCAAATTAGAACTAACTTCTAAAACATGTTTCTTCCCTTATAGGCTAAATTCTAGCATAACTAGTGACAGACACAAGCTGTAATAATGTGTTATCTGTGTCTTAGCCTCCTAGTTGAAAATTTTTTCTTCCTTTGTTTTTATCCCTTGGTTGAAGAAAGCAGCAGAGACCAATTTAATGAAGGTAAAAACCACTGGCTTTCTTGGGAAGAACTGTAGAGCAAAACAAAATTCATTTCTGGAGAGGAATAGTTCCTACCTGAACGAATGGAAAAAATAAAATTGTAGAATTAAAAAAAACACACACACACTGTAGAATAAAAACAACTTTGGTAATAAATTCAGATCCTAATCATAAAAATTCATTTTTAATTAGCTCAATTATATAAATGAATCACTTATATAACCAAGGAGCTATATTATGGAGCATTTTTAAAGGTTTTTGTTTTTATACGAGGGTATTTCCCAAGTTTGCCTGTAATATGTGGCTTTTTCAAAATGAAAAATAAAAAAAGACAAAATTCTCCCCACTATCTGAATTAACATAATTATGAATTAAGGAAGACCTAATTGTTGGGGTTTTACTCTCTAGGTGCATAAATATATGGGTGAAATACCCATTAAAATAATTACTAGACAGAAAGCCCTGTACTTTCTGAGACCCTCCCAAAGTAAAGGCAGAACGACACAGTGGTAGCGCTTTCCTGTTAGTGTGCCAAAGAGAGGAGACACTGGTCACCAGGATAATCTAATGAAAATACCTTTACGCTAATCCTCAAGAGACAGGGA
Source organism: Rhinopithecus roxellana (assembly GCF_007565055.1). Lineage (NCBI taxonomy): Eukaryota > Metazoa > Chordata > Mammalia > Primates > Cercopithecidae > Rhinopithecus > Rhinopithecus roxellana. The sequence goes on from NC_044551.1 coordinate 163,528,392, forward strand.
TTAAGTTAAGGTTCCAAAATGGTGAATACTATCCCCAACGTTATGTCCAACTCCATCCCTCCCCGCCGAGCTTTCACTTTTCTCCGGGGAAATGCGGATGTGCAGGCCACTGCAGCAGCCCTGGCGGGGGAGGGGAAGGGAGGAAGGGAAGGGGACGGCTGCAGGGTGTGTCACTTACGAGATGTAGGCTGGGTAGCCAAATCCTATCAGGTTGCAGAGGAGAGAGGCTCCATAACCGAACACCAGGTACAAGGCCACCAGTCCGATGACACCTGGGGACCACAAGGAGAGAAGTGAGTCGGGCAGCATGAGAAGCGTTCACGCGGGACAGCCGCCGCCCACACCGTGAGGCTGGGCCTGTTCTAGGCGTTTTCCTCCCGACTCGAATAAAGGAGAGAGAAAAACAAACCACACGAAAGCTGGACCTACGCGTCCGCGGGGCCCTGCCTTGAAGCCTGGGGATACCAGGCAGCCACCACCGTTGTGCCTCTCCTACCTCTCGCAGGGGGCCCCAAAGCAACCCCCGGCGGCCGGGACGGTTCGGAGCACCCACGTCCGCTCTCTTGCAGGGCCCGCCGGGCAGCGCTCCAGCCAGGGAAGCTGCGCTCGGCGGGGAGCTTCCCGAGAGGCCCGGACTCCCGCACCCGCTGCAGCAGCAGCCCCCGCCCACCCGAGGGGGCGCCCCTCCCCGGGCGGAGCTCCACGGAGGGTCGGGTAGGACCGGGTACCTCCGTCACCGCGCCTGTCCGCAGGGACCCCGCCGTCCGCGCCCACCGCGTAGGACCGCAGGAATAGGGCCCCGGGCCGCGGGGCGGACACGTCAGCGCCGGCCCTTCCAGCTGCCAGCGCCTGGCGCCGCCGCTGCCCTCCAGCCCCGCGACCCTCAGCCCGGCAGCCCCAGCGGGGTCCTCCGATGTCCGCGCTTCCTGGGAGGCCAGCCTGACCCCCGAGGATGCTGCTTGTCCCATCTGTCTCCAACTCCACCTTTCCCGAGTCCTCTCCCTGCTTCCTTCCCCAGCAGCAGGGGCAGCGGCGGCTCCCGTGGCCCTGCCAGCGGCGGCGACCCCCGGCCACCCACCAAGCGCAATGAAGCTCCGGTTCACGCCGGTCTTGGCCTCGAGCTTGGCCAGAAGGTCAGTCATGCAGTTCTTCTCATGCAGGAACCGGTCGAACCTCTCCCTCATGGCCGCAGACATGGCGGGGACCGTCGCGCCGCCCGGGGCTGTTCCTAGTGCCTGGTAGACTGGAGTGGGGACAGCGGCGAGTCTACGCGTCCTCCACTCGCCTCCGCTCGCCCCGCCCGGCCGCCGCGCGCCCCTCCTCCCCTGCCCCGCTCCCGGGGAACAGCGCCACACCCTGGCGGGGGCGGGCCTGCACCTCCGCGGGCGCTGCGAGGTGGCCTGGCTGTTGACAACCCATTGCGGGATAAAAAGGATGTGGCGTGGAGGCGTGCATTTTGTGTCTCTTGTGGGTCCCCTTCTCAATTCGGACTGTTGCAGAAAGCAGGTGGAAAGGAGGCAGGAGTCCTTGTTGCTCCCGCCTGCAATTTAGTGAGACGAGTTTGGCACCTACATTGCTGTGCTAAACCTGCTAAGGCATTTTTGACCTACAAAATTGAAATGTTTGAGCATCCTGAAAGAATTCTTTGGATGCAGGCCTGCTTTCTCCCTCTTTGCCTTAGCTTGTCAGTTTTTCTCACCTACAGACAATCGTTGCCTTGTAAAGACCCTTGAAGAAATCCAACACATCCTCCCTGGGGTACACCTTTTCCAAGAAAGCACTGCATTAAATCTTTTCATGGTGGGCTCGCGTTGGCTTGTTGTCTGTTATCGTGGCATGTGTCCAGATTCTCTCTGTGGAGCCAATATAGTCTGCACTTCCTACACTCAAAATACTCTGAAGAAGACGGAGATTCTAAGGTCCAAGCCGTAGGTCAGGACCGCATTTTTGCTTCCTCCAGAATGAGTTGCCCATGCTCTTCCTCCACCTAAACCTAAGCTCCTGTTATCCCACCCATATGACTGCCAGATACTCCTACAATTACTCTTGCTTACTCCTATTCTGCACACTACTGCAAAATTTTTGTCAGAAGCTCCGTATTATTATACTAACAGACTAGAGCTCCCATTCCTTAGCAGAGCATTCAATGCCCTGCCCACAACCGGCCCCCAGCATTCTGTCTTGGTCCTACACAACCCCTCTGTGCTTTCAAATCTACTTAATTACCCTACTGCCTTCCACTTCTGCAAAAAGTTATCTTGCCCACTCCTAGCTTTTTCCTTTAATGCTAATTCTGCTTCCTCTTTTCTTCCTCAGAGCTTCTTAGCTCAGCTTTCTCAGCTGCTCCTACCACCACCCAGCCAAATCAGTGAACAAATGAAACAACCTGACTGTCTATTTCTGTCTTTTCACCTACAGTTAATTCTCAATGTGGCAGCCAGTAGAATCTGTTTTAAAATGTGTGTCAAGTTGTACTTTTTGTTCTCAACCCTCCAGCAGCTTCCTATCTGCGTGAAGAATGGCATCAAGGTCACAGGTGACATGGCTCATCTCTCCCCTTTCTGATGTCTTCCCTTACTGATTGCCTCTTTGCTGTGCCTCAGACAAGGTAAGCCCATTCCTGCCTCTGGGCGTTCGTTCAATTTTCTTCTGTTTCAGTGGTTCTCAAGCAGGAGCACTTCCTCTCCCCTTCCTCCTCCTGGGAGAAGGAGTAGCAATGTCTAGAGATACTTTGGTTGTGAAACACATTGTCACACAAGGAGGGCAGGAGGTGGCAAGTGCAACTAGCATCTAGTGGGTAAAGACTAGGGGTGCTGCTAAACATACTGCAACACACAGGACAGCCCCCACAACAAAGAATTATCCAGCCCCAAATGTCAATAATGTGACAGTCCAGAAACCCTCCTCTATCTGAAAGTATCTTTCCCCAGTTAGCCATTTAACTGTCCCCTTCCATTATTCAGGTATTTGCTCAAATGGTACCCCTAATCTCAAATTGCAACCCCCAGTGATCTCTAGCCCCTGTCTTGCTTGATTTTTCTCCATAGAATTTATTACTGTCTGACATTATGTTCTACATTTTTTTTTTTTTTTTTTTTGAGACTGTCTCACTCTGTCACCCAGGCTGGAGGTCAGAGGTGTGGTCACAGCTCACCGCAGCCTCGACCTCCTGCTGTGCTCAAGCCATCCTCTCACCTCAGCCTCCCAAGTAGCTGGGACCATAGCCATGTGCCACCATGTCCGGCTAATTTTTTGTACTTTTAGTATAGATGGTGTTTCACTATGTTACCCAGGCCAGTCTTGAACTTCTGACCTCAAGTGATCTGCCCACCTTAGCCTCCCAAAGTTCTGGGATTACAGGCATGAGCCACCACCATGCCAGGCCATGTTCTAATTTTAAATTATCTTTCTTTCCTCACTAGATTATGAGCTCCATGAGGGTAGACATTTTTGCTTATTTTATTTGCTTCAATATTTCAAGCACATTGAACAGTGCCTGGCACTTAGTAGGTGTTCAATAACTATTTGTTGAATTAATGAATGAATCAATGAACCTAACATGTGTTGTATTGCCTGGTATTCCAAGCGTTACGTGGACTAGTTCATTTAATCCTCACAACTGCATGAGGAAGATGCTACCTGTTTCATCCTCATTTAAGGAAAAAAAAAAGAGATCTAGTGAGGTCTCATATCACAATAAGTGGCAGAGCTAGGATTCAGAATCAGGCTCTTACCCCTATATTATATTGCTATTATGAGTTGAATTGTATTCCACCTCCCTAAAGAAGACATGTTGGAATCCTAACCTACAGTACCTCAGAGTGTGATCTTATTTGAAGATAGGGTCTTCAAAGAGGTAGTCAAATTCAAATGAACTCATTACGGTGGACCTCAATCCAGTGTGACTGTTGTCCTTATAAAACAGGAAATTTGGCCTGGCGTAGTGGCTCATGCCTGTAATCCCAGCACTTTGGGAGGCCAAGGTGGACGGATTACGAGGTCAGGAGATCAAGACCATCCTGGCTAACACAGTGAAACCCTGTCTCTACTAAAAATACGAAAATTTAGCCGGGTGTGGTGGCAGGCACCTGTAGTCCCAGCTACTTGGGAGGCTGAGACAGGGGAATGGTGTGAACCCGGGACGCAGAGCTTGCAGTGAGCTGAGATCGTGCCAATGTACTCCGGCCTGGGCAACAGAGCGAGACTCCGTCTCGAATTAAAAAAAAAAAAAAGGGAAATTTGGACGGAGACAGATACATATAAAGGGAAGACTGTGAAGAGACATAAGGAGAAGATGGCCATCTACAAGCCAAGAAGAAAGTCCTGGAACAGATCCTTCCCTCACAGCCCTCACAAGGAACCAATCCTGCTGAGACCTTGATCTTGGACTTCCAGCCTCCAAAGCTGTGAGATAATATATTTCTGTTTTGTTTATTTGTTTAGAGACAGGGTCTCACTGGGTCACCCAGGCTGGACTGCAGTGGCACAATCTCCACTCACTGCAACCTCCACCTCCCAGGTTCAGGTGATTCTCCCACCTCAGCCTCCCAAGTAACTGAGACTACAGGTGTGTGCCACTACGCCCAGCTAATTTTTTTTTTTTTTTTTTTTTGTAGAGATGGGGTTTCACCACATTGGCCAGGCTGGTCTCAAACTCCTGACCTCAAGTGATCCCCTACCTTGGCCTTCCAAAGTGCTGGGATTACAGGCATGAGCTCCCACGCCCAGCCTCAATTTCTGTTATTTAAGCCACCCAGCTTGTGAGACTGTTACAGCAGCCCTAGGAAACTAGTACAACTGCTTAGCAGAATAACTGAACTGTAAACTTCAAACCAGTTGTAAGTTTGTATAATTTCCTACTGAGTACAGTATGTATATTAAGTTGGGGTTGTTTTTGAGTACTTAAAGTGATTCACAATTTGAATTTTTTTTTTTTTTAAATTGAGATGGAGTCTGCCTCTGTCACCCAGACTGGAGTCCAGTGGCATGATCTTGGCTCACTGCGACCTGAGTCTCCCAGGTTCAAATGATTCTCGTGCATCAGCCTCCAGTGTAACTGGAACTACAGGTGCACACCACCACACATGGCTAGTTTTTGTGTTTTTTGTAAAGATGGGGTTTCACCATGTTAGCCAGGCTGGTCTTGAACTCCTGATCTCAAGTGATCTGCCTGCCTCAGCCTCCCAAAGTGCTGGGATTACAGGTGTGAGCCACGGTGCCAGTCCTGATTTTTTTTTTTTTGAGACAAGGTTTGACTGTATCACCCAGGCTGAAGTACAGTGCACAGTGTGGGCTCACTGCAACCTCCACCTCCTGGGCTTACACCATCCTCCCACCTCAGCCTTCCAAGTAGCTAGGACTACAGGTGTGCAACACCACATGCAACTAATTCTTGTATTTTTTGTATTTTTTTGTAGACGTGGGGTTTTGCCATGTTGCCCCAGCTGGTCTCGAACTTGTGAGCTCAAGTGATCCGCTTGTCTTAGCTTCCCAAAGTGCTGGGATTACAGGCATGAGCCATTGTGCCCAGCCTCACAATTTTGATTGTTTTATTTATTTATTATTTATTTATTTTAGCAAAGGAGCAAAATCCTTTTAAGTTAGGTATCCAAATCAACCTAGGTTTTTGTCACTACATTTCATGCAGTGGCAACATTTGTACTACATTAACTATGCATGGAGTATCTAGAAATATACTATTCATTTGGATTTCTTCCTTTATTTATTTATTTATTTATTTATTTATTTATTTTTGTTTTTCACGACAGGGTCTTATTCTGTTGTCCAAGCTGGAGTGCGGTGGCACCATCATGGCTCACTGGAGCCCTGACCTCTTGGGCTCAAGCAGTGCTCCCACCTTGACCCCGCCAAGTGCTAGGATTACAGATGTGAGCCACTGTGCCCAGCCCTTGGCTTTCTTTCTGTAAATATTGCTCTCTTTTCAGTTTTCTGTTGACATAGATTCCACATTTCTTCTTTCCTCAAGCATTCAACCAATGGTGAGGCAAAGCAGTATAGTAAGACATAGTGCGTGGAGTTCCATCTCTGGATTCAGTCTGTATGAGCTAAATCCCAGCTCTACCATTTAGCTGTGCGACTTTGGGCAAGTTACATAAGCTCTCTGTGCTTCTGGTCTCTCATCTGTAAAACAGGGATAAAAATAGTACCTATTTCACAGAGTTCTCATCATGATTAGGTGAGTTACTATCTGTAATGTTTTTGGAAGAGTACTTGATGCAAAATAATTGTCTAAGTAATTTAAGAAAGAAAAAAACACACAGCTAGGTGTAATTCTTTTTTTTTTTTTTTTTTTTTGAGATGAAGTCTGGCTCTGTCACCTAAACTGGAGTGCAGTGGTGCAATCTCAGCTCACTGCAACCTTTGCCTCCTAGGCTCAAGCCGTCCTCTCACCTCAGCCCCCCACGTACCTGGGACTACACGCACATGCCTCCAAGCCTGGCTAATTTTTGTATTTTTTGTAGAGATGGCGTTTCACCTTGTTGCCCAGGCTGATCTTGAACTCCTGAGCTCAAGCAATCCTCTCCGCTCAGCCTCCCAAGGTGCTGGGATTACAGACGTGAGCCACCATGCCCAGCCTCTAAAATCGAGATAGAGAAATATTACATTATTCTTGCCTTTAGTAAATTACAATCAGATTCGGGGAGTATGGGATCCTAATTTATCCCATCAACACTATAAACCTTAGATTCTTTCATAGAAGAGGAAAGAGATGAAGAAGATAAGAACCCAGAACCCTGCCTAAGGTCTCAGACGATTCACTTACTCATATTTACTAAATATATCCTGTGTGCCAGATGCTGTTAGATCTGGGAACCAGATAGATGAGATCTGTTTTGGAGGCTGTGAAGAAGGTTGGCCTGGAACCGGTTGACTTGGGCAATTTCTTTTTCTTTTTCTTTTTTTTTTTTTTATCCCCCTGGCTGGAGTGCAGTGGTAGGATCTTGGCTCACTGAAAGCTCCGCCTCCCAAGTTCACACTATTCTCCTGCCTCAGCCTCCCAAGTAGGCGGGACTACAGATACCCACCACCATGCCCGGCTAATTTTCTTTTTTTTTGTATTTTTAGTAGAGACGGGGTTTCACCGTGTTAGCCAGGATGGTCTGTATCTCCTGACCTCGTGACCCATCCGCCTCGGTCTCCCAAAGTGCTGGGATTACAGGCGTGAGCCACCACGCCCGGCCAACGTTGGCCATTTCTAAGGAGGAAATTGAACTGACTTGGGATGAGGCAAATACTATTATTATACCCTCTATGAGCTAGAGAAGAAATTTCTGCTGGATAACTCAGATCAGGCCACTTTTGTTCTACACAAACTGTTTCTTCAGGGTAAGAAAACAAGTTGATGTCATCAAACACTTTCGTTCTCACTCATTTATGTTAGAAAGAAGAGGTACAGCATAATTTGCCAGGTCATCTCTTCCTTCCTTTCCCCCACCCCTGCATTTGTAGGGTACCTTGGCATGGCACCAATGAGACAGGCAGGAGACCCTCAGCCCCTGCAGACATAGTCCTGTTGGCACATACACCCTACCTCTGCTGTAGGAGGCTTATGATGACATGTCATCAGAATAAAAAGGGAAAAACACAGAGTAAACAAAACCTGAGACATGGACTTGCCAGACGATGGGAGGAAAATGTAGAGGCTGAATGTAATTTAAGAAAGAGCACTGAAGGAAATAAAATGTGAAAATCACCATGTTTCATTAAATATATTTGAATTACATTTTGTTTACCTCATTTGTCCTATTCTTAAACATTTTCTGCTGAAAATATGGACAAAGCATTTTATTGTATTTCTCCCCTTATCAAACAGGAAGTTGATTTTTAGAAAATTAGTGCTCACAGTTGAGAATAAACCAATGTGGAAATATCCTTTAGTTTAGCAAAGTATTTTTAATAGAGAAATTAACTACTAATATGTCATTGCTCTTGCACACAAATCTAGAGATTTTTCGTCAGGTTTAAAAGTGTCCTTTATTTCCCCTTGACGTTTCTCTAATGGTACCTGCACAGTGGACTAACAGGAGAAAACAAGTCACTAACAGGTTGTTTCTCTATGTTCAAGACCAGTTAGTCCAGTTCCAGATAAAGCCTGGGGTTTGGATTGCATACCAGGATGGTACGGTGTTCACTCACTCTGGGGTATGTGTCCAACCACAGAGAACAATCCACCTTTGCCTCATAGCCTACAAGGTGGCATGAAGTTTTGCTTTTCTTTTCATGTAAGAGAAGGACCAGAAGGAATCAGACGATTTTGCCCACTTCCTTTCATGATGAAACATCAGGTAAATATAATTAACATGAATAAAGAAACTGACCAGGCCAGGTGCTGTGGCTCATGCCTATAATCCCAGTACTTTGGGAAACCAAGGCAGGAGGATCTCTTAAGCCCAGGAGTTTGTGATCTCGTCTCTATAAGAAAAATTTTAAACATTAGCCAGGCATGATGGCTTGCTCCTGTAGTTTCAGCTACTGAGGAGACTAAGGCAGGAGAATGGCTTAAGCCAGCAAGGTCCAGAGTGCGGTGAGCTATGATCACACCAGAGTGAGACCCTGTTTCAAAAATAAATAAATAAAAATAAGAAAAGAAAAAGAAACTAAGCAGTTGTATTAAGTTTACATTGCTACTGTAACAAATTATCCCAAACTTAATGGCTTTAAAACAACACAATTTTTTTATGTTACAGTACTCTGTGTCAATCTTACTAGGTTAAAATCAAGGTACTGTCAGCAGCACTTTGTTCCTTTTTGGAGGCTTATAGAAAGATTCATGTTTTTTTGCTTTGGGTTGTTGCAGAATTCAGTTCGTGGTTGTAGGACTCAAGTCCCCATTTCCTTCCTCATTTTCAAAGCCACTGCCAGCAGCAGTCAAATCCCTCTCATACTTCAAATCTCTCTTCCTTTTCTTTCATCTCATCTCTCTCACCCATCTGCCTTCTACTTCCACTTTTAAGAACTCATGTGATCTGTAATCCCAGCGCTTTGGGAGGCCGAGGCAGGTGGATCACGAGGTCAGGAGATCGAGACCATCCTGGCTCACACGGTGAAACCCCGTTTCTACTTAAAATACAAAAAATTAGCCGGGTGTGGTGGCGGGCTCCTGTAGTCCCAGCTACTCAGGAGGCTGAGGTAGGAGAACAGCGTGAATACAGGAAGTAGAGCTTATAATGAGCAGAGATCGCACCACAACACTCCATCCTGGGTGACAGAGCAAGACTCCGTCTCAAAAAAAGAACTCGTGTGATTAGATTGGGCTCACCCAGGTAATCCAGGATAATCTCCCAGATGTTTTTTTTTGTTTGTGTTTTTTTTTTTTTTTTTTTTTTTGAGACAGAGTCTCACTCTGTTGCCCAGGCTGGAGTGGAGTGGCGCAATCTCGGCTTACTGCAACCTCCACCTCTCGGGTTCAAGCAATTCTCCTGCCTCAGCCTCCTGAGTAGCTGGAATTACAGGCCTGCGCCACCCCACCCTGCTACATTGGGTTTTTTTGTATTTTTAGTAGAGACGGGGTTTCACCATGTTGGTCAGGCTGGTCTTGAACTCCTGACCTCATGATCTGCCCACCTCAGCCTCCCAAAGTGCTGGGATTTCAGGTGTGAGTCACTGCGCCCAGCCAATCTTGCTGATCTTAAAGTCTACATAACCTTAATCCCATCTGCAAAGTCCCTTTTGCCATGCAAAGTAACATCTTTTCAGGCATGGATATCAGGCCATGGACATCTTTGGGTGGGGGTGGAAGTCATTATTCTGCCTACTACACTAGCCTTACATGGGGGACACATAACCAGCATCAAGTTCCCCGGAAAGAAGGAACATGTTGAGATCAGACAGCTGGTGTAAGTCCTTTCGCTCACATCAAGCGCTATCCCAGGACATGGCACAGGGTCAAAGCACAGGCCCTGGAGCAGATACCTCGGCTCCCTTACTTACTAGCTGTGCACTCTTGGGAAAGTTCTCAACCTCCAAAAGCCCCACTGTTCTCAGCCTATAAAACAAAGATAATGCCAGGATCTACCTCATATGATTGTTGGAATAAATGAGATACTCCACGTAAAGCACTTCACAGAGTGCCAATCTGAAGGACACATACATCAATGAAGTAGACACTAAGAAGAGTTTATACCCAACATTATACTATCTTATCTTGTTCCTTTGATTCAAGGATTTGGTATCTATGAAAATCAAAATACTCTGGCAAAAATAAGAGCACATTTTCATCAATAATTTGACTGTGGGAAAGAAGGAGGAAAAGAAAATATATACTGAGCACTTATTTTGTGTTAGACAATTTGTGTGTATGAAGATGCTGACAGCATATTTTGATGGAGTCAGGGTTCACTAAGTACCTGAGGATTAAAGGAGTAGTCTTTTCCAAGGTACAAAGTAGTGAAACAAAATTGCTTATTTTTCAGTTTTGTCTAGGATCCTTGGACTAACCCTTGGCCAAGTGAAAGGGACCCTCCAGGCCTACACAGATGTGGGCAAGGAATTGACCTACAAACACACGTCAGGTCAAAGTCAAGCTGTTCTCTGACAGGCAGCAAGCTGATTTATGCAGCTCTTTATCACTTCGCAGTCTCTTCATGCTTCCTGTCTCTCCTCAGTCTCTGACTTTCAGCCTTTTTCGGATGAGTTTTGGCTCACGTTCCTCTAGCTCTTGGACATCAATCATGCTGTGACCACACTGGTTGACTCAAGGACGTGTGTCTTCCTTTCACGACATAAATAACTTTTGCTTTATGATGAGTTCTGCCATGCAGTTAGGAGAGAATTACTTGACCACATAGCCTTTTGCATTTTGCCCAGGATAGTCTCCCTAAAGTCCATGCTGAGGGAGATTTATAAATAGTGTTGGGGGATTTGGAATAAGGTTTTGGGAGGACAGGCTTGTTTTTGTTTTTTTCACACCATTGTTCCTAACATCTTTATCTGTTCACAGCCATAACAAAAACACCCTACTAAAAGTGAGAATTCATTAGTCTAAAAAATTACAATGTATACTCTCTCCAAACAGCACCAACTATTATATGCATCATCTTAACCACCTTTATAGAATTTACTGAAAGTCATTACTTCTCCACCTTTTGACTAAGATCAAGGGTAGAATTTACTGAAAGTCACAAGTAAGACTCTAATTTTATACTTTTTTTTTTTTTTTTTTTCACATAGAGTCTTACTCTGTTGCCCAGGCTGGAGTGCAATGGCACAATCGCAGTTCACTGCAACCTCTAATCTCCCGGGTTCAAGCAGTTCTTCTACCTCAGCCTCCTGAGTAGCTGGGATTACAGGCACATGCCACCACGCCCAGCTAAATTTTGTGATTTTAGTAGAGATGGAGTTTCACCTTGTTAGCTAGACTGGTCTCGAACTCCTGACCTCATGTGATCCAGTTGCCTCGGCCTCCCAAAGTGGTGGGATTATAGACGTGAGCCACTGCATCTGGCCTGATAGTCATTCTTATGCAAATAGTTTGGAATTGGAGACATCAATAGTGATAACTGTAACTTCTAATTTTGTACAATAGTAACTGAGTTAGTATTTAATGCAGTATACCCAGTCTATATCAAATGCGTATTTGCTATGTTTATAACCCAACACACTGGCATATGAAATGGTTTAAAGGAAAAGTCTCCATTTCTGGATTCTTTGTGATTACTTACAACCTGTAACATGTAACATGTAACATTTAGGAAAACCATTTTACTTCGATTATTTCATCTCAAGTTCACAACTTGCAAAATTAAGTGGAGGATAGGCAGTTATCTTAATAAACTAATACAGAAAACAACATTGGCTTACTTTCAGAGTAATCTTTTTAAATAAATTATTTTTGTTGTTAACTGAAACCACTTTTCCAATTTGTATTTATTCAGAGGAAAAATTTTTACAAGTCACCTCGTAATGAAGACCAGCATCAGTTTATATGGTGTGAGTTATTTTCATTTCTCTTAGATTGCATCTACACTGACAGAAGAAAGTAGAAAGGTAAGCAATTATCTTAGGATTGTACTAGTAAAAATTACATCAATTATATCTACTTGGTATAGACAGCCCAGGCTGTCTTTCAGCATAGGAAAATTGGTCGTGGGTAGATTTTTCAGGGTGACTTAGTTTGAGACCAAGAAATAGTCGTTGCTGTTTTTGTCAAGTATAAAATAGATTCCAGAATGCATTCCTTCATCAACTATTCACTGAGCACCTACTCTCTGCTAGGCGCTGAAGATACACCAGGAACCAATATAGATTAGTTCCAAGCTTTATGGATCTCACAGATAACAACATTTGCTATCTGTCATTAAGAGTTTGAAACTTTAATATCTTAACCTAATATTTATATTTTTCTTATCACTAAAGAAAAACTACTATCAATATATTTGACAACTGATAAACTCAGTGTGACTATGTTTTATCATATATCCTTTGTTCTCTCTTTACCAGTGACTTTGCTAGCGGTAAATTCTTTTTAACTTCATTAGGCTTTCTTTTCCCTTTCCCCATAGATCCAGTAGTTGAGGGAGCACTGGCTTCATGGTTGAGTCATCATTTTGCTAAATTACATAATAAATTCATAAATACTAACAGTGGAAAAACTAAGCAGTGGAGGGAAAATCCACTGTTTATCTTCATCTCCCAGTCTCCCAGTATTTTCCCAGTGGTGTCAATTGTGAAATGTTGGACTCGTAGGAAATGGGAGATAGAGCTAGTCAATGACCTGACCAAGCATCTGATGATGATAATGTTTTTATTCTATAAGGAGACACTTAAAACTGTATAAATAGATATTTTATTGTTTTCCTCTAAATGTGTTTAACTCTAAAAATGTTTTAGTGCAAAATGTGTTAGCAGTTAGCAATTGTTTGTTATACTAGTGATCCAACATCTGTTAACAATAAGGTTCTGGCATACCATCTGTATTAGTCCATTCTCATGCTGCTATAAAGAACTGCCCAAGACTGGGTAATTTATAAAGAAAGGAGGTTTAATTGACTCACAGTTCTGTGGGGCTGGGGACACCTCAGAAAACTTACAAGTATGGCGGAAGGGGAAGCAAACACATCCTTCTTCACATGGTGGCAGGAGAGAGAATGAGAACCAGGTGAAGTGGGGAGCCCCTTATGAAACCATCAGATCTTGTGAAAACTTACTCATTATCATGAGAATAGCATGAGGGTAACCACCCCCATGATTCAATTATCTCCCACTGGGTCCCACCCATGACACGTGGGGATTATGGAAACTACAATTCAAGATGAGATTTGGGTGGGGACACAGCCAGAGCATATCACTATCCCATATGAGTAATTCTGAAGAAAAGGAAGCCAGAGTAGCAGGGTAGCAGTCACCCCAAAATAACCCTGGGACTACAGCTTTGGGCAGAGCAACCCCTAGGCGAAAGCTATGAAGCGAACAGAGCTGTTTGTCCATTAACTCATCTGTTCTATACCCGTCTATACTGACTATGATGTTCCAACATTATGCACAAGGATGAATAATATTTACTTCCTGCCCAAAAAAATTTACACATTTTAGCTTCCTTCCTAAAGTCAGCTTCCTGAATTTTCTACACTTACATACACATACGGCCAGTATCCTACTGTTCTTTGGCCTCTTGATTTCCTCCTGTTATCAGAAACTCTTCTTAATTAGCTACAAGTTGGGAAGAAACTGATAGTTAATTCATACTAAGGTGTAAAAGACTATATGACTGAACACATTGTATTCTACTATCTTTCTCAGAGGTGTTTGCATTTTTAGAGAAGGGAAGCCTTTGATTTGAAGCAATGAAACTAATGGTAGGACTCCAGGTATTAGTGAAGCAATAGCAGAGGCTTCTTTTTTTTTTTTTTTTGAGACACAGTCTCACTCTGTCATCCAGGCTGGAGCACAGTGGCGTGATCTTGGCTCACTGCAACCTCCACCTCCTAGGTTCAAGTGATTCTCCTGCCTCAGCCTCCCAAGTAGCTAGGATTACAGGTGCATGCCACCACACCTGGCTAATTTTTGTATTTTTAGTAGAGGCAGGGTGTCACCATGTTGGTCAGGCTAGTCTCGAACTCCTGACCTAGTGGTCTGCCCACCTTGGCCTCCCAAAGTTCTGGTATTACAGATGTGAGCCACTGCACCCAGCCAATAGCAGAGACTTTTTCCCCCTGAGTGTATATAATTTCCCAAGATCCACCATTCATGGATAAGGCCAGGCTTGATTTTGAGTCTTGAATGCTCAGTTGACTTTTAGATATGAACCCTAGATAGGAAACCAAGCTGACTACCTTTTTTTTTTTTTTTTTTTTTTTCCGGTCTTAGCATAATTAGACTAAAATCTTTTAGGCATAAGGGCACATTTCCTTTTTAGTCTCCAACTAAAGAAAAGTTTTCATGGCTTTTTAAAGTTTATTATCCACTTATTTGTCCAACAAATACTTGTTGAGTGCCTATAAAATGCCAGTCATATTGTTAAGCAAAAATAAACTTTTTTTTTTTTCCATTCACTCTGTTGCCCAGGCTGGAGTACAGTGGCTCAATCTTAGCTCACTACAACTTCTGCCTCCTGGGTTCATGCGATTCTCGTATCTCAGCCTCCTGAGTAGCTGGGAATACAGGTGTGAGCCACCATGCCTGGCTAATTTTTGTGCTTTTAGTAGAGTCTGGTTTTCACCATATTGGCCAGGCTGGTCTTGACCTCAAGTGATCTGCCTGCCTTGGCCTTCCAAGGTGCTGGGATTACAGACATGAGTCACCACACCCAGCCAAAAAACTAAACATTTCTAATTGGCATTAGTAACACAAAACATAAAATGAATAAGTATAAATTTGACATGAATATGTGATTTATTTATTTATTTATTTATTTATTTATTTATTTTGAGACAGAGTCTCACTCTGTCTGTCACCTGGGCTGCAGTGCAGTGGCATGATCTTGGCTCACTGCAACCTCTGCCTCCTGGGTTCAAGTTATTCTCCTGCCTCAGTCTCCCAAGTAGCTGGGATTATAGGCACGTGCCACCACACTGGGCTAATTTTTTGTATTTTTAGTAGAGATGGGGTTTCACTATGTTAGCCAGGCTGGTCTTAAACTCCTGGCCTCAAGTGATCCTCCCATCTCAGCCTCCCAAAGTGCAGGGATTACAGGCATCAGCCACCACACCCGGCCTGTGATGTACATATTTAAAGAAAACTATATAACCTGACTGGGGAACATAATAGTCTAAGGACATATTCATATTATAAGTAATTTTCCTCAAATGTATATGTAAGTTTAACATAATCTCAGCATTTGGGGTTTGACAGAATGATTCTAATTACCAGTAAGAATAAACAAACATGTGAAAGGAACTAGTAACATTTCAAAATAGAAAAGTTTGAGCAAAGAGTATCTTACCACATATATAGCTACAGTAATTAAAACTATGGGTCCTGGTGCAGGGATGGACAAACCACAGAAATAAAATATCATATGGAAAGTCCAATATATACATGAAATTAGCATGTGATATGGTTTGAATTTTCCCCTCCACAATTCAGGTGTTGCCAATGTGACAGTATTAAAAGGTGGGGTCAGCCGGGCATGGTGGCTCATGCCTGTAATCCCAGCACTTTTGGAAGGCCGAGGCAGGCAAATCACCTGAGGTCGCGAGTTTGAGACCAGCCTGACCAACATGGAGAAACCCCATCTGTACTAAAAGTACAAAATTAGCTGGGCGTGGTGGCACATACCTGTAATTCCAGCTGCTCAGGAGGCTGAGGCAGAAGAATTGCTTGAACCTGGGGGGCGGAGGTTGTGGTGAACCAAGATCACACCACTGCACTCTAGCCTGGACGACAAGAGTGAAACTCCATCACCAAAAAAAAAAGTGGGGCCTTTAAGAGGTGATGAGGCCATGATGAAGGCTCTTCCCTTGTGAATAGGATTAAGTACCCTTATAAAGCGGCTTGATGAGGGAGTCAGACCTGTTTTTTGCCTTCCCACCTTCTGCCATGTGGGGACACAGCATTCCTCCCCTCTGGAGCATGCAGTTTTCAAGGAATCATCTTGGAAGCAGAGACTGGACCCTCAGGAGACAACAAAACTGTCAGCACCTTGATCTTGAACTTCCCAGCCATCAGGACTGTGAGAAAATAAATTTCTGTGTTTTATAAATTACCCAGTATCCAGTATTTTGTTATAGCAGCACAAATAGACTAGGACAGCATGTGAAAAAAGTGGAGGAGAATGGCAAAAAAAAAAAAAAAAAAAAAAAAAAAGCAAAAGAAACATGAATCTAAAAATCAAAAAGCAAACCTGAAAAAATACTTTATATATGTGTACTGCGGATGGGATTAATAACTTTATATATAAGCAGTTATCTAAGAAAAACATAAAAATTCCAAGAACAGTGGACAAAATGTATGAATAGGAAAATCCACAAAATAAACAAAAATAAGAAGAAATAAATAGATAACATGCATGGGAAATATGTTCAATCTCACTTGTTATCAAAAACTGGATTAAAATAAGAACTTATTTTTGGCTGATAGGTGAAAACATAGGAAAATTGGTAATACTCAGGGCTGATGAGAGAGTACAGAAAACATATGGAAAGCTATCCTATCAACATTGTTTATAATATCAAAAGATTGGAAACATCCTAAAAGCCATTAAGTAGACAATTCATTAAACACTATACTATAGCCAAACAAGATAGTAGAGAACCATTAAAAATGATAAAAAATAATGTTGATATAAAGAGCTGTTTTTTTGTGTGTACTGTAATTACTTTCTGAAATAGTATGTGTAGTTTTTTAGAATAGATAACACAGATATATATAAAGTAAAAATTTGAAGTGTCCTCTACTTACCTGTCCTTCCCTTCCATCTCATTCCCTGTTGTTAAAAATCTGAGCCTGGGCAACATGGCAAAACCCTGTGTCTACAAAAAGATTCAAACATTAGCCAGGCATGGTAGCATGCACCTGTAGTCCCACCTACTCAGGAGGCTGAGGTGGCCAGGTCACTTGAGCCTGGGAGGTCTAGGCTGCAGTGAGCAGTGTTTGCACCATTGCACTCCAGCGTGGAAGGCAGACCGAGACCCTGTCTCAAAAAAAAAAAAAAAAAAAAAAATTGGTTTGTATCCTGTCAGATAATTTTTTTTTTTAGATGGAGTTTCACTCGTTGCCCAGACTGGAGTGCAATGGCGCAATCTCTGGCGCAATCTCGGATTACCGCAACCTCTGCCTCCCAGATTCAAGTGATTCTCCTGTTCAGCCTCCCAACTAGCTGGGATTACAGGCATGTTCCACCATGCTTGGCTAATTTTGTATTTTTAGTAGAGACGGGGTTTCTCCATGTTGGTCAGGCTGGTCTTGAACTCCTGACCTCAGGGGATCCACCCACCTTAGCCTCCCAAAGTGCCGGGATTACAGGTGTGAGCCACTGTGCACGGCCCCTTTTAGATAATTTTCTGTACAAATAAAATCATATATCCATGTGTCTACATAGGGATTTGTATTTGTATCTACATATCAACATACAGGATTTTGTTGTTGTTGTTGTTGAGACAGAGTCTTGCTCTGTCACCCAGGCTGGAGTGCAGTGGCGCGATTTCGGCTCACTGCAACCTCTGTCCTCTGGGTTCAAGCAATTCTCTGCCTCAGCCTCCCAAGTAGCTGGAATTACAGACACCCACAACCATGCCCAGCTAATTTTTGTAATTTTAGTTAGCCTCCCAAAGTGCTGGGATTACAGGCATGAGCCACTACGCCCGGCCAACATACAGGAATTTTAAATGAAATACGGGTCATACCGTGTGTGTGTGTGTGTGTGTGTGTGTGTGTGTGTGTGTGTGTGTGTGTATAAATAACTTGCTTTTTATCTACAATATATCAGGAATATCTGTGATATATTAAATTAAAATAATAAGTGAGGCTGAGGCAGGTGGATCACGAGGTCAGGAGATCAAGACCATCCTGGCTAACACAGTGAAACCCTGTCTCTACTAAAAATACAAAAACTTAGCCAGGCATGGTGGCAGGCACCTGTATTCCCAGCTACTCAGGAGGCTGAGGCAGGAGAATGGCGTGAACCTGGGAGGCGGAGCTTGCGGTGAGCTGAGATCGTGCCACTGCACTCCAGCCTGGGCAATGGAACAAGACTCCAACTCAAAAAACAAACGAACAAACAAAAAAACACACATAAGTGGGGGAAGAGGGAGGGGCGTGTGTGTGTATATATGTATGTGTGTGTATGTGTGTGTGTGTGCGCGCGCACCTGCCGACAAAAAAGTCTGGGCAAATAGATTCCTTAGTCGAGAGAGTACTGATGTTTTTTTTTGTTTTTTTGTTTTTTTGAGTCAGAGTCTCACTCTGTCGCCCAGGCTGGAGTACAGTGACATGATTGAGGCTCACTACAGCCTCAACCTCCCAGGCTCAGGTGAGTTTCCTACGTCAGCCTCCCCAGTAGCTGGGACTACAGGCACATAATACCACGCCTGGCTAATTTTTGTATTTTTTGTAGGGATGGAGTTTCACCATGTTGCCCAGGCTGGTATTGAACTCCTGAGCTCAAGTGATCTTCCTGCCTCAGCCTCCCAAAGTGTTGGGATTACAGGCATGAACCACTGCACCTGGCCAACTTTTATTTTTTTGATATATATTAATATATTCCTGTTGTTTAACTTTTGCAAATAATGAATATGTATTACTTTTTAATATTACTTTTACAACCAGAATGAAATCTGTTTTCATTACAAAGGGAAAACAACCCCACAGTTCTACTGGGAAACTTGTAAGCCAGCATTTGGTTGAGGTCTCACTGATAAATGGTGAGTTATTACCCTTATGACCTCCTGCCTCCTCATAGTCTGCAAGTTAATATTAATATTCTATATTGTAAATAAAAATGTGAACTACATAAACTATATATATTTAAAGTGAATTGTGACTACATTTAGGATTTCTAGATGAGATGGAGCTTGCATTTGTCTGGTTTATCGACTTGGATAGTTATTTCTATAATTACTATAATCCAGCAATAACAGGACAAATGAAAGCTACCACAACAGGAAGGAATTAAAAACCGCAATCATTTTGTTGCCATTTTTGTTATTGCCATAGGTGGTAAGATTGATTTCCTTTTTGAATCCAAGGAACTGAGCTATAAATGACCCTTCCAAGGTGAACAGAGGGAGAACGCCTTCTATGCAGTCAGCATTCTCTACCATCCATTCTGTTAGACTGCAGGTCTGCAAGGAAAAGGGCCTACCTGGTATGTAGATTGAGTCGTGGCTAAACTGGGGCATCTACTTGGGCACCTCTACAGCCCCTTCAGTATCCTTTTTCCTCTGAGGATGAATACTCTTCTATTCCCACCCTCATTTTCTTTATAATATCTGCTTTCAGAAAAAGTCTGAAATGTGCTTATAATGTGCCACCACCTAAATAGGGAACAAACCTAGGGCAGTGTTGGGGCTGGAATGATCAAATCTGGCACAGTCTCTAGACCTTGACTAAATATCTGAAGATGAGAGCTCCAAGACAACCTGCCCCTAGCCCCTATATCTATATAGAGTCATGAATTTGTAGCTATAATAAAATATTTTACCCATAAAGTTCTGGCCGTATGGATGTGGGTGTTTTTATGACTTTGTGGGTGTCTTCTCTTCCATGTTTGGCCTTGCTTTTTATGCCCCTATTTCTTTTTCTCTCTTCATTTCTTTTCTATTCTCTTTACTTTTTCCTCTTAACTGGCCATAATATATTGCAAAAGCTGATTTCTTATTGACCTTATCAAGTAATTATTTTTTCTATATACTTTAAGAATGAAACTTGGCTGGCACTTATTTGGAGGCTAGGGGTCAACTATGTTTTGTATTCCATTATCACGAATTGATATTGCATTATTCATTTATAGGATTATTTCTCCCAATAGGGTGTAAACACCCTGAGAGCTGGGCCTTGGTCTCATTCTCTGCTGTATTCCAATGGGGTCCACTCTGCAGCAACAGCAGAGGTCCTTCATTTACCCTTTCCCAATCCCAATCCTTTCCTTTTCCCCTGAAAGTAACTACATCTTGAGTTTTATGTTCATTGCTTTCTTGCTTTCTTTATAGTTCTGTTACCCATGATGCACCTCTAAACTCTTGACGCTTAATTTACCTTCTAACTATATACATCTTTTAGGTCTCTTCTACTCTACCCCTTCCATCCCCTTTGCTCCATCTTTTTCTACTTACTTCTGAAAGAAACTGGGTTGTTTTATTTGACTTGTAGAGTTTCCCACATCTGTATTTTGCTGATTGCATTCCCATGTAATTTACACTTGTCTGTCTTCTGTATTTTCTATAAATTGGTAGTGAGACTATGGGCTTGATCAGATTCAGGTACAATTTTCAGGCTAGACTCCTTTGTAGGTGACTTGTAGAAAATATGCAATAACTGTCTCTCTGTGTGTGATGTTGGCAACCATTGATCCGTTAATTCATCAGGAATTGAAAACTTCTCTACTTCTACTTGCTTACTTTGTATAGAAAAGATAATAAATGCTTAATGAAAGTGCATCTTTAGGTATACAAAATATATAAAACAAATATATACAAATAAGAGCACTTACTAACCATAGACCTACAGCGAAAGATCTACTAAAAGACACACTTCAGTTAGAAGAACAGTAAACCCAGGGAGAAAAAATTAAATGTGAGCAAAGAAATCGATAAATTAAGTTGGTAAGTACAATTAACTATCAATATAAAAAATAATTTGAGGGTTAAAAATAATGTGGGGGCCAGGCACGGTGGCTTACGCCTGTAATTGCAGCACTTAGGGAGGCTAAGATGGGCAGATCACCTGAGGACAGGAGTTTGAGACTAGCCTGGCCAACATGGCAAAAACCCATCTCTACTAAAAATACAAAAATTAGCTGGGCATGATGACATATACTTGTAATTCCAGATACTCGGGAGGCTGAGGCAGGAGAATTGCTTGAACCGGGAGGTGGAGGTTGCAGTGAGCTGAGATTGCACCATCGCACTCCAGCCTGAGCGACAAGAGTAAAACTCCATCTAAAAAAATAAATAAATAAATAGAAACAATAATGTAAGAGTACTTACTAGGTAATTAAAGCTTATTTAGCTTTGTGTCTTGTTCAGGAGAATCAAAAAATACTGTGTATGTAACTGGAGACTTTATAGGAAAAATGTAGAGATAAATATTCATGGTAAAAAAAAATAGAAATGCTATGATAGCTTTAAAACCAACAAAGAAGGAAAGAAGAATATAGAAAACTTAATCAGTCCCAAAGAAGTGAGAGGAATAAAAAGAGAAAAAGAGAAAAAGAAAAAGGATAGTAAAGCAAAGACCTAAATAAGATGGTAAAAATAAATTTAAATATACCAGGATGACTAACTATATAAGTTAATTAAGTAGAATTCATTTACTAATAGATAAAAATCATCTCATTTGATTAACAAGCAAGCAAACAATAGTGTAAGTAGTTCAAGGAGCCCATTTAAAACCATCCAGAAATTTCAAAATAAAAGTAAAGAAAAAATAACAATCAAATACAAATTTAAAAAAAAAGAGAATGCAGAAATGCTAATAACATATAGTGGAATTAACAGCAAACACATAGAATTATTTTTCTTTTCTTTTCTTTTTTTTTTGAGACAGAGTCTCACTCTGTCACCCAGGCTGGGGTGCAGTGGCACGATCTCGGCTCACTGCAACGTCCGCCTCCCAGGCTCAAGCGATTCTCATGCCTCAGCCTCCCAAGTAGCTAGGATTACAGGCACCTGCCACCACGTCTGGCTAATTTTTGTATTTTTAGTAGAGATGGGTTTTTGCCATGTTGGCCAGGATGGTCTCAAACTCATGACCTCAAGTGATCCCCCCCAATTCAGCCTCCCAAAGCGCTGGGATTATAGGCATGAGTCACAAATAAAATTTAAGATGAAAAGCATCATTTGAGGTAAAAATGAAAACTTTTTAAATGATAGAATAATTTAAGTCAGGCGTGGTGGCTCATGCCTGTAATCCCAGCACTTTGGGAGGCTGAGGTGTTCGGATTTCTAGAGTTCAGCAGTTCGAGACCAGCCTGGGCAATGTGACAAAACCCCATCTCTACAAAAAGTACAAAAATTAGCCAGGCTTGGTGGCGGGTGCCTGTAATCCCAGCTACTTTAGAGGCTGAGGTGGGAGGATTGTTTGAGCCCAGGATGCAGAGGTTGCAGTGAGCTGTGATCAAGCCACTTCACTCCAGCCTGGAGGACAAAGTGAGACTTTGTCTCAAAAAAAAAAAAAAAAAAGAAAGAAAGAAAGAAAGAAAGAAGGAAAGGAAAGGAAAGGGGAAAGGAAAAGGGAAAGGAAAGGTGAAAGGAAAGGCAAAAGGAAAGGCGAAAGGAAAGGCAGGGCAGGGCAGGGCAGGGAAGGGAAGGGAAGGGAAACTTAGTATGAACCAGCACATCCCTAGCTGTGGTGGCTACAGGAAGAAACTCCTGTTTGAGAAAAGCAGAGGGAAAAGTAAAGGGGACTTTGTCTTGCACCTTAGGTAACATCTTGGCCACAGTGGGTGTATAGCAAATAAGAAGGCTCTTAGAGTCCCTGAGTCCAGACCTAGGCTCTTGGACAGCATTTCTGGACCCACCCTGGGCCAGAGGGGAGCCTACTGCCCTGAAGGCTGTTTTTGTTTGTCTGTTTGTTTTGTTTGTTTGTTTGTTTTGAGATGGAGTCTCACTCTGTCGCCCAGGCTAGAGTGCAGTGGCGCAATCCCTGTTCACCGCAACCTCCACCTCCTGGGTTTAAGCCATTCCCCTGCCTCAGCCTCCTGAGTAGCTTGGATTACAGGTGCCCAACACCACAGCCAGCTAATTTTTGTATTTTTAGCAGAGATGGGGTTTCATCATGTTGGCCAGACTGGTCTCGAACTCCTGACCTCAAGTGATTCTCCCACATTGGCCTCCTAAAGTGCTGGGATTATAGGCATCAGCCACCACGCCCAGCCTGAAGTCTGTGTTTTTTAGTAGAGTCAGGGTTTCACCATGTTGGCCAGGCTGGTTTTGAGCTCCTGGCCTCAAATGATCCACCTGCCTCAGCCTCCCAAAGTGCTGCGATTATAGGCATGAGCCACCATGCCTGGCCTAATCATTTCAATTGATTCTGAGAAAGTATTTGATAAAATTCAACATCCCTTCCTGATAAAACCCTCAAAAAACTCTGTATAGAAAGAGCATACTTCAACACAATAAAAGCCATGTATGATGGACCCACAGCTAGTATCATACTGAACAGGGAAAAATGAAAAGCCTTTCCTCTAATATCTGGAAAAAGACAAGGATCCCCGCTTTCACAATTGTTATTCAGCATAATACTAGAAGTTCTAGCTAGAGCAGAACTTCTAGTAGTTCTAGCTAGAGCAGAACTTCTAGTAGTTCTGCTCCTACAAGAGTTCTGCTCAAAACAAGAGAAAGAAAGGTCATCCAAACTGGAAAGGAAGAAGTCAAATTATACTTATTTCCAGATAATCTGATCTTATATTTGTAAAAAACCTTTAAAAATGCACCAAAAAAGTATTAACAATTGACAGACCAGTAAAGTTGCAGAACAAAAAATCAATATACAACAATCAGTAGCATTTCTATATGCCAACAATGAACAGTCTGAAAAATAAATAAAAAAGTAATCCCATGTACAATGGCCATAAACAAAATTAAATACCAAAGAATTAACCAAAGAAGTGAAAGATCTCCATAATGAAAACTATAAAATACTCAAGAAAGAAATTGAAGAGGATACCAAAAAATGAAAAGATATTTCATGTTCATGGATTGGGAGAGTGAGTAGTGTTAAAATGTTCACACTACTCAAAGCAATCTAGTTTCAATGCGATCCCCATCAAAATACCAGTGACATTTTTCACAGAAACAGAAAAAGGAATCCTAAAATGTGTATGAAACCACAAAAGACCCAGAATAGCCAAAGCAATCCTGAGCAAAAAGAATAAAACTGGAGGAATCACATTATTTGGCTTCAAATTATACTGGATAGTAACCAAAACAGCATGGTATCGGCATAAAAACAGACCACTCAAACAAAGTAAAAAACCCCGAAGCAAATCCACACACCTACAGTGAACTCATTTTTGACAAAGGTGCCAAGAACATACACTGGAGTAAAGGCAGTCTCTTCAATAAATGGTGCTGGGGAAACTGGATGTCTATGCATGGAAGAATGAAACTAAACCCCCATCTTTTGCCATATATAAAAATCAAATAAAAATGGATTAAAGACAAATCTGAGACCTCAAACTATGAAACTACTACAAGAAAACGTTGGGGAAACTCTCCAGGACATTGGTATGGGCAAAAATTTCTCGAGTAAATATCCTACAACCACAGGCAACCAAAGCAAAAATGGACAAATGGGATCACATCAAGTTAAAACGCTTCTGCACAGCAAAGGAAACAATCAGCAAAGTGAAGAGCCAACCTGCAAAATGGGAGAAAATATTTGCCAACTACACATGTGACATGGGATTAATAACCAGAATATGGAAGGAGCTCAAACAACTCTGTAGGGAAAAATCTAATAATTCCATTTAAAAATGGGTTAAATATTTGAATAGATATTTCTCCTAAGAAGACATACAAATGACAAGTATGTGAAAAGGTGCTCAACATCATTGATCATCAGAGAAATACCAATCAAAACTACAATGAGATATCATCTCACCTATGTTAAAATGGCTTTTATTCAAAAGAGAGGCAATAACCAAATGCGGGAGAGGATGTAAACAAAAGGAAACCTTTGTACACTGTTAGTGGGAATGTAAATTAGCACACCCGCTATAGAGGTCCCTCAAAAAACCAAAAGTAGAGCTACCATATGATCTAGCAATCCCACTGCTGGGTATATAACCGAAGGAAAGGAAATCAGTATATCAAAGAAATATTTGCATTCCCATGTTTGTTGCAGCTCTGTTCACAATAGCCAAGATTTGGAAGCGATCTAAGTGTCCATCAACAGATGAATGGATAAAGAAAATGTGGTACTTATACACAATAGAGTACTATTCAGCCATAAAAAGGAATGAGATCCTGTATTTGCAACAACGTAGATGGAACTGGAGGACGTTATGTTAAGAGAAATAAGCCAGGCACAGAAAGACAAATGTCACGGATTCTCACTTATTTGTGGGATCTAAAAATTACAACAATTGGACCAAGCGCAGTAGTTCACACCTGTAATCCCAGCACCTTGGGAGGCTGAGGTGGATGGGTCACTTGAGGTCAGGAGTTCAAGACCAGCCTGGCCAACATGGTGAAGCCCCATCTCTATTAAAAATACAAAAATTAGCCAATCATGGTGGCAGGTGCCTGTAGTCCCAGTTGTTCAGGAGGCTGAGGCAGGAGAATCACTTGAACCTGGGAGGCAGAAGTTGCAGTGAGCCGAGATTGTGCCACTGCACTCCAGCCTGGGTGACAATGAGACTCCGTCACACACACACACACACACACAAAATACGTACATAAAAATAAAAATAAAAACAATTGAACTCATGGAGAAAGATAGTAGAAGGATGGTTACCATAGGCTGGGAAGGGTAGTTGGTTGGGAGGAGGTGGAGATAGTTAATGGGTCAAAAAAATAGAAAGAATGAATAAGACTTAGTATTTGAAAGCACAACAGGGTGACTATAGTCAATAATAAATTAATTGTACATTTTAAAAATTAATAACTAAAAGTATAACTGGATTGTTTATAACACAAAGGATAAATACTTGAGGGGATGGATACCCCGTTCTCTATGATGTGATGATTACACATTGCATGCTTGTATTGAAATATCTCATGTACACCATAAATATATACATCTACTATATAACCACAAAAATTAAATATAAAAAATTTTAAAAGAATTTATCAGAAGAGATAGGAATAAAGAACTATAGTTTTAAAATAAATAGAAGGGAAAATGATAGAATTAGAAGGATGATGAACCAAATCTCAATCAAGGAAGAAGATGTTAACCCTCCTCTAACGAATAGATCAAGCTGGCTGAAAGAAATAAAATTAATAAGCTTGATTGAATTGATATAAAAGAAATAGAACAGAGCCTGCCACCTGATGGGCCACAAGATATCGATTCCCATAAGCCATATAGTGGGCAGGGCAGAATCTGGGTTGCTGAAGCCTCTGAACTGTGACAGACTGTATTAACATTAATCAAGCAAGGACATGGGGAGATGGAACTCTCATGTATTACTTGTGGAAGTCTAAATTGTTATAACCATTTTGGAGAGCTCTTTGGCATTATCAAAGTTGGAGATATGCATTCTCAGCTATTCTACTTGTAAGTCTATACCCTAGAGAAACTCCCATGTGTGTGCGTAAGTAGATAGGAACGAGAACATTCCTTGCAGCATTATTTTCAAACCTGGGAAAAAACTGGAACTAACTAAAATGTCCATAAACAGGAAAATGGATTTACTAAAATGAAATTCTAAATAGCAGTTAATTGATATAATGTATAAATATGAGCTAAACTACAAATATATACTGTGATGAGAAAAGAGAGACTGCAGAATGTAGAGTAATGATAACACTAAAAATGTTTTAAATGTACTGTATTATATTACATAAAATTAGTCAGTAAAATAATATACTAATTTAATTTAACTAAAATTAAAAATGGTTTTCTTTTATGATAATGCGGAAAATTACTCTGAACACCTAACTCATGCGTCACTCAATGTTATAAGTTAAACACTTATAAACATTATGCATCTTACATTTTAACGTCCTTACTCTTCTAAAGGTCAAAATAATGCTGACCTAATAAAATATTTCGTATCTCTGATGTAGCAACAATTGATTACATGTGAATACAATAGAAATGAAAAAAACAGCATGAAGTAATTTGTGAGTTCAATTACATTATTTGCTTTTCAAAAAAATCTGTTATTTTTTTCAAGAAAAAAAGTATACTTTGAATGTCATTCTAACTCTCCAAACAACCTTCTACTCCTTTCAAAGTTATATACAAATAGGCCAGGCATGGTGGCTCCTGCCTGTAAACCCAGCAGTTTGGGAGGCTGAGGCAGGCGGACCACCTGAGGTTGGGAGTTCGAGACCAGCCTGGTCAATATGGCAAAACCCTGTCTCTACTAAAAATACAAAAATTAGCTGGGCATGGTGGCATGTGCCTATAATCCCAGCTATTTGAGAGGCTG
Source organism: Rhinopithecus roxellana (assembly GCF_007565055.1). Classification (NCBI taxonomy): domain Eukaryota; kingdom Metazoa; phylum Chordata; class Mammalia; order Primates; family Cercopithecidae; genus Rhinopithecus; species Rhinopithecus roxellana. The sequence continues at coordinate 163,555,609 of NC_044551.1, forward strand.
AGACAAGAGAATTGCTTGAACCCAGGAGGCTGAGGTTGCATTGAGCTGAGATTGTGCCACCGCACTACAGCCTGGGTGACAGAGCAAGACTCTGTCTCAAAATAAATACATAAATAAATAAATATATAAATAAATAAATAAAGTTATATACAAATAATTGATGTAACAACTTTAGATTTGGATTATTTTCTATACTGAACACTCTCATTTAGTGTAATAGCTGAAGTGTCAGGACCACATGTTGATTTTAGCTGAATTGTCCTTCACTTTATTTTCATTTATAAATACACTCAAGTAAAGTCAGGTTTGCATGACTTAGGCAGAATTAATTAGTCAACAATTGCACCTTTATTGAATGTTATCTCTGCAAGGTACTGTAGGAAATTCAAAATAAATGTAAGATATTTTCCTTATTCTCAAAGAATTTAAAATCTAATCCTAGGCTGGGCATGGTGGCTCATGCCTACAATTCCAGCACTTTGGGAGGCTGAGGCAGGAGAATTGCTTGAGCTTAGGAGTTTGAGATCAGCCTGGGCAACATGGTGAAACCTCATCTCTATAAAAAATACAAAAATTAGCTGGACATGGTGACACATACCTGCAATCCCAGCTACTCAGGAGGCTAGGGTGGGAGGATTGCTTGAGGCTGCAGTGAGCCGTGATTGTGCCACAGAACTGCAATCATAGAGGTAAAACCAACAGAGAACAATAAAACCACATGTGGTCTACCTTGTATGTTATGTGTTATGAGAATTTAGAGAAGTGAGAGATCAGGGTGGGCTCTGGTAGCAGTTGATAAAGGATCATGAAATGAGTGAAATCCAAGCTGGGTTTTTAAAAATAAGAATTTACTCCAGTGCAGAGATGGAATTTAAAAGTAAGACTTTCCTTACGTTATGTTCTTGTTCCATATCTGAGGAATATGAACTTCCATCAACCATTGTACTGGATTTAAAAGCAACTCAACCCATTAAATATTGGACCAGCGGGGAACCTTGGGGTTGGATAACTCGGTGCTTGGTTCTTTCTCTGCCCCAACTCTTTACTAGGCTGGAAACCTAAATTGGAGTAAAGATCATGCCATCCTTCTTTCTCTCCCCTCAGAATCTGATATAACCTATGGCAAGGAGATATACCCATTCAGATGTGCAAAAGTGAAAACAAGAATTTACTAAACACGTATTGAGGTTTAGTAGACATGGACAGTCAGGATTCAGAGGGTCTGTGAAATGGAATGTCAGGCTTGAAATCTGTTCTCTCTGGCTCTGCCATGCCTTTCCTCCCTTTCTTTTTCTGTCTCAGTTCCTTGTCTTTGTTGTGTGGCTTCCTCTGCTCACTTGAAGATAACCCAAAATGTCAGCCTTGATCTATCTAAACTTTGTTGATTGGTTGTTTTTTTTTTTTTTTTTTATAGAGACAGGGTCTCCTTATGTTGCCCAGGCTGGTCTCAAACTCCTGGGCTCAAGGGAGCCTTCAGTCTTGGCCTCCCAAAGTGCTAGGATTACAGGTATGAGCCACCACACCCAGCCAGATCTATTTAAAGTTTAAATGCACATTTCCTTTGCTTTTGTGAGTTCATTCCTTGGAATTTGTACTGTAGATACTCATACAAATGTGCAAAAATTAATTGTATCAATATCTTTGGGAAAAAAACCGAAAGCAACCTAAATGTCCATTACCAAAGGACTATGTAAATAAATTATGGTATACACATTCCATTTTTTGGTGGGGGGTGGGGGGAAGGAATCTCGTTCTGTCACCCAGGCTGGAGTGCAGTGACACGATTTCAGCTCACTGCAACCTCCATCTCCTGGGTTCAAACGATCCTCAAGCTACAGCCTCCCAAGTAGCTGTAGCCGAGATTATAAGCATGTGCCACCACGCCAGCTGATTTTTTTTTTTTTTTTTTTTTTTTTTTAAGTAGAGATGGGGTTTCACCATGTTGGCCAGGCTGGTCTCAAACTCCTGACCTCAAGTGATCCGCCCACCTCAGCCTCCCAAAGTGCTGGGATTACAGGCGTGAGCCACTGCGCCCAGTCAAATTATGGTATAGTCATTCAATACATTTCTAGTGGTCACCAATATTTCTTTTCTTTTTCTTTCTTCTTTCTTTTCTTTGTATTTTGAGACAGGATCTTGCTCCTTCACCCAGACTGGAGTACAGTGGTGCGATCACGGCTCATTGTAGCCTCCGCCTCCCAGGCTCAAATGATCCTCCCACCTCAGCCTTCTGAGTAGCCGGGACTACAGGCATGAGCCACCACACCCGGCTAATTTTTTTTGTATTTTTTGTAGAGATGGGGTTTTGCCATGTCGCCCAGGAGGTTCTTGAACTTCCAGATTGAAGCAATCCGCCTGTCTTGGCCTCCCAAGGTGCTGGGATTATAGGCGACAGCCACTGCACCAGGGCACTGGTCACCAATATTTCTCTATTACTTCTTCTGAGTACATGGAATATACATGTCTTCCCCTTTGAGGTTTAGCTTACCAATGTGATTTGCTTTGGCCCCTGAAATTTGAGGAACATTTTAGCAGCCCATTGAGACTCTCCATGCTTTCTTCTGCTGCAGCAATTGTAGAAACACATATTGGGATGGAGGCCCATGAAATGCTAAGCATTCCAGACCACTGATAGAGGACAGCAGATTTCATATGCACAAGAGGTAAACTTGTGTTCTGTTAAGCCACTGAGGTTTTGGTGGTGTTTATCACGGCATAACCTACATCATTTTGATTGACACTGTATACTGTGCAGTCAGTAAAATAAGTGTATGATATATATATATATGTAATGAAATGGAAAATGTCTAAGGTATATTAATAATAAGGGGCATGGCTATATAGAATTATTCTATTTGAAATTTTTTTTCAAAAAAGTTATCTATAGAAAAATAAAGACTGAGGAACTCTTCCAAATTAAAGGGACTTAAAGAGGCTGACAAATAAATGGAGTATAAATCTTGGATTGGATCTCGGACTAAAAAAAGTTTTTTCTCTTTTGCTGTAAAATATGCGAGTAGAGGCTAGGTGAGGTGGCTCACGCCTGTAATCCCAGCACTTTGGGAGGCCGAGGTGGGTGGATCACAAGGTCAAGAGATGGAGACCATCTTGGCCAACATGGTGAAACCCCATCTCTACTAAAACTACAAAAATTAGCTGGCTGTAGTGGCATGCACCTGTAATCCCAGCTACTTGGAAGGCTGAGACAGGGGAATTGCTTGAACCCGGAAGGTGGAGGTTGCAGTGAGCTGAGATTGCACCGCTGCACTCCAGTCTGGTGACAGAGTGAGACTCCATCTCAAAAAAATAAATAAATAAAATAAATTTAAAAATGCTAGTAGAGTAACTAGTGAAATTTTAATAAGGTCTGTAGATTAGGTAATATTACATTGATGTTAATTTCTTGATTTTTATACTTGTGCTTTGCTTATATAGGAAAATGTCTTTGTTTTTAGGAAACACACTGATGTATTTAGTGGTCAAGTGGCATCATATTTGCAATTCAATCTCAAATTGTTCAGAAAAAAATATATAGAGAGAGGATAGTAAAACTAAAATAGTAAAATGCTAATTTGAGGAGTCTGGGTGAAGGGTATGTTTTTTGTGCTATTTTTGTCATTTTTCTGTAAGTCTGAAATTATTTAAAAAAAAACCCAAAAAATCTTTCTACATACATATATGTGCTTATGTATGCTTAGAATTTTTTTTAAACTATAGGATATGGTTATCTTTGGGTAGGTAAATGGGTAGATGAAACTGAAGTCATGGGGCTGAAAGTAGACTTTTACTTTTCTTTGGGTACTCTTGTATTCCACTTGAATTCCCTAGAGATAATAAACGTTTGTTGTGTTCAGGCACAAAGTTTTGAGGTGATTTGTTTTGTAGTAGTAGATAATAGATATAGTAGTAGATATAGATAATATACCAGATGACTCCCCGCAAAATAGAAACTGTTGTCGGAGAAAGACAACAACCTAAACCACAGCCAAAAGAGTAAGAAAATTTATCAAGATTCAATTTATAGCAAGAAATAGAATTCCTGGAAACATTAAGCATACGTTTCTAATTTTATAATTTAGTAGATAAATTTTAAATAAAGGGTGGCAATGGTGAAAACTGAATTGGTGGTCTAGAAAATTAAGTGGAAGTAAGATTTCAAAACACAGGGAAAAATAGTAGAAGAAAGATTTAAAAATACAGAGAGGAAATAAGCAATAGAAGTGGTGAAAAAATACAAAAGACTTGGAAGATAGGTAGTGAAGATGCAACATGTAAATATGGTTATCAGAGGCAGAAAAGAAACAAATGGAGGAGAGCAATAATTATACAAAAAAGAAGAAGAAAATGTGTCTGAGTTAAATAACAATTTGAATTAAAAGATTAAAGGTTTAACTGAGTTTCAGTTAGTTGTTTTTGTTTGTTTGTTTGTTTGTTTGTAGACAAGCTCTCACTCTATCATCCAGGCTGGAGTGCAGTGGCTCGAATATGGATCACTGCAGCCTCAACCTTCTGGTCTCAAGGGATCCTCCTGCCTCAGCCTCCTCTACAGCTGGGACCATAGGTGCATGCTACCACCCTGGCTAATCTTTTTTATTTTCTGCAGAGATGGAGTCTCATTATGTTACCCAGGCTGGTCTCAAACCCCTGGGCTCAAGTGATCCTCCCACCTCAGCCTCACAAAGTGCTGGGATTACAGGCATGAGCCACTGTGCCCAGCTTTCAGTCAGAGTGATAAAAAATAATGGCAACAATGATAACAATGTATACCTCCATAGAGGCATATTCTGGTAAAAATCTAGAACTCCAAGAATCAAAAGTAATAATCTTAGAATCTGTTGGATATAGAGATAACATTAGTCTAAAAGGAAAAATATCACCCCGGCTTCACTTTTCTCATCAAAAACCTGAAGCTAGAGAAACTGAAGTAAAATTCACGGACTACGGAAAGAACAAACAACGCTACCCAAGTATCTTTACCCAGTTGATCTATTGTTTGTCTATCAGGGTAAAAGAAGGGTCTATTTGGGAGGCCGAGGCAGGTGGATCATGAGGTCAGGAGATCGAGACCATCCTGGCTACCATGTGAAACCCCATCTCTACTAAACATACAAAAAAAAAAAAATCAGCCAGGCATGGTGGCGGGTGCCTGTAGTTCCAGCTACTCGGGAGGCTGAGGCAGGAGAATGGCGTGAACCCAGGAGGCGGAGCTTGCAGTGAGCCAAGATCGTGCCACTGCACTCCAGCCTGGGTGACGGAGCGAGATTCTGTCTCAAAAAAAAAAGAAAAGAAAGAAAGAAAAGAAAGGTCTATGAGGATCTACAAAGATTCAGAGATCACAGAAGTGCCCCCTTTATGATACAGACAACTGAATCAGAACTACAGTAAGGAGGGACAGTACACTTATTTACTGTCAGGTAAAAATGAATCTGACTGTGATCCAGAACCCTTTGTGTGTGCATTCAAGATAAAATTAATAAAGATGAATACATAAAAATGAATTAATAAAGATTAATACCATGAATAGAAATAAAACCCAACAATCACTTTTACCAAGATGTAATAATTGAAAAGTAACTCCTATGACTAGGGGCAATAGAGGTAGCTACAAGAATGGACATGCTCATCTGTTAAGTTTGGATCTAGAAGTTCAATACAGTCCCTTGGGAACACAATCTGGCAGTACCTATTAAAATGTATTTATTTGTTTCCATTTTCTTTTATTTTTGAGGTAGGGTCTTGCTCTGTCACCCAGACTGGAGTGCAGTGGCATGTTCTCAGCTCACTGAAACCTCCACCTCCCAGGTTCAAGAAATTCTCATGCTTCAGCCTCCCACGTAGCTGGGGTTACAGGTACGCACCACCATGCCCAGCTAATTTTTGTATTTTTATTAGAGTTGGGGTTTTGCCGTGTTGACCAGGCTGGTCTTGAACTCCTGGCCAGAAGTGATCCACCCACCTCAGCCTCCCAAAGTGCTGAGATTACAGGCCTGAGCCGTGGCATCCAGCCTAAAATTTTAAATCTGCATTCCTTTGCTCCTCTAATCTCACTGCTGCTAGTTCTTAGAAATAAAAGCACCAGTACATAAGAACTTGCATACAAGTTTTTACTGCAGCACTTTTGGTAGAGACCAAAAACTAAAAGTATATACCCTTCAAGAAGAAACTATTGACTAAGTTGTGATATATCCACCTCATTGAATATTAAGCAACACAGAATATTAGCTACTTAAACGAATGAATGAACTCTCTATCAATTGACTTGGAGAGATGTCCACTATGTGTTTTTACTAAGAAAGGGAAATGCAGATAAATTTATAGTATTTTATTGTGTAAAACAGTGAGGAGAAAATCCCCAAGTATATATGTTTGTTTAGAGAGTAGGGAGAAGGTATGTGAAGATACACACTGGGTTGTTAACATTTCTAGGAGTAGGGGAATGGGGTTAGAAGGAAGAGGAGAGGAGAGGTAAGTAAGATTGGGGACATAAGTAGGGCAGGGGAAATGAGCAATAATCCAGTATTCATCATAAGCATAGCACCTGCTAGAGTGGGCTGATGCTTTGCAAATAAAACTTTAAATTTGTGAAAACTAGCATTTTTTAATAGATTTTATGGTTGTTTTCTAATTATAGAGCTCTGGCAGAATGGATGTTTTACCTAAATTAGGGTTGCATGCTGTATTATTCAAGTTTAGCAATGCAAATTTTCTTCTGTAGGAAATTTAATGAACAGAAAATTTTAATGTAGTACTGAAACAATGCCAAACCAGCAGTTCGTTTGAAACCTGGCAGTCTGCCTGTTGGTCGTTATTTGCCATTCTTTCCCAAACAAATATCTCCGAAGAAATGACATTCCAAAGCCAGAAGTAGATAATCTTTAAGATTTATATACTTTTGGTTCACATAAGCTCACTGTCATGAAAATAATGGTATATATGGGCAAATGCATGGAAATTCACAGTCCACTTTTACATATTAATAATATAATGGCTTGGACTTTTTAAGCATAAAAATTGCCTACATTTCAGAGCTTGCAGTGAGTTGAGATCGTGCCACTGCACTCCAGCCTGGGAGACAGAGCGAGACTCCACCTCAAAAAAAAATATATATATATATATGTGTGTGTGTGTGTTTGTGTGTGTGTGTGTGTATTCTTTATTCCCGGAGTGAGTTCTTTCATTGATTTGTATTAATTTTTCATATTCAAATTAGGAAAAATAACTTTTAGAAAGTCATTTACTACTAAAAATAATGAAACTCTTTTAAGTAGTAAAATAGAGTATACTGGTTTTTGCTTAAAAAAGAAATTTCTTGACTGAGTGCAGTGGCTTACGCCTATAATCACAGCACTTTGGGAGGCTGACGTGGGCAGATCACGAGGTCAAGAGATCGAGACCATCCTAGCCAACACGGTGAAACTCTGTCTTTACTAAAAATACAAAAATTAGCCAGGCATAGTGGTGCGCATCTGTAGTCCCAGCTACCTGGGAGGCTGAGGCAGGAGAATCGCTTGAACTCGGGAGGTGGAGGTTTCAGTGAGCCAAGATTGCGCCACTGCACTCCAGCCTATCGATAGAGTGAGGCTCCATCTCAAAAAATATAAAAGAAAGAAATTTCGTGATAAGAATGTCTCTGTGATGAAGATTAATGTATTAACCCCCTTCATGGACATTTGCATTTATAAAGGAAAAAAAGTTTTAGGACAAAGGGATAAAATGCTATTTTCAACATTAATGAAAACAAGGATATGGCCCCTAAAAGTCAGGGAGCCGTCTACCATGCAAATAACTAGAAGCAAGAGAAGGGGGCCCTGTTGCTGGCCACCTGGCTCCCTGTCCTTAAACCAAATCCATCCCTCAGAGGCCACTAGCCAGCAAAGGCCAGAAGCAGACTCTCCCAGTTTAATCAGAGCAGTTACCAAAATCTTATTCATTTCCAACCTGATCTTTTATTACTCTGTCTCTGACTTGGACAGTGTGGTCTCCTTACCCAACACTTCCATTCCAATTCCGCATCCCTTCCCAAAATTCTGATTCTGCTTAAGACCATCTGCATGTGCTATTTGTACTTGGCTTCCAGGGTGCAGTTTGACTTTCCAGTCTCTCAGATGGTTTTGATCTGGACTGTCTCCATCTCTTTTGCAGGGCCCTTAGTCGTGCTGACAGAAAGTCACATGGGATGTGAAAATGTAATCTCAGGGTTGCTTGAAGAGTGTTGAATCGAAATGAAGCCTAAGTTGAGTGATTTTCAAGGTTAAAGGTCCTATTAGAGCCATTATATGGAAGTACTGCCAAACAGATGGTTAAATTCATTACTCAGTGTTTCTTTAGTCTGTGGGGCTTGAGGTGCAGTGCCAAACCCTGCAGCTCAGATATCTTTCAGGCTTTCCCCTCTGTACCCTGTTGACTCATTGTTTTTTTAAAGATGCAAATAATGTTAGCAAACAATTCAGCTCTCCCACTTGGACCCATGAGACAGTTTTCTGCAGATTGCATATTTCACTCATGATGTATCGATTTTATTATTGTAAATCAGAGTGTTCTCAACTTCTCCAAGTGTTGGTGGTCATTCTTGTTTGTGCCAAATTAGCAGGGTCTAAGTTTCTGTCTCTATTTCCAAGGTTACCCTCTTGCTTTGGACAGCTGATCTACTCCTGCTAATCATCTTTTGCTCTCTTATCACTTTTTTTTAATGCTTCTTTGCTTTCCTAATAACCATGTATTCCAAATGTAGGTACAGACCTCTCCCTTGATTCCCCAAAGCATAGTGAGAGCAGACTTAGTGTGTTAGTCGGGACTCTTGGTTACAAGAGACAAAAATTCTATTCAAATTGGTTTTAAAGAACAACAACAATTATGAAAAAGAAAATATGTTGGCTAAGGTATGAAAGATCCAGGGAATATATGTAGTTTGAGGCTCAGTTGGATTCTAGGGCTCAAACAATAAGATAAGAAATTGGTTACTCGGAGTAATGGAGTTTGAAAAAGAAAATAGAAAAGAAACAGGAATTGGATTCTCTTCATCTCTTTCTCCTGCTTTCTTCTGTTTTGGCTTCATTCTCATGCAGGCTTTCCTGAGTGGTAGCAGAGAAAGCACTAGAATCCCCAGGCTTATGTTCCTAGCACTTTAGCAAGCCCAGCAGAAAGAAGAAGCATTTCTTTTCCAATAATTTCAGAAAACATCCCCATGTTGGATCTTTGGCAGCTTGGCTTGGGTTCCTTGCTTTTTTTTTTTCTTTTGAGATGGAGTCTCACTCTGTCACCCAGGCTAGAGTGCAGTGGTACGATCTCTGTAGAATGAATAAGACTTAGTAATTGTTTTTTGTTTTTATTTTGTTTTGTTTTGTTTTTTTGAGACGGAGTCTCACTCTAGTTGCCCAGGCTGGAGTGCAACAGCACGATCTCAGCTTACTGCAACCTCCGCCTCCTGGGTTCAAGTGATTCTCCAGCCTCAGCCTCCTGAGTAGCTGGGATTAGAGGCGTGTGCCACCACACCCAGCTAATTTTTCTATTTTTTTAATAGAGACGGGGTTTCTCCACGTTGGCCAGGCTGGTCTCAAACTCCTGACCTCAGGTGATTCACCTGCCCTGGCCTCCCAAAGTGCTAGGTTTACAGGTGTGAGCCACCGCACCTGGCCTCCTGGCTTATTTCTTAAATAGTCATGGTGACAAGTGCTCTTGGAGGTTAGAGTGAGGGTGGAGGGGTTGGAGATGAGGAATCAAACCCACTCAGAATACATGAATGAGAGTAGGGGAGGAGTTGCTCCTGAAGGAAAATCAGCTTTATGTTTCCAGAGAGAAAACGAATGCTGAGAAGTTTGTTTGTTTGTTTTTCTTAAAAAGGCAGATGCTCACTACACTTGGACATTAGCAAAGAAAATTACCTTGCAGAAAAGGACAAAGAATCCCCCTTAAAATGAAAGCATATTGATATTCTGGCTTCTAGATCCATCTGTGCAGCGCGCTGCTCTTCCGGCTGTCACCCTTCTTAGGCCTCTGGTGCCAGGAGCATCTTTGAAATTGTAGGTGATAGATAGGGATTCTATGACCTGGAGCCCTACCCTGGATGCAGGCCCTCAACTATAGCCTTTTTTTTTTTTTTTTTTTTTTCCTAAAAAGAGGAAATCCTTTCTGCCTGCTTCTTCTCTCTTCTTCCAACCTCATAATCCTCTTTCTGCAGAGCCTCGACTCTGCTCAGAGGAAGATAAAGTTTCGCATCATTCCTCAGAGCTGTTTTTTACCTTCAATTGTCTCAAACTCTTCTGTCTGTAATAGTTTTGGGGCTTTAATTTTGTATGATCAAAGGGCCTATTAAAATGTTTTTGTCTCAAGCAAAAGTGTACTCTCAAAGCTTAACTGAGAACTGCCTTTGCCTCTCCATAAGGAGAGGATGCTTATGTCAGTTTGGACTACTGTCTACATATAACAGAAAAAAGCCAGTATCATGGCTTAAACAAGGTAGAAATTTCTTTCTCTCTCTCGCTCACTCAGTAAAAGAATTCTAGAAATAGGCACTCCAGAGCTGGTTTAGTGGCTCCAAGGTCATTGGGGACCAGAGAGTCTTCTATTTTGCTACTCTGACAGGTTACCGATTGCTGGCCATAGGAAGGGACAAAGAGGAAGGGGTAGCAAAGAGACTTCTGCTTTCTTTTAAAAACTTCTAAAGGGTTCTAGACTACCATTATGCTTGTATCTCCTTGGCCAAATGCAGTTCCACATCTAGCAACATATAGCTGTGAGACAGACAAGGACATATAGGCTTTTAAATGAGGCCTTTAACTGAGAGGAGGGAGGAGAATGGACATTGGAGAGGGCAGCTCCCAGTGATGGTGTCTGTCACATTGTTGACTTCCTGGTCAAGGACTCTGTAATACTGACTGCCCTGGAACCCACTGTGCTGCTTTGATCTCTGGAGGACCAGGATGCCTCTTCACTACCCTCTTTGCTGCTCTCAAGCCCTTATTTCAGCCGATATTTGGTAGTCTATCTATGGCTCCTAAGATTTAGTCAATATAATTTTAGGATCATACCAGAAAATAGATTCAGGCAGTATGTTTGAGAGCTCTGAAAAAATAGGTTTCAGTAATTTTAAGCAGTTGCTTACAGTTCCTATGTAAAGCTAAGAGGAAGACATGTAAAAGTCATAGAAAAGTTTTCATTTGGAATATACTATAAACATTCAACACCCAGACGGAAAATGGTTATAAAAGGGCAACGTGAGGGAACCTTTGGTAATGAAATGTTCTGTGTCTTGACTGCATTGATTTCAATATCCTGGTTGTGATACGGTTTTGCAAGATGTTACCATTGTGGAAAACTGGATAAAATATATACCAAGTTTCCATTTTGAGAAAATTGTAGATTCACATCCAGTTGTAGAAAGATCTCTCTTCTACAAGTTTCTCAAAATAGAAAGTTTAATTTTGCAAAAAGTCAACAGCATATATATTTTAAATAGATGAGGTCTTGCTGTGTTGCCAGGCTGGAACGCAGTGGCTATTCATAGGCTAGACCATAGCTCACTGAAGCCTTGGACTCCTGGGCTCAAGTGATTCCCCTGAGTAGCTGGGACAGGAGTGTGCCACTCCATCAGCTAACAGCATTTTATTGTATTTAAATTATATCTCGATGAAGTTTTTTTTATTTTAATTTTTTTAAAGATGAAATCTTGGCCAGGTACGGTAGCCCACATCTGTAATCCCAGCACTTTGGGAGGCCAAGGCGGGCGGATCACCTGAGGTCAGGAGTTTGAGACCAGCCTGGCCAACATGGTGAAACCCTGTTTCTACTAAAACTACAAAAATTAGCTGGGCATGGTGGTGGGCGCCTATAAGCCTGTAATCCCAGCCACTCGGGAGGCGGAAGCATGAGAAATGCTTGAACCCAAGAGGTGGAGGTTTCAGTGAGCTGAGATCATGCCCACTGCATTCTAGCCTGGGCGACAGAGTGAGACTGTCTCAAAAAAAAAAAAAAAAAAAAGATGAAATTTTGCTGTCCCCCAGGCTAAAGTGCAGGGGTACAGTCATAGCGTGAGTGCTTGGTCTCAGACTACAATCATGTGCCATCACTCCCAGCTCATCAAGTTTTTTAAAAAGTCAATTGCATTTTGAATTGGGGCATTTAATAGTGGCGTTTTGGTATGCAGTTTCAACTGTTGTCATCAATCGTTTTTCTCTCAACTACTCAAGAAACAAGAAGAGGAAAAGTCCATTGACTTCTCAGTAAGGTCTACATTTTTTTAAAAAACTTTTTATTATAACCACTTGAAACTTCACCCAACTTCAACAATTACCATCCTTTTGCCTTAATTTATCTATTTGCCCTGTCATTCCCCCTGACTAACAAATCATTTTAAAGCAAATCCCAGATATCCTATTATTTTACCAACAAACAAGGATAATTTTAAAACTGGGTAATCCCATGCAAGAGGAACAAAGGAGAAACAATTCCATAAATTCAACCTAATGAAACTAGCAATTACCAAATGATAAAAATTGATGTCAGTGATTCCTGGAGACAGGGAAGTCAGGAGATGGGCAGACATTTAGGGGCTGCTAAACAAGGACACAGAGAGTATGGCAGGCAGAATAATGTCCTCCAAAGACTTCCATGTCCTAATCCCTGGCATCTCTGAATGTGTCAATAGCAAAGGAGAGTTAAGATCGTAGATGGAATTAAAGTTGCTAATCAGCTGATTTTAAGATAGGGAGAGGATCATGGGAGCATGGATTATCCAGGTGGGCCCAATGTAATCATAGAGGTTCTTAAAAGTGAAAGAAGACCAGAAGGAGTGAGTCAGAGGGAGGTGGAACAATGGAAAAGCTCAGAGATGCAACATAAGAAAGAATCACTTGTCATTGCTGCTGGGAAGGTGGGGGAAGGGGAGCATGAGCTGAGGAAGTAGGTGGCGTCTGAAAGCTAGAATAAACAAGGACACTGATTGTTCCTTACACCCTTCACTAGGGAGCACAGCCTTGCCAACACCTTGATTTTAGCCCAGTGAGATCTGTGTTGGGCTACTAACCTACAGAACTGTGAGAACTTGTTTGTTTTTTTTTGAGACAGAGTCTCACTCTGTTGCCCAGGGTGGAGTACAGTGGCACAATCTTGGCTCACTGCAACCTCTGCCTCCCAGGTTCAAGTGATTCTCCTACCTCAGCCTCCCAAGTAGTAGGGATTAAAGGCATATGCCACCATGCCCAGCTAATTTTTTATGTTTTTAGTAGAGATGGGATTTTGCCATGTTGGCCAGGCTGGTCTCGAACTCCTGACCTCAAGTGATCTGCCCGCCTCGGCCTCCCAAAGTGCTGGGATTACAGGCATGAGCCACTGCACTTGGACATACATTTGTACTGTTTGAGCCACCACCTATGGTAACTTGTTATAACAGCAATAGAAAACTAATTACAGAGTGAGATTGTATCACTATTTGTCAGTGCTGTGATGACTAAAAAAAGGGTAACCTAAGGGGGAGGTTTCATTGTGTAAAAAAGGGTTTCTTCAGAGATCTGAGTCATTTAACCAGAAAATACTGCCATTTCCCTAACTCCTAAGAAGTGGAGTCCTATGTATGTCAAAAGCTGCAGTTTTATAGTCGTGTTCTTGTACTAAAAATGTTACTCAGCAGTATGATGCAAAATTTAAAAATGGAAAAAGGAATGAACACCCTCTGCTGGTAGCAGATAAAACAGACTTGGCTTCCTTGTGTATTCTGGAAATAGTTAGGTCTACCCAAGTGGGGCCTCTGGAGAGTGCCACACGACTGGGGACTTAGGAGGTACATGAAGACCATGCAGCGTACAGTTATGGGGCCAAATTTAGCCAGTGAGTTTAGCAGTGAGTGATTGGAGAAGTGCTTCTTTGTATTTTTTGGGGTTGGTTTGTTCATCATGGTTTTTAACAGAACTTCTTCTTTTAAAGAATTCAATGTAAGAGACACTATAAGACAAACTCCTTTTTCCAGTTAAGATGCTTACAAGGTCGTTAAGAAAAGAAGCACCAGCCTTGGCCGGCTGTAGTAGCTCATGTCTGTAATCCCAGTACTTTGAGAGGCTGAGGTGGGTGGATCACCCGAGGTCAGGAGTTTGAGGCCAGCCTGACCAATATGGTGAAACCCCGTCTCTACTAAAAATACAAAAATTAGCCGGGCATGGCGACGTGCATCTGTAGTCCTAGCTATTCAGGAGGCTGAGACAGGAGAATCACTTGAACCCGGGAGGAGGAGGTTGCAGTGAGCCGAGATCGCACCACCACACTCCAGCCTAGGTGACAATGAGACACTATCTGAAAGAAGGAGAGAGAGAGAGAGAGAGAAAGAGAGAAATAAAGAAAGGCCAGCCTTTAGGATACTTAGCAACAAAATTTATTCAAAGATTCAGCATAATAATTAGTGTGTATTAATAACTTAGTTTTTGAAATTTTAGTCAGTGACAGGAAATTAATAAGCAGATTCTTAAGAATTATTATAGAAATTGTATTTCTGATTTTTAAAGTCAAGATATTATTTTTTTTAAAGTTCAAAAATAATTTTACTTTTTCTGATTTGTTCCTCAAGGCAAAGAAAGTTGTTAATCGCTAGCTTAGAGGTTTTTTTTTTTTTTTGAGACAGTCTTGCTCTGTCACCCAGGCTGGAGTGCAGTGGCGCAATCTCAGCTCACTGCAACCTCCGCCTCCCAGGTTCAGGCTATTCTCCAGCCTCAGCCTCCTGAGTAGCTGGGATTACAGGCACGTGCCACCACACCTGGCCAATTTTTATATTTTTAGTAGTGTTGGGGTTTCACCATGTTGGTAAGGCTGGTCTCAAACTCCTGACCTCGTGACCCGCCTACCTCAGCCTCCTGAAGTGCTGGGATTACAGCTGTGAGCCACCACGCCCAGCTTCTTGGAGCTTTTTTACTTGGGTCTGACAATTCCATTTGTCCCCTTTCAACTGCCTCCTTCCATTCTGGGCAAATACATCAGTGCATGGAAGTTAGACGTGACAGGGAACAGGAAGGAGAGGGCAAAAGAAGGGAAGCATAGTCTAGAGTTCAAGAGTTGTTTTATGTGCAGTGTACAATACATTTATACTTATTATGTTTATATTTCACATACATTTATATATTATTATACACTTATATTACTTATATTTATATTTGTTATAATATTATATATCACATATATTTATTTAATATATACACACAGAGCAAGTGAGCTCTGTATTAGGACTCTGGTGAAAGTAACAAAAACCTAACTGAGCTAGAATGAGTTCATCTTTTCTGACACGTTAGAAAGATGAGATTCACTCAGAAAGCAGAGATTCACTCTGCTTTCATTTTGTTTTGAGCCAGGGTCTTGCTTTGTTGCCCAGGCTGGAGTACAGTGGCACTATCATGGCCCCCTGCATCCTTGATCTCCCAGGTTCAAGCAATCCTCTCTCCTCAGCCTTTCAAGTACCTGGGACTACAGGCGCCACTACGCCCAGCTAACCTTTTTGGTCTTTTGTAGAGATGGGGTCTCCCTATGTTGCTCACACTGGTCTTGAATTCATAGGTACAAGCAGTCTTCCTGCCTCGTCCTCCCAAAGAGCAGGGATTACAGGCGTGAGCCACCATGTCTGGCCTCTTTCTGTTTTTTAAAAAGAGATTCTCTCTTACTCATTTTGAGATTTTGCATCTCGTCACCTCCTTCCTAGTAACCTCAGCACATATTTGGTGATAACTCATTCATTTTCCTGTTCTTTGGTTAACAAATGTTTATAGAGGTCATAGATATGACTGGGGTATTCTAAGCACTGGGGAATCAGTGGATAAATTATAGAAAAGATCCCTGCTTTCTTTTCACATATAGTATAATGGGGGAGAGGCACTGAAAATGTTTCAAATTGAAGAAGCATAGTATGAAGGAAACAAAGACATGTGATAGGTAATGACAGTAGAGACTATTTATTTATTTAGAGACCAAATCTCATTCTGTCACTCAGGCTGGAGTGCAGTGATGCAATCTCAGCTCACTGCAACCTCTACCTCCTGGGTTCAAGTGATTGTCCTGCCTCAGCCTCCTGAGTATCTGGGACTATACACATGTGCCACCACACCTGGCTAATTTTTGGGGGTTTTTTTGTTGTTGTTGTTGTTTGTTTTGTTTTGTTTTGTTTTTTTAGTAGACACAGGGTGTCACCATGTTGGCCATGAACTCCTGACCTCAGGTGATCCACCTGCCTCAGTCTCCTAAAGTGCTGGGATTACAGGTGTGAGCCACCACACCCAGTCGAGACTATTTAAATAGAGTGGCCAGGGAAGGTTTTTTGAAGAGGTGACATTTAACCTATACATAAAGATGAAAACGAGGGAATCACTGAAGGTGGGTGCAGCATTCCAGGCAGAGGGAATGGTATTTGGAAAGAGCTTGGGGTATTTGTTGAATTTCAAAAAGACTCATATGGCTAGAGTGTAGCAGAGACAGATGAAGATGGGACATAGGATGAAACTACAGTGACATTTAGTGCTCCATTGTGTAAGGTCTCTTAGGTAGCAAACTGGAGTTTACTCTGAGGGTCATGAAAATTTTTAGGCAGGAGAGTGATGTGATTAAATTTATGTCATTTTTTCCCTTGTTTTTATAGAGACAGGGTCTTATAGAGATGAGGTCTTGCTATGTTGCTCAGGCTGGACTGGGCTCAAGGGACTTCCTGAGTAGCTGGGACTAGAGGCACATGCCACCATGCCCAACATTCAAATTTGTGTTTTAAGATGATCACAGGTCAGCTGCAGTGGCTCATGTCTGTAATCCCAGCACTTTGGGAGGCTGAGGCAGGAGGATTGCTTGAGCGCAGGAGTTTGAGACAAGCCTAGGCAACATAGTAAGACCGTCTCTACAAAAAATACAAAAATTGGGATGGGCATGGTGGCTCATGTCTATAATCCCAGCACTTTGGGAGGCCAAGGCAGGCAGATCACCTGAGTTCAGGAGTTCAAGACCAGCCTGGCTAACATGGTGAAAACCCATTTCTACTAAAATATAAATTATTGATTTTAATACAGATTAAAATTAGCTGGGCATGGTGATGCATGCCTGTAATCCCAGCTACTTGGGAGGCTGAAATAGGACAACTGCTTGAACCTGGGAGGCGGGGGTTGCAGTGAGCGGAGATCAGGCCATTGCACTCCAGCTTGGGCAACAAGAACGAAATTCCATCTCAAAACAAAACAAACAAACAAAAACAAAAATTAGCAAGGCATGGTGGCACATGCCTGTAGTCCAAACTACGTGGGAGGCTGAGGCAGGAGGATCACTTGAGCTCAAAGGTGTGAGGCTGCTGTGAGCTATGATCAAGCCACTGCACTTTAACCTGGGCAAGAGAGTGGGACCTTGACTCTAAAAAAGTTAAAATAAATAAATAAAAGATTATTACTCTTTTTTGCTCAGGCTGGAGTGCAGTAGTGCAATCATAGCTCACTGTAACCTTGAACTCCTGGGCTCAAGGGATCCTCCTGCCTCAGCCTCTAGAGTAGCTGGGAGTATGAGTGTACACCACCACACATGGCTTTTTTTTTTTTTTTTTTAACTTTTGTAGATATGGGATCTTACTATATTGCTCAGGCTGGTCTCTAACTCTTTCCTGGACAGGAGCGATCCCCAACCTCAGCTTCCTTAAATGTGGGATTATAGGAGTAAGCCACCATGCCCAGCCTGATCACTCTTGCTGCTATGTGGAGGACAGATTAAAATGAAGCATGGGTGCAAGACAGGAAACCAGTTAGAAGCCAATTGAAGTAGTCTAAGTGAGAAGTGCTGTGGCCTGGACTAAGGTGGGGAAAGTTGAGGTGGAGGAAACGGGGATGGATCTTAGATATGTTCTGGTGGTAGACTAGATAGGAATTGCTCATGTATTGGGCATAGTGACGTATAAGAAAAACAGGAATCAAGATTCACTCTTAGGTTTTCTGATTTGAGTTACTGGATGGATACAGGAACATATAAATTAAAATGATTTAGGGTCAAATAACAGATAGCTTCGGAAGAAATATTTGGTTCATGTAAGTTCAGAGGTAGGATAGGCTTTGGGTTTCACTTAGTTCTTGAGGAGTCCAGCTCCTGGTTAGAAAGCTGTGTGTGATTTTTCAGGTCTGTCAGCTCCTGGTTAAAAACCTATGTGTGGTTTTTCAGGTCTGTCTGACTGCAGGTGATTACAAAGCCTCTACCTGGCAGCCCTCATGGAGGAAAGCTGCCCTCCCTTCCACAGACTTGGTGCACAGCTAGTGTGCTGCAGGCTCTGATACAGTCACAGGCCACATAACAGCATTTCAGCCAACAACATATTCGAAGGTGTTGGTTCCATAAGATTATTATACCATATTTTGACTGTGCCTTTTTTGTGTTTAGGTATTTTTAGATATATAAAGCCTTACCACTGTGTTATAATTGCCTACAGTATTCAGTATGGTAACATATTGTACAAGTTGGTAGCCTGGGAGCAATAAGCCGTACTATATAGCCTAGGTAGGTTATGCCATCTATGTTTGTGCCAGTATACTCTATAATGTTCACACAATGAACCCAAAATCACCCAACAATGCATTTCTCAGAACTTATCCTGTTCTGAAGCAACTTATGACTGTAAATATTTGCATTCCTATCCCTGGTGCCTCCTTCATTCCTAGGTTTCTTTATGTGAGGCCTTGTGCAGAGGCTTTTTTTTTTTTTCTCTCTCTCTCTTTTGAGAGAGAGTCTGGCTCTGTCACCCAGGCTGGAATGCAGTGTTACAATCTCAGCTCACTGCAGCCTTGACTTCCTGGACTCAAGCACTCCTCCCACCTCAGCCTCCTGAATAGCTGGGACTAAGGTGGATGCCACCATGCCAGGCTAATTTTTTGAAGTTTTTGTAGAGACAGAGTTTTGCCATGTTGCCTAGGCTGCTCTTGAACTCAGTAGCTCAAGCAGTCTGCCAGCCTTGGCCTCCCAAAGTGTTGGGATTACAGGCGTGAGCCACTGTGCCTGGCTGGGTAGAGGGTTCTTTAGGCTTCTCTGCTGAGGCCTCCTTATGGGAAGGGGAGGGGAAACCTTGACATTCTTTTCCAGGTTGCCTAGGTACTCAGTACTTTTCCACTCCCAGCCATTCCCCCTTGCCTTCCCCTACTCCACCTCAGAGTCCATAAAACTTCTGGAGCTTTTTCTTCAGGGATCCCTTAACAGCGACATGACTCCATGACCCCCTGCATGCGTGCTGACCCATGTGACCCGAGGCTAGTGCGCAGTTCCATGGGGGAAATGGAACAGAAACAGTAGGCACTTTCTCTGGTTTTAGACTCTTGTTTATATCCTTGCAGTAAATGCTACTCTTTCATTTTTGGTTTGTTGGTCTAATTGACTACTCTGATACCTGTTAGCTCAGCTAGTGCTCTCTCTCTCCCCCAGCCCATTTCCTGACAGTTCTAGGTCCATTTTCCCACAGATCTTTCAGCTTTGCCCCATTCCACACGTTAGCTTCAACCTCAAGGTAATAGTGGGTAGTAGTATATCAGTCACTGAGTACTGGCTGTAGAAGTTCCAGACATCATATCCTGACCTGATGACATCCAATGAAAGAAGAGAGACTTTTTCATCTTGAGGTTTTAAGCAAGAGTTGTATGATATACACTGACTGGACTATGGAGGTATGTACCTGTCCAGAGAATGGGTACATTTCCAGGGAATGGAGTGTGGTGTTTGACTTACCAACCAGATCTTGGCCTTTGAGCCAAAAGTGTTTCTGGCTTCCCCAGAGTCACATGTGCTGTGTGAGGGAAGCTAAGGGATACATGTCTTAATCAGGGTTCTGTTAGGAAAGAGTAAGGGGTGAATTCAGGGTCTGCTATTAACACATAATTTGCAGAGCCTGTTCCCCTCATCAAAGTATGGAGCTCCTTATTCAAAAGGCAGGAAAAAAGTGTCACTAAAGGTACTAG
Source organism: Rhinopithecus roxellana (assembly GCF_007565055.1). NCBI lineage: Eukaryota > Metazoa > Chordata > Mammalia > Primates > Cercopithecidae > Rhinopithecus > Rhinopithecus roxellana. The sequence continues at coordinate 163,575,531 of NC_044551.1, forward strand.
AAAGCCAGGTGAGGTGGCATACATCTATAGTCGCAGTTACACAGGAGGATTGTTGAGCCCAGGAATTTAAGTCTGGCCTGGGCAACAAACCAAGACCCCATCTCTTAACCACAACAACAACAAAAATACTGGAATATAAAGGCTTTTCCTTTCTTTCACAGTTTCTCTCTTGACTTATGGTGTGTTTGATATTTAATGTCATTCTAAGTAAAGATTAAAGTTAAAATTAAGTATAAGTAAAATTAAAATCATTACAAAGACTTTTCACCATCTTTACATTATGCAATGCTGGTTTTTTTTGTTTTGTTTTGTTTTTAAATGGAGTCTCGCTGTGTTGCCAGGCTGGAGTGCAGTGGCACGATCTCGGCTTACTGCAACCTCCTCCTCCCAGGTTCAAGTGATTCTCCTGCCTCAGCCTTCTGAGTAGCTGGGATTAAAGGTATGCGCCACCACACCCAGCTAATTTTTGTATTTTTAGTAGAGACGGAGTTTCACCATGTTGGCCAGGATGGTCTCGATCTCCTGACCTCATGATCTGCCCACCTCAGCCTCCCAAAGTGCTGGGATTACAGGCATGAGCCCCTGTGCCCGGCTGCAATGCTGGTTTTAAATGCAAATATAAGAACATTTAACTTGTATGTGAAATCACTGAAATTACACAATTCTTATTTCATACTTTGTACATGTATGATGTATTTGTTACCACAACAGTCAAAATGCTGTACAAAAGTCAACTGTTTTTATATCACTTCTTGGTATACACATACATATTCTACCACACTACCTTCTTATTGATGAGGAAAAAACTGAAAAGGAAAAGATGGGTTGCTCTTTCTTCCTCTTTCCTTCTGTGTCATCATTTTCAGCATAAGGGGTTAGCTAAATCAGGAAAGCGATAGGAAAGGATAAGATAGAGTTTCTTGGTGCTTTGTGTTTTTTAGACTGCCATTGTCTTCTTCCTGCATTAGAACAAGTTCTGATACACAGGAAGCTTGACCTTTTAGGGCTGACAGTGACCCCACCTACTGAGTTGTAATGTGCCTATGTTGTTCTTACTCTGAATCTTGCTGAACTTTCATGCATTGTGACTTCAGTGAAATTCTATTTAAATAGGACAATGCAAATGCTATATGCAAATGGCATGGCAAGGAGTGAGTGGACATGCATATTGCATGTCTCAGCTCTGCTCATGCTCTATCGTCCCTCCAATTTCACTTACAAAATACAAGTTCAAAAACAAAACTGAGAATTTCAAGATGGTAACATCAGACCATTAACAAACATGGGGCCTTTCTGAGTGCAGGGTTCTGTGCAACTATATGGTTTATACATACACGCATGCAGCTGGCCCTGGGTAAATGAGAGTTGGGTATGCAAACAAGAATGACCACTACAACCTGCATTTACTGATTATGGAAAAGAGTTTGTGTGAAAAAAGAAAAAACACAACAACAAAAAAAACAAGATATTTTATGCACCAAAAGTTTATTTTTTGCTCAAGCAGAATCTGCAGCAAATGCTCCAGGGTAGCTCTCCTCCAAGCAGTACACTCAAGGGTCTGTGCTTTTTCCAGTGAGACTCCACTATCTAAAGAGTTCTTTGCTTTCAGCTGGGAAGAGAAAAGAGAGAACATAAAAATTACGTGAAAATTACATAGAGCATTTCGGGAGCTGTGCTTTGAAGTTGGGTATATCACGTTTATCTTCATTCCACTGGCCAGAACTCAATTGCCTTTTTCCATCTAAATGCAAGGAGGCCTGTGAATCCAGGAAAAGGAAACGGGATTGGTGAGTGACATGGTTTGTCTGTGTCCCCACCTAAATCTCATCTTGAATTGTAGCTTCCATAATTCCCAGGTGTCATGGGAGGCACCTGGTGGGAAGTAATTGAATCATTGGGATGGGTCTTTCCTGTGCTGTTCTTGTGACAGTGAATAAATCTCACAAGATCTGATGGTTTTATATAGAGAAGTTCCCCTGCACATGCTCTTTTTGCCTGCTGCCATGTAAAATGTGACTTTCCTCCTCCTTTGCCTTCTGCCATGATTGTGAGGCCTCCCCAGCCGTGTGGAACTGTGAGTCAATTAAACCTCTTTACTTTATAGGCTGGGTGTGGTGGCTCACGCCTGTAATCCCAGCACTTTGGGTGTGGTGGCTCACGCCTATAATCCCAGCACTTTGGGAGGCCGAAGCAGGCAGATCACAAGGTCAGGAGATCAAGACCATCCTGGCGAATACGGTGAAACCCCGTCTCTACTAAAAATACAAAAAAATTAGCTGGCCATGGTGGTGGGTGCCTGTAGTCCCAGCTACTCGGGAGACTGAGGCAGGAGAATGGCATGAACCCCAGGGGTGGAGCTTGCAGTGAGCGGAGATCATGCCACTGCACTCCAGCCTGGGCGACAGAGCGAGACTCCATCTCAAAAAAACAGAAACAAAAAAACAAAACCCTCTTTCCTTTATAAATTACCCAGTCTTGGGTATGTCTTTATTAGGAGTGTGAGAACAGACTAATACAGTCAGCATCTAGTAAGACTCTGCCATAGAGATGAAGGCAGGTTTTGTTTCTTGGTAAATGTTACTAAAACATTTTATATGCTGTAGGAGATGGTGTACTAGAAAGAGAGTGGGGCTAACAGAAGGGGCAATTATGTGTAACTCCATAACATTGAGTTGAACCATAAGAACTCTGTAGGGATGTGAAGAAGCTTTGACAGACTTAATTTAACCTTACTCTATTATTTATTTATTTTTTGAGTCGGAGTCTCTCTCTGTCACCCAGGCTGGAGTGCAGTGGCACAATCTCTGCTCACTGCAAGCTCCGCCTCCTGGGTTTACGCCATTCTCCTGCCTCAGCCTCCCAAGTAGCTGGGACCACAGGTACCCGCCACCATGCCCGGCTAATTTTTTCTATTTTTAGTAGAGACGGGGTTTCACCATGTTAGCCAAGATGGTCTCAATCTCCTGACCTCGTGATCCACCTGCCTCGGCCTCCCAAAATGCTGGGATTACAGGCTACCTCACTCAATTTAAAAGGCCAGTAAGTAAGTTAATACTTTTACGATTCAATGATAGCTTGTTTTGTTGTGAGATTATATTTGAATTTTATACTATAATATGCTGTATAGACATAAATAATTTTTTGTGTCATTCTCCCTAAGGCAGAATTCCTGCTGAGTTTAAAACTGAATTCTAGTCCTGACTCTATTACATACTGTCGCTTAATCATTAAACTTTGAGTCATTTAATCTTTATAAGCCTCATTAATCTTTGTCTATTTCATGTAGTAATAAAGACTAAATGAGACCAGGCACGGTGGCTCATGCCTGTAATCCCAGAGCTTCGGGAAGCTAAGGCAGGAGGATTGCTTGAGGCCAGGAGTTTAGGACTAGCATAGGCAACCTAGTGAGACCCCTGTCTCTACAAAGTTTTTAAAAAAATAATTAGCCAGGCCTGGTGGTGTGCACTTGTATTCCTAGCTACTTGCGAGGGTGAGGTGGGAGATTGAGCCTAGGAGTTGGTGGTTACAGTGAGCTATGATAGTGCCACTGCACTCCAGCCTGGGCAACAGAGTAGGATCTTGTTCCAAAAAAAAAAAAAAAGACTAAATGAAATAGCATTATTTTAAAACTATAAAGGTTTTAATCAACCCAATTTAAAAGTCAAATCAGTATTATAATTTAAGAACCCTAGCATCTCCTGTTCTCCTGTTCCCTTAACTCTAAGCTCCACGTTGTCATTCTCAGCTGGGTCTTGTGAACAATTGGATGGAATTGAGGCCTTAGTGTCCCTATCCACTTTAACAGGGATGGCATTAAGTTTAAGAAGCTGAAGAAGAGACCCAGAGCCAGCAAATGAGGCATATGGCTTCTTGAGGGGGAACTTACATACACAGTGGTCCACTGGAGGTGAGCTGGACACAAGAACACCACCTGCAAAAAGCATGCAGTTTATATAGCATTTTCATTTAGCACTCTCTCCCTAACAGCTTCCACCCAGCAACCTTCATTTAGCGCAAAACAAAGGGCCTAGCCCTCCTGTATGGCCTGCATTCCACAGGGCTCAGGAATGAATCTTGGTTGGCTCCGCTTGGAACTGCAAACTCATTCAGGTTGTCTGCCATACAGGGTCATTCCCCTGGGTATGCTTACGTTACTGCTGTCAGGTGCGTCTACCATAAACTTGGGTTCTTTGGAAGTCATGGCTTGGGGGGCTGCTATAAGGGTTGCACTAGTCCAGCTCCTGGAAATCTGTGTGTGAGGAGGCAGTGGAGGGATGGGGCTTGGGCAAGATAATATCTTGGACCACAGACATCTCAGAAACTCTTAATAAGGCAGATTGGTTTAACACTGTGTGAGAGTTTGGGGACTTCCCAGCTTCTAAGATCCCAAAGGGAGTTGTATAGCTGCCCCTAAACTGGGAGACTAGAAAGGTAGTAAGAATTCCTCCAGGTGCTTCAGCAAGTGCCCGGTAACCTGCTTGTTTCTATTAATATACTATTGGCCCATGTGGGTAAGCACCACTTTGCCTTGAACTATTGTTTCACTGCCATCATTTAGAGTACTCTAAAAACTCGACTTGAGCTCTAAGTGAGACAACTTAAGAAAACCATTTCGGTGCCCCCCAGTCAGAGAAAAGACATTCAGTCAGAACAAGTAGAATGCACAGTCGGCAAAATAGAACTGAAGGGGCTCACTCTTACCCTTACCAATCCATCCACTACATTGGCTGGAGGTCCAACTGCTAGTATCTGCATTTCTTTGCCCTTCTTGCCACCAGAGCCCATCTTGCTGCCCATGTAGCAGGCTAGAGTGCAGACCCCAGGAGCTACCCTCAACCAATGAAGGAAGTTGGTATATAAATCCCCATCTCCCTCACCCCTTGAGTGGTATAACTCTGAGGTATATGTTTCATACTGGCCTCCAGAGTTCTCCAGTGACAGTAAACTCCAGTTAGCCACAGTGCTAATTTCCTTGATAATAAACTCTTTGGCTTTCTTCCCTTCCTTGACTCACTTTCCTGCTCTGCTACCAGTGTTTCCCTGGATCACCTCCCTCACAGGCTTTCTGCACTCAAAACCTTGTCTCAGTGCCTGCTTCTTAGGAAATCTAAAATAAGACTTGGACTGTGCCAGGAGTACTGAATAAAGCAAATGGAATACTGCAGCCTGTGCTTCTGTACTGGACTCCCAGAATACATGAAGCTGTGCCTGGAAGCATTTTCTCTTTAGGGAATTTGATCAGCAGAAAGAATTACGTACAGATACTGATGCCATGTGTTTCCAACCAACAGCTCAGCCAGGTCATCCTACAGCGAAGCTCTCAGGAAACAAGTCCCATCTACAAGGTTAGAGCTTCCAATTAGCTTTCAAGGCACTTGACTCCAGGTGAAGGCTTTACTCTTAAGTGTAAGTGAATAGTCAAGGACTACAGATGCTTCTAATAGGATAGATGAGACCAATATAATAGCAAAAAGCAGCTGAGAGGAATAAGACTACTCAGGGAGAAGAAAACGTCAAAATCTATTAAAATCCTCAGAAGGATAAAATAAAATATATAAAGCAAGAATATGACACCACAATAAGGGGGCATTTGAAGAACAAAATAGAACTCCAAAGAAGTAAAACCTCTGTAGTTGTTGGGAAGATAAATTTGAGGAATTCTCCAAGACAGGGGAAAAAAAAAGATGGAAAACAGGGGAGCAAAATAGATGGTGACGGGCCTCTTATGCCAAGGGACCTTGGTCTTGATCATACAGCAGAAGCTGAAAAGATAACTTGTTCATAGGCAGTTGCACAGGCCACGAATGGAGGCAGGGGTCACTGGTTAGGCAACTCTCACTGTAGTATGGAGAAATGATGCAAAACTGAAGTACACAATGGCATTTGACAAATTTAGACAAAAGATGGGAGATTAAATGGTAGAACAGACTAAACTTGTGACGGAGCAGGTGTGTGTGGGCCTGTGGGTCTGATGTAAGAGGAAGAAGAACAGATGGATCTAGTTTCTCCAAAGATCCCAAATGGATTGGACTCCATTAAGGAAGATGAGGAATGAATAAGGACGAGCAGGTTGGGGTTGCTTTGTGCAGAGGGTGGAATACAGATCAGAGTTCAGCTTAAATCAGTATTTTCTAAGATTTTGCTAGGTGCCAGATACTGAGATAAAGTCCTTGTCTTCATACTTGGAACGAGGTGCCTAAGGCAGGACAGAGGTGAGCCACCTCCAAAATGGATACCGTCTCCAAGGGTTTGTAGTGAAAGAGGCACAGCTCTTGGCCTGGAGTTGCTGGGGGCAGCGATAAGTGCATGATACTTGGTGACAGGAATCGCAAGTATACTCTTGTGTTGAACTGAACCTCAGGGTCGGCCCTGCAGAGGAAAGAGCTCAGTCACCGCGATGTCCTGCACAACAGGCCGAAGTCCCGGACGTGGGTCTCGGCGTCTACACGGTAAGCCCCGACCCCTCTAAACTTCCTAGAAGCGCGCAGGAGGCATGCTGCGCCTGCGTGTAGCCACCCCAAAGGCGGCGGGAAGTTGGTTTTCTGAGTAGCAACTGAGCAGCTTGAAGACGGATTGGAAGTAGCGGACCAATAAACAAACGTCTCATTGGCTTAGCGTGTTTAGGTTCCCAATTCTTCAGCTTCCCATTGGGCCTTTTAAGCGAGCAGGGGCGTGACTCCAGGGGCTCCGCCCCGAGCCTTGGCCCAGTCTCGGGGTCCAAGGCTGAGGGAGTGGGACGGAAGTGAGCGGGTCCCGCCCCTTCCCCTTCTCGTCTCTGTTGGAGTCGTCTCTGTCGCGGCTGCCTCGGCTGTCCGCTCTCCGGCGAGCCGGAGTCCTCGTGCAGTACCGTCAGTTCCCGGCCGCGCGGAGCCGGGATGCACTGTTCCTGCTGTGGGTCCTCATCATGGAGACCAAACGGGTGGAGATTCCCGGCAGCGTCCTGGACGATCTCTGCAGGTACTGCGCTGCCCGACCCCTTTTTGCCCCCGTCGGGTTTTCTCAGTTTCGCCGACCCCCAGAGGCCTCCGGGTCTTCTCCCCCGCCCACGTCCAGGTCCTCGCTTTCCGCTCCCGCCGCTGCTCGTTTTCCATCGTCGACCCTGCTCTCCGACGACACCGCCCCTCTTTCCGCCGCAGCCTCCCTGTTTCTCACGGCCCTCCGTCCTTCCCCTCAGAGAACCCGGAATTTCCTTATTTTTTAAGTTACTCAACTATTTTGATTTCCCGCAGGCGCAGCCGCTTCGCCGGAGCCTGGTCTTAGTGTTTTGCCGCCGCCGCCTCCCTCTCCCATTGTTTTTTCTGCCTCTGTGACTTTTCCACGCCGTGCACCCCCTCCTCCCTCTGTCTCATTCCCCGATTCTGAAGGAAGACCCCAGGGTAGTGATTTAATTTAGGATCCCAGGTACGCGGACCTGCGCAAGGAGGAATTTTTCGGACTTACTCTGACGCCTGCGTGTTATTTGTCCGTGGCGTTCTCTGTAAATTCCTGTAAGGAATTACTTTTTTTCCATCCCTAGACTTGTGTTTTGGGGAGAGAGGGAAAAATGTAGAGCTGCTTTTCTTTTCATCCTTAATTACCCTGTTTTAAAGGAAATTCTCAGCCGCGGGGTTTTAACTCAGGGTGTATACTTCACATGAGAAATTTTTTGCATTTTTCCGCATTGTCAACTCTGATTTCAGATAGCCAAACACGTGTAGGATACTTAAAAATACTTCCTTTCCGAAGGTAAAATTTGAGGTGCAGTGATACCCGGAGTTGTCGCCAAGTGTGTGTGGATTGTGATTACAAGTGATAACACCTTTTCGCTTACAGTTACTGTATTTATGTTTTAAAAGGCAGGCTTTTAGTAGTTGTATCTCCTTCACGCTGTTTTTTTAGTGGAAAGTAAAGAACTGGTATTTGTGGAGGTTTTTTTTTTTTTTTTCTTTCGCCCAGCCTGGAATGCAGTGGCGCGATCTCGGCTCACTGCAACCTCTGCCTCCCGGGTTCAAGCGAGTTTCTGCCTCAGCCTCCCGAGCAGCTGGGATTTCAGGCTCCCGCCACCACAACTCGGCTAATTTTTGTATTTTTGGTAGAGACGGGGTTTCACCATCTTGGCCGTGCTGATCTCGAACTTCTGACCTTGTGATTCACCTGCCTCGGCCTCCCAAAGTGCTGACCTCGTGATCCACCCGCCTCGGCCTCCCAAAGTGCTGGAATTACAGGCGTGAGTCACCACGTCCGTCCTGGAGTTTCTACTGTGGGCCAGGCACTACCTTTACATGTATTGTTTTATTTAATCCTCAATTAGCCCTGTTTGGTAGGTGCAGTTAGTATATTTTCATTTTCATCTGCGCAAACAGGTTCAGGAACTTTGTAATTTACATAAGGTCACATTCATCCTAATTGACAAAATCAAGATTTGAAATCTATTCCTTTTTCTTTACAGTGCCTGTGCTTTTTCTCTCACACCAGGAAGAAGTAATAAGCCTAACGTTTTAAACCTCACGAAAATACATACAGAAAAGTAGTCTAATTTTGCAACTAATAAAAATGGCGTTGTACTTCTTTGGTGATGGTAGATGTTTAATTTTTGAAGTGTGGTAGATTCAAATGAACCACTGAAAAGGCACTTAGTTTCTTGTCCCAAATAACAAAAAAAAAGGAAAAAACTGAATTTGATATGTGTATTTGGATAAATGACTAGAAGCACGTGAACCAATAGTGGGATTATGAGATTGTGATCTTTGTTTCCAAGATTTTTTAACGGGTATACATTTTATAGTTAGAAAAAAATTGAAGATAGGTATTTAGAAAGGTGATCAGTAATTGGCTCTGGGTTAATGGGGTAAGAGTTGATTTACAAAAATATGTGGTAATCTTACACATTTTACAGACATCAGAGCTAGTCTTCCTACTAGTATTGGGGTTAATTTGCATATTTAGGATTACATCGTTTAAAGTAGTGATGTCAGCTATTACGATTTTATGTATGGAACCTATTCACAAAATAATTACGTTGTGTTGTAAACAATATATTAAGCACCTGTCAAGTGTTAAAGATACTTGGTTTTCCAGTGAGTGTATTTAAGCTGTTATACAAATATTTTTGAATGGAGTAACTTTTTTCCTTTCGAGAAATTTCTTTTTGCAGTTACTTTTTTTGGCTGTATAAACAAGGATATGATATATTTAAAAATTAGGGCTAGCTATAATAATGAAACCAAGTAAACATTGCTCAAAACTTCAGGTTTTAAAATAAATGCCATTTTCAAGTTAATATTTATAGCTTTGATTAATTGAAAGATTTTTAATGTTACTGATTCAAGCTTTTCATTGTGGATTAAAACTTTTTTTTTACACTTAGAATTTGGTAAACTTCTGTAAAAATAAAGCTTAATTTGAGTTGATTTTTCTGAACTTCTTTGTTCTCTTTTACATACCTCTTGATTTATGAATTGGATCTAGATGCTTGTTTTTACTCCCTTCATTTTTTTGCCCCAGTTCTGTTGCTTATTATTAGTGTATTTAGGAAGTTTTTTTGAGTGTTACTTTGTTTTTTGATAAGTTACATGTTTCTGTTAAATCTTGCCTTTTGATGTGAGAAATGAGAGCAGGAGACTTAAATTTTCAAAATGTGACTTTGTAACCGTTAGACTGCTCATAACCTAAGACAGATGCTTTAGTATGGAATATTCCATTTGTTGGAATATTGTGCAGCCATTGTAAGTTCCTCAGGCAATTAGCATGCAGTAAACTGAGGGAAAATATTTGTGTGTTGAAAAGATGTACACAGTATACTGAGTGAAATACTTATTTAGTCACTTGGTGCCTTTTGTGAAAACAAATTTTTAAGTGTGTGTGTGTGTGTGAGAGGGGGAGGTGTATGTATTTGTGTGCCGAAAGAATATGCACCGAACTAATAATACTGTTTACTTTCTGAGTGGAATAGAATTAGAGGAGAGGAAGGGAAGAGTTTTGTCTTAAAATATTCTAGTGAACAAAAACTGCTTTATAATTTAAAAAGTATGTGTAAAGGTAAATCTGTAGCATTTTATGATACTTGTTTTTAATACACCATGATTTTTGGCATTAAAACTCAAATACAGATTTTTTCAATACTGTTTAAACTAGCTTATTAAAGAATTGAAAAGCATGTTTTTAAAGCAGAAACTGAAAAGTTGGTTGGTTCAAATAAATGCTTGGAATTTTTTTAAAGCCCTTTTAAGAGTTGGGTATAGTAAGGCCACACTAGTGTTAAAAGGAGAAAGGTATTTTCTGGCAACTAGTGTCACTGCTATTTTGGTGATAGCATAGATTAATTAAATAATTTGTGCTCATCTTCAGCTAGCCATTTTAGTGTTGAATTCAACTGGAACATTTTTCTAATTGCAATCCTTGTGCTAATGTCCTGTTTGTAGGAACATTGAGAAAATAATATTTTGTGTGATACAGTTTTTCCCGTAACAAATTGTAGTGGAAGGCATTTTATTTCAGCTATTACTATATACACATATATACACATACTTTTAAACTTTTTTTTTTTTTTTTTTTTTTGAGATGGAGTCTCGCTCTGTCGCCCAGGCTGGAGTGCAGTGGCCGGATCTCAGCTCACTGCAAGCTCCGCCTCCCGGGTTTACGCCATTCTCCTGCCTCAGCCTCCCGAGTAGCTGGGACTACAGGCGCCACCACCTCGCCTGGCTAGTTTTTGTATTTTTTAGTAGAGACGAGGTTTCACCGTGTTTGCCAGGATGGTCTCGAACTCCTGACCTCATGATCCGCCCGTCTCGGCCTCCCAAAGTGCTGGGATTACAGGCTTGAGCCACCGCGCCCGGCCCTTTTAAACTTTTAAAACAGATCAAAAGCATTCACAGAATGAAAGCATTAAATGTTTAATTTTCATACATCAGCTCTTATAAACTTAAGAACTTTTTCCTATTAAAAATATGTAATTATGTACATGGTTTTGAAAATTAGAGTACAGACAGATTTCTAAATGACAGGCAACAGTCTTAGTTTCTTACCCTACCCTTTTCTATTCCTGTTGAGGCATTGACTTTTACTTGTTTTAAGTTCTGGTGGATACCTCAGTATTTTAAAATATACTTGTGCCACTTTCTCGTTTTGTCAACTTTCTATATTGAATTGGGGATTTGGTTCAACTTGGTAGATACTAGGTGAGAGTTCAGTTTACCACACCCACTATTGCCCCATCCTACTTCCAATATGTCTCTGTCAGTATTTTAAATTGTTCCATTGTTTGCCTTTGTGACTTTGACTTTTTTTTAGAGACAGGGTTCTTGCTCCATTGCCCAGGCATGATCATAGCTCACTGTAACTTCCAACTCCTGGACTCAAGCTATCCACTTGGCTCAGCCTCCTGAGTAGCCAGGACTATAGGCATGTACCACCATGCCCAGGTATTAAATACATTTTTTTTTTTTTTGGTAGAGATGGGATCTTTTCCCAGCCTGGTCTCGAACTTACTTGTAGCCTCAAGCAATCCTCCTGCCTCCACCTCCCAAAGTGTTGAGATTACAGGTGTGAACTACCATGCTGGCCCCTTTGTGACTTTAATATACTTAAAATTATATTTGTTTTACGAACTTACAGTATTTCTTGAGTCTCCGATCTGGTGAGATGTTGAGTGCCTCATTTTTTCTTGCCCATTCCCTCGGCTTCCATCCAGATTAACTTTTTAAAAATTAGGATTGATAATATTTGTATTCCATTTTGTAAAGTTAAGTCTGTTATATTTTGTACTATTTGTTGATTGTAAAAGCTGAACAATAAAAATACAGTGTAAATAGCTATATAGTTTTTACAGTAGAGGCAAGTCTTCGGTGGCTAGTTTCTTTTCCATCAGGGCATAGTCAGGATCCCTTTGTAAGTGTCTTGCAGAATATCTAAATGAATTCTCCTTTCTTATATCCTACAAATTGGTCAAAATGATGGTACAATTAAGTTTTTTCTTCAGGGAAATAAATATATGCTTTCGTTATTATTGCCTGATTCCTTCTAGCCTTTTTTTTTTTTTTTTTTGAGACAGAGTCTGTCTCAGTTGCCCAGGCCGGAGGCAATGACGTGGTCTCAGCTCACTGCAACCCCTGTCTCCCGGGTTCTAGCGATTCTCCTGCCTCATCCTCCCGAGTAGCTGGGATTACAGGTGCCTGCCACCACATCATTTTTTATATTGTTAGTGGAGACAGGGTTTCACCATGTGTTAGCCAGGCTGGTCTTGAACTCCTGACCTCAGGTGATCTGCCTGCCTTGGCCTCCCAAGGTGCTGGGATTACAGGTGGGAGCCACCATGCCAGGCCCCTTCTGGCTATTCTTGAAATCCATTTTTTTGAGGGGAGGGGACAGTTGGCTTTCTGTTCTAACTTTGGTGTTTTTGCTTCACATTTGGACTGTAATTCTGTTGTACATGTACTCCTCTCTTAATATGTCCAAAGTTTCTAGCTGCTTTTTTCACCCCTTCTCATCTGCTTCCGTATTTTATCCTCAGTCACACTTTCTACAGAATCCTTTTTTCCCTTTTGATTCTGCTCTTGGGGACCTCCATCCTCCTAATCCAGTCTGGGCTAGTTGCTCCCCAGACTTGCTTAGCAACTAGAATACTAGAATTCACTTTCACAGCTCTCTAAGGTGGTACTTATTCTTTCTTGGATATCATGTTTTATCCTTTCTTGATTTTCATTCTTGTTTTGCTTGTGAGCATTTTAAGTTAATTTCTTTGAGGGGGGTCATTAGGAAGTAGACTGAGACCTTTAATGTCTAAAATACCTGTTTCTCTTTTCACACTTAGTTCCCACGTGGTCTAGGGTCCACATTTTGAGTATCAGTGTCTAGGTGATATCCTTAATACTACCTTCCACTGCTTCTGTTGGTTATAGTAATCATAGTTTTTTGTTTTTTGTTTTTTTACCCCCCCAGGGGTCTTACTTAGTTATTGTACATTTTAAAAAAGAAAAATACAGTTGCTCTGAAAAAGGAATACCCATTTAAATTTCTTTTAGGATAATAATTCCATCTTTCAACCCCCCTGTTTTCTTCTGGTTCCTCAATTATGTTTTCTTCAGGGTCAGTTAAACTTTTTCTTGTCATGCTTCACATTTTCCTTGATGGTAGGTGATTTTGGGATGCCTTTTTATATTAATGATGAGACATTTGAGGGGGTTTATTCATTAATAGGCTTCTCCTTTATGTGAGTAGACAGGGAGCTGGCTCTTACACTTGAGGGTTTTTCATTTTTTAAAATAAAGATAAAACAGACTTTAAAAGATAAAGGTGGTGGTTATCAGTTTTGGTTAATCAAGTTGGGCTCAAGAATTTCACAGGTTTTAAATGCCATCACACAGACTGCCATGCCAAGGGCATTCTGAATGCCAATTACAGATTGAAGTTCTTTCAAAAACCAAGATGTTAACAAAACTGATGATGTTTGGGTTTCTCTTAAAGTAAGATGAACACGTTTCTTAAATAGAGAAAATAGATCACTTGGTTCTGAAAAACATTACACTGAGTAATTCCCCTCCCCTTCCCCACAGGTCCCTAAGGCAATGTTACATTTGCCTCTGACAGTTAAAATTTCAGCATTTCAACAGAGGGGAGCTGAGGAGAACTAGGAAAAATGAAAAGCAAAATTAATGTAATTGATATAGGGAGCTAGTTTAAAAAAAAAAAAAAAAAATTGAGACGGGGTCTGGTATTGTTGACCAGACTGGATTTGAACTCCTTGGCTTGAGTAGCTGGAATTTGAGGCATGTACTGCCATGCCTGGTAAGGCAATATAGAAACATAAAGACTCATAGTAGGATTGACTTACGAGACCTTTCGGCACTGAAGGATATGAGTTTCCAAGTACATATGCTCTATGGAATGACAGTGCAGTGGATTAAAAATAGACACTGCAAAATTTCACAACACTGGGGGCAGAAGGAAGATGTCAGAAGCATCCAGACTAGAAAAAAAAAAGTCATATACAAAACATTAAGAATCTGAATGGCTTTTGTCCTTGGCACAAGTTAGAAGTAAAAAGAAAAAGAATGGCTTCAATTTTCTCAATATCAAAATTGGAAGTTGGAATGAGAGAGCACTGTTGAAAATTCTGAAAGAAAATCGTTTCCAACTTAGAATTCTTTACCCAAATTATCAAGTATGAGGATAAAGACATTTTCAGATGTATAGTATCTCAATATTTACCTCCCCTTTGCATCCTTCCTCCATAAGATATGTGAAGATGTACTTCGTGGAAACAAGGAAGTGAATTAAGGAGGATGAAGACAAAAATACAAGAAACATGACCTCTGTGGGATAAAGGCACAGGGAACTATAAGATGCTAGTGAAACGGCAGTGTAGAGGTGACAGATGTGTACCAGGTGTAGAGGACAGCTGATTCAGACTGGAACAGATCAGAAGACTAAAAGTCTTAAAGATGAAACTGATGAATCTGAATTGTGGGGGAAAAAATTCCAGAATGAAACTGATGGATCTGAATTGTGAAAAGAAAATCCACAATGGAGATGATTATATCAGAATATCCAAAAAGGAACCAGGAGGGCATAAGGAGTTGGATCCCAATCACATACACATTTAGATGGAGTTTCACCTGCTGAACTGGGCCAAAGTGTAAAACTAGCTGCATTTGGCTTGAGGTGTATATACTGGGCCTGATCAACCTCCTGGGGAGAGAACCATGCTCAACTATATTGATCACTGACTAGAGACATCCTGAGCTGACAACCAGCCATCATTAATCATGGACTGTGCTAAAACCTTCCAGATACGTAAATTTACAGTAGCCCTTACAAGCTCCGCCTAACCTTACCTGAATGGAACATGATTTAGCTGCTTACTAGACTTGTGTCTCCCAAATTGCAATTCCTAAAAACCTGATTAAAATGCCTTTTGCCACTCCAGCATTGTTTTTATTTCTTTATATATATATATGTTTTTGAGACAGTGTCTCATCACCCAGGCTGGAGTGTAGTGACATGATCATTAGCCCACTGCAGCCTTGAACACCTGGGCTCAAGTGATCCTCCTGCCTTAGCCTCCCGAGTAGCTAGGACTACAGATGCATGCCACCATGCCTGGCTAATTTTTAATTCCTTTGTTGAGAAGGTCCTCTTATAATTGGAGAAGAGTATTCTTATTTGAAGTTTGGAAACAGCCAAGAATTATTTACTATGATAGTGATTAAACAAGTAATCAAACTGGGTGGTACTATTTTAAATTTAAAAAATGACTTTAAAAACCAATGGACTTGAATCTGTCTCTAATGGTTACTGGGAAAAAGGATTACCAAAAATGCTTAACATTGGAAAAAGTAATTGATAGCTGCTTAATGACTGCTGTAAGTTACAACATTCACTTAGATTGATGAATTTTAACTTGTATGTTTCATAATAAAGAGGTTCATTATCCTAATTACATATGTGTGCAAGCAATATACTTTATATTATATGTAAAAGAAATATGTCTTTCCCTCCTTTCCTCAATGTACATGGAAAAGATAATTTAGGGTTTTGAAAAGTGAGTATATTTGAAAGTTTGAACCGAGACTGCAGGTGAGGCTCTTTGAGAAGTCTAGTGTATTAATGAGCCACAGAATATTGGTTTATTTTCCAGTATTTCTTGGTAATATTTTATATGTGAAGATAATGTAATAGCATACATTTTAAAATGTAATTGTATGAATATATTTACCTGTATTCTTGGAAATGTTGCCAGACGTGGGAGGAAGTGGAGGTTTTCTTGCTCACTTTTGTTGTTAGTGAGCTCTTAAGCTGATCTCTGTACTTGTGAACAGAGGGTGCACAGGCTCGGAACAAATTGTATTAAAAGTGAGATACGTGTGGTGTCTTCTCCCTCTCTCTTTAAGACTCATCTTCCCTATAGTAATTTCCTTCAAATATTAATTGCTTCCTTGGACAGCAGTACTGCTCTTCGTCCCTTTTCTAAGTTGGTGGGTCAGGTATGAAGCACTTAAATAGCCTAAGATAAATCGTTATCGTTTGTAAATTTAATTTTTATATGCGTTTTGTTTTTGACAGCCGATTTATTTTGCATATTCCCAGCGAGGAAAGAGACAATGCAATCCGAGTGTGTTTTCAGATTGAACTTGCCCATTGGTTTTACTTGGATTTCTACATGCAGAACACACCAGGATTACCTCAGTGTGGGATAAGAGACTTTGCTAAAGCTGATATCCTTTTTATTACTATAATGACTATCTTTCTTGTTAGCAATATATTTTAGCACAAATTTCTTTTTGCTTGTCTTTTCAGATTTTAAAACTATTAGAGAAAAACATACTTGATTACTAAAAATTGTCAAACATAAATAGTAGACAATTTAATAATAATCATTTTTTTCCCATGAATAGCTAGCCTGTTTGTAGAACTTTACTCTTGCTGCTCCATGTAACCAGATGATCTTTAATCTCACAGAGCGAGACCCTGTCTCAAACAAACAAACAAAAACGGTATCCAAGATTTATTGGTTGGTATGTTACATCACTTGAGATTCAGGGCAATAAGTCCCTGAGCCATAGTTGTGGGACTACAAAGAAAACACTGATGGGAGACAGATTTCAAAGAAAGAAATGATCAAACCATTTGATTAAATGTGTAGAAGTTAATGAGAAATCAAAGGGGAATAGAAATATATTGAGCACTATCTTTGTTAAAGGCCTTGGTGATAGGTTCTCTGGAGAAATCTTAGTAGACTGGTTTTCAGGAGTTACAATCTAGTTATGGAAACATTGAAATAACCAAGTCCCCTTTTGCTTTGGTTATTTTGTATGGACTTACAACTCTACTAGAGCAACTTTATGGTTTTGGGTAACACTTTGTGTGTGATTGCACCTGAGTTGTATACTTTCCCTGCTTTTAAAAAACACCAAGAACCTTTGTTTTAGGTATGTTTCTTTTAGTTAGAATAGTTACATGGAGAAGGAATGTTTAATGTGGTACACTTCATTAAGTAACTGCATGGTTACTCTGTGCCAGGCCTTATGCAGTGAACAGAGTGGACTCAGTATCTTCAAGAAGATGAGAAAAGAAAGGAAATGATTACAGTGCAGTGTGGTAGGATGTGATATGGAAGCACAGTGTTCAGTGGGAACGGAAGAGGGATACCTACTTACGATTTGGAGGCTGTGAGTTTGATTCCCATCTTGGCCACTTGAAAATATTGGGTAGGTTATTTAATTTCTCTTAGATGACGATCCCAGTTTCTTCCTGAAAAATAAGGTTATTAATAGTGCCTAATTCAAAGGATAAGTTTGAGACACATATATTTGTACATGTAAATCGTTTACCTGGCACAGAGATCAATAAATGTTAATAAGTAATAAATGTTAACTATTACTCCAAAAAAAAATTTTGGAAGCTAAATAGAAGCCTTCTTTGAGATAGTGATTTATGTGAGGAAAATTGGAGGAAGTGAAAAAAATTACTGTATTTTAGACTAAATGGGAAAGATAAGAGATGATGCTACAGAGTAATTCAGGGGCTAAAACGTGTAGGGGTCTTGTAGGCCATATTTAAAAAACATTTTAAAAAACCTTTTATTTTGGAAAAAAATGTAACTTTTGGAGATGACTAAAGAACATGACAACTGCCATCATACCCTTCATCTGTATTCATTTATTATTAACATTTTCACACATTTGCTTATTTCTTCCCATGGGGGTGTTTCTCAAGACTACTGTGGAATAGTGTGAATAGTGAATTGAAGGAAGGCAAGATTGGATTCTGAGAATCTAGTTAACATGCTATTTTATTAATTTACTAGAGAGAGAAAGCCTGTGGTAGTAGAAATGAATAGAAGAGATCAAATTTGAAAGTTATTTAGGAGGTAAGATTGGTGATGACTTGGATATCTGAGGAGAAGTAGAAGAAAGGATGGTACCCAGGTTTGTAATATGAGCAGTTGAGTATATGAGACTGCCATCCCATTGACAGGAAAATGAGAAATGTTGTAGGGGATTGACGGGTTCAGTTATGGGCAAGTTGAGTTGATGGTACATGTGGGATATTGCAGTAGAGAAGACTGCCTACTTTGTTAAGAGCATAAGTTCTGGAGCCACATCCTTTGAGTTAGCATCCTTTCCCTACCACTTACTAGCTATGTATCTTCGGGTAAATTGTGGAACTTGTCTATGCTTCTGTTTTCTCTTTTGTAAATTATGCATAGTCTTGTGACTTTTTTTTTTTTCTTCAGTAAGCACTCAGCAATGTGGATACAGACAAAAGTATCCCAGATTTGCACCTTGGCTGAAGTTCTGCTAGGGATTTTACTAAATGTGTAAAGCCAGACTTGTAATACCTTTTAGAATCTTAACAGGCCCTTATAGAACCGTAGAGCTTCGTGGAATGGTTAATGTTGTATCCAAGCTTGTATCTTTTTTCCCCCTCCCAAAATGAAGGCATGGACTAATTATATTGAGATTAACTTTGTACTTGTCTTAAAAAAAAATTGTAGGTACAAGGTCTTATTATGTTGCCCAGGCTGGTTTTGAACTCCTGGGCTCAAACATTCCTCCTGCTTTGACCTCCCAAAGTGCTAGAATTACAGGTATCAGCCACCACACCCGGCCAGTTTACAGTGTTGTCATAGATGACTGACTGACTTGGGCTCTGAGGACCTATTTCATTTGTACTACAACTATGAAACAAATTTTAAATTACAGAATTGTAGAACACGTAAAATTGAAATTAATAAAATGAATTTGATGCAATGTTTTTTTTTTTAAACCAGACTTTTCATCACAATGTGAATGAATATAATGCCGACTTCTTTGAGGGTGTTTTGAGTTTGGTGTACCTGTACTAACACCACCTTTCCCTGCCGTTACGAATCATTACTTTCTATATTATGTCATATGTCATTTGATCGTAATGCATCACTTGTAGATTAGCTTTATTTCTGTTTTTAGTAGCCGGTAGCAATTAAAGTAGTACTAGTACCAGTATGGTCTGTGAAATCAAGTGGTAGTATTTGATACATATGGTCATTTAGATAATTGAAAATATGCTCAGATTGCATGTTAGAGTAATATCAAAATGAAAACACAGAGTATACAAGTTTTTATTGAGGAATTGAGAACCCTTAAAAGACCTCATTTTGAGAGAGAATATCATAGATTATCATTTTCTCCACTTTTTTTTTTTTATAATTAACGGTATTATAGTGAAGAGGCATTTGATAGCATGGAGTGTTGGAAGTCTGAGCATATAATTTCAGGGTTTGGATTTTACTTACTTTACTATTAATATTTTACACTGCCCAGTTTCTTTGAAACTGGCTATGTTTTCCTTAATACCTGGATTTGCCTTTCTCTGTAATCCTTAAAGTAAAACTTCATAAAAGTGTTCTTCATTATGGAAACAATATATATGTGGTAAACAGTATAGAATGGCATACCTCATTCATACTTCTTCTTCCCAGATTTAGCCACTTTGTTTTTCTGATGTGATAGTTTCTTTCTCTTAGCAATATATTTTTTTCTGTTTCTTGCTATCATTTTATATATGTAATTCTATTTCTTGTTATTACGCTAATATCTGTAATTACCTGGTATTATGAATTTGACTCACTTAACGAGAAGTGTTCTAGGTGTTTACATGGTCTAGAATTAGTTTGTGTTAACTCAGGGATCCAGGACTATGAGTACTCAAGACTTACTTGATTTGTGTGTAGGCTATAAATGCAAAAGTTAACAATGACATTTTAAGAGAAAACAAATGTGGAAAAAACAAAAACACCACCTGCGTCGGCCTTCCATAGTGCTGGGATTACAGATGTGAGCCATCATGCCCGGCCAAAATGCTACACTTAAATGAGGGAAGATTTGAATAATTTCACATAAAATACACTGTTGATTTAAATGGGTCTCTTTCTGCATATAATTTCTCAAGCCACATTAAAGAAGAAAGTAACTTCCTTGACACTATTTATACTCTTCAGTCATTGTCCGTTTTTGCTGCCTCAAGGTGAAGATGTGGAAAAAGTTTTGGACGAATGGAAGGAATATAAAATGGGAGTACCAACATATGGTGCAATTATTCTTGATGAGACACTTGAAAATGTGAGTGTAATAAAGATTTTTAGTTAAATGGCGATCGTTAGTCTATTAACAAAATTTGTTATTGATGTAGTGTTTCTAAATTGAGGTTTTAAAATATACTTAGATTTTTAGTGCTAAAAGGCCAAGTTTTGTATATTTTATCTGCATGCTAGGTCTGCAGATTTTTTACTTGTTGCAGTTATGGCGTGGTACAAAAAAGTGTCGCTTAATTGTTGAAGACTTTTTTTTTTTTAATGGGCAGAATGCTTTCACATTGGTGGCGGTGTATTCAGGCTCATGGAAGATAAACAGTTACCTCAAGCGTGGAGAAAAATGCCTTTGATTTTTAGAAAGGAGCATGGAAAAGGAGGGCAAGTTTGATTTTTACCTCTGCTTGTTTTATAGGTACTACTGGTTCAGGGGTACCTAGCAAAATCAGGCTGGGGATTTCCAAAAGGAAAAGTAAATAAAGAAGAAGCTCCTCATGATTGTGCTGCTAGAGAGGTAAGTTATTCCAGTTTGATACACAGTAAATTTGGCTGTTAGGGTCTGAATGTATTTTTTTTTTAGCCATATAGACTTCTTTGGACTGTCTTAACCCTTTCCAGAACTTGAGTGCTGGAAAGTGCTTGAAGTAACTTAAATTTTTCTAACATCACTGTTGATTCTTTTATCTACATCTCTTTTCATTTATTCTCTTATCTGTTCCCATTTTTTTTAATGGTCCATTTTGTTTTATCTCTTGTTCCTTTCTTTATGATGACGTTTTTCCCTCCTTTCCCTTTAGAATTAGATTTGCTATAGGTTAAACATTTTGGCTGTTGTAATCCTTATTTTATGTTTATAGTCTTGGCTTCCTGACAAGTGCACAATTTGGAATTTTCTTTTTTTTTTTTTTTTTTGAAACGGAGTCTCACTCTGTCACCCAGGCTGGAGTGCAGTGGTGTGATCTCAGCTCACTGCAAGCTCTGCCTCCCGGGTTCATGCCATTCTCCTGCCTCAGCCTCCCGAGTACCTGGGACTACAGGAGCCCACCACTGCGCCCGGCTCATTTTTTGTATTTTTAGTAGAGATGGGGTTTCACTGTGGTCTTGATCTCCTGACCTCGTGATCCACCTGCCTCAGCCTCCCAAAGTGCTGGGATTACAGGCATGAGCCACCGCACCCGGCCGCAATTTGGACTTTTCTGAGAAGTTGACGTTTGTTGCTGAAAACCCACTCAGGCTTTCCACTGCCTATAGGATAAAGTTTAATTCTTTAAGTTTTTAAACTCTGTCCCCTCTCCCCAACACAAATCTTAACCTTTTCTGAATTTATTGTATTTTCAGTCAAAACAGTTTATTCTCTCTCTCTTGAACTTGATTGATTTGTTTCAGCCTTTAAATTTTTGCTGTTATGGCTGGGCATGGTGGTTCACTCCTGTAATCCCAGCACTTTGGGAGGCTGAGTCGGGCGGATCACCTGAGGTCGGGAGTTTGAGACCAGCCTGACCAACATGGAGAAACCCCGTCTCTACTAAAAATACAAAAAATTAGCTGGACATGGTGGCACATTCCTGTAATCCCAGCTACTTGGGAGGCTGAGGCAGGAGAATCTCTTGAACCCAGGAGGCAGAGGTTGCAGTGAGCTGAGGTCACCATTGCACTCCAGCCTGGGCTACAAAAGTGAAACTCTGTCTCAAAAAAAAAAAAAATTTTTTTGCTGTTATTTCCCTACCTGGAATGTCCTCTCGTTCCTTCTGTTCAGCTCCTATCTAGATACGTTTCTGAACCCAACTCAAATCCCTTTTCCCTGAAGGACTGCCACTACCACCCACTAACTGTGTATAGGGCTTAAGTTTCTTTTCTCTCATATATGTGTGTGTGTATCTATATGTGTGTGTGTGTATAAATATACACATATAGATACACACATACACATATAATTATTTTTGGTGTAGGATCTCCCTTTGTCGTCCAGTGGTACCATCATAGTTCACCGCAGCCTCAACTTCCTGGGCTCAAGCCATCCTCCTGCCTCAGCCTCCAGAGTAGCTGGGACTACAGGTGTGCACTACCATGCCTAGCTAATTTTTTTGATTTTTTTTTTTTTTTTTTTTGTAGAGGCAAAGTCTGTGTTGTCCAGGCTGGTTTTGAACTTCTGAGGTCAAATTATCTGTCCTCCTCGGCCTCCCAAAGTGCTCGGATTACAGACATGAGCCACCATGCTTGACTGGGCCTTAGTTTCTTAAAATGAAGTTTATAATGGATGTTCTTTGAAGTTCATTCCTTTTTTTTTTTTCTCTTTTTTTTTTTTTTTTTTGAGACAAGGTCTTGCTGTGTTACTGAGGTTGGAGTGCAATGACATGATCATAGTGCACTGCAGCCTTGACTGCCTGGGCTCAAGCAATCATCCTGCCTCTTAGCCTCCCAAGTAGTTGGGACCACAGTTGCATGCCACCATGCCTGGCTAATTTTTTTTTTTTTTTTTTAAATGATGTGGGTCTTACCATGTTGCCCAGGCTGGTCTTGAACTTCTGGGCTTAAGTGATCTTCCTGCCTCAGCCTCCCAAAGTGCTGGGATTACAGGCGTGAGCCACCATGCCCAGCCTTCATTCTTACTTAAAATTCTATTTTAAAATCTTACCAGTTAACTCTAGCAAATAGTAGTCTCTGAACTTCAATAGCAATTATTGTCTTTACAATTCACTATTATATAATACCTTGTGATGGATTGTTGGCCATATTCTTAGTTCTTACCATTTATCACACAATTTATTATGTATCACACAATTATTCTTGAGATTTGAGAAGTTGAACTAACAGGAAGTATGATATAAGGGAAAGCAGATTGGCCTAGGACTTGAAAGATTTCTGTTCTAGCATAGATTTTGTTACCCAGTACCCTAGAGACTTGAGGCTAGTCACTTAACCTCTGTAAGCCATAAAGACTTTTAAGGAGATTTACTCAAGTCCTTTAGAAGTAATATCTTTAAGGAAAAAATTCTAAGGTGATAGTGATTTGATTAATTTAAGACTTTTTGAAATGGTAATATGGATTTTGTGGCATATTTCATTAGAATTCATTGCCTTGTATATGTTTGACTTGATTTCCTGCAACAGTGTTTACTGCCTACTTTAAGTTTGGGTGTAACTATTAATGAGGGATAATAGTGAAAATTTTTACAAACTACTGGTGGTTGTTTATTATAGAAAAACCATTAGTGGTTATTCACTTTGTAATAGGATTAAAAAATGATTGAAAATGCTGTATTTTAAATTTGATATGAAGCAGCTTGCCCAAGCTATTATTTACAACAGCGTATAGACAAAGCTGTTGTGTATGAGTAAATGAAGGTTAATGCACAACTCTTAAAATTGAAAGCAGTTTGGTAAGAATGTGAGGAATTGCCACATCCCCTAAGAGCTTAGCTTTTCTTTCTGTAGAGGGTAGGAAATGAGACGGAGTATCTGTAAAAGTGCTCCCTTTTATTTCCTCAAACTTTGTAGTTCTCTTGCTCATAAGGAAGGACAAAATAGAAATCAATAGTATCCTACTTAGAGGAATTGATTGTAGCTCTGTACATGGAATTAGACTGGTCTTACGGCAGTAAGGTGGTTGTCCAGGTCAGGAAGAGGATATTACATTAGTTGGAATAACAAAACTAGTTCCATAGGGAAGCACAGACATTCTGAGGAGCCATAGTCTCTTAATTTCAGGGATAATTTTTTCATTTTCATGATAAAAATTCTAACCTCTAAACATTCTTTTTGATCTCCATGACATCCTTTTATAGCTGACTAAGGAAATAAATTTTTGGAATAGGAGTTTTAAAGGCAAGGTTGACTTTTGATTTTTAAATGACCGACTTTGTCATAAAGTTTGGGATTAGAGTGAAGTGTTGCTGTTTTAGTCTGTTGGGGCTACTATAACAAAATACCACAGATGGAGTGGCTTAAACAACAGAAATTTATTTTGCAACGGTTTTGGATGCTGGGAAGTCCAAGAGCAAGGTGACTTATAGATTAACACCTTGCTGAGCAAACTCGTGGCCTTCTTGGTTATATGCAGGGAGAGCTCTGGTGTCTCTTCCTCTTGTAAAAATGGCACCAGCCCTGTCAGATTAGGGCCCTGCCCTTATGGATCTCATTTGACCTTTATTACTTCCTCAAAGCCCTGTCTCCAAATACAGTTACATTGGGGGTTAGGGCTTCAACATACGAATTTTTCGGTGGAGGGACATAATTTAGTCCGTAGCAGTGGCCTGTTTTGAAAGATGAAAATATTCAGCTAGAATTGCAGTTTGTCCTTCTGCCACTTGGTGGTGCTGCGGCATAAAAGAAGCTGCAGGGCTTGACTGAGTGACATTACCAGTTGTAAACCAGTTGGTTATTCCATTCTTGTAGTTTATTAATGCCTCGTTTTTCTTTTTCATTTCAACTTGTATTAACAGATGAGGAAAGATTTTGTTCTAATTTTCTAACTACTTATTAGACTTAGGCTGATATTTTAAGCACTTTTTTCTTGCGTTTAAGTTACGCACTTCTACCATGGGTGCTTACAATTTTAAGTTGCTAATAGCATTTTTATTTAGCTTATTATAGCATTCATACAGTATATTAATGTTGTTATTTTATTATATATGGCAGTCCAGAGGTGTTTTGTTACACTGTAACAGAATTTGACACATCCCCAAACAGGGAAGAGTCTGTGGGCTAAGCCTAAAGCAGCAGTGGCAGACAAGCTACTTAGGGAGAAGATGTGTAAGTAATTATCAATAGAAAGCTAAGGGCAGACCTGTCTTTTTTTTTTTTTTTTTTTAGGGCAGTCTTAATTAGTAATTTCCAATCTTCTGTTTGACCTTTTGGCTCACCTTTGTTAATTTGACTATTTCTGAATAGTTGATTTGTTGAAATAGATTTAGGACTGTCAAAAGACAAAGTCACAACAAATTTAAAGATTGTGATGGGTTTATTTGCAATTTTAGAAATAAGCAATATTTTATTCCATAAAATAGAATGAGCATTCCAATGGCTGAGCAAAGGAGGTTGGCTTTAAAGACAGAAAAGAGCTGAGGAAAGCAGAACCAAAACCCAAATGTAGTTTGGCGTTTCAAAATTAGTTTTCTTCTAAAGGTTAAAGCAGAGGGGACTTCCTTATGCTGACTGAAACTAGTCTGTTTTGGGATTTGGCTATTACCTGTTTCTCTCCAGATTTCTTGAAGGATAGGAGAACAACTTAGTTTTGGTTGGTGACATGGAATGTTAGCATGAGTAATTCCATTTTGTTTAGGTCTTTTGGGGCCTAGTGTGGGAATGCAGTCCATACCATGGCCTCCTATAAGTCTTATTTAACAGGGCAAAGATGTTTTCTAAATACTGTAGAAGGCATAATAATCTCAATTGTGTTTTTGTTGTGATTTGTGGTGAAACATCAACTTTCTTGAGAAGAAGCAAATAATACTTAGCTGTTCACTTGTGGTTTCAAGATTTAATATATCATTCCTTATTATTTGGCAAAACAATGTTTTATTGTAATGAAACTGACTTTCATATGCACTTATATAATTTAGTAGAATTAATACAAAGCAACTATTAGTCAATTTATTCTGCCTCTTCCTGTAGGCTTATAGGATGAAGATTATAGACAGGATTTCATTGTCTCGTACACTGCTGCTCTTTGGGTTACACTTTTTTTTTTTTTTTTTTTTTTTGAGACAAGAGTCTTGTTCTGTCACCCAGGCTGGAGTGCAGTGGTACGATCTCAGTTCACTGCAACCCAACATCTGCCTCCTGGGTTCAAGCGATTCTCCTGTCAGCCTCCCGAATAGCTGGGAGTACAGGTGCATGCAACCACGTTCAGCTAAATTTTGTATTTTTAGAGACGGGGTTTCACCATGTTGGCCAGGCTGCCCTTGAACTCGTGACCTCGTGATCCACCAGCCTTGGCCTCCCAAAGTGCTGGGATTACAAGTGTGAGCCACTGTGCCCGGCCCTTTGGGTAACACTTTTAAAAAAATTTTACATGTGGATTTTTATCGTTTAACATTAGAGAAGTTGATGATACTCCTTTTATCAGGAGAATTAAATGCTATATTATAATACAGTAATAGATTTGATTCACAGGAGGTGTGGTATAAAAATTTTTGTCTTTGGTGTCTGTTTATATATTTCAACTATTAAAACTTTTTCCTGGCAAATATTTAATGAGAATACTTGCCTAATTTTACAGGCAAATCTATTTTATCACTTGCAGAATTGATTGGACAGTTTGAATCTACCTCTTTTAGTGCTGATGACCCTTGCTGTTTTGTCTCATATTGTACTACTTCCTCCCATGTAATTCTTAAGCTGTAGCCATTCCTGGCTCTCTAAACAGGAGGCCTTTTTTCTCCTTGTTGGTTTGGCAAACTCCTATTTATCTTTTAGGTCCTAGCTTCCGTTTACCCAGCAGAATAGACTCCTGTCCATAACCAAAGGTGACCATCCCCCAGCTCTCAAAGATGTCTACTAAAGACTGAGTTAGGCACCCTCCTCCTACCTCATAATACTTACATTAAAATTTTTTCTGTTGTAGACTGAACTGCTTAAAGGGTGCTGCTTGCGTCATTCATTACTAAATTCACTGCCTAGAGCAGTGCCTGTCACTTATTAAGCACAAAGTACATAGTTGAGTGAAAGCAATAAGAAGAACTAAACATTCTAGCTGCGTGACCCCATGAAAATTACATTCAGGATGAGATAGTGTCATATGTAGAGAAGAATAGATTAATTCAAAGAATAGACTTTAATGTTATACCATATTTGCTGTATTACTTTTGATAAATGTGTGTGCAGAGTTTTTTTTTTATTATTGCTGAATTATTTGTGAGTAAATTACAGACATAATGCCCCTTTGTCCTTAATTGCTTCTGCATGTATGTTTTAAGAACGAGGAATTCTTTTAGGGTAATCACAGTGAAATTCTCAAATTCAGGAATGTAACATTGATATGGTGCTGTTTGTTATCTAATGGGCAGTTCATATTCACATTCACTAATTGCCCATTATGATTCAGCAGTTCCCACTGGTTTGCCCATCCAGGATCCAATCCATGCTCATTTGTTGCATTTGCATTTAATTGACACATCTCTTCAGTCTCCTTTAATCTGAAACTGTCACTTTTTCTTCAGTACCTTTTTTTATTAAGCATATAGTTAGATAGTATTTGTAACACAAAGATAACAGCCTCAGCCCATAAGGATTTTAGATTATACAATTTCCTTTCAGCATAATATCCAATTATGCAGATTCACATGACTAGCTATGTGTACTTATTTCTGATTTTTGAGGCATTATTCAAAGAACAGAGCTAAGGAGCTAAGGAGAAGAACTCTAAAACTAGAATTTAAGAAACATATAAAATTTTTAAACCTTTTTCTGTTTTTTTGTTTGTTTGTTTTTTAAGATGGAGTTTTGCTCTTGTTGCCCAGGCTGGAGTGCAATAGCATGATCTCAGGGGGTTCAAGCGATTCTTCTGCCTCAGCCTCCCGAGTAGCTGGGATTACAGGCATGCGCCACCCCACCCAGCTAATTTTGTATTTTTAGTAGAGATGGAATTTCTTCATGTTGGTCAGGCTGGTCTCGAACTCCCGACCTCTGGTGATTCACCCGCCTTGGCCTCCCCTTAGTGCTAGGACTACAGGCGTGAGCCACCGCACCCAGTCTATGTTTTTTTTTTTTCTTTTTTTTTTTTTGGACAGGGTCTTGCTCTGTTACCTAGACTGGAGTGCAGTGGGGCGGTGATCACGGCTCACTGTAGCCTGGAACTCCTCGGATCAAGTGATCCTCTCACCCCAGCCTACGGAGTAACTAGAAAAACAGGCATGCGGTTGGGTGTGGTGGCTCATACCTATAATCCAGCACTTTGGGAGGCTGAGGCGGGTGGATCACCTGAGGTCAGGAGTTTGACACCAGCCTGGCCAACATGGTGAAACCCTGTCTCTACTAAAAATACAAAACTTAACTGGGCGTGGTGGCAGGCACGTGTAATCCCAGCTGCTCAGGAGGCTGAGGCAGAATTGCAAGCAAGACCTGGGAGGCAGAGGTTGCACTGAGCCAAGAGCCCACCATTGCACTCCAGCCCGGGCAACAAGAGCGAAACTCTATCTCAAAAAAAAAAAAAAAAGAAGAAGAAGAAAAACAGGTGTGCACCACCATGCCAGGCTAATTTTTACTTATATTTTTTTGTATAGATGGAGTCTCACTATGTTGCCTAGGCTGGTCTTGAACAACTGAGCTCAAGTGATCCTCCCTCTTTGGCTTCCCAAAGTGCTGAGATTGCAAGTGTGAGTCACTGTGCCCAGTCCCATTTTTCTGAAGTGCAGTTACTTGTCTAATACACACACACACACACACACCCCTGAGTTTTTAATATATTCTTGATATGAATGTATTGTCTCTTCTGGTTTATCTTTAGACTCTCTTAATGGTGTCTTTGAAGACAGTTGCACATATTGATAGGTAAACTTTTAAGTCAACCAGCCTTAATTGTTAAAATTATAAATCTAAGCCAATAAGATTGATTTATTAATCGAAAACATTATTAAGCTCTGTCTCAAGCAGTAGATTAGACCTTAGTTTCAAAGAAAAGGAAAACCAAAGCATCTGGACTTTTCCTCTGATGGGAATGCTCAGACAGCTTGCATGGGTCAGTTCCACATGATTGATGATTTAATTACCTTACCTTCTGTATGTAAGTGTTAAGATTTGAGGAGTGGGAAATCTTGAAACCTCTATCACGAGCCTTCAGGATTTTATTTTGCATAAGGTGTATAGTTTTGGTGTGTTTGAATGTCAGCTATCAGGTCTACAGAGGACTGGTTCTCTATATACCTGCTATACCACCTGTGGATACAGTATTAGAAACAATAGGGCACAAGAACTTTTTTTACATCTCATATGCACTTCTGTACCAGCCTGTCATTTCTAGAAGCAGTGAATACAACTAATGTCCCCTTTTTCTGAGTTTTGTCTTTAGAATAAATTTTAATGAACTAGAGGCCTAACAACTAAAATGAAAGTTTCATCCAAATTTTTTGTTTCCAGGTCTTTGAAGAAACTGGTTTTGATATCAAAGACTATATTTGTAAGGATGATTACATTGAACTTCGAATCAATGACCAGCTTGCTCGTTTGTACATCATTCCAGGAATTCCAAAAGACACAAAATTTAACCCAAAAACTAGAAGAGAAATTCGGGTATGTAACAAGCATATTTTCAGGTTACTGGTATCCCAAATGAATAGGTAGGGAATTCTTTTTATAAACTCCTTGATAAAAATTAACTAAATGAATTATTTTCTTCTGTATTTCAGAACATTGAGTGGTTCTCTATTGAGAAGTTGCCTTGTCATAGAAATGATATGACCCCCAAATCCAAACTTGGTTTGGCACCTAACAAATTTTTTATGGCCATTCCCTTTATCAGGTGTGTTCATATTTCTTGAAATGAAACTTTCATGATTGTGATAGTCATCTTCTGTCTTTAGCCATATTTTGAAAGTGAATTCTTAATGTTTCTGCAGACCATTAAGGGACTGGCTTTCTCGAAGATTTGGCGATTCCTCAGACAGTGACAATGGATTTTCCTCAACTGGTAGCACGCCGGCTAAACCCACTGTGGAAAAATTGAGGTAAAGAAATATATTCATGGAATCCTGATTTTCTGATAGTTTTTAAAAGTAGAATAATAGTATTTTGCTTCTAAAATTTGCAGAGGGTGTAAGATTTCTTTTTATAGATACTCTTTGTTACTGGTCTCACAGATAATAGAATATTTTTTTAAAGGGTTTCTGATGAGATGAAAAAGGTTAATTGGAGTTGGAAAGGAGCTTCAGGCACCTTTTCAAATAGTATACTCAAGAGGATACCAACTTTTTAGATAGAACACTAGGAAAAGAAAATCTTGTGTGTTCTTAGTGTTACTTCTCTGTTCTCTTATCCTACTTTTAAGATAATTGAGTTTCTAAAGACATTTGGATGGAGGATATATTAAGTTTTGTTTTCTTGTAGGGGAGAGGAAGGATGCTAATACAACTTGTTAAATTGGAGATAGAACAGTGAAGACTTGGGCTTTTAAAAAACATTTCCCAGCTGGGCGCAGTGGCTCACGCCTGTAATCCCAGCACTTTGGGAGGCCGAGGCAGGTGGATCACCTGAGGTCAGGAGTTCGAGATGAGCCTGGCCAGCATGGTGAAACCCCATCTGTACTATAAAAATACAAAAATTAGCTGGGTGTGGTGGCAGGCACCTGTAATCCCAGCTACTCAGGAGGCTGAGGCAGGAGAATCTCTTGAACCTGGGAGGCGGAGGTTACAGTGAGCCAAGATAGTGGCGCTGTACTCCAGCCTGGGTGACAGAGCGAGACTCGTCTCAAAAAATAAAAAATAAAAAATTTGTATCAGAGACTGTGTATTATCAGAAGTGACTACTACCTGGACATGAACCATGAAGAACATTTTCTTGCTTGGAACTTTTTGTTTTCGTTGCCCAGGCTGGAGTACAGTGGCATGATCACAGTTCACTGCAGCCTTGACCTCCTGGACTCAAGTAATTGTCCCACTTAGTCCCCTGAGTCGCTGGGAACACGGGCAGATGCCACTAAGCCTGGCAAATTTTTAAAAATTTTTTGTAAAGATGGGACTCTCCCTATGTTGCCCAGGTTGCTGTTAAACTCTTGGGCTCCAGTGATCCTCCTGCCTCAGCTTCCCAAAGTTTTGAGATTATAGGCATGAGCCACGCTGCCTGGCCTCTGGCTTACAACTTAATTGCATCCAAGTCAGTTACAGAGTAGGCTGGGGAAGTAACTTTGTTAAGTAAGCCTGTGTTTTTAAACATATATATATATATATATATATATATATTAAGCATAATCACCTTGTTAGAAAGTTGCCTATGTTAGATTCGGAAAGAGGTGATTTTTACATTTTCTGTAATTTGGATTTGCTTTTATGACAGAGCTTCAGAAATAGGAGTAAACCACTTCTATAGTAAGTGTTTCTTAAATAGGTAGCATTCCATTTTAGATGAATATTCTGAGGACAGGAGCTTGGACTAAATGGCCTGATGTCTTTCAGAATCTATGGTTATTGTAATATTAGTTGAAAGATGGTCTCGAACTCCTGACCTCGAGTGATCTACCCTTCTCAGCCTTCTAAAGTGCTGGGAGTATAGGTGTGAGCTACCGCGCTCAGCATGCATGAGTACAACATTTTAAAATTAGATTCTTTTGCAGAAGAATTCGAGACTGGGTCTTTACTTAATTTGCTCATTCATTATATTGTGCCCTTTAGTTTTATATTTTAGAGGGTAACTTACTTTCTCAGATCCTCTTCCAGCTAGGATGTGGTCTGTAACTGACTTGTACAGTTTCAAAAAATTAGCAGGGCAAGGTGGCATGTGCCTGTAGTCTCAGCAACTTCGGAGACTGAGGTGAGAGAATGGCTTGAGCCTGAGAGGTTGAGGCCACGGTGAGCTGTGATCATGTCCTGCACTCCAGCCTGGATGACAGAGGGAAACCCAGTCTCAAAAAAAAGGAAAATACATTCATTTGTTTCATCTAAATTTAGATTTATATTCTCCATATTTTTTAATGTACACTATAATCACTTATAGGGAGGAGATGGCCTGGATAATTTTTTAAAGTCTAGGATGAAAAATAGTAATAGCTTATTAATTCATTCAGGAAATACTTATTGAATACCAGGCACTTACCTGGGTGATGGGGATAAAGCAGTACAGATTAAAATCTCTGCCCTCATAGAACTTATATTCCAGTGGGGGAGATAGACAGTAAATAAGAAAATAAAACATGTAGTCTATAAATTTAACTATTAAGGTGTTAAAAGAACTATAAGTGAACATTTTCTGATTTGATTATTTTTTAAATCTTGGTATAGTCGAACCAAATTCCGCCACAGTCAGCAGTTATTTCCTGACGGTTCTCCTGGTGACCAGTGGGTAAAGCACAGGCAATCACTGCAGCAAAAGCCATATAATAATCATTCTGAAATGTCTGACCTTTTAAAAGGAAAGGTGAGTGATACACAAGTACAGTCTTTTCAGAAATTTAGATCTTTGGCTTTGAAATCATTCTCAATTGAGGAATTACATCTTAATAGTTACAGAGAGCTCTGAGTTACTGATCAAAGCCTTGTATGTTCCTTACTTGTGATTTGAAGTAGGGCTGAGGCTTCTTAACGTTTACAGTTCTGGTGTAAATCCAGTACAGTGAATAATAAGAATTAACATCTGACTTTTGTGTATATGCTGCCAATGAAAAGTTCATTTAAAAATAAGTCATAAGGAAAATATTTTCCAAATTAACGTAAGTGGGATCTATTGGCTTTTGTTCAGGAAGAAAAAGTAACAGCGTATTGTAAACTTTGATTTTCATTGTTGTATTTGAGTGTATAATTACACTGCTATTAATACTTGTTTTCCTTTTTCCACATGTTCTAAGCACCACAATTTATTTATTCATAACACTGTTAATGCACATTTTGCTTGTTTCCAGTTTGGGGCTTTAACAGTGCTACTATGAACATTCCTATACCTGTCTTTTGATGAATATACACAGTTCTGTGTAACTAAA
Source organism: Rhinopithecus roxellana (assembly GCF_007565055.1). NCBI lineage: Eukaryota > Metazoa > Chordata > Mammalia > Primates > Cercopithecidae > Rhinopithecus > Rhinopithecus roxellana. Next base: position 163,608,200 of record NC_044551.1, read on the forward strand.
AGGAAAGAAAAGTAGAATTGTTGGATCACTGGATATGCCTGTGTTACGGAGTTCTAATTGTTCCACATCTTTACTAATACTTGATATTATCTGTCTTTTCAATTTCAGGTTTCAATGTTACTTTTTTTTTTTTTTTAATTTAAAAAATATACTAGGCTTGGTTGGGCATGGTGGCTCATGGCTATAATCCCAGCACTTTGGGAGTCCGAGGCGATGGATCACCTGAGGTCAGGAGTTCGAGACCAGCCTGACCACATGGTGAAACCCTGTCTTTACTAAAAATACAAAAAATTAGCCGGGCGTAGTGGCAGACTCTTGTAATCCCAGTTACTTTGGAGCCCGAGGCAGGAGAATTGCTTGAATCCGGGAAGCAGAGGCTGCAGTGAGCCGAGATTGTGCCATTGCACTCCAGCCTGGGCAATAAGAGCGAAACTCTGTCTCAAAGAAACAAAACAAAACAAAAAATTGTGTGTGTGTGTGTGTATATACAGGGCTTGTCAAAATTAAACTTTTATGCTTCAGAAGACATTTTCAAAATAGTGAAAAGATAGCCCACAAAATAGGAGAAAATATTTGCAAATTATATATGATAAGAGGTTAATATCCAGAATATGTAAAGAATTCTTAGAACTCAACAACAACAAAACAACCTAATTTAAAACTGGTCAGAAGACTTGAATAGACAGTTCTCCAAAGAAGATGTGCAAATGGCCAATAAGTACACAAAATAAGTGGTATCTCCACAGTGAGATACCACTTCTTACCCATTAGGATGGCTATAATAAAAACAAAAATAACAAAACAGAAAGCAAGTATTGGTGAGGATGTGGAGAAATTGGAGACCTTGTGCATTGCTGATGGGAGTGTAAAATGGTGCAGATGCTGTGGAAAACAGTTTGGCAATTTCTCAAACAGTTAAACATAGAGTTACCATATGATTCAGCAATTCCATTCCTAGGTAATACCCAAAAGAATTGAAAGCAGGAACTTAAACAGCAAACTTGTATACCAATGTTCATATCAGCATTATTCACAATAGCCAAAAGGTGGAAACAACTCATATGCCTGTCAACAGATGAATGGATACAGAATGTGGTGTGTACCCATAATGGAATATCATTCAGCCTTAAAGAAATTAAGAAATGAAATTCCGCCCAGGCATGGTGGCTCATGCCTGTAATCCCAACTCTTTGGTACTTGAGCCCAGTAGTTGGAGACCCACATGGGCAGCATGTCTCTACTACTAAAAATAGAAAAAATTAGTCAGGCATGGTAGTGCATGCGTGTAGTTCCAGCTGTTCAGGAGGCTGAGGTGGGACAATCAACTGAGCCTGGGAAGTCAAGGCTGTAGTGGTGCCACTGCACTCCAGCCTGGGCAATGGGAGTGAGACCCAGTCTCCCAAAAAAAAAAATAAATAAAATTCTGAAGCATGCTACAATATGGGTGAACCTCGAGGACATTATGCTAAGTGAAATAAGCCAGACACAAAAGGATAAATATTGTATTAATGTTATTCCATTCCTAAATAGGCAAATTCATAGAGACACAAAGTCAATTAGAGATTACCAAGGCTAGAGGGAGGGGAGAATAGGGAGTTACTGTTTATTGGTTGCAAGGTTTTTGTTTGGGATGATAAAAGTTGGGGAAGTAGGTAGTGCTGACTATACTTAATGCCACTGAATTATACAATCACAAGTGGTTGATGTGGTAAATTGTATGTATATTGTACCACAATTAAAAAACATGCTGGAAGAAGTGGAATGAAACTAAATTAAAAGTGTGCAGTAACATGAGTCATTCAATGCCGTATTTTCTTCACATCACTTAGGTTATTATTTTCCAGCAATCTTAGCAACTGGTTTTTTCCTATAGGTTGGAATGTAAATAAACATTCTTATTTTATATATGTATATTTTAGAAGTTCCTCCTATACTATTTAGCCAGTCCTGAAATTGCTATCATTTCAATATCTCAAATGACAAAGTAATGTTTAAAATGTTCGTTTTAATTTAAACTTAAGAATTTTTTGGTAGGAAAATTATCTTAAAGCAATTTAATAGTAAGATTTAAACTGTTGCATGTCTAAGTTTAGGAATAATGGCCCACATTTTAAAAACATCAATCTTAGACAGGCACAGTGGCTCACGCCTGTAATTCTAGCACTTTGGGAGGCCAACGTGGGTGGATCACTTGAGGTCAGGAGTTTGAGACCAGCCTGGCCAACATGGTGAAAACCTTCACCGTCTCTATTAAAAATACAAAAATTAGCCAGGTGTGGTGGCATGTGCTTGTAATCCCAGCTACACCAGGCTGAGGCAGGAGAATCGCTTGAACCTGGGAGGCGAGGTTGCAGTGAGCCAAGTACTGCGCTCCAGCCTGGGCAACACATTGAGACTATTTAAAAAATAGTAATCTTTGTTGTTTTGTAAAAATATAGTAAACATTTCATAAAAATTAAGTGCTTATTAATAATTTAAAGCAGATTTCTAGGGTAATGATTACTACATCTACCCATTTTCTGCTTTAAGAACTGTAGCCAATGTCCCTCAGCATTCCTTTACAGAGAGGTTCCATTTATGCATTAGAAACGAGATCTATAAGCAGACATGGGATAAGGCAAGAGGTGTGGAAAGATGTCTGTTTTTTTCTTTATTCTTTTTTTTTTTTTTTTTTTTTTTTTAAGAGACGGAGTCTCCCTCTGTCACCTACACTGTAGTGCAGTGGTGCCATCTCGGCTCACTGCAACCTCCACCTCCTGGGTTCGGGCGATTCTCCTGCCTCAAGCCTCCTGAGTAGCTGGGACTATAGGCGTGTGCCATCACGCCCAGATAATTTTTTGTATTTTTAGTAGAGATGGGGTTTTCCTGTGTTAGCCAGGATGGTCTCATCTCCTGATCTCATAATCCATGCGCCTCGGCCTCCCAAGGTGCTGGGATTACAGGCATAAGCCACTGTGCCCAGCCGAGGTCTGGAAAGATTTCTAGGGGCAAGTGTATTTGCTATTTCATACCTTTAGAGAACTCTTGCTTTGGTTGGGAAGCACTGACTAATATAAGAAAATACATTGATAGAATTCATGAAAATTTGGGTAGGAGAAGCTTTGCTAAAAATTTGATTCAACCAGCTAAACATATTCATGGGGTGCTTTTTTTGTGCTATTACATTATACTATAGATTCATATTTTATTTTTTATTGGAAAAACAGAATCAAAGTGTGAGGGGAAATGGCAGAAAACAGTATCAAGATTCACCTAATCAAAAGAAAAGAACAAATGGGCTTCAGCCAGCAAAGCAGCAGAATTCTTTGATGGTAAGAGTTATAGCTCTCACACTAAGTAGGTAATTCATCCTCTGAAGAGTGAAACAAGGGCATTGCCAAAGAACAGGAATGTTACTTGCTTTGTTCTTATTTTAATTGATATGCTAGTAGGATTTTTATGTAGCTGAATTGTGCATATTCACACTAAAATTCTCTGGCTGCTCTTAATTACAAATTTATCATGTTGATTCAACTGTACATCTAATTTTTTATGTGGCTGTATACATTTATTATAATATCGTTGTGTACTCAAACCTGTTCTCAAGAGCAATTATTTGGCTGTTGCTCCTTGTTTTTCTAAATACTCTGTATTATTTCAGTGAAGGTAAAAGTTTAGGGGAATTTATGTATTTTTTTCTCGAGGTTGATAGAGTTTAGAAAATTAAGAAAACAAAAACACACAACACTCACAGCCAGTGCTATTGTCATTAGGCCTAATGACAAATAACTGAATAATTTAAAGCATTTTCTTTCATTCTTTTGTTTAGTCCTCCAAAAGTTAATTCATAACTAACAGTCTCCTGCGTTATCTTTTCTGTAAGTCCTGATATTTGTATATTGGGTTTTCTTATTGTAGCTTCACTTGTTTTTCATTTATTGGTGAGTAATAATAGCAATTTCAAATTTTTAGCAAAAATATTTTACCTGAATTCCCTGGGTGTTTACTTAATTTGGGTTCTAATGACTCATTTCACTACTTTACCTTTATTATTATTTCTCTTCTGTCTGATAAAAGTGGTGACAAGGTGACAAAAACAGAGAAGACAATCTTAGTAGATGATTAACAGGTTTTTAATAAAATTCAACAGCTGTTTTTAACAAAAACTAGACAGATACTTTTTTTTATTTGAGACGGACTCTCGCTCTGTTGCCAAGCTGGAGTACAGTGGCGTGATCTCGGCTCACTGCAACCTCCACCTCCCGGGTTCAGGTGATTCCCTTGTCTCAGCCTCCTGAGTAGCTGGGACTACGGGCATGCGCCACCACCCCGGCTAGGTTTTTTGTATTTTAGTATGAGACAGTGTTTGACCATGTTGGCCAGGATGGTCTCGATCTCCTGACCTCGTGATCCACCTGCCTTGGCCTCCCAAAGTGCTGAGATTACAGGTGTGAGCCACCACTCCCGGCTGACAATAACTTATTGATAATATTGTACAAGTGTTAATTGTCCTCAAATTAATGTATAAGTTTAATATGATACCAGTAAAATTCCTTGTAGATTTTTTGGGAGAACTTCACAAATTACTCTCAAATTTGTCTAGAAGAACTTGAATAGATTTTTAAAAGTTGTTTAAGAAGAAAGTTAATGATGGAGAGCAAGTTATAAGCAGTTTTTAAGAGAAGAAATAAAAGGGACTGATAAACATATAAAAGTATTAAACTGTATGTGTGGTCAAAGAATGTAAATTGAAATGGGATACATTTCTCCCATCAGATTGGCAAAGATGAAATAACCCAGTTGTGTATTGAATGTGTTGGTAACACATAAAAATTACTAATTGGTACAACCTTCTAGAGAGGAGTTTTGCTATATCAAAACCCTAAAAAAGTGTTCACCTTTTCCCTAGAAGAGGAATCTAAAGAATGTTTACCCCCTTTATGATGAAAACCTGGAAAACAACCTAAATATCCAAGAAAATGATGTTAAATACAGTATAGTAGGTCTGTGCACTAGATTACCATGAAGTTGCTAAAAATGACGATGTACATTTATTGAAAAAGGAATTTGTTCACAATATATTTTTAAAATTATCGTACTAGTGTGTATCATATAATTCCATTTAAAGTTTGCACTTTTATGAAAAGATGTTAACACACATCTTCATAGGAAAAAGCTAGAAAGATATAATACTAATTAGCTCTCGGTTGAGAAATATAATGAGTAATCTTTTTGTTTTTTTATATTTTTTGAGACAGGGACTTGCTCTGTCGTCTAGAGTGCAGTGGCATATACATTGCTTACTCTAGCCTTGAACTTCTGGGCTCAAGCCATTTTCCTGCCTCAGCTCTTTTGTCTTTTTGAGACAGGGTTTTGCTCTGTCACCCAGGCTGAAATGCAGTGGTGCGATCTTGGCTCATTGCAACCTCCACTTCCTTGGTTCAAGCAATCCTCCCACCTCAGCCTCCAGAGCAGCTGGGACTATAGGTGTGTGGCACCGCACCCTACTACTTCTTGTGTGTGTGTGTGTGTGTGTATATATATATATATATATATTTTATTTTTTTGGTAGAAATAGGTCTCACCATGTTGCCCAGACTGGTCTTGAACTCCTGGGCTCAAGCGGTCCTCATGCTTTGACTTCCCAAAGTGCTGGGATTACAGGTGTGAGCCACTGTGCCTGGCCACCTCAGCTAAATTAGTTAGCTCTGGCTGATTTTTATGTTTTAGAAATAAAGTATGTTGGGAGGTGACCTTGCTGGTCTCAAACTCCTGGCCTCAAGTGATCCTTTTGCTTCAGCCTCTCAAAGTGCTGGGATTACAGGCATGAGCCACCACACCTAGCCAATACTTGTCTGTTTTTTTGATGTCTTTATAATGTATGTATATATGTAATCAAGAACTAAAAAAAATTTTAGGTGTGAGAAGTAAATACAAAAATAATGGTGAGAGAATGGGATGATTATATTCCTGGTTCAGTTTTCTCCCTGAGAAATTTGATAATACATCTTTTGATTTTTAGTAAGTGAAGTAACTGGTGACTGTGTTGTATGTGTGTTTGTGTGTTTTTTTTTTTTTTTAAATAGAAGTGCGAAAAGAAACTTCATCCACGGAAACTTCAGGATAATTTTGAAACAGGCAAGTCATTTCCTATCTTTTTATAATCTCTGCCTTGTGGGATTTGGTTTCGTTTACCTAACTTTTATTTTAGTGGGAGTATGCGATCTGTGATAGTTAGGCAAGAAGAGTTGCATATGTTCTGTAGAAAGAGTTCATATATGTAGAGTTCTCTAAGAAACTGGCTGAAACAAATTCATTTAGATGAATTACTTCAGACTGTGCTGTTTCTTTTATGAATGTTAAGCCTTAGTGCTATGCATGAATATTTTAAATACGTAAATAATTGTGTAAGGATTTGGGGAGAGTAGAAAGAATCCAGTATTGTAAAGGCTAGAAAACCTCATTCTCAGATCTATATAAGGGGTGCACTGACTAGAAGGGGAACATTTTGGGGGGGTAATCACTGTGGTTCTTCCCATATACACATTAGTAAATTTGTATGCCTTTTTTCCAATTAAAAGGAACATTTTTCCCTCTTTTGGAGGCAATGTTCAACTTTTTAAGGTGATACTAAGTATAGGTTTTATTAAAGATACTTGGAATTTCTCCTTCCTTGGTTATGAAAAGTAGGTGTGTTGTCTGATTTGGAAAGTAATCCTAGTGAATGTAGAAAGCTCTTTGTTAAATACTAATTTAGTAGATGCTACTTGGAAGTGCTGTAGACTTTTTTCTTAGGTGCTATTTTTGAATTGTATGAAATTTCCTGTGCAGTAGATACTCATTTATTCACCATCTAAATTTAAGGCTTTCATATAGAAAAGTCTAAGAAATGAAAAGCATTATTGTATTCTTTTTCTGTAATACTGTCTGTGATTTAAGCAAGATAATGCTATTTTAAAAGACATGCCTTAACTATATTATGGAAAGTTACTGTTAACTGTGAAGAAAGGAATTATCATTACAATTTAGTTTGATACAGTCCCACTTGTTTATTTTTGTTTTTGTTACCTATGCTTTTGGGGTCATATACAAAAAAAATCATTGCGAAGATCAGCGTCAGAGGGGTTTTTTTCCCTATTTTCTTCTAGGAATGCTACAGTTTCGGGTCTTGCATTTAAGTCTTTTATCCATTTCAAGTTCATTTTTATGTGTGTTGTATGATAAGGATCTAGTTCTTTTGCATGTGGATATCCAGTTTTCCCAGCATCATTTATTGAAGAGTCTATTATTTCACCTCATCGTATAGAGAAGTTATGGGAGTATGTCTTCTTAATAGGATTTTTTTCTGGCCACCTTGGGTGGTGGGGACATGTTAGTCATATAGTGAAATATAATTAACATATATTCAGAAATCAGTTATTTTACAGAATCTTTTAAAAGTCGTATATTCAGGGACATTAAAAAGAGTACACCATGCCGGCCTGGGCAACATAGCAAGACTTTTGTCTCTACAAAAGTTAAAAATGAGCCAGTTGTGGTGGCACATACCTGTAGTCCCAGCTACTTAAGAGGCTGAGGCAAAAGATCACTTGAGCCCAGGAAGTTGAGGCTGAGTGAGCTGTGATTATCACTGTGCTCCAGCCTGGGCAACAGAATGAGACTCTGTCTCAAAAGAAAAAAAAAGGGTGCAGCACACTGCAACTCGGTATATTGATCTTAGTTGGGCATTATATGGATATATAAAATTCTGAGTTGTGTTGAGAAGTATAAAAGGATTCATGTCCTAGGAAGCCTCATCCTCATTTCAGACTTTCTTTCTGCCAGAGTTTCTTGATGTCCATTCCAAACCTATTTTCTGGTTAAGTGCCTGGTCTATTTAAAAGGTGGGGAAAAAAAGCCCAGATAAATTGGAATTTTGTTCTACTATGATTTTGAAAATTTGGATTTTTTTTTTTTCTTATTTTTTTCTTTTGCTTTTTGAGATGGAGTCGCTGTGTCACCCAGGCTGGAATGTAATGGCGCCATCTCAGCTCACTTCAACCTCCGCCTCCCAGGTTCAAGCCATTCTCCTGCCTCAGCCTCCTGAGTAGCTGGGATTACAGTCATGTGCCACCATGCCTGGCTAATTTTTGCATTTTTAGTACAGACGGGGTTTCACCATCTTGTGCAGGCTGGTCTTGAACTCCTGACCTTGTGATCTGCCCTCGTTGACCTCCCAAAGTGCTGGGATTACAGGCGTGAGCTACTATGCCTAGCTGGATTTTTCTTTATGGTGATAAGTTCCTGGAAATCTTGGTAAACCCCAGCTTTATTTTTCTGTAACAAAATGCACATATAGGAGGTGAAGCACATGTAGGAGGTAAAGTTATGCTCATTTTGAAAGCAAAGGAATGTCAAGGGTCTTAATGACTGAGATTAAGATTTTGAATATGTGGAAATAATAATAGATTGAAAATGCAGTTGACCACCAGTTTAGGGAAAGGAAAATACATATTTTAGTGGTTCTATTTAGGGTTAGAGTCTGGGAAGATAAACATATACTCAAAACTAATTCTTTTGTAACAAAAGGCAAAGGGCAGTATTTGATTTCTTACTAAGGTTACTGAGCTTATTTATTTTGTTTTTGTTTTTTTTTTTAAACAGATGCTGTATATGACTTACCTAGCTCCAATGAAGACCAGTTGCTAGAGCATGCCGAGGGACAGCCCGTGGCGTGTAATGGACATTGCAAGTTCCCCTTTTCATCCAGAGCCTTTTTGAGTTTCAAGTTTGACCATAATGCTATAATGAAAATCTTGGACCTTTGATAGGAGCAAATGTATTGTAAATATCCCAGGATCAGAGACCTGTTGGGTTTGAGTGGGTGTCTCCTCAAGCCTTACCTTTCTCAGGTGTTTTAAAGAAATGCAGGGAGGCAATGTTTCTGAAGACATTTTCTGTTTATAAGAGAGAGTAGAAAGAAACACGAGTTTGCACTGTAAATGCAGTTATAACCTTTTATACAGATTTACCTTTTCAGTGTTTAGTACAAGATTAAGTTGCTTTCTTTGAGGGCATTTATTCTGTGTGACTGTGGGTTTTATTTTGTATTCTGGTTGAGAACATAATGTATTGAGTTACTGTCAAGTAGCCAAGTTAATGGGAATGCTCCATCTACCTGTTACAGTGATTGCAATAATAGTATATTGGAGTTTTTCAAAGAAACTTAAAATAATGCCCAATTATTAAATGAACACAAGAGCTGAAATGTCGCATTTGTCGGGATTACAGGTGATCTACTTTGGTGGCATTTTGTACTTCTCTCTGCTTCTAACCACTGAGGCTTTCTAATCTTCCTCTGGAATTTTAGTGAAAGGATTTATTGAGAGCAGCTTCTGGAATATAATGTGCATGTCCAAAATGAACTCTTAGCACTTCATAAGGACAAAGTCTGTAGCCTGGAGGGGCTTGAGTGGATGGGAGTTGATGTTGTGATTTTGAGCTGTGGTTACATGCAGTCAGTAAACCTGTGAGACTGCTGGAGGAAGTGTAGCAGAGAGCATGGAGGCTGAGACCCAGCAGCTACTTTGGGTCATGTCTTTACCATCCTGCCTCCAACCCTTTAGTCTTGTAGACTTTTGTTCTTGTGAAAATTTCTTCTGTATTTCTAGTTGTATAAATATGTATGAAAAACTGACATTACTGGGTTTTACATTGCATCTCCAGTATTGATCTTTGGATCAATACTGTTATATTTGTTTTATTAGATTCCAATTTGCAATAGTAGCAGTGACTGACATGCTTTTATTGGCCTGCTAAGCCCCTGGATGATGGAGTGAGAAGAAGGGAAGGGGTATGCAGTTTACCCAAGTCCAAATAAAGCATTTCACTAGGTTACACGTTATGTATATGTGTTACACAATAGTAACATACGTAACTCACTCCTAGGAATGTATTTTGCTTCAGAATTTTTAAATTCACATAAGGATGGCAGTGCCCATTTTAAGGAGGATTTCAGCTATAATTGAGGACAATCACCAGGGTGTTAAGGGAGCTTTAGTGTTTTGGCTGCATCTGACCTCATTGAAGGAATTTCTTGGGAATGGGGGGTGTTCGAGTATATGTGTGTGTGTGTGTATCATGTGGGTTTTAAAAATCCTTTTTTACAGTGGTATCCACAAAATACTTCTCTGCTTATAAATGTTATTGTAGAAATCTTTATTCTTTGTAGGTAGCCTATTTAATCGGGTTCCACTGAACCTCATGGGACTTTTAAAAGAAGGGCTATTTAAGGAATTCGCTTAGTAGTACTTTGCTTTAGCTTTTAAATGGCTTGATTTTAAAGGATAAATTCTATTTATTAAGGAAGGTGTCACCCTTTTGGTGCTAAGCAGGAGAATTCACAATTAAAGCAGTGTGTATAGAATTATGATATTCAGAATCCTGCATCTTGTAATGTGACAAATGTTTGAACCCTGTGACCTTTGCCTTTTAATGCATTATATGATTGTGTTTGGAAGCTTTTACTGTCCTTTTCAGAAATACGGCTGCTTTGCTTGGGTCTCTTTGAGCCATATTTATAGTTGGTCCCAGCATTCCAGACTTCTGTTGTTAAAGGAGTGAAAATGTAGTTTGCCTGGCAGATGAATAATTTTCACTCATTTACTGTCTTCTGGAAACCATTTAACTTTTACTGTGTTTTTTTTTGTATGTGTGTTTTTTTTTTTCTTTTCAAGTGCATACTTTGGCCAGTCTTCCTGGTGCCTGTGGAGTTGGATTTGTCAGCTCTCAATACTGAAGCAAAAGAGATTAGAGTTAGTTACCGGACGTATGGCCTCTAATGGTGTTGAGCCTTTTCAAGAACCAACAAATTATCTTTGTGATTACAGTAGTTTAACTATGGTTAAATGTTATTGCTGTTGCGCTGCTTTATTTAATGCACTGTGGAACAAAATATAAGGGTATTGTTGGGATGTGATTATGGTAACTTCAGGCTTTTAGCTCTCCTCAAAGTTTGAGGTTAAAAAAATGTTAAAAGATGTGAGTTAAAGTTTATGTGTGTGATGTGACTTAACTATGCAGAAAATATTTAAGTTGGATGTACCTGTTTTAGGTACATCTACTATACTTATTCCCTCAAACCTGGGTAGTAGTTTCTCAGTGTTCAGGTTACCTTGAGAAAGGCCATGCTTAGTGAACTGGATTTCTCCTTTGAGAAATTTTAGTATGGTTTGAGGAAATCAAGTGATAAAGGAGTATGCTGAATATGCAATAATTTACTTCTACTGAGTGCTGCATTTTAAGAAGCTAGATGAGAAGAGTAGTTGGTTTGCTTCATTATGTTTTGTCTTTGAGAGAGATACCGGTCTTGGAATTCACTTTTTAAATGTTATGTTCCAACCTTATATGTTCCAAGGTGCAGTGCACTGTGAATCTTTTATTTTAAAACAATTTGTGGGTGCTTTTATGTATAACTTTAATGATTTATAAGATGCTAAATGAATTGTTTTTGTACCTAACCATTGTAATCCAAAAGATAAGGATGTGGTTTACATGCTTTTCAAAAATTTGTGTTAAGAAGTAGCAAATGAATGGTTTAGGATTTCAAATAGTGATACCCTCCTGAGACATGAGCATTTGGAGAGGCCTAATAGAACTCATATAGTGTGGGTGAAATTTGATTAAAGATGTTGGAAAATTAAGTTGGATTTTTGTATTCATATATAAAGGGAAGTCTCCCAATGCTGTCAGAGGAATTTTGGTCACTACTTGCTATTCTGAGCTTTGAATATCCTTATTTTTCTATTAAATATCAGTTAGTAAGTATAGCTAATGAAGACATATAATGAAAGTAATTTTATGCTGTAAGATTGAGTTGGTACTTTTCCTTTTGAAGGCTTTAGTAATTTGTATGTAATGTCAAATAAAGGAATTCAAATCTGAGTAAATAACAGCCTTCTACTATAGGAATTAGATTCTTCTATAAAATTCACCATATTGTGTCCTATAGAGAAGTTAAGGTCTGAGTGCATGTGTGCGTTAAAAACGCTACCTATTCTCTCACAGACCTGTTTCTCATCCTTTCTCTTTTCATCTCCAACAGTTAAACGGTAAGGAAAGCAAAGTTAATTATAAAAATTAGACATTTTGCCGAGTTACTTTTCTTACCACAGTACCCTCTCTTGGCTTTTTTTTTTTAGACGGAGTTTCACTCTTGTTGCCTAGGCTGGAGTGCAATGGTGCAATCTCAGCTCACCGCAACCTCCGCCTCCCGGGTTCAAGCGATTCTGTAGCTGGGATTACAGGCATGCGCCACCGCGCCTAGCTAATTTTGTATTTTTAGTAGAGATGGGGTTTTTCCATGTTGGTCGAGCTGGTCTCTTTTGGCTTTTTATCTGTATTTTTGTACCAGTGGACCTCCCTGCCTCCTGAGACTGTTTTGATTGACATCTTTTGTGTTTCTATGTTTTCTGAGGCAGTACTTTCTTTGTATGTTAATCATAGTAATAAAGTCAGATTCATTAACTTTTCTTCCTAGTAATTTTGACTTGGATTATTTTCTAGCCTGGGGGGATGGGGTTCATATGTGTTGCTGTAACTTTAGATTAATAAGCAAGACAAACTATTTTTTTTGTTTGAAGGTATCCTTTACATACCTTGTCTAGGTAAACAAGTGTTAGTAAAAACAATTTTGTCAAACGATATTCCTGACAGCTTGGTAAAGTCTAGGTAGTTTCTCATTTTGTATTATGTCCTAAGACTTTAAAGTGCATTTGTCTAGTTGCCAAAAATTCTAAATATGAGATTATGATGGGCTTTCTCAGCATCTTTTTGCTTCCTAGAATTGAGTTACTCTTGAAGTCTGTACTCCTGTGTCAGAAAGATGGCAGATTGCAAATGGGCGGTACAGGCTTTGCCCCATGCTTTCAAAGTAGGATTCTGGATTGCAGTTTCAAAAAAATATGATAGATTATTGTTATAGAATCAAAGTGTCTTGAAGGGAGAAGAATAGCTATAGGTGCTGGGCAAAGAGTATAAGAAAGAAACTTTAGAGTATTTATCAATATTTGAGTGCTATATTATGTTCCAGGCTAGAAATGTGACCATTGCATGGCCTAAGTGTAGTCATTCATATATATATGAATATCTGTCTATCTGTATATATATGAATATCTGTATATGCGCATGTATCGCCATTGTCGAGTGTTTTCTAGCCCTGGATAAAGTTAATTTTTTCGAAGTATGATTGCCAAGCAATCCAGTTAATTTAAAGTAATTTTTCTCACTTTAAAGACTGGTGGTGAGGAGTGGTGAGTAGTCTGGTCCTTCCTGTACTGATAATGTAGAACTCCAGTCAAACTCGAGCGCCCTGCTTTCTTACAGGAAGACAACTCAGAACACAGCCATAATCTGCTGTGGTGTCGGTCACATCACAGTGGTTATACATTTGTCCTAAATGGTGATTCATTCTTTTCCATCTAACTTCCTTGTGACAAACAGCATTTACTATGGAAATAGTAGTCTGTAAATAGGGAAAAGAGTGAAAGTTACTCTCATGCATGGGAGTGGACTTAAAGGGTTGACTTCCACCAGCTGAGTACAAACAAGTGTAAAGAAAAACTATGATAAAGTATGGGGGTCTTATCTTGAGAATGGGTCATAATGAAATCTTTAATCTGGGTTATCAGAGTAATGAAATCACCAATAAAAACATTCCATTTATCTTGGATCTTCTGTGGTTAGCAGAGGAGTATGGTCTAGCTATGTTAGCAGCTTGAAGGCACAACCTAAAAGGAATGAGCTTTCACAGGGTGCTTACGTTAGTTGGGTAGCATTGGTCAAAGGTACTCTGAAGAGTGAATGCAGAAATCAATTGCCTGTGTTTGTAACCTTGTCCCACATGGACCCTAATGTTTAGTAGACTTCAGTCTTTTAGTCCAGTAGAAGACTGCAGCCCTGAATATATGTTTTCTGCTTTTTGGGGGAAGGTTTCCTGTAGGTGGTTTTTGGGTTATTGGCCACTGTTCATTAAGTGCCATTTGAAGACCTGTTGTTTCTTAATCCTTTTTCTTGGTGTGACTGGCCAGGAAAAAGTCCATTGAGTCCTTTTTTCCCCCTGGTGTCTTATTTCTGTAGAATAATCCATCTTTTTAAATTTGTATTACATCTCTATAGCAAACCTGCCACAGACTTGCAAGTAGTGATTTTATCTTTCCTTCCTGAGAAGGTGATCTCGCTTTTGATGTTTGGGTCACCTGTGGACACTTGTGCTCTTTTGAGTCTCAATGCTTGTAGCTTTCACATTGGCTTGGGAACAACAGACTTCTGTGTGGTTCTAGAGTGAAATGGGCAGTGTTCTGCTGGTCTTCAGTCTTTGAGAGGTCTTAGGCAACATCCTTAGTATAGTGGAATTTCTGAGGTCAAATTTAACATTTTAATGTATTCTCCTTTTAGTTCATTGAATCTGAGGTTCTAAATCTGTAGCTTCATTTTGAGCACAAGTCTGCATTGTCATTTTTTAAGTTTTAAGAGATTAGCAGGCATATGCTTTTGTGATATTTAGGAATAGACTGGCAGCAAATGAAAGTAAAGGTTATCAGCTGTGAATGAAATTTAGATAATTCTTCAACGATTGGTTAATTAGATGGGTTAGTACTTTTGGAACATATAACAGTGGACTTGTATTCTTCATGCACTATACATATGATACGCACTGACAGAAAAGCACAGAAGACATACTGCTAAGAGTTTCTTTGTGCATTTCACTACTGTTCTAGGGGACTGCTGTCTCTTTGGTTCCTTTTAGGTTTGTGTTAGGATGTTGCACAAGTAATCATTTAATGTTAAATGCAAGTGTCCAAAGAAATGAGTCTTAAAAGTTCTTTGGTCATATTTCACTTAGAAGTTAGGACAGGCCGGGCGCGGTGGCTCAAGCCTGTAATCCCAGCACTTTGGGAGGCCGAGACGGGCGGATCACGAGGTCAGGAGATCGAGACCATCCTGGCTAACACGGTGAAACCCCGTCTCTACTAAAAACACAAAAACTAGCCGGGCGAGGTGGCGGGCGCCTGTAGTCCCAGCTACTCGGGAGGCTGAGGCAGGAGAATGGCGTAAACCCGGGAGGCGGAGCTTGCAGTGAGCTGAGATCCGGCCACTGCACTCCAGCCTGGGCGACAGAGCCAGACTCCGCCTCAAAAAAAAAAAAAAAAAAAAAAAAAAGAAGTTAGGACAGGAGACAGCTAACCTGACTTCCATTTTACAAATATTAGAAACTTTCTTCAATAACAAAAATAGCGAAAGACAATAAAACCATGAACTATTTTGCTTTATGTCTATTTTTTTTAAAAAAATTGAAGTTTGCTTATTAGCTTAATACCTTATAGTACTTTTAAAAAATCATCCTTGGTAATTATTCACTTATCCTATATCCATGTACAATTCAGTTTTATCTGTTAGCTTTAATAAAAATTGAAAACAATCTAATTCAGAATAAAATAAACGGAATTATAATTCATGTATTAGCATTTTTAAGTGATGTTCTCTTAATAAGATTGTCTTTTGTCTAACCAAAATAGAGCATACAAATTAGTTTGGATGGGAAAGGGGATAAGACTTGACTTTTTAATACTGTGCCTATTTCCAAAACAAGATTTGATGTGGCTTTTTATGTTATGCTTTAAAGATGTTACTGGAAGATACATAGTCTTTAAACAATTTGTTTGGGAGTAAGTTTTAGTCAGAAAAAGGTGAAGATATTTATGCTGAGTCATGTTAAATTATTTTGAGACCTTTTGCTGGTAGACAAAAACTGAGGAAATGTTTCACTAAATATATTATGGTCAATGAAAAAACCGGACTTTAGAGTAAATGTGATAACCAAGTAGATTTGTGAACTTTATTTCCTTAGTAATTATTTTTGTCTTATGTGAAATGATTTAAGCTTTAATTTTTGCCTAGATTATAGCAGTGTTTTATTTTACCTTATAGGGCATTTTAATGCTTGGAGAAAGACTGTATAAGTAAACCTACTTCAAGTGATTCTGTTCATGGTATTAGAGTTCTTGGTGCTCTTTTGGAAATTGTCAAACATTTACCTATATAGGAGAAAAGGAACCCCAAAACACCTGTAGTGTTCACCTTGTTATTAAGAACTGAAACATTTAGAACAGGTTTTACTTTGTTTCTAGATTTATGTTGTTGTAGGTGAACAGCAACTTTGTCTTTTTCCCTCAGTGTTAACGAAAGGATAAAGACTGACTTTTACCTCTATTGCTGGGTATGACTATCAAAGGATTTCCAGCGATTCATGTTTGTGAATTGGAGTTTAAATGTTTTCAGGATTACTGTAATTCCAAAGACCCACTAGAATGTCAGCCGTACTCTGTACTCTCCACTGAGAAAATGAACAGAATCCTATGTCTTAACAGTTAATGCTCTAATTTTTTGAAAGTTTTTTGATGTAAATGATAGGTTAGAAACTAAAAGCCTTTTAATCTTACAAAATGCAATTTGAATGATGGAAGGTTGTTCAGATACTGGCTTTCTGTAAAAACATCATTGTGTTAGATTGTTTGTAATGTCAATAAAATTGGCTGCTTGGGCAGTTTGTGATTACCTTAGCTTGGTTTCTGCTACTGTTACTTGTTATCTAGGTTCTGAGCTGCTCATTGTGGTTGCTGTCTCTTTGGACCAATACAAATGGCAAGTATGAGATTAACATGATAAAAGTATGTTTATGTAACAGGAAGAAGCTGGGCACGGTGGCTCATACCTATAATCCCAGCACTGTGGGTGGATCATGAGGTCAGAAGTTCAAGACCAGCCTGACCAACATGGTGAAACTAAAAATACAAAAATTAGCCAGGTGTGGTGGTGTGCATCTGTAGTCCCAGCTACTTGGGAGGCTGAGGCAGGGGAATCCCTTGACCCCAGGAGGCGGAGGTTGCAGTGAGCCGAGATCGTGCCGCTGCACTCCAGCCTGGGCGAACAGAGCAAGACTCCATCTGGGGGGAAAAAGAAAAGCCAGGAAGAAATATTGTAGAGTCTCTGCAAAAATGAAAATATCTCAATTAAGTTTGTTGCTTTAAAGCAAGATTATAGTTTAAGGCTTGAGATGTGAATTCATTAGGTATTTAAAATCCAGCAATTCTTAAGTTTGTGCTAGAATCAGGTTTTGCAATAGGAATACTTAACCTTGGATCTCGGGGGAAAAGAAATACATTCTTTTCCATTAGAGACCTTAGCTATATGATAGTAACTTTTATCTAAAATTTTCAAAAGGAGAGTGATCAGTGTGTTATACTTAGCGTCAAAGTTACTTTCCTTCCATAGTGAAAACTTGAGAACATTGTAATCTTTCTCTAACAGACGTGTTGCAAAGCTGCTTGCCATCTTGTTGTCCTATATGACTTCCTTGCATTTCCAGTCCTTGATTATGTTCCCTGTTTTAATGATCTTTAAGAGGGGAAAAGACTCTTCAACAGATAGCTTCTGATTTATGCCAGATTTTAAAAAGCCAAATAGAAATGGGCTCTAAAGGAGGGTTCTTTGGCCATTTTGATCTAATAATAGTCTTATTTCCAGTCCCCCTGCTTTGATTAGACACTTGATTTCATGTGAGCATCATGGATTTGATACTTGCCTGTCTGACAAACAGTTCTACAGAAGGATAGCCTTACCCTTTAAATAACACAGTTAAGGTACACTGTGGAATTAGAAATATTTATTCAGAATATAAGAATGTTTGTAAAATATTATAAATGTCTCTGTATAAATAAATGGAGTTTTTAAAAAACAATTCTATATCAAATAACACAAAGTAGCTATTTTACAGCAGCTAAAACTAAAGGCATCTGGAAACATTTAAAGAATACAAGTGAAGAACCTAAAAAATTACAAGGTATAGTACAGTGTTAAGTAGCAATTTTAAAATGAGACTTTCAGTACAAACAGTAGAACAATACTGACAAATGCAAACTTAGTCACATGTGCTTTAACAACTGACAATACATTCAAGCAGGTTTTTCTAATTCAAGTGTACAGCACATTTTCAAATAATAGGAAACAAATCTCATGCAAAGTAAGTCTTGACAAGATGTCTAAAAACTGATTAGAACTAGAAAAGAAGTGGACATGTTTTATTATCTTTGCATTAGGTTCAAACAGAAGCAGATTATCAGGGGCTGTTACTCACTTGCCATTCCTGACATGAGCACTATAAGTGAATACTATGAGTTCTACAAACAGAACATTTTTCCACATGAATTTGATTTGCAAAAAGTGCAAAAGCGAATGGTAGAGCCAGAATTACTAAGTATGGCATCAGTGTGAATGTGGGGGAAATTTGTATATAACTTGCCTTGTTCTGCTGCGCTGATACTTCACCTGATTAGCAGATGAATGACTGTGGAAAGATTAAGTACTAGTGAAGGATGTGGTTTTTCACAGCAGTTGATGTTTCCGGGACTGAATGATTTCTTCATCTTGGTCACATGCAAAAATCTCACCCAGATGTAATGTGATAAAGAATTTACCCAATGTAACCTTTAAGCAAAAATGTATGGTGGTCTGCATGTGAAACTGTCTATCTCTACACAGGTATTAGCAAAACAAGAATACATGAACAGCTGCTATCAACTTGTGTACTTTTTTCCCACTTGTTTATATTTTATCAGCCACTGAGAGATGAGTGATGCTGTGGTGATAGCAGTCAGCATTATTTCTTAGAGACTACAAATGTATTAAGTTAGAGTAATTTCAGGTGTGCAAAACAGGAGCTACTTCTGAAGGCCACAGGTTGGAGCTTACTTTAACGTGACCTATATAAACATAAGATTTGTAGGATGTGGATAAACTTTAAGTGAATTTTTGTTTTGTAACCAGTTATGCCACTTCTATAAACTCTGTAAGAGTGCTCAAAGGTGAATCAAACTTGTATCATTCCTTGTCAAATAGGCTGTTCCCATTGGATAAGAAAAACTGCTGTATGTTTTCCTGAAAAATCTTATAGTGTTCTATAAAGCCATCACCTTCTGCAGAAAAAAAAATGTTACTTATGCTCTACCTCCCCAGCCCTCACTGAAAACTTTGGTAGCCCTATGGCTGCATCCTAATCAGGGTCAGTGCAGAAATCTCAGCCATTACAGGAGTCTCTTACTATTTTGGCTCTACAAATATTCTAAGTAGTAGTTCTGTTTGCTGAGTCTAGAAGTAGGTGAAGCTGTAAATAGTTTAATAGAATGATTGGGACATACTACCAATGAAGAATTTGCAAATGGTTTAAAGCCTTATGGAGGAAAAGACACTTTCAGAAATGTTTATTTTTTTTAATAGTCTTGATATCTTATCACTTTATTTAAAGCTTGATAATCCAAACTAACTCTTGAGAGCTATTAAGGTTGATTGATAGACTTAAGGTGATTGCTGGATAATTCTTGTGGGCCATAGGAACACCTTCAGAAGGGAACAGGCAACTATGGAGGTTCTTTAATTCATGCCAGTGACATGGGCAGTCCAATCTCGATCAGGGAACTATGGGTCACTTTTTTTTTTTCATTTAAAATAATCTAAACTCTATCCAGTTAGGAACCAGAAGACTTTCAGATAGTTTCATGTTTTCCTTAGAGTGGTAAATTTCTTACTACTTCCTAACAGCTTTTAAGAAAAAGCCTGTGGGCTCTAATTTGGACTGCCTTTTGGAGTAGAATGTCAAGGCTGTGACTTATAGAATTCTCTGAGGTCCCTCTTAAAATACTGCTGCAAGCTCAGAGAAGACTTAGTGCATGCATCTGAAAGGAGACTTAAGCAGTTAATTTTAAAAGTGCTAAACATAACATTTGTTTCAGGCAGCATGGATATTAACTAACTTCAGAAAACTAAGTTTCAATAAGGAATCATACTGTTCCCCAGTCTATGACAGGTTTTGTAGCTGGTAAGCTCATACTGATGGCACTCCAACTATGGACAGAAGTCTCTTTTGCTTGTGATTTGCACAGTTGGTTTTGTTTGCCTCAGTCCAACAATGGGAAATATATTCCAAGGGAACTGTGAAATGGGTCCTTTTGCCCCGTGCCCATTTCTTCAAAAGCCAAAGACTGAATTCTGAACAGAGATGGTTACTGACTAAAAAGGGGGGTAACCATTGAGAAAACTAGGGAGAACAATTCAAAATACGAAATCCAAAGGTTTTTAAACTCATATAAATTAGAATCAAGATCATTGTTTACCCTCAACGGAGATATTAGAGAAAAATTCAGGTAAAGCCAGGTTATACACAAAGGAAAATTACCCAGGCACCTGCAAGCATTTAACTTAATCAGTAGAGTTCAGTAGCTCCCACAATTAGCATAATCAAGTGCCAGCCAGTTCACCTTCAAGGATTGTGTCTTGGGGAGTATTTGAAAAATACAAGGAAAGGAAGAACTTTTATAGCTTTTTTATTATACATATTTATAAAAGTAACACTTTTGCCTGCAAAATAGTTTTTACCCAAATCATCACATATTTGAAAGTATTAAACTCAAACTAAGGTCAGGTAGAATGAATAAAACTGGGGCCTTTCACAGGAGCTGAAGCTGCCTCTGCCTGGGTGAATGAAAGGGCCAAGAAGGGGAGGTTCTCTGACTTTACCTGGGGCAAGAATGGAGACAGATGTCAGTAGGCAGGATTTTATTCCTGCTTCAGCCCCATGTTTCTGTGTCAGTGAAAATGAAAACTGTCCGTCTGATGCCTGCTTAATCACAAAAGAGCCATGCACATCCCACTTTGCTCAAGGGAGGACGTTTCCCTAGG
Organism: Rhinopithecus roxellana; assembly: GCF_007565055.1. NCBI lineage: Eukaryota > Metazoa > Chordata > Mammalia > Primates > Cercopithecidae > Rhinopithecus > Rhinopithecus roxellana. The sequence continues at coordinate 163,628,948 of NC_044551.1, forward strand.
CAAGCTGGAAAAAGGGTGAAAACTGATTTTTTTTTTTTTTTTTTTTTTGGCTTTAGCCAAAACATTTTCCTCATGACAAAATGCAACTTTATATGAAAAGTAAAAATTAATTTTTTAAAAAATCACAGGAATGGCCAGGCACAGTGGCTCATGCCTGTAATCCCAGCACTTTGGGAGGCGGAGGCGGGTGGATCACTGGCGGTTAGTTCGAGACCAGCCTCACCAACGTGGTGAAACGGTCTCTGTTAAAAATACCAAAAATTAGCTGGGTGTGGTGGTGGGCACCTGTAATTACAGCTACTCAGGAGGCTGAGGCAGGAGAATCGCTTGAACCCGGGAGGCAGAGGTTGCAGTGAGCCAAGATCACACCATTGCACTCCAGCCTGGGTAACGAGTGAAACTCCATCTCAAAAAAATAAAAAATAAAAAATAAATAAAAAAAAAAAAATCACAGGACCTAACTGACCAAATGATGGATAGAAACCAGTGGGCATTTTCATAGTGATCAAAGCACCCCAAAGCCGGTCCTTCTAGACTGAAACCAATTGATTTTTTGTTTTGTTTTGGAGATGGGCAGCCCCACTGCTGGCCTCTCAGTGGTTGCTTTTCGGATAGAACTGTCTACCCTCCAAATTGGTGGCTGGAATATCCTCCATTGAACAGAAGGCTGTGGAATTTGTATCATGCTCTGAAAATAGACCCACCCATAGCTCATGGACACAGAGACTCTACTGCAGAAACCTCATCAAGTTTAATTTGTAGTCAGCTGTGGCACTGGAACATGTTTTCCATAGGGAACTTTGGATGGATTCTCTGGTGCTACAGAAAAAAAAAGTAAATGGTCCTTCAAGTGTATCAGTGTAGAACAGAGGTGGGGTAAAACTGAAAAAGAATAATGAATTTGTTTTAAGATGGAAGACCTTCCTGAAAGAATTCAGGTACTTTGGTCCTGCCTAGCCCTGTGTGCGCTTTGCTTGAACTTTAACCTTTAAGCACCATATGCTAACCATCACCATGTATCTGGGGGCAGAAAAGAAGCCTTAACAACCATTCCTTCACCCTGTCCCCATCATGACAACAGGAGCTAAGTCTTGAACTGGGGGTTATGCACACTCTTAAGTAGGCGTGATCAGTTTTGCAAAATGTTCAGTATCTCCTCAATGTCTTGCCCTTAGGTAGAGACAGGTCCAGAGCTACAAATGTACCCATGTGGAAGAGATCTGATTCAGCAGAACAGCAATTATGTAGTGCCCTGGGGCAGGACGTGCTAATAATGTTTCTCTGCTCTTGAAGAAACCCCTGATAAAATTTTAGTTCCACTATAGGTATCAAAAAGATTCTCAACTCTAAGTCTTGGATATTAATAAGGCTCCACTGAGAGGGAGAAATCCCAGAATCAAGAGAATGCTCCCTTCCTGGCCCTGCCTCCAAAATGAAGGTTGAAGGAAGTTTTTATTCTCTCAATACAAAATTGTTCAGGCACAGTCCTGGTGGTGGTCTGTAACTTTAGTGTATCTGGGACTGTAAGTAACACCTGTCTACCCTCTTCCCATGACCTGTAACTCCCAGAGAACACCTCTTATGACCGTCTCTATCTTAAAGTTGAGACCTGGGACTTGAAAACCAAAGCCTTGCTGCAGTAAACAAATCAGCAGTCCTTTTAAATGCTGGAGGCACACACACGTCTGTTTTCCCATGAAGCAGGAGGAAAGAGGAGAAACTGGAGATCCTAGAAGAGCCCACCATCTACCAAAAAGAGGATACAATGGAAAATCTTACAGAAACAAATGCCTAGGATCCCACTGATGCACAGCCGCCAGACCAGAAGAGGAAAGAGAGTGAATGCTGAAAGCAGAAACAAGGTTCTGCTGAGCAGGCACAGAACATGTGTTTACATGCTGTTGTGGGCCAGGGAGGCAAGAGTGGGCACCTCTGGATACAGTCCACTGTGTCACCATGGTCAGTCCACCCCAAGGGCTGAGTTGGGGCACTCCATTGTCCAAGTGCCGACCTACCTGCCAGCCTTCCCTTTCCTCCTCCTCCCAACAAGAACATGGGCCCTTCTGTCCTCAGTGGCCTGCTGCAGTTTACTTCCCACGGCAGAGGTCGGGTGCGTGAGTGCTGATTAAAGCGAAGTTTCATTGGTGTGTGGCCTGGAGTTCTCTTCCTCCAGCAGAGCTATTCTTTGCTTGAGCATCCTCACTTGGGTCTCATGTCTCTCCACCATGGCCATCATCTGCGACTCTAACTTCTTCAGTTTGTTTTGATGCTTCTTCTTCGCTTTCTCATAGGCAGCCACCAGGTTGCTAGGTGGGAATGAAGGGAAATTAGTATGAAGATTCATAGAAAGATCACTCAGCCTCTTCGGTAAGAATCTGAAATCTAGTGGTGAGAGGAGGGACAGCACCAGGATGTCAACACTCAATGGCCAGTCACCTACTGGCTTAACCCTGATGAAACCAGCCGGATTGCTAGATGCTGGTCACTCTCACATATTAGAAGGGGTTCTAAGAGTCAAACCAACAATCCAAATTGGCCAAGTCCAAAATGGATAAATACAAATAGTGGGCCTGTTTGTTCCTCCATGGTTGCTTGCAACATATACCCTTACAGGAGTGTATTCCTGAGGCACTGCAATCAGTGACCATACCTGGGATGAGAGCAGAGAGATTGTTCTTGTTCTAGCTTCCCTTTATGCTTTGGGCTGGTGGGACTCAGAGTATTAAATTAGACCATAAGCCAATGCTGCAAAGCCAAACATGGAATATATAGGCTTTTGAACTGCCCCCACCAGTTCACGCCTGGTGGGTGAGGGTATACAGTGAGCCCAGGTAAGTCCAGTCCATGTATAGTCATTACCCTTACAGCTGTTCTCCCAGTTTGAGGACTCACCCCAGGGATTTGTAAAACCCATTCAGGAGGTCTGTGAGATCTTGAGCTTTTATTTCCAACTATAGAGCTGGATGATGCCAGGTGTTCTCAATAGATATCCACATACTATTGACTGCAGAAGCAACCGTCAGAACCCAGCTGTCTTCTATTAAGCCAGATATTAAAGATTTGCAGAATTCTAAGACCAGTGCCACTTTCTAATTATTTCTTGGAAAATAGTTTTTCATAAAAATGCCATTTTTTTTTGTAAATGAAATAAAAACTTTAAAGAATTTATCTTGGTTTTAGTTTCTAACACGAGAAGTATTAATAACTACAACTTACAGGAACAAAAGCTCTTTGAGGTCCTCCGTTTTTTATAGAGAAGAGTCCTGAGCCGAGTCTTAGAGCAGTATTTCCTCTTTTTTTTTTTTTTTTTTGAGACGGAGTCTCGCTCTGTTGCCCAGGCTGGAGTGCAGTGGCGTGATCTCGGCTCACTGCAAGCTCCGCCTCCCGGGTTCACGCCATTCTCCTGCCTCAGCCTCTGGAGTAGCTGGGATTACAGGCGCCTGCCACCTTGCCCGGCTAGTTTTTTGTATTTTTTTGTATTTTTTTTTTTTAGTAGAGACGGGGTTTCGCTGTGTTAGCCAAGATGATCTTGATCTCCTGACCTCGTAATCCGCCCGTCTCAGCCTCCCAAAGTGCTGGGATTACAGGCTTGAGCCACCGCACCCGGCCAGAGCAGTATTTCCTAAAGTATTCCAGTGGAGATTGTGTTGCTCAAATAAATTCCATAGCCAATTTTGTTTGGAAAATACTGCTTAAACAGATTTTTTATTGTATGACTTCTCAGAACCCTTAAGATACATAATATCAGGAGGCACATACCACAGTATGCTACATTTGGCCAGAGGATGTTGTTACTGAGCATTTCTTAGTTTCAGTGGAATATCTTGCGAGAGGTCGCTGTAAGGAAGACCAGGTTTTTAGAGCGCCAGGTAGGGACTCACCCACTCTCTAGAGTTAGTTCTCAAGAGTTAGGGAAATGTCCATCCCTGGTGCTGTGTCTACATGCGGGGTGTCAGTCCAAGTACCACCTGGGGGAGGGCGGTGGGGGCTGGGTATAGGGAGATTTTTACCTGTTGGCCCGCTTTAGATCATTCACGAACTCTGCGGATTGCTGATGTCGGATTTCACTGCTCTTGGTGAGTCTCTCCAAGGCACTCACCAGCTCTTGAACTCTGGCCTTCAACTTCTTTTCTCTGTATCAAGGAGAGACAAAATATGCCAGGAATAGTTTGAGATGATGCTGGAGTTGCCCACTACCTGGGAAGTGGTGGCAGGAAGAGGAAGGTTTAGCTTGCAAAGCCTAAAGGCAAGGGAGAGAAAAGATACTAAAGGGCCCAACAGTGCTGCTGTCGCCTGAATGAATTCATTCTCAAATGCAGATTTAACCCATTTCTTCAATGGCAAGGGCTTTTTTTTTTTTTTTTTTTTTTTTTTTTTTTTTTTTTTTTTTGAGACAGAGTCTCGCTCTGTCGCCCAGGCTGGTGTGCAGTGGCCGGATCTCAGCTCACTGCAAGCTGCAAGCTCCACCTCCGGGGTTTACGCCATTCTCCTGCCTCAGCCTCCCGAGTAGCTGGGACTACAGGCGCCCGCCACCTCGCCCGGCTAGTTTTTTGTATTTTTTTTAGTAGAGACGGGGTTTCACCGTGTTAGCCAGGATAGTCTCGACCTCCTGACCTCGTGATCCGCCCGTCTGGGCCTCCCAAAGTGCTGGGGTTACAGGCTTCAGCCACCGCGCCCGGCCGGCAAAGGCTTTTTAAAGATCTTCATGTGTCAAAGAAACAAGACAGGAATTTGTTTCTAGTCTTCTAGCTAATCTAGAAGTTCCTTTCTACTGCTGGCATACCAGATCCTCAGCAATGAGTGCAGCCTGACCACAAACCCCCATCTCAGTCTCCATCCCTTTCTTTTTCAAGTGTCCTAAGTATCTCCTGAACCACTCAGATTCAGCAACCTACCTTGAACAGGTCCCTACTCATTGAGACCAACATGATCACACCTTGCCAAAAACAAAAAAAATGGTAGAGGGAATAGATATGATACTCTTCTCATTGTAAGGGTCCTTATTTCCCATGAAATTACATTTGCACTTTTGACTACCTGCCCTCCATAGGCAAAGCAGCTTCAAGTTCTGTGGACTCTCTACTACTTTGGTAAGGTAACCCAAGCCAATTGACTTAGAGTCAGTTCAGGGAGGTTTCCAGTGTCCAGTCAGCTCATTGCCTTCCTCTTATTCCCACAAGACCCAGCAGGGAAACACTAATCATGCCTTCCTGATGACTATGATTCCAAGATCCCTCTATCACATGCACAGTGTTCCTCCACTTAATATCACACTCAGCACTATGTCAGTGTATTATGTGCTGGAGCCATCAGGCTCCCCCGCGGTCGTGTCTGGTTCTAAAGTGGCAAGGACCTTACTTGGTTTGCTTCCCCAATGCACCCCCAACGCTGAGCACCGTGCCTGGGTGACAGCTTCTAGTGACTGTTAAAACAGCTTTAGAACAACTCACTGAAGGTAATGTATTTGATTCTTTGGGACATATTAAGAAACCAGGATTTAGGGAAGGAATTCCTCTGAAAAGGACTCACTGTATGTAGAATGTAAATTTGCATGATTAATTTATAAGACAGTTGGGTAGGATCTAGCAAAATAATAAATGAACATGCCCCTTGACTAAGCAACTTGACTTCTAGGAATTGATTTTACAGTGATATCAGGAGCACAGTTCCTAAAGACACATCACTTATAGTTGGATTCACTTAGGCACTGGTTACAATAATGCCTAATAAAGGGAGACAACCAGGGAACTGGTTAATCACAGCCTACCCATGCTACTGAAATGCTCTGCTTGAAAAATATTTAAAATGCAGATGGAGGGCCCCGGGCAGTGACTCATACCTGTAATCTCAGCACTTTGGGAGGCCGAGGAGTGTGGATTACTTGAGCTCAGAAATTCAAGACCAGCCTGGGCAACATGGTGAAACCCCACCTCTACAAAAAATATAAAACTAGCCAGATATGGTGGGTCATGCCTATAGTCCAAGCTACTCAGGAGGCCAAGGTGGAAGGATCGCTTGAGCCCAGAAGGTCAAGACTGCAGGGAGCCATGATCCTGCCACTGCACTCCAGCCTGGGCGACAGAGTGAGACCATCTCAAAACAAACAAAACCAGATGGTCATGCACTGCCTTGGAAGGATATCTGATACATTAAGCAAAAAGGGTGAGTTGTAAAGATGCCATTTTTGTAAAAACTGAAAAGCTGAGTGTGAATATCTGACACTGTAGTAAGAGACTAGAAGGTGAAACACAAACTCAACAATGCTTAACTCATGAAGGGGGTTGATGGGAGGCTTTCATTTTCTACTTCACTCACTTTTGCATTGCCAGATATTTTTACAGTTTTCTATGTTTTGTGTAAAGTGCAAGTTAGAGTCATATAAGAACGGCATGGGAATGTGACCTCGGGTGAGAAGGCTCCTTTCTGGTGCCCGAATGGTTCAGACCCTGGTTCTCATTTCCTGGCTCTTCATATATCTAATCTTGTACATTTCTGTCTTTAGCTACTACAAAGGTAAGTCAAGGTCTCCAAACTCATCAATGAAGAAAGGAATTACAACACAAAATCCAGGCCTGCTTTTGGGAGAAAGGATGGAAGGGGCAGGATCTTTAACGGAAGTCTAGCAACCAGCTGTCAGCCCAGAACTCATTTTTCATTAAGTCCTCCTACCCGCCTCTGCTAAGCCGGAAGGAGCTTGTGTTTCTCCTGGGGCCTAGCAGCCTCCAGGACATCTCAGATCTGGCTGCATTTCCTCCCGGCTTTGGAGAGTGGCAGCATTTCCTACCAGCAGTGAGGATATTGTTGCAGGAGGGGAGCTCCCTTCCTCCCCACCTGCCCCCGCAGCACCTCCTCAGCCTTCTCAGCAGCCCTCCTCCAGCAGAGGCAGGGAAGGGTTTTTTGCCCTATATTTTATTACCATTTAGAACCCTTTATCTTTCATTCTAATGTTGATTAATAGTGTAAAAGGAAAAAAAACTGAAGAGAGTTAAAAATGTAACCACAAACTCAGTAAGAAATTCACAACAAAAAACTGGGATGCTACCTAGAGCAGTCAAATCCCCAGCCTCCCCCAATCCTATCCACACTCAGCAAACAGGGAGACTGTGGAAATCCCAGCCCTTCCACAAGACAAAAGGCTTCCTTCCCCAGCACGCAGGCCCTCAGGGGACCAGAGGGAGCTTTCCGGATCTGGCAGGCTCCGAAGGAGGACAGAACCCCAGAAGGGAAGGAGAGGCTCTCTCAGACCCAGGCCAACCCCAGCTTAGGGTTGTGGCAGGGGTGGGGAGTAGCCATTGCTGGGAGCTCAGAACTGCCTGGCCTTCAGAAGGGAATGGAAGTGAACCGCTGGGAGAAACCCCAGGAAAGAACTATGATGCTCATTTATTTAAAGATGCAAAGACAAGGCCAAACTGCAGACTTAAGCCTAAAATTTGGGTTAGTTTTATCTGTTTTCATTTGAGTGAGGCAGACACCTGCAGTATAAGAGCCATGACTTCAGCATCACTCATCAGGACCCAAAGAAACGCTAAGTCACTGCCAAGTAACAGCTGCTCTAGACCTGTGTCCAGCATAGGAGCCACTAGCTATGCAGGTGGCTGGCTGAGCTCTTGAAATGTGTCTGGTCCAAACTGAGATGTGCTGTAGGTGTAAAATGCACAATGGAATTTGAAGACAACACAAAAAAAATGTAAAATATCTGTTTAGTTTAAAAAATACTGATTACAGGGGCCAGGCACGGTGGCTCACACCTGTAATCCCAGCACTTTGGGAGGCCGGGGCTGGCAGATCACCTAATGTCGGGAGTTCAAGACCAGCCTGACGAACATGGAGAAACCCCCGTCTCTACTAAATACAAAATTAACCGGGTGTGGTGGTGCATGCCTGTAATCCCAGATACTCGGGAGACTGAGGCAGGAGAATCGCTTGAACCTGGGAGCCGGAGGTTGTGGTGAGCCGAGATCGCACCATTGCACTCCAGCCTGGGTGACAAGAGCGAAACTTTGTCTTGAAAAAAATAAAAATAAAAAAATACCGATTACATGTTGAGATATTTTGGACATACTGGGTTATGTGTTATTAAAATTAATTTCGTGTGTGTCTCTTTACTTTTTTCATGGGGCTACTAGAAAATTTAAAATTACATACATGCCTTGCATTTGTGGCTCATATTACATCACTAGTGGACAGTGCTGCTCCAGAGCAATTGTTTAATGTTGTCAGTGGCATGTGAACCAGAGCAACTCCATCTTAAATAGGAGCTGGGTAAAAATGAGGCTGAGACCTACTGGGCTGCATTCCCAGGTGGTGAAGGCATTCTAAGTCACAGGATGAGATAGGAGGTCAGCACAAAATACAGGTCATAAAGACCTTGCTGATAAAAACAGATTGCAGTAAAGAAGCCAGCCAAAACAGCAAACCCAAGATGGTCAAGAGAGTAACCTCTGGTCTTCCTCACTGCTACGCTCTCACCAGCACCACAACAGTTTACAAATGCCATGGCAACGTCTAAAAAGGTTTAAAAAGGGGGCGGTATGAATAGCCCACCCCTTGTTTAGCATATCATCAAAAAATAACCATAAAAACGGGCAACCAGCAGCCCCCGAGGCTGCTCTATGGAGTAGCCATTCTTTTATTCCTTTACTTTCCTAATAAACTTGCTTTCATTTTACTCGATGGACATGCCCTGAATTCTTTCTTGCACAAGATCCAAGAACCCTTTCTTGGGGTCTGAATTGATAAATTTTCTAGTAACAATATTACCAGATATTTTCCCTGGCTTCTGACTCAGTAGGTTTGGGTTGAGACCCAGGAATTGCAGTTTAACAAGTGCCCCAGCTGACTCTTGTTATCAGGCAAACTTGAGGGACGGGCGTAAGGCAGAAGAGTTCCTCACCTGGACCTGAGGATGAGCTTCAGTTACTCCTGGAACTGACTTTCTCAATTTATGTGCAAAATTGCAAGCATGGGGCTCACCTGATAAAGTTTACAGTTTTCCTCAGAGTTTTCAAAGGATGACTTGGAAAATGCAAAGAAACACAGCTTACTAATTCAAGTCACATTGAAACCTCAACCATTCTTGTTCCTTTCTACTTCTAATTTAAATTTGGCCTTTAGTAAAGATTTTACATGGTTTAGGTATATGAGATAGGCCAAAACAAGCTCGCTCTTGGCTTCACAGATGAGAAAGCAAAAATTAAACACTACACATTCCATATGCATCTTCAATAGTAATGTATTCAATGTTTCCTGGAATGGCCAGAAATGCATAATCCATTCCTTTTTTATTCCCAGTAGTATCAGCACTCACAAATATACCCCATACCATCAAGCAAGAACAATGGTGGATTGTAATGACTGTGACAACCCAAGTCCCTCAGTACACACATGGATCTCAATTCCATGTCTTCCCACTTCAGTTTTTGGGCTTCTTATTCCTGGTCACAAAAGGTTATATGAATCTAATGACAGAGCCAGGGCGGGACTTTTTATTTTTATTTATTTTTAAGAGACAGGTTCTTGATCTGTCATCCAGGCTGGAGTGCAGTGGCACAAATCACAGCTCACTGCAGCCTTGACCTCCCGGGCTCAAGCAATCCCCTCACCTCAGCCTCCTGAGTGGCTGGGACTACAGGTGTGTGCCACCAGGCTGGGCTAATTTTTAAAACTTTTTTTTTATAGAGATAGGGTCTTACTATGTTGCCCAGGCTGGTTGCAAACTACTGGGCTCTAGTGGTCCTACCACCTTGTCCTCCCAAAATGCTGAGATTACAGGCCCAAGTAACCCCACCTGGTGGATTTTTAATTGAAACATAATGGGATACGTTTCAAGGTAGTGGAATATACACAGGGAATTAAGAGGCAGACTCCTGGTGGGAATTTAAAGGTAATACGAAAACCAAGGTGGCTTGCCAGTAAGCTGGGCAGAGCGAAGCAAGCCTCGGAAGTGGTGCTTGCTGGTGTACCTGGGTAACCTGGCAGTACAGCTTCATGAGCAAATCAGTAAGGAGGTTGTATTCTCCTTAAAATAAAAAGGCCAGCAGCAGTACTCTGTGATTCGAGTCCAAATGAGGAGCTGCAGGAGTCATCGGGCAAGAGCCCAGTCCCAATGAGGCTGTGAGTGGCTTCGCAGCCGGCCAGGAAACCTGTCAGAGGAGCTGTAATCAGACCAAACCGCAGGGAGTCACAGCCATGCAGCCACAAGGCCTGGCATTTCTTAGTAATTGCTGATTACATGGAATTAGTCACTAAGAGAATTGTCTGCATACGTGATTTCTCTCGTCCTCACCTTCCACTTACTTTTAACCCGTCAGGCTCTATCTCCACTGACGTGCATCACTGAGCTCACCAGTGATCTCCACGTTGCTGCATCCAGCGGTCCGGTCCCTTCTGTCCTTTTCTTACCTGCTTGCATCACCTGCAGGGCTGACCGCCTCTTTGCTCATGGCTTGCACAAGGCCTCCAGAGCCTGGATTTCATTCTGCTTCATTGGCTGCTCCCTTTCTATACTCCACTCCAAAATACTAGGTATTGTTTAGGACTTGGACCTGGCCTGTATTTTATCTTACCCTTTTCTCTAATGGACACCCTCCATTCCGTTTTCCTAAAAACTTCCACACTTATCTTCAGGCCTTTCCTTGGATCTCTGGACTTGTCTATTGGTGGCCTCTTAACTGGCATCTGTGATTTCACATGTCCAGAGGATTACTTCCCAAATGACCTCCAACAGCCACTCTCTCTCCTGTGTGGGCTAATGGCACCACCATTCACCTGGTTACTCATTGGGCTCAGATCTCCCTGTCAAGAGTTTTCTCACTGATAAAATTCTTGCAAAGGCGGTTTAAGTTACTTGGAGTCAGGCTTAACTCCTCCTCCCCTCATTCTCCACATCTGTTCAACAACAAACCCTATCTACCAAGTCTCATCCTGTCATTTATCACTACACCTAGCCAAGTGGTCATCACTTCTCACCTGGACAACCACGACAGCCTGCTAACCGGTTTCTCTGTCTCCGCCCCTGCATCCCTCTGCCCTGGTTTTCACACAGCATCCGGGTAACATTTCACATGACAGATCTGATCATGTTACTGCCCTTCAGTGCCTTTCACCTACACTTACAATAAACCCTGTGGTCTTGCCCGGACCTAAGGCCCTGCTTGACCTGAGCGCTGCTTGCTGGCCCTTTGGGCTGCTGGAATCACCCTTGCCCTGCTGGAATCCTGTAGGTCCTCAGCACACCCCTGCACAGCCAGGGCCTCTTCCGGATGTGCTTCTGCCTCTCTCCTCCTCATCTCAGCTTCAGTGTCACCTCCCAGAGAGGTGCAGCCTGACCACCTATCTAAACTCATGTCCCAGAGCTATGACATTCCCACACCTCGCCATTTCCTTCATATTGTTCATTGCGAACTACAGTTACTTTATTGGGAAAAAAAAAAAAAAAAGTCTTCACAGTGACTGTATCACATCATCCCCTTTCCTTCATGGTAATCACCACAATGTTTACTTATTTTTTAGAAAATCCAGGCAGCAGATAACAGCTGTCTCTAAGTCCTTTATAAGGATAGTCATTTAATTCCCACATAACGTTTGAAGTCAGTACTATAATGATTCTCATTTTTAAGGGTGAGGAATTTTTTTTTTTTTTGAGATGGAGTCTTGCTCTTTCGCCCTGTCTGGAGTGCAGTGGTGCGATCTTGGGCTCACCACAAACTCCAACCCCCAGGGTTCAAGTGATTCTCCTGCCTCAGCCTCCTGAGTAGCTGGGATTACAGGCGCCTGCCACCACGCCCAGCTAATTTTCGTATTTTTAGTAGAGACGGGGTTTCACCATGTTGGCCAGGCCGGTCTTGAATTCCTGATTTCAGGTGATCCACCTGCCTCGGCCTCCCAAAGTACTAGGATTACAGGCGTGAGCCACCGCACCTGGCCTACAGATGAGGAACTTAAGGTTAGTTAAGAGACCTGCCCCCAGCCAGTCACTTGCAGAACTGGGACTCCCACCTGGGATTCTGTCTGCAGAGCCTGTGCCCTTACACATCTCACTGAAGGAGCCTGCGATTCATAAAGGGAATACAGCAGAGTGCAAGATAAACAAGACCTCTGCTTAACAGCACAGCCCTGCAGAGCTAAGTCTCAAGTGTCCCCAGATAATGAGGTTCCGTAGGTATGTCTGTGGCTGTGTTTTGCCAGGAGGAGCAGCACAAGGACAACAGCAGTCTAATTTTTTTTTGCCCAGACTTTGCTACGAACATGTTTCTTGTCTAGGAAATCCATCTGGAGTTTTCACAGGCCTTGCCAGTGGCTGCTGTGTGTTCCAGAGCCCTCCACCACTCTCCCTTTATGAGGTCCCAGGTGAGGCCTACTTCTCTTTGAGCTTTCGGGATGTTGGGGGGATGACAGAAAAGTAAAATAAATCTCAATTACTCAAGCAACAACCCTCTCAATCCCTTGAGTGAGCCTCAGTCTTCACCCTCTGTGCTTCTAGGCACTTGGCTCTGGGGTTCAGCAGTTTATTTGCATGCTAATGAAGCCTTTGTATTCCATTAATGTCCTGCAGACCCATGTGCTTTTATGGAATTCTAAGCACAACTTCCATTGCTTGATTGCTTTTATAAATCAACCAAATATGAAGAATCAGCAAGTGCAAGTTTAAATAAAACAGCACCTTTTACAATAATGATCCTCCTAATGAACCAGTCAAGATTGTGCTGCTTGTTTGTTCAGTGGGGGCTCCCTTTTAAAAAGCACCCCACCCAGTTCCCTTTTCATTTTATCCCACTTTTTATGTGGCTCAAAAACAGTATTCATCCACAGTTGCTGAAACAGGGGTCAACTAGTGTCATCCTTTTTCCATTCATGGACAAATGTTGGTTCCTGCAAGTCTGGAAGTTTTCTACAGTTGGGTGGATGGTTTTGAACTTGGACATGGATTTGAACTTTGAGGAGTCTTGCTGGCTTTTTCTAAGGCGCTGCTAACAGTCAAGGGCTCTGTGGGCCACTGACGGGTAGAGCGGTTAGGGCCCAGCACAGTGGCTCACGCCTGTAATCCCAGCATTCTGCGAGGCTGAGGTGGGTGGATCACTTGAGCCTAGGAGTTTGAGACCAGCCTGGGCAACATGGTGAAATCCTGTCTCTACTAAAAATACAAAAATTAGCCAGGCGTGGTGGTGTGCGCCTGTAGTCCTAGCTACTTGGGAGGCTGAGGTAGGAGGACCACTTGAGCCTGGGGAGGTTGAGACTACAGAGAGCTGTGATTGTGCCACTATACTCCAGCCTGGATGACAGAGTGAGACCCTGTCTCAAAAAAGTACCACAGAAGTCTCAGAGAATAGAAGGAAGATGCATGGTGGAGGTGACTGAAGGAAGCTTCAGGAAAGTGAGCATTCTGATTGGAAAGGATGAGGGAGAATCAAGGATAAAGCAAAGGGTGTGCTCTTGGAAAAGATGAATTGTCCAGAGGGGCTGGACTACAGATCAAGCATGGGGAAACATTTGAAATATGGGCTAGGAAGTTAAGTTAGGGACCTACGGACAATCTTGAGTGCCAAGGCACTGAAGGTGTTTATGCAGAGCATCGTAATCTGAAGTATGTTTTAAGGTGTTCTGGCAGCAGAATGGAACTGCAGAATGGCCCATCAGGACACTACTCTGGAGCTCTGAGGGTCAGGGCCATGGAAAGGAATGCAAGGGATTTTAAGGAAATATGACCTGCTGACGAGAGGTAGGGAGGGGAGACTTACAAGTTATAATCCTGGATCATTAGGAGAAGGGGATTTTTAACATAAATAGGAATTCTTCAAAGGGCAGGAAGAAACAGAATCGTTTTGGATGTGCTGTTTTGAGGCTCTAGCATATTTGGGTGGAGATGTCTAGTGGGCGTGAGGCTGAGATAAGTTAGGGACCATTTAGAAGGAACAGCTGAAGACATCAGAGTTGGAGTCATATACTTGGCTGAGTAAGCCATGACCCCTGGCCTTAAAAGGACTCTCTTTCTGTGGGGGGACTGAGAGGCAAGGAGGGAGTTGGGGGTAGAACCAGGCACATTAAGAAACGAGCAATGAAGTGTTCTATGAGAGAAGGAAATTCATGGTGCATAGGAACCAAAAAATAAGTGGGAGACGGTGTCATTTCTGCTGGGAGGTGGAGGAAGGGACCATCCGGATCCATTTTACAGATAGGTTGAAGTCACACTGATGTGAATGTTTGGGGAATGCGGTTGGGTGGGGCCGGGGTAAAAGCAGCTGCAAAAGTGAAGCCCCAGAGGCGCAGAAGAGGAAGAGCAGTCGTGCGGCAGTGTGGGTAGGCGGGTGTGGGTAGGCGGAGGCATGGGTAAGGGGTGAGCATGGAAAACAGCCCAGGCGAGATCACACAACTGACCAAGGAGCTTGGACACACTCAGAGCCACGGGAGGTTGTCAGTGATGGGTACCATCGGCAGAATACTAAAATGGCCCCAAGATGTTTGCCTTCTAGTGTACACACACTTCCCCTAGTTATTTCATCAAACCCTAAGCTAGTTGCTGCTGTGAAGGAATTTTCCAGATGTAATTAAGGTCCCCCAGCTAACCTTAAGATAAGGAGATGTTTTTCTGAGTGGACCTGACCTGATTAGGTGAGCCTATAACAGGGTCTGGGCTCTTTCTGGAAAGCGAGTCAGAGCATGGGAGGGATTTGTCCGAGGGAGGTTCTCACTGCTGGCTTTGCAGATGGAGGGGCCACGCCAAAGGAGTGTGAGGGCTCTAGGAGCTGACAGTCCCCACACCAACAGAATTGTTTGGAGAGAACACAGCCCCACATGACACTTCAACTGCAGCCCTGCAAGACGCCAGGTGGAGAAGCCAGTCACGCTGTGCCCAGACTGCTGACGCACAGAATCTGCAAGCTAATAACGGGTGCTGTTTTAAGCCACATTTATGATGATTTGTTGCACAACGACAGAAAACTATTACAGGGTAACCATCAGATTCACATCCTGTAAGGTTACTCTTGGACCCTGAAAGATTTCTCTCCTTGTATTGGATTATTCTTAGGAGCACACGAGCCTGCTCTGGTGACTCCTCCTCCTCCTCCTTTTCAGAAGATGCAGGGTCTCACTGTGCTGCCCAGGCTGGAGCAATCCTCCTGCCTTAGTCTCCCAAATGGCGGGACTATAGGCATGCGTCACTGCGCCAAGCTGTGCCTTCTTAAAAAAGCTCCTTGATAGTTCTGCTGCTTGCACAGCGAAGGTCCTCAAACCACTTGTCTTCACTTCCTGCCTCTCCTCTTCTTAACCCGCCCCCATCTTGATGTGCTTGGCCTTCTTTCTTTTCTCACTTCTGAGCCTCCCTTGCTGGTAGATGTTTCAAGTCTCCCACCAGGAGTTTCCCCATCCGAGTGACCTGCACAGTGGCTGTCCATGGCCAAGCACGATGGGGGAAATTCCCACTCTGTCTCTGTGAACCCTGGGACTCTGCCTCCTGTGTCCGCCCCTTCCTCTGTGGTGACTTCCACAGATCTGGTCTCTTGTGATCACACTGACCAGACAGGGCCCTCCTGCCACTGGATGTATCCTGACAGGGCTCTGGCACACAGCTCTGTTTTCCAGCAGCGGCAGCTTGCCTGCTTGTTATTCAGCAGAGAGGAAAGGAAGCCCTCCTCTGGTGGATGGGTCAGGGACATCCTGTCCCTGGACAGAACGGCCACTATGATTTGTCGATTGTCTTAACGTGGCATTTTACAGAACCATCTGGCAAACATGCAGACACAGGTGGCATATCCCAGTTCCCTGGAGGGCTGGGCGCAGCCCCTGGAGGGTCTGTGACTAAATGACTGCAGCTCCTGGAGGGCAGGGCACGGACTCCTGCAGGCAGTGTGTGGGGCTCGCCCCACCCTGCTCCCGGGTAGAGTGAAAGGCGAATGCCTGTGAGGCAGCACCAGGCGCTGCTCCTCGCCATGGCACAGGCGATGTACCATGGTGAGGAGCAGCACACCTACTTCCTGCCTCCTAGCAATGAGGAAGCACTGATCCTTACTTTAAAAATATATTTTACTTATTTATTTTTTAAAGACGGGGTCTCACTATGTTGCCCAGGCTGGATTTGAACTGGCCTCAAGGGATGCTCCTGCCTCGGCCTTGCCAGTCGCTGGAACTCCAGGTGTATGCCACAGCACCTGGCTCAGATCCTTACCTTTTTATCCGCTGACTTAGGCTAACATATGCCATTGCTTCCCAGCTCTGTGTGTTGAAGGAAGTCCGCCTCCTGCCATGGTACCTCATTTGCCTTCTGCACTGACAGACTAAGACGTGGCTCTTTACTGGCGGCACAGAGGTTTCTCACTGCCCAGATCAGCCACACAGCAGGTAGAGTCTTCGGACAAATGAGTGGGTTCAGCTCTCTTATCTGCAAGCAAGCCCAATGCTGCCAGCACATGTGGGGTGCAAGGGGTCCCCACAGAGAATGTAGAAACATGCAGACTTCCCTACCGCCTCACTGTGTGACCTTGAGTGTGACCCTGAGAGATCCCTCAACCTTGCTGTCCCAGTCCCCACCCCGGGATCACATGAAGAGCAGCACCTGCTCCCGGCTGCCTCCCAAGAATATGACAGAGATGAACTAGTCTGCTCCTCTTAGCTGTGCTCGGGTCCCGAGGGCAGGCTGCACAAGCACCATGTGAGTACAAAAAAGTCATTTCTGAAGATTCCCTTATTTAGCTGCCTTTTTATAGATCACTTCCTTGGTGGAAAGATCAGTCAAATTTTACTAGGACCAAGGCTGAGAGGCAGATGTGAGGAGGAGAAGGCTTTTACAGCACACAGGCTGAATGGACAAGAGTGAAAACAAGATACCCTGGTAAGAAAACATCTCGTGTGCCAGACTGGAAACCTGGTCATCCAGATGGGGTTTTATGGCAATACCAGAGCCAACAAACTGCAATCAGTGTTCACCGAAGTCGGGGGAACGAAATCAGACCAGATGGAAGTTATACATACAGTAAAGGTGGGGTGGCATGGAGCCCTGGTTTTGTTCCAAACAGAAGAAAGTTAGGAGAAGACACACTGAAAGAGCTAGAGTTGGGTGACAAGGGCCGGCCAGGTAAGGGGAGGTTGGGTTGGGGACAATATCATGACCCAGAACCAGTGACTGAAGTGTCACAGGGCACATTCCCCGGGATGGCTGCTTCTCCTTAAGGACAGCCCATGGCTTAGCCTCTTCCTCCTCCCTTAGCGACACCTGATCTTTTCAGTCTGGATGCCTGCGCCCACAGGTTTGGTGTCTGGCAGCATCCTTTTTTCAAGGGAGAAATACTGCTGAAAATGCTAGTAAGACTCCCCCAGCTGACCTCAACCATGAGCTCGGCTGTGATTTAATACCTTCAAAAAAGGTGTTCGTTTCCATTTGATTTTTTAAAATAAAAACCTCAGGAATCATTTCATCAAAGTATATAATGGAAATCCAAACTGCAGCCCTGAGGTGTGTATATTGTAACCCCTCATGAAGTGATGACCCTAGTTTCTAAGCTATATTTACAGTATCATTATGTTATTTCCCTTTTTCCTTTACCTCTGTAAGTTTGTTCTTGGCTCCATTCATCTGGGTCTTGATTAGAAATCCATGCTAACCAACTTAAGGCGGGTTATTGGAAATCCATCGTGACTGACAGAATAAATGAAGTCTCTTTATGTTTAGTCAGCACAACCTGCATCTTCTTTGTGCCAGCAAAGGCCTCTGAGGTTTGGGGAATTTGAAAAACTTAGGGGCTTAGCTTACAGATACAACATCCAAATGGCTCCCATTGGAAACAGGGAGTGGATTTCCATCCCCTGTTTCTGGCACAGTTAAGTCACTAGGATTTGTTGAGGGCATTTTTCTAAGCAGCTTTTCTCTTCCTGCCCCAAGCAGAGCAATTACCATTTAACTACACGTCCAGAGGCTCTGGCAGAGTAAAAACTGAGCTATTACAACTTGGAAGGAAAGACAAAAAGTGACAGTCAATCAGGAAGGTAGTGAAGTTCAGTGAAGTTCCCCACAAGGCAACCTTCCATCCACCATCAGCTTGGAGGCCATTCTATAAACAGGCCCGCTGGATCAAGTTAGCTGACTGAAAATACACAGTAGCCTTCCCCTCCCACCCTAAATACCCAGAAATGACAGGAAAGACATTTTTTAAAACCTCTGAGCATCTTAGAAAGGAGTGCTCTTTGTATGTCAGAAATCATGCGCAATCAAAAAAAATGGAAGGCAGATGTTTTCTTCTTCCTGAAAAGAAAACCACAACTCAAAATGCATGCAGAAAAATACTCTGCAAAAGAAAGAAGGGGATTCAGAGGTGCTCCAACCAGAGGTGTTGGCTACCAGAACAGGAGCGGACCAGATGCTTGGGTCAGATACGCAGACTAGAGGGGCTGTTATTAGCCAGGAGACACAGAAAGCCCAGGAGACAGCTTCTGATACGACCCAGCTGACAGCACTTTGAAGGACCTGGCTACATTTTCTGGGTGGCAGGCTGTAATAAGTAGAAGCAGAACTCTCAAACAGGACGGCTGGGCATGGTGGCTCATGCCTGTAATCATAGCACATTGTGAGGCTGAGGCAAGTGGATCACCTGAGGTCAGGAGCTCAAGACCAGCCTGGCCAACATGGTGAAACTCCGTCTCTACTAAAAATACAAAAAATTAGCCAGGCGTGGTGGCGCATGCCTGTAGTCCCAGCTAACTAGGGAGGCTGAGGCAGGAGAATTGCTTGAACCTGGGAGACAGAGGTTGCAGTGAGCCGAGATCACACCACTGCACTCCAGCCTGGGCGACAGAGGGAGACTCTGTCTCAAAAAACAAACAACAACAAAAAACAAAAACAAATCTCAAACAGGTGACCTAGGAATTTAAAATACGAGAATGAACACACAAAGAAGAACCACTAAATATTTAAAGAAGCAAACACCAAGAAAGAGTCACAAAACTCAACTATGAAAAGAATTACATGTGAAGTAACAGAATTAATACAGCAGACAAAAAAGATGAAGGAATTTAAGGGCCGGGCATGGTAGTGCATGCCTTTAATCCCAACATTTTGGGAGGCCAAGACGGGAAGATCACTTGAGCCCAGGAGTTTGAGACCAGCCTGGGCAACATAAGGAGACCCTGTCTCAAAAAAAAAAAAAAAAAAAAATTAGCCAGGTGTGGGGGCATGCACCTGTGGTCCTAGCAATACTTGGGAGGCTGGGGTGGGAGGATCACTTGAGCCTGGGAGATTGAGGCTGCAGTGAGCTGTGATTGCATCACTGCACTCCAGCCTGGGCAACAGAGAAAGACCCTCTCCCAAAAAAAAAAATAAAATAAAAAAAATTTAAGCATTATAAAAATCCTCAAAGAGATGGCATATCACTAAAAAAGAGATGACAGATTTAATCACCAAAATAAAAAACTCAACATATAGCTCAACATATAGGTCAAACATCACAAGGAACCTAACTAAAGAATAAATTAGTGAACTGGAAAATTGAGCCAAAAAAATCTCTCTCTCCAGAACTGCAACTATGCGACAGGGCAGCCACTAGCCACATGTGGCTCTTGAGTACTTGAAATGTCTGAAGTTGAGATATGCTGAGGTGTAAAATACATACCAGGTTTTGAAAACTTAGTTAAAAAAAGATAAAAGATTTCATTAGTAGTTTTAGAAAATATTGACTATATGTTAAAATAATTTAGACATACTGTGTTAAATAAAACGTTACTAAAATGAATTTCAGCTGTCTTTGTTCCTTTTAATGTGGCTACTGGAAAATTTAAAATTACATATGTGGTTCACATTACATTTCTACTGGACAATGCTGCTCTAGAACCCAGAGCCAAAGGAGTGATGGAAAGTAGGTATGAAAAGTGAAGATGCGGAAGACAGAGCTGGATGAATCAGCATCTGTTTCTCCTTGTAGAAGGAGATAAAGAATTGCGGGGCGGTGACGGGAAAGAAACACTGAAATAATAGAGGAAAATTTCCCAGAACTAAAGAAATACCCAAGGCTTTTTCCTGCTACCAATGCTGAAGGAGAGTATTCCTGCTGAAGTTGGAAACAAGGTAAGAGTGCTGTTTTCACTTCACTAGTTAACACTGTCCCGAAGTTTCTAGCCAATGCAACAATATAGCAGAAAAGGAAAGGAAGAGGCATTTTCTTATTCACAGCGATGACTGCCTAAGTGCTGTCTCTTAAGTGCTCTCTCTTCTCACTGTTTTGAAAGGCCTGGCACCAACAGGCCTTCTCCATTTCTGGCTTCCAAAACATGGGTAAAGCGGAACACATCAGCACCTTCTCCTTTCAGGAGCTGCCAAGAGAACTCAGAACAAAGCCTCCATGCCAAGGATAAACACAGGTTGGGGTGGGGAAAGTGCTTACCGACGGATGGCGTTGGTGAACTCCGCAGCCAGCTCACTCTCGCTGCATGTTGTCCTGAGTTCAGCTAGGGACAGAGCTGGGGAGGCAGCATCGGCACACTCCTGATAACAGCAAACACATTCCAGTTAGACTCCAATCCAAGCCGGACAGCAAGCACATTCCTGTCAAGCTCGAATCCAAGCTGGCAGCACCCTGGAAATCTGTGGCAGAGCGCGGTAGGTGGCTTGTGCAGTGATGGCAGCAGGGTGGGTGCCGGGTGGCACCCTCAGATCATGCTAAAGGGGAAAATGTGGCAGCAAGCCAAACAGCCCCTTCTGCTCCCAGACCGCTGGTTCCTTTTGCAGGCTGGCCAGCATGGTGGGGATGACACCCAGCATGCTCTGAGCGCACACCGATGCCAGGCACTGGTCTACGCACGCCACAGGCATTCAATCATTTAATCACCACAAATACTCTCTGAGGCAGGAACTGTCATTATCTCCATTTTACCAAGGAGGAAATGAAGGCACAGGGGAGTTATGCTGCCCAGACACCAGCGAGGAAATGGGGGAACCAGGAGTCAAACCCAAGCTGTGTGGCCCCAGATCAATCTCTTGACCACTAGGTAAAGCCTCTCGTAATCATGTAAGACAAGTGAGAAACAGCCGTGAATATCCCTGGTGCCCCATCCCACGTCTCCCTGGGAGAAAAGCAATCTCTTTTAGATTTAGGAGCTTTACTGGGTTCAGTGTAATCATCAAGAAAACCCAGCAAAGGAGGAGGAAAACAGAAGTGCACCCCACCCCATGGATGAGCATTAGACAGGGACCTTGACATCATCTAAAGCAAACCCTCCCGCCCTGCAGATGAGGAAACTCAAGAGCCAGAGCTCCAAATCCTAGAGCTAAGACTATTCAAAGCAGTGACTGTGCCTGAGTGCTCTACAGTCCATGCACACAGAGGGCAGCAGCCTCCCTACATAGTAACGTGGCCGGGGGAAGGCATTCAGCGGACGATCTCTCAACGGACACGAGGAGCTGGCGAGCTACAGGCCTGAGAATAAACAGCTTGCGATCTGTTGCAGGAGATGGAATGTAAACAGAATTTTTTATTTTTTTTTAAATGTGAGATGGAGTTTTGCTCGTTGCCCAGGCTGGAGTGCAATGGCGCGATCTCAGCTCACTGCAACCTCCACCTTCCAGGTTCAAGCAATTCTCCTGCCTGAGCCTCCCAAGTAGCTGGGATTACAGGCACATGCCATCATGCCTGGCTAATTTTGTATTTTTAGTAGAGACGGAGTTTCTCCATGTTGGTCAGGCTGGTCTCGAACTCCCAACCTCAGGTGATCCAGCCACCTCAGTCTTCCAAAGTGCTGGATCATACCGCACCTGGCCGTAAACAGGAAATGTTATAAGATGTGAGCTACAGAGAGGCACGGATTCAGTGCTGGAAGTCCAGGCACATGGTCTCCCCAGGCAGTTCCTTGGCAGTGGCACTGCCAACACCTGAGTGCTCTTCCCTCTGCCATGCCCTCTGCCTGGGCCGTCTTCCACCTCCTGTCCACCTACCTGTGCTCAGAGACCCAAGTCCCCTGTCTACCCTTGGAATATGTTGATATTCCCACAATATCCTCACTGTTTGTATATCCATTCCCATTTGATGTTAACATTTCATGAGACTCCTTCAAGACAGGGACTGCTCTGTCTCATCCATGGTGCCTCTCTCTGAATATACTTGGCAGTATCTAGTGTACACAGACAAGAATTTCAAAAACCTAATACAACTTGGATAAGATTTGGAATCCAGCTGTGCTAGCTGGAGGGAAGTTTTTTAAAGAAGCATAAGCACCCACCCGGTGGAGCAAGAAAAAATGTTCGAGACCCAAATGTGGCCCACCAGCTGCTTTTGATGACCCACAGGATAAGAATGGTTTTCCTATTTTTAAACTCATTTAAAAAAGTCAAAAGAAGAGTATTTTGTGACAGGTAGAAATTACATGAAATTCAAATGTCAGCATCCATACATAAAGTGTTCCTAGAGGCCAGGCATGGTGGCTCACGCCTGTAATCCCAGCATTTTGGGAGGCTGAGGCAGATGGATCACTTGAGGTCTCGAGTTTGAGACCAGCCTGACCAACATGGTGAAACCCTATCTCTACTAAAAATACAAAATTACCCAGGCATGGTGGCGCACACCAGTAGTCCTGGATACTTGGGAGGCTGAGGCAGGAGAGTCACTTGAACCCGGTAGGTGGAGGCTGTAGTGAGCCAAGATCGCACCATTGCACTCCAGCCTGGGCAACAAGAGTGAGACTCCACCTCAAAAAAAATAAAAATAAAATAAAATAAAAATAAATAAATAAATAATTAAAGTGTTACTAGAACACAGCCATGGCCACTGGTCTCCCTGTTGCCTCTGCTTTTGCGCTAGCATTGGACAGTAGCAAAGCTGAGTGGCTGCAGCCACACCCAAGCGACCCACAAGCCCTGCAACATTTACTGTGTGACCCTCCACAGAAAAGTGCTGACCCCTCCTTGAGACGCTCGCCTCATCCAGCAACAGGTAAGCCCAGAGGAACAGCCCAGATGGGAGATTTTATTCAAACAGTAAATGGATCTAGTATTTGAAAGGCAAGATAATCAGCTCACTCTTACTTCTTTACCTGAAAAACAGAATGTACTCTTATAAAGGTTCTTACTGTAGTGTTAAAAAAAAAATCATCTGGCCTTTTCCATCAGAGAAATTTTCTTTCTTGCTTTCTTTTTTTTTTTTTTTTTGAGCCAGGCTGCGGTGCAGTGGCGCAATCTTGGGTCATTGCAACCTCCACCTCCCAGGTTCAAGCAGTTCTTGTGCCTCAGTCTCCCAAGTAGCTGGGATTACAGGTGCCCACCACCATGCCCAGCTAATTTTTGTATTTTTAGTAGAGATGGGGTTTCACCATGTTGGTCATGCTGGGCTTGAACTCCTGACCTCAAGTGATCCACCCGCCTAGGGCTCCCAAAGTACTGGAATTATAGGCATGAGCCACCGCGTCCGGCCAAATTTCCTTACTTTGAAGCCACTCCACATAACAGTGTTTCACCCAGTCAAAATAAATATGAGGAACTAGGGGAAAATGCTCAGTTCATGGGCCTTCTGGCAAGAACCTGGTAACTCCATTTCCACCACACCCTAAGAACACACACAAACACTAATGTTCTGTCTCTTCGGCTCTGTCCCTAACTGACTGCTAGCAAACTCAAAAGGCAAAAAAAAAAAAAAAAAAAAAAAAAAAAGAGATTTTGAAGGTGTTTGTATGGAACAGAAAACCTCATCTTCCCGAGCCCCAGATACTTCCATGTGAACCCAGATACAGCACTGCGTGGCTGCACAGTCTGACTCACCTCCCCCAGCCTTGGGCAGATGGCTTCATAGTGCACTTGGCATAGTGACTTCTCTAAAGCCCAAACTGTATCACATCACCCCTTGCTGAGGACCCTTCCATGATTCCGCACGGTCCTCAAGATAACTGCAGCCAGTGCATCAACTCCACTCCCCTCCAGGCCGTTGCACATGCTGTCCCATCAGCCTAAGGGCACCTCTTCTCTCCCCTGGCCCTCCACCTGCCCCTCTTCAACAGGCTACCTCCCACTCTCCACTGGGGTTCAGCTCAGAAGTTCGTTTCTTCCAGAAAACCTGTCCTGAATCTCCAAAGTGGACATTTGTGTCTGGCTTGTGTCCTCCCATGATGCCAATAATTGATCCTTGCACTGGGGACATTCTCTCATTGCTCTGTGATCATCTGTTTGCCCACCAGTCTCCCCCTAAGAATGTTAATTCCTGGAGGAGAGACTTTGCCTGTCTACCACAGAGCTGCCTCTAGCACCCTGCCTTGGTCTTGGCATGCTGTGAGTGCCAAATCACATTTATCAACTAAATGGATAAATAAAAAACAGCCAGGGTCTTGGGAGGGCTGGCCTGGCCGGGTGCCACAGCTGTGTCCTGCCTTGGCTCCTCAGCAAGTGGGAGGTAGGGAAAGGTGTAGCTGTGGTCATTTGTGAATCATACTTCAGAGTTCTCAACTACATAGGGAGTGACAATTCACTGTCACATGACATCAGCACTGTTCCTTCTTTCCCAGGTACATGGCTCTCCTGGAGACGATCCTGCACTTGTGCTATGAGAAGCCGCTTATTAGATTAGCAAGTTGGCATATGTCTGCGAGTCCTGGGTCTGAAACAAATGGGGGTCAAGAGAAGCTTGCATTTATTAGGAATAGAAAAATATGATGCACAGAATATAGAGGACCCTTGGACAAGGGATATAATTCTTTAGAGTCCACAGTTATTTTTTTCCAATGCAGTATTTGGAAAATTCTGAGATACAGGATAATGGAATGAACTTGGATTCCAGAAAAAAACACCTAGGGGCTGATAAGAGAGTGAGTTTGCAAAATTCTATCACCAGACAGCCCACTTTCAGATGATGGAGACTTCGTAACCCAAAGCTTCCTTCCTCCTCCTCTGCCGGCAGGCTGCTTCCTGCTTACCACCCTGTGACAGCAGCAATGCCAGCAGGAAGGAGTCAAGGAGGAAATGCAGTGGAAGGAAGAGAGCCCGTTAGTGCATCTGGGCTAAGTCCCAACTCTGCCATTTCTCAGCTGTGAGACTCCTGACTTCTGTGAGCCTGATTTCTCTCATGTAAATGGGGATAACGTTCTTTCCTCAGACCTGTGAGACTTAAGGGTGACAATAAATGCAACCATTGGTACAGAAGTACTGCAGCTCCCCCTTCACTGTGGTTTTGCTTTCTGAGGTTTCAGTTACTCAGGGTCAACTATGGTCTGAAAATATTAAATGGGAAATTCTAGAAATAATAAGTTTTAAATTGTGCACCATTCTGAGCAGCGTGATGAAACTTGGCACTATCCTGCGCCATCCCACCTGAGCTACAAATCATTCCTTAGTCCAGCATAGCCACAGTGCAGACACTCCCCACCCATCTGTCATTTAGTAGCTGTCTCGGTTATCAGATCGACTGTCAGTGTCACACTGCTTGTGTTCAAGTAACCCTTATGTCATATAATAATAGCCCCAAAGTGCAACAGTAATGATGCTGACATATTGTTATAATTATTCTATTAATATTTTATTAGTTGTTATTAATCTCTTACTGTGCCTAATTTATAAATTAAACTTCATCACAGGTATGTATATATAGGGGAAAACGCAGAATATATAAGGGTTCAGTATTATCTGTGGTTTCAGGCATCCATGGGGGATTTTGGATCGCATCCCCTGTGGATAAAGGGGGCATTATTGTACCAATAAACCAACAAATGAGGGCTGCCGTGTGACAGAGGATTACATGAAGGAGGTGAGACCAATATCAGTGGACGGCTGCAGAGATCACCCCTCTGATGTGACTGTGATATGTGAAAAGGTTTCAGCTACTATATAAAGTGAGATTTGGTATTTCTAAAATATAGATTGGTTTCGTTACACTCAAAATGTCACCTTCTTAGATACCTACGAATGGCCTGCAGTTCCTATGCAAATACAAGAACTGAGGCAGCAGGGTGGTGAGGTGTGGCCAGTGGTCACTGGGCAGTCAGGGAGGCCTGAGCCTAAGGATGTCCCCAAGCCACTCCGGCCCTACCTTGCTGGGTTTGTCTTTGCCACCACTGCTAGTGGAGCTAAGGGACCGCATCCGCTGCTCCTTCTGCTCCTCCACCTCGGACTTCAGGTGCTCAATGTGCACCAGGTAGGCCTGCTCCTGGGCCTCCCGCGTGCTCAGCTTCAGCTCCAGGGCCTTCTTCTCTTTCTCCAGTAGATAGAGCTGGGCCTTCAGCTCGGCCATCTCCTCCTACAGAGCAAGGAACACAGAGCACATGAGGCACCCACGATCTGAGAGCAGGGCTGGCTGCTGCCAAGTGGGTGGGTGGGGGGTCCCCGGCTATGACCCACAGGCCCGCGGTACAGTTATCACTTTGAAGTTGGCAGTAAGATGAGTGGGAGGAGACATGGCACCTGTCACCACACTTCTGAAGGAATGACGTGTGGATAAGGCCATGCACTTTGTCAGTCTATGGACTAGACCTGAGACAAAAGGGTAGAAGTTACAGGCAAGTCGATTGTGGTTCAATATAAGAAAAACCTTTCTAACAAATAGAGCCCCCACACAGGCACATGGGCCTCAATGGAAATCCATTCTCTGGTCTGCAGAGACTGAGCTGCACCTGCCAGAGGCTGTAAAGTCACCTATCCATGGAAGACCTCTTCTGGCCAAGTCCCTTCCAATTCCCATTTTGGTTTCCACAGCACCAACCACATATTTAACCATTCCCACGGCACCTTTGTTGCCCCATAGCTGGGCCAGGCAGGCAGCAAATGCCTGCAGCAGCATCAACCTCTGGCTCTTGCCTACTTCTCAGGGCCCAGATGAAATAAACAGAAACAGCATCCCTCACAGGTGACTGCGCACCAGACAACTTCTAAAAGTATCCTAAGCACTCAAATGAGAGCAACGAGTGGAGAGTAAGAAGTGAATCCAAAATAGGACAGTGCCATCCTGGGACCAGGAGCCAATAACAATGACAGCCACTAGCCTTTACTGAGCATGTGGCACCGTGCTAAGTGTTCACATGACATGGCTCATTTCATCTTCCCAACCTGGGGTAGGTATTGTGACTATCTCCATTGACAGATGGGAAACTGAGGCACACAGAGGGAAATTCCCCTGCCCATGGCTACTGGGTAAGCTGTGGAGCCAGAGATTGCAGCTGAGCTGTCTAGCTCAGAGTTATACCGCCTCCCTCCTTTTCAAGGTGAGCCCATGCATGATTCTTGTCCCTACACTTCTGATGGAGGGTGACTCCACCAGCCCACGGCCACCAGGTACAGCCTTCCCAGCCCACCTTGAGACGAACTCACCTGAGGTTAGTTCAGGTTCTGGCCACTCCTGAAGTGACCCTTCTGAGGTAATTAGTCACAGGCCTGGTGCACTCTCCTGGGTAAGTTGGACTGGTGGGTAGATGTTTTCACTCTCCAGTGTGGGGAAATAGCTAGAGGGCACCCCTCAAGAGGGACATTAGTCAATGTGCTCAGTAAACTACTCAGAACACACCAACCTTCTTTTCTCTAAATATCAGACATAAATGTCAGAATGAAAGTTATGCCATGCCCAGAACCTTCGGATCTTTTGCCATTGGAAGCAGGATTCTGAAGGTTGCGGCAACACTGCATACTGAGCTCATGCGATGGTCGCTTCCAGAACAAACATATAAGTGCATGCTTGAAAGAAGAAAAGAGAAACCCATGAGTGCCAGAAATGAAGCGGGAACTCTGCCAGAGGGAACGGCAAGGAGGGCACACGCTGGCCAGCAAGGCGCCAGACCATCCTCGGGCCCTCCACCTGGGGGCTTAGTGTTACCCAAGGCCAGGGCGTGGCCTCTGAGGCACAGAGCCACAGCTCAGACCCCTACGGGAGCAGGATTCTCAATAGGCTGCCCAGAATAAGACACTAGAAAACTTCCTTTCTGGAGATGTGGCAAGTAAACTTGTCATCTCTCAGGCTCTGGGTGGGAAAAGAAAATCTCTTTCGAGGAATTAAACCTCATGCTCGCATCATGTGTAGGTGTGGTATAGGAATCCTGAGCCAAGAACCTAACAAAAACCAGTCCTCAACCTCAGAAACTGATGAGTCCCAACAGATCTAAACATAGAACCACTCTGTAGGGACATCTGCAACCCAGGATCCACAGGGCCTCACAGAAGATGTTTCCACGGAGGATGAGCTGGTGCTTGCATTCTCTCCCCCTGCACCCACCACTGAGGAAATGAGGATGAATCAGCACAGATGCAAAAAGGAAGAATCAGCATTTACAAGAAGCAGAAATAACAACGTGGAAAAGTAGAAAACAAAGATTTAAAACAAAGAGATATAGGAGTCATAATGAAGGGATAATGCGTTCTAAAAGGAAGAGAAGGCCAGGCCTGGTGCCTCATACCTATAATCCCAGCACTTTGGGAGGCTGAGGTGCGTGGATGACTTGAGCCCAGGAGTTTGAGACTGGCCTGGGCAACAGAGTGAGACCCTGTTTCTACAAAAAAAAAAAAAAACTTAAAAAATCAGCTGGGTAGGGCAGTGCATTCCTGTAGTCCCAACTACTCGGGAGGCTGAGGCAGAAGGATCACTTCCAGCCTCAGGGTGAGGCTATAGTGAGCCATGACTGCATCACTGCACTCCAGCCTGGGCAATACAATGAGACCCTGTTTCAAAACAACAAACAAACAACAACAAAAAGAAGAATGGACTTGAAAAGGAGCCAAGCAGATCATCCAGAAACAAAAGGTATTACAAAAACAGAAACTTGAATTTCTCAGCAGTTGGATCCTAGAAAATGGTGAAAATCCAACATAACCTGCTGGATAATGGATTTGGTATGGGTGAGCACACATCCTGAAGCAGACTGGGAGGGACTCAGAGGAAAAGGAGATGACTCTGATATTTGGCCTTCAAGAAAGTCACAGGGAACCAAGCCAGAATGCTAGTAATGGCTGCCCTGGATAAAATTTCTAAGATCAGTACACATTTTATTTTCAAGTGGCAAAGGGAGTATTAGAACTTTTATTCCAACAAAAATATCTTTCTTGGCTAGAATACCAGTAAATTTATCACCCTACATATTGGCCAATTTTAAAAAGGAAATCCTTAGTCTTTGGCCAAAAGAAACACAATGTTTGGAATAAATGATGTAAGGGGTGCCTCAGCGCTTGTGCCACAGGGTGCAAGAGTCTGCAAACAGGGCTCCCAGTTGGATGATGGACCCAAGGCCGGCTCATAGGCAACGACAGGTGGAATCAGCCAAAGCAGCGTGAGGATTCTCCAGAGAGAGGCTGGGATGGGAGCTGGGTGGCTGGATGAAGATGAGCCAGTTTGGAAATCACAGGGGTGGGGGTGGGAGGTGAGATTCTTGCATCTGTTACCACTGCCTAGTGTCTTCCCAAACTTCACCCAAATTCTAGCTCAAGAAGCTCCCAAGGACAGGGCTGTGCTGAGTGAGTCACCCCTGAGGGTGTCAGGATGGCTGCTGCCGCCAGCTCCCCTCTACTCTACAGAGATGGTGTGACCAGGGGGTTGTTTTTCTCCTGCTGAAGACAGTACTGATCCCAAAAGGAGCCATTAACTCAGCACTGCCATGACCCGCTCTGGCTTGCTAGACTCCAGTTCCTGACCATGACCTGGCTTCTGCCAGAGAACAACCCCCACCCCCCCCGATCTTCACTTCTGGGAGCTACGGGCATGGCAGAATCTGAGGCCGTGCAAATTCAGGCCTTTGCTCACAGGAGAGTGGCATGTGGAAAGCAGGTTAGGGCCGGCAGCAGAGTCATGTGCTGACCCTAGATCTGCAGGAGCAGCTCCAGGCAAGTTCCCACTTGTGCTGTGGTCTGAGACGCAGGGTGCAGTGACATGGAACCATGCTCCTAGCAGGCTGTTCTTCTGTTCCCACTCCACCTGTGTGCGCTGCAGTACAGTCCTGACACTAACTACATGGAGTTCGTGCAGACCTCACAGGTCAAGGGCAGAGTCTTCCACAGGCTGCCCTCCCTTCAGATGCTGGCCCCAAGTCTCCAGCAGGATGGGCCCCTGGCCACTTACACTTCTGACTGCCTTGTCTACAAATTCGGGGGAACCCACAATCCCTCTGAGGGTCAGTAATTTGCTAAAACATCTTGCGGAACGAAGGAAAGCACTATCCTTATGATTACTGTTCTATTATAAGAGGGTACAAGCAAGGCAAAGGCTGAGAGTCCCAAACGCAGATTTTCTGGGCCCTCTCCCCGCTGAATCAGGGTGTGTCGCCCTCCTGGCACATCAGTGTGTTCACCAACCAGGAAGCTTCTCTGAGCTTCAGGTCCAGAGTTTTTATTAAGGCTCCATTACACAAGTATGACTGATGAAATCACCGGCCACAGGATGGAACTCAATCTCTGGCTCTCTTCCCCTCCCCGGAAGTCAGGTGGCTGAAAGTCCCATCCTCCATCACACACCTGGTCCTTCCGGTGACCAGCCCACATTCTGAGGCTGTCTAGGGCTCACCATAAGTCACCTCATCAGCATCACAAAGAGCCCCTAGCACAGCAAGAAACTCCAAAGTTTTCTGAAACTCTGTCGCAGAACCAAGGACAAATATCAGATATGCTCTTACTTATACCAGAGCTGCCTTCTGAAAGCAGGTACCAGGTGAAGGGCCGACGTCTGGCACTCCACACCAGAAATAGGCAAAGTGGTGTCCTGCTGTAGGGATGGCAGTTTAACCACTTCCCAGTAGGGGACACCTGAAACACTGACCTCAACAGCACTGTACACCTTCACTGGAGGGCACTATGGTCTGAGCAGGCTCAACATTGCACCAAAGGTACAGGATGTCAGGAAATCAGGGCTCTCGGCCAAACTCTACAACTGGCCTCACCCTGTTCTCCCCCTGCTGGGAGTTAACATCAGCATCAGCAATCCAAGACATACTTCCAAGCATTCTTGAGATTAGGGGTCAATTTAGATGGACAGAGGCTCCACCCTGCCGAGGTCTGACCTGGCTTCTCTTAGATGAAGGGCTCCAAAGTTGGGCTGGGACACCCTGAGAAATCCCTTAGAATTCAACTCCCCTGTCCGGAAACACCCAGCCCAAGTGATCCCCAGACATAGTGAAACCAGCTCTGTGTACAAACAAGGGTCTGGCTCTTCTCTAGGCAGAGGTGACTCAACAGAAGGGGTTGATTCCTCCTCATCTGCTGGACCTGCTTTCAGAGGTCGATTAGATTTCCTCCTGGTGGCAGCCTAGTGCACGGGACCCGCCCACCACATACCTTCATGGCCATGAGTTCCTGCATCAGCACTGCGTTTTCCAGGTCCAGCCTCTGGCTGTCTCCCCGGGGCTTGACGTCATAGCTAAGAGGATCAATGTGGATGCTTTCCAGCTCCAGCATGGTCAGCTTGACCGCAGCCCTGTCATTCTTGAGCTGCTGGATATAATCCTTCAGCCTCTGCTCGTCTTCTTTAGTGAACTCAGTGTCGCAACTACTGGCTGTGGAGCTGGTTGTGCTGAGGAAGAAGAAGAAAAAAAGACCCACCACCCTGTGTTATTCCAAGTTATGGCGAATAGATCTTTTCTCTTCACTCTTCTCCACATTCCCTCTCCCCACTGTTATTTAGATGGTAATCCAAAAATAAGTATGCTTCACAGCATAGGAAAATAACTTTTAGGAGAGAATTAAGTATGAAGAATAACAAATGTTTACACTCTTTGATGCAACACTGTGGACTCTGGAAATGAATTTCTAAGGAAGTAATTCCACAGAAGCAAAAAGACACACGTAACAAAGGAATATAATCTAAAATACAGTTTAGTGAATTATCACACCTATCAAAAGGAGGGAAATCATGTGACATTACAGCGATCACTGTAATATGTGAAATTATAGCGACATTGACGATGGTGGTGATATTTTGAGGAAATAGGTTAAAAGATAATATATATGTAATAAAAAAGATATTCATGTGGTCAGAACTTAAAAAAGGGATATTTAAGGCAACAGAAGTTGAAGCACAAAACACCTATGGCGTGATCCACGGATGCGTGTCACACCCTCACACATGCGTGCAGGTATCCCAGGCTGTGGCAGCTGTCCCTGAGGAACAGCACCGAAGGGGGCTGTTTTGCTGTGATTACTTCTGTTGTTTGCAACATGTACCATGAAAAACACAGGGGTGCACAACACAGCAATAATCACTTTGGGAGTGGGGTACCCCTAGGCCTCCACAGCATAGTCTGAGAATAGTGTCCACTATAGGGACTCCGGCTGGCCCAAGGGCCCTTGGCAGCCCAAGGTGAATTGTGACCGGGCAGGGAGCCCCCAGTTGAACCCCAGGCCTGTGGCGGCCCGGGAAGGTTTCTAGGGGATCAAACCATCGTGAAACGGGGAGTGCCACTGGAAAACGGAGGCCACAGCTCTCAAGTGGACTCTGGCCTTTTCCAGCAGTGGGCAGGCTGCTCCCGTGCCTCTGAATAAGGCCTACTCCACTCGGTCGAGGACTCTGAGGCCAGTGTGCACCAACAGCAGCTTCTCTGCACTTGCACTGGGCCTCCCTAGGCTTGACTTGTCCCTCATGGAACTGGTCTGAAGATGGCAGAGGAACAAGCAGAGGCCTACTGACCTCGCATCAAAACAGGCCAGGCTGTGTTGTCATGCCTGTTGCTACAGATTTGGAAAGTGAAGCTCACAGACATTAGTGGTCAGCCGAATCATGCGGCTGGAAAGAGGTGCAACTAGACTTGGGCGCAGCCTCATCCCACAGCCCTGTCCTTGTCCCCAGAATCCTGTAGTTAGAAGCTATGCCAGGGGCCAGGAGTGATCTCCACAGGCTGCCAGATGCCACAAATCCAGGTCTGCACTCCTCGTCTCACACTGAAAAAGGGTAACAGCCAGGACCCCAACTCAGTAGGTGTAGTCCCCACAGCCTAGACATGAGTGAGGGCAGGCTCATTCTTGTACATGACACATTGCTACGAAAACAAGGCTTCCGGGGAGAGAAAAGCTGAATAGAGATGGTGGCCGGAGCCTTGCTGTTCATAGAAGGAACAGGCTACCCTAGGGCTTGGGGTACTCTTCAAGTCAGAGAACCCCTTCTAGGATGGGAAACCCCTGAGCAACAGAAACCCTTTGGGGCTGCATCTCACTCCCTCTGTCCCATCAGGACGGGTGGGAAGTCCCTTGGAGACAAGGCGAGCAAGATCAGCCTGACCATTAAACACCACCTCTTCAGAGGCTGTGCCCGGTAAGTTTCCGTGTCAGCTGGGCTGGGCTCTGTGCACAGCTGCTTGGTCAACCACTAGGTTAGGCATTGCTGTGAAGGTGTTTGTTACATGTGATTACCATTAAAATCAAGACACTGCAGGGTGACTGTTTCCATACGATGAGGGAACCTCATCTAATCAGAGAGGCCTCAAGGGAAGAGAAAGATCCCCCAAGAGGGAAGAAATTCTTCCTCCAGATAGCTTTCAGACTCAAGACTGCAACATCAACCCTTCCCTGGGTCTCCAGCCTGAGCTGCAGACTTCAGATTTGCCAGCTCCATTATCAAATGGGCCAATTCCTTAAAATAAATCACTGTTTGTGATTTACTAGATATCTATATCAAGAGATCAATCTTGATCTCTCTCTTTATATCTAGGTATAGATCTCTCCATATAGATCTATCTCCCATTGGTTCTGATTTACGTGCTATCTTTATGTGTGACCCAAGTGTCTTACATACTTGGAATATTCCCTGTCTTCTCATCTCTAAAATGAAGGTAATCATAGTATATGCTTCATAAAGTCAGGGTAAGGAATAAATGAGGTAAACTTAGAAGTGTTTGTAATAGCAAAGACATGGAATCAACCTAAATGCCCATCAGTGGTAGGCTGGATAAAGAAAATGTGGCACATATATACCATGAATACTATGTAGCCATAAAAAAAGAATGAGGTCATGTCATTTGCAGAAACATGAATGAAGCTGGAGGCCATTATCCTTAGTAAACTAATGTGGAAACGGAAAACCAAATACACATGTTCTTACTTATAAGTGGGAGCTAAATGATGAGAACACATGAACACATAGAGGGCAACAACAAACAATGGGCCTACTTGAGGGTACAGAATAGGAGGAGGGAGAGGACTGGAAAAAATAACTAATGTGTACTAGGCTTAATACCTGGGTGATAAAATAATCTATACAACAAACCTCCATGACATGAGTTTACTTGTGTAACAACCCTGCATATGTACCCCTGAACTTCAAAGTTAAAAAAAATTAGAAGTGTTTAGAACAGTGCCCAGTGCACAGTAAGCACTCAATAAACACAGAAGCTATCATTCATCTGTTCAAGAAATATTGGAGTGCCAACTATGGGGTCCTGGAAAAATCCCTGCCCTCAAGGAACTCATATTCTAATAGAGGAGGCCAGGAAGTGAAATACACAGTCCATGAAAGGGTGAAAAATGAAGCAGGGAAGAGGTGTGGGGAGTGCAGAGTGAGCATGGGTTATTATTTGTGATTGAGTTGCAGGGAAGGCCTGCGTGATCCAGTGACATTAGGGTGGATCTAAGGGAGGCGAGAGAGGGAGCTATGTGGATGTTTGCAGGACACAGTAAATGCAAAGGCTCTAGGTGGGGAGTGCAGCCAGCAGAACGAGATGGTGGCTGAAGCAGAGTTAGGCAGGGGAGAGAAAGGAGGCGATGTGGTCAGAGAGGGAGTGTGTGGGGGGGGCCAGGTGCCAGGCCATATAGCGTTTTATAAGGGCTGTGTCTTTTTCTCTAGGATTAGGATGGAGGCCATTGGGGGTTTTAACTGGGAGGGATGTGATCTGCCTTATTGTTATAACAGGATCCCTCTGGCCTCTAGGGTGAGGAGAGATGCAGGTAGGCCAGGACAGAGGTAGGGGTGCACCTTGGGAGCTACAGCAACAATTCCAGGGAGAGATGCTAGCAGCTTGCAGCAAGGTGGGAGCAGGAAAGGCAGGGAGAAGGATAAAAATGACTACTGATCATCAGCATTACGTTTTCTCAAGCTATATTTTAAAAAGGATGAGGGGGAGAAGCAGCAACATCCTGCAGCTGCAACATTTCACGGACTATTCCACAGTGAAACGAGGCAGCTCAAGGGAAGTGCAAAGACAGCAAACCGTGCCCACAGCAGAGGGCACTGAGGAGCTGGGCTGTGCATCGCAGGACCCATCCAAAGGACTCTCATCTCAGTGAAGGCCTGTCTGCCTGCAACTGGCTCAGCGGCAGGCACGCCTTGCACAAAACCCCCAAGCAGAGCTCGGGAGCTCACCTTCACAGATCGTCAACACTGATGTGGAGGGACAGGCATCTAATGGTCCACAGGCGAACGAGTGACAAAATTAGAGCAAACTCAAGTACTGGCACTGTTTGCAAAGCATTCCACAGACAGGGCTGAGGGTGGAGACGTGCTCACAGCCTCGGCATGTTTAGACAGCGTGGCGCTGGCAGACAGCAGCGCTTCTCTTCCAGTTACTTGGGAGGTTTCAGGAATGAAATCCTTCCTTGTAAAGCTGGGACACAGGGTGTGGGGTTTACTTATACCTCTTGTCTTTCCTTTCATTAAAAATTATTTTGAAAAATTTCAAACCTATAGAAAAACACAGAATAACTAACACCTGTGTGTTTACCACCCACGAGACATTGTGATATATTTTCTTCAGACTACTTTTTGGGAAATATAAATTTATACCCGAAACACCTTTTGTTGACTTTCATTTAAAATAAAAATCACAAAATTCAAAGAGCAGTAAAAGCCAGCATTCTCTAATTACCCTGCAGGAACTGAAGTGATAATATTTTGGCAGATTTTCCATTTAGCAGGACTGGTCTACCCCAGCAGTTCTCCAAGAGGGGTCCTGGGCTGGCCGCACCAGCAGCACCTGGGGACTTGCTAGAAATGCACATTCTGGGGCCCGCTGTCAAGACCTCCAGAGTCAATGACTCTGGAGGTGAGGCCCAGCAATCTGTGTTTTAATATATCCTCTAGGCAGCTCTGACGCACGCTCAGGTGTGAGAAGCACTGGTCTCCCCCTCAGGCTAAGGGGGCATTTGCTCAGTAGCCTGTGAGGTGACTGGATGTACCCAGGTTTTCTAGGTAGAGGCGACGATGCTCCTGGCTGCCCTGGTGGCTGTCAGGGTCTATGAGCAGGTCTCTGATGTCAGTCAGATCTGGATAAATGTTCCTCCTCTGCCACTTACTTGCTTTATGGCCCAGAGTAAATTACCCAATGTTTCTGGGCTGCAGCAAATAGGAATACTAAGGGTTCCTGCCTCACTAAGTTGTGGAAAGGATATGGCAGGCCCTGAAGCAGGCAGCTGGTGCTGCCACACAGTACCTGTCCTGTGGGAGGAGGAGGGACAGGTGGCCACTTTCCTGATGACTTTGCCAACAGTCCCACAACACCTAACACCCCCAACACCAGACTCAGAGATCCCCTAAGCTATCCGCCGTCTGCAGGTCATCCAGAATCTCTCCATCCCAGGGAGAACAAAAGCCACCAGTGGTTGATTGGACTTGAGAAATCACCTAGCCCTGTCGGGGAACACGAACACAGGCAGGCAGAGACTGCCAGGCGCTGCCACCCTTAGGGCCCGGAGCCTGGTCCGTGGCAGGCAGGGAAGGCTTTTGTTTTACCCTCTTTGCTATGAGTATAGTTTTCAAAGAGGAAGGAAATAAGAAAAAAAAAATAACAAAAGATCTCAGTCCACAGATCTTACCCTGTTGGAAACACAGAGCTTTAAAATGCTTTTAGTGGATGAAGTTTAATTTCAAGATAAACCTCACAGCCCCTCCGGCTTCCCTCTCCCGCTTCCAGGACAGCAGTGGGGAACAGATCAGGCGAGGTTAATTACAATTCTGCTTTGAGCTCTTAACGTTTCAGTGAGGAATATGATTATGACAATGGTAGGGGAGGGGAAGCCACTGGCCTTTTCTCTGGCCTCACAGACAAAGGCGCTGGCGGTCTCCCAAGGGCCTGCTGCTAGCTGCTGGGCAAGGGTTAAGTCATCCATTAACTCTCCCGGCTTGGAATGCTGGATGATCTCAGTTGTCAAGGGGGAATCAATCGCTTTCTGTGGCTGCATTATTCCTCTCCAGAATGGGAGACTGTCTGTGTTCTTTGAGAGTGACTGTGGGGGAAGGCTAATGACAAAAACCCTAGCCACACGTGTGTGTCTTGCTCTGGCTTCTTGAGGAGCTACTCTAGGATATGTGGGTTTCTCCTTTCCGTGATGCTCTGCTGGAGCTCCCGTCACGCTGGCTTTCCTCTGCATCTGTTCATTGCCAGCAGCTCTTCCAGCACACAGCATATGCAGCAGGCCTGTAGTCTGGTGGGAATGTGGGGCTGGCTGGTCTGGGACGGTTCAGGCTGACCCACTCTCCACCTACGCTGTTGACTATGGGAGATGTTGTTCAAACCAGCTACTGATGTCGAACATCCTCTCTTCTATCCCTCTCTACCATGCCCCATCTCTGTCCTCAAGACAGCTCCCCAGCCTGCTCATTAGAAGAGAAATTCATTTTTCATAGCCTCCTCAGCTTGCCTTGGCAGAAGGCTAGAAGGACATTTCATTTATTTTGCCTTAAAAATCCGTGATGGCATTTTCCTGAAGTTTTCATCAACATCTTACTTGGCCCCAGCTGAGATCTGATTTCCATCAAGGAGCTGCTTGTCTTTTTTTTTTTTTTTTGAGATGGAGTCTCACTCTGTTGCCCAGGCTGGAATGCAATAGCATGATCTTAGCTCACCACAACCTCCGCCTCCTGGGTTCAAGCAATTCTTCTGCCTCAGCCTCCTGAGTAGCTGGGACTACAGGCACACACCACCATGCCTGGCTAATTTTTGTATTTTTAGTAGAGACAGGGTTTCACTACATTGGCCAGGGTGGTCTCAAACTCCTGACCTCATGATCCGTCTGCCTTGGCATCCCAAAGTGCCCCGCCCAGCAGCTCATTTTTAGAAGGAAAGTGCCCTGGGGGTGGGCATCTGTTTTGTTGAGCATTTGAAATTTATCTGAACAAGGGGGGTCAGTCCAGGTGACATTTGGCATTTAAGTCATTGCTAAGTGGCCCCATTTCTTTAAGCAGAAGTTCAAGCCTTGGCAGCTTGCCTGTATCTTTTACTGTTGTGCTAAAAAATACAGTCTTTTTTATTTTTAATAAAATAATAAATACAATCTTTCACTGTTGTGTAAAAAAATACAAAAATTAGCAGGGTGTGGTGGTGGGTGCTTGTAATCCCAGCTACTCGGGAGACTGAGGCAGTAGAATCACTTGAACCTGGGAGACGAAGGTTGCAGTGAGCCAAGATCACGCCACTGCACTCCAGCCTGGGTGACAGAGCGAGACTCCATCTCAGAAAAGGAAAAGAAAAGAAAAAGAGATGTAGTCATGTTTTTAAAGATGTCGTGTTTTGGTACACTAAGTACCTGCCTTCCAAGCTCTTCTGCTGAGACTTATCCCTTTTCTTCTCCATCCCCAAGCTCCTGTGGAAACTGCCTTGGCCTTGTGCTGCTATGGCCACAGAGGATCAGGATAGCCATCAGAGCCCAGCTGGGCAAGATGTCACTTTCCCAGGATTTTCTAACTTGACATCAGGGAAACCAGCCAGCTTTGTGTACAAATGCAGGTGGTGAGGTGGCTGGCTGTCACCTGGGGAAGGCTGCCCCCAAGAACAGGAAAGAGAACATAGGCTGCATGCAAGGGCCACACAGGCCAGACCTGAAGCCTGGTTCTGCTGCTGCTTTGTCTTAGGCAGCCTTCTGCCCGGGTATGCAGCTCGTGGGTGTGAGTTCTGATATCCTTCCAATAAGACCCCTTTCCATTTAAGCTATTTGAGCACATTTCTGTTCTTTGCAACCATGCATCCTAACTAATAAAAAATGCAGTTAAATCTGTGGGAATATACCCCAAACTGTTCCCAATGTCCTTTCCAGTGAGAGTCCTAGAATGGAGAACTTTACTATCCCATGCATTTTGCAATGCTGGGATTTTAATTGCTTAGTTTTACAACAAGCATACAGTTCTTTTGAAATCAAGAAGTTAGAGCTCACTAGCAAAAAGCATTTCATGTCTATATCTTGTTCTCATAGAACCTAAAAGGTAAGTGATGAGGACATTTGAGCAGGAGGACTGATCATAATGCTGTCATGTCAAGAATGTGTCTGGGCTGAGTCTCTGGAGCTCACTAACACCATTAAGCATTTGTCCCAAGGACTTTGGATAGATTCTCCTGATACATGGATGGAAAAGCACCTCTCTTCAGTAAAGATGACTGTTTCAGCCGGATCTAGTCTGACTCTCATTCCTGAAGCTTACTGATGCCTGTTCTAACTAGATGGCTGTTTCAAAACATTCACCCTTTCAATGGACATTATTTCACTCTCCCCAACTATTTTTTCTGCCTCAATGAAACTTTATCTTAATCTAGACTAGTTCAAAGAGTGAGAGCTGGGCACCTCTTGAGCTCTGCTGCCATCCAGTCCAATTTGGGGATTACATTCCAGAGTGAGTAGCCACACAGGCAGCACCCTGGCTGCCTGCCAGTACCCAGAGGCTCACGGCAAGGCTGCAACCACCATTCTCACAGCTCTCCCTGATCCCCATCTGGTGCTGAGACAAGGGACTCAATTTCAGTCTCTGAGAGTGCAGACTTGCTGTGGCCGATCCCGTCTGGGCGACAGTTCCTTTGTGGACTGAGAGCGATGACTACGCTACACAGAAGGAGCTGATCCATGAGGCCTGCTGCAGAGGGTGGGCTTGTCCAAGGATTCTATTTCCACTTCCCAACGTCCTTGTGCCTCTTTGCCATGATATGTTGATAAAGCCACCCAGGCAATCAACCTAGTCACTCTGTCCATAAGACTATTATACTTTCTGATGAGGCCATGGCTATATTTTTCAAAATGAAATAGCACCGATCCTGGGCTCCTGCCAACAGTCAAGTGAGGGTTGGCTATCACTTTTATTCTCCTTGCTGGTTAACTACCCCTCTGCTGCTCCTCTCTAAAACCATTAACCCTCCTGTCGTTAGGAGCTGCCTATGGGCTGCCAGAAATGCCGCTGGAGGTGCAATACTCAGCGTTCCTTTCCTGAACCCTTGAGGAGCAACTGATGGACACTCTGATTAGACCTCTTTAAGCTGGGTGGTTACAGTGGGGGGAAAGGGAATTTGCTGGGCCACATAAAGCTCCAACTCAGAAAGATCCTTTTCTTTATTTTCATAAACTTGACATGGGGGAATGTTTGAGCCAGAATAGCAAGATTTACAAACAAAATTACTATAATTATAATTATGAAAGGGGTTTAGTGGTTTGGGACTTTATTCTAAACCCACGTTTAACATAAAGCAGTCTAATTGCATCAGGTTCTAAGAATGTGGAGTGACAAATGAATGCCCCATGTGTGGTTCTTCTGTACTCAGAGCTGCTCTGATTTGGGCAGGAGGGTAAAAGTGATTTTTAAAGGAGAACTGGGTGAAACTGGAGCTAAAGCCCTCTGTACTTTGATGGGAAGACCCACATGAGACCGAAATTAATTTAAGAACCATTCTTTGGTGAGGTTAACCTTGGAAACAATGACTCTGTGTTTTGAATTTATCTCAATCTGCAGAAACATAGGATCCCAAATTAAATTTCTCTAAGAAAATAGTCTCAAAATCAAGGCTAACCTGTAAGTTCAAGTACTTCTAACAAATATTCAAAAGCTAAATAGATGGTGATAAAACTGTTCTCACTCCTGACTGGTTCTAAATTTGTCTCTGATTTAGAATAAAACCCCAAAATTCTTTTTGGGGGTAGGGAGGTTTGAACAAATGATCTGTGGCACAAACCTCATAAGCTACTGAAACAGCACACATTTCCTGTCAAGCAAATTCCTATGTTCACTAATGAAACAACACAGCATCACTGACAACATGAGAACTACATTTCTATACTAAATACACACACAAATTATAGATTACACACATCTGGAAGAGTCATTAAGAAGAGCATCTGCTTTCTGTGTTTACACAGTAGGATCTGGTTTTATGAAAAAAATTGTAATCTGTGCTTCACTGAATGAGACAATTGTTGCTAAAGTAAAGAAGACTCAAGTCCCGGTTGTTTGTCGGCACCTGGCTGAGCGTATTCCTGGGCACGTCCCCTCCCCTGGGACACCTGGGCCAGTACAGGTAAATGGACGCACTGAGGGAGATGGTTGGTCCTACAGCGGGGAAAGAGAGAGGGAACATTCAGTTGCTTTCCAGCACCAAGAAAGCATCAGTGTTTCTCCTCTGGCTCTCAATAGTCAATGTATCTTTAAGCAGTTCTGGTCGCTTAGACTGCAAGTAGACACTGTTTTGTTATATCATGAGATCCAATGTGGGAAGGGCAATATGCTCGGTGCTGAAATCCCGGGTTCACGTCCAGGTTTCCCTCTTATCACTGGGCAGGTCACTGACATATCTCTTAGCCAAGGTTTCCTTACCTGTGAAAATGGGGTAAGTTACCCTTCCAAGTCTTTCACTATTTGGCAATTATGTAAGAATCTCTAACAAAGTGTCTTCTAGACTGAGGACTGGTAAATAAAGGGAAGGCATTCAAGTTTTTAGGGCTTTGATGGCAAGAAATGAGAAGGTAAGTAGAAAGGGTTTCATTCTGACTCTCCATTCCCATCCAAAAGAATCAAATGACTTCAGCAAATTATGCTCAACAAGGTCTTCGCTGCTCTCTTCCTCATCTTTTTCAAGCACCCACTTTAATTTCCTAGATTCACAGACAGTGAACTTGACCTTAGGTTCATGACTGAGTGCCTGTAAGCACATGCTGTGAATGCAGCATCATTCCATAAGGCAAAAGAGATGGGAGGAAAGGCTCTTGCCTGAGAAGAGCTTATAGAGGATGGAGGCACAAGAGCATGGGAGAGAGATGTCTGGAACTAGGATGGGCTGGGCTGGGCCTTGGGACCACAGGGACCATTTGCAGCAAACGGGTCTCGGCTACCCTAAGTGCTTCCTGGAAATCAAGACTTACAAAGAAATGAAGAACAGAACAATGTAGGAGAAAATGGATCTGACAGAAAGGTAGGTTTGCATTCCATCTCTACCACTTTCCACAGCAAATCTCTCCTCTCTCGACTGCAGTTTCCACATTGGCAAAGTGAGAGGGCCATTTTCTAACCCTTCTGTTCTGACCTTCTGACGCCTTTTTGAATGGAGCAGGCTGCAAGCCAGAATCTATGTCTGCCTTTTCCCAAGCCACACAGTCCTCAAGAGCTGGGTCACTGCACACCAAGTCCAGTGAACAGATGCCAGGTGGACACACGCCCACCCCGGGACAGAAGGCTGAGCATTACCTGGTGTGGCTGTTGGAGGAGAGGCTCTCCCAGGGCTGCACGCTGCAGCCGGCCATGGCAAAGGCTCCTCCACAGCTGCCATCCAGCTTCATAAGCAGGGCCTTGGCAGCGTTCTCAGCTGTCTTCCGGCAGTCATGAGCTCGCTTGAGCATTTGAGTGATGTTTTCATCCCCCGACTGGTCTCCTATGTGGCAGAGAAGCCAATGGATTAATCAACATAGGCCTGGACAAGGCACGCCTGTGAGTGACTGTGCATAATTAACTCTCAGTTACTTAGGGCAGAGGTGGCGCTGTGGAGGGGCATCAGCAGTGCCCAGCCAAAGAGAAGATCTGTGTTCTGGGCCTGGCACTGTCACTTAGAAGCTGCACATGGGAAGGTTATTTCTCTGCTCTTTCTCTGGGCTCCACTGGCCTCAGGGACAAATGTAGGAGTTGGCCAATGGGATCACCACATTTGTTTCCAGCTCTAACATGCTCTGATTTTTCTAATGATGCAGGATCCTGGCTTCTCCTCCCATTCAGCCACAAGTCTACCATTTGGCCATTCCTCTGTGCACTGGCACTTCCCTGT
This sequence comes from Rhinopithecus roxellana, assembly GCF_007565055.1. NCBI lineage: Eukaryota > Metazoa > Chordata > Mammalia > Primates > Cercopithecidae > Rhinopithecus > Rhinopithecus roxellana. The sequence continues at coordinate 163,671,785 of NC_044551.1, forward strand.
GAATGAGGGAGGGAGACACTGGGGCAAAACTGTGCCATCTTTCTACATGTCTACAGCTTTGATTAGAGCCCTGTGTGGGGGCAAGAGAGACAAAAATTAACGGTTCAGACGAGAGCTTTAGATTGGCTCTGTATTATATGTACCGATGCCACCCTTGACCCCTCTCTTGGCTTGGTAATCGTGGTGAACTCAAATGCCTCCAGGAGCCAGGTAACTGGGCTAGTGCAGAACATCAGGGTGTGGTGGGCACTTGCACAGACCAGGCAGTGAAGTCCCTGCCCAAAATGTTCACATTGCTATTGTGTTTTAAAACTGTGCTGGAAAAGACAAAGCTATAGAGATAGTGAAAAGATCATGGGTGCCTGAGCTGAGGTGGGAGGACTGCTTGAACCTAGGAGTTCAAATACAGCCTTGGTAACAGAGCAAGACCCTGTCTCCAAAATGACAACAAGAACAACAGCAACAACAATGGCTGCCAGGGGATGGGGGTGGGGGAGGAATGAATAGGTGGAGCCAGAGAACGTTTGGGGCAGTGAAACTACTCTGTATGATACTATAGTGGCGGACTCAAGTTATTATACATTGGCCCAAACCCAAGAATGTACAGGACCAAGAGTGAGCCCTGATGTACACTATGGGCTGTGGGTGATGATGATGTGTGACTGTAGGTTCATCACTTGTAACTAATATACTACCTTGATGGGGGATGTTGAAAATGGGGGAGGCTGTGCATGTTGAGGGTTGGAGGCATATGGGAAATCTCTGTACCTTCCTCTCAGTTTTGCTGTGAACCTAAAACTGCTCTAAGAAACAAAGTCTTAAAAACACAAAACAAAACAGAAACTGTGCTGGCTGAACAAATCACTAGTTTGCTACCTGTACAGCATGCTCTTCCAAATATTTTAAAATGAAATCTTACGCCAAAGCATACAAAATGCTATCCTAACATACAAACAAGATAAACATGGAATTCGATGAAGTGGGCAGAAGTGGGAGACGCTCAGAGTCCCACCCTCCAACCCCACTGCCGAGGCCCAGAGAAACTCCTCTAGCTTCCCAGGGCACAGTTTGAAAACCACTGGCCTAAAGCATCTGTGAATTAAAGAATGAACAAAATGAATGCCTGTGACATCAACAAGAAACAAAGAAAAGACCCACAATCACAGACCCTGTGGGTGCATGTCACAAACGAGTTCTTGCTTTGCTGTGCGGCAGCTCTACAGCATGATGGGGCCGTATGATGGGCCAGCTGCTGCTGTCAGCAGAATGCAAGGGCGAGGCTGAACGGGGAACTGCTAAAAATCAAGCCCGCCCTCAGCACTACAGAGAATGGGCAGGAAATGGGGTGGACCCATTCCACAGGCCAAAAATCCCTGGAACTCCCTCCTGTCATTTCTCTGACAACCTTCATGTCTCACTTCTCTCCATGAATAAGACATTTTACATATATCTCACCACTGACCGCTATTTGGAAGCAGGCGTGACATTACTGACTGGCTCATCTTACAAATGTATACATGAGCTTCCCAGTATTAGGTAAATACAAAGCATTTCATTATTGATTTTGAATATTTAAAAGGCAGATTTAGTTAAGCTCTTTCAGCTCCTACACCAAATAACTGCACTGAGTAGGTACATGCCTCATGAAAGGTACCTTGTGAGGCCGAAACAGGTTTAAGACACTCCTCTGATACCAACTGGAAATACAAAGATTGACTTTTTTCCTTTAATTTATCATTTTTCTTAATACGTATATTAATTTTTAAAAAACTTGACAGCTGGCCAAGATCAGTTTAGGATCTGTTTCATATGAGGAGTAAAGTTTTATGGTTCAGTTAAAAGACCCTGAAAAATGAGGTTTCTAATGGAAATGCTGGCAGAGTTTCTACTTCTGGGCTGGGCTGGTAATACTATTAAAAAAAAACCAGAGGGAGGAGCAGAGCATGGCTCTCCATACAAATGAAGGCGTGCTCCTTTGTTGGATCACTTGGATATGAAGCAGGAAATTAATACCCAGGATACTTTCCTTCCTTCAGTTTTGCTTCAGATTCCTGTGCAAATCGAAACTGAAGGAGGAAACACACGTGAGTGTGCATTGCAAAAGTGAGCCCCCAGGCAAGGGGGGTGGAGTAGGGAAGAAGGACAAGAGGGTGCATTCAGAAGGTGCCTGGATGGTGACCTCCTTGCAGGGTGTATCCTGGATGGACAAGTCCTAATGGAAGCTCACAGCAGGAAACTGGTCCATGACAGAGGCCTGGCCACACACATGGGAATGCCTGGCCTGCCCACACCACCCATCTTTGGCTCTGTAGTGACCTGGCCACCTTGGCTTTCAGTTTACTTGCTATTGCCTCTCTGAAGGCTAAGGGGGTGTCTGGGGCTTAGCTCTGCATGGAGAGATGGCCAGCTTTCTTCTTGGGTCTCTCTTTCCTCTTAGCACTGTTTCTGCTACAGTCCTCACATAACTGCAGGCTCAGAGCCACAATCACTGGCCACATTTTAGCAAATGCTGCTGCTTCCTAGAATGACACGCTTGTGTCTGTCCCAGTTAGATACTCCTTCCACCTTACTCAAAATTGAGGGATAGAAGTGAGTGGGTAGTGCAGATCTCAAGGTACAGGTCAGGCCAACAGGGCACAGGATCCCCGGGGCTGGGGGAAGGACGGTTACAGGAAAGCGAGGTGGGTGAACATTCTGTGATGCTGACACGAGCAGGGGGTGAAACTACTTCTTCTTTATTTGTAAGACACCTGGAGACCTGGCAGGGGAAACCCATGTTTCAAAACTACTCAAAAGCTGGGTGCAGTGGCTTACGCCTGTAATTCCAGTACTCTGGGAGGCTGAGGCAGGTGGATCACCTGAGGTCAGGAGTTCGAGACCAGGTTGACCATCATGGTGAAACTCTGTCTCTACTAAAAATACAAAATTAGCTGGGCATGGTGGCATATGTCTGTAATCCCGGCTACTTGGGAGGCTGAGGCAGGAGGATGCTTGAACCCAGGAGGTGAAGGTTGCAGTGAGCCAAGATTGCACCACTGCACTCCAGCCTGGACAACAAGAGCAAAATTCCACCTCAAAACCAACAAACAAAAAAAAAACTACTACTCAAAGAGATAAATTTGGAGAAGCTCAGCCAATGAAACGAGAGGAGGTGAAGGCCATGTGGCAACAGCATGCGCCTTGACAACAGGCATCAGAGAGGCAGCTGTGGACATGCCGGCCCCTTTCATCGCTGATGCGGCCCCAGCTCCATCTGGCCCCACTGTCAGCCCAGGAGAATGCAGCTCCTAAGAAGGCTTGTTTGTTTTAACTTGTCTGCTATTCTGTTTCCACTCCAGTTCTCGCTGCATTCAACATAAACAATTTACCCACTCAGTCATGAGGAAAAACGAAAAACACACTTGACAACCAAATTTTGTGTTGTCAGGAGATGATTCAATGCCAGCCACCGAGACAGGGGCAGGAGCAAAGGAGGCAGGGAGACAAGAGGAGGAAGAGGGACTCCGGAGACACTTACCAGGGGAGGACCCCACGCCTGCCGCTCGGAACTGCCCCAGGATGAGGCTCTGCTCACTCTCCGCCAGCGCCAGGAGGAGTTCATAGGCTTCAATGCACTGCTCGCTGAAACAAAGCACACGCGGCCTCAGCCCTGGCAGGGAACAGCCGACACCTTCAATGTGGCGCAGGTTCCTGCGCAGGAGGCAGCTCAGGTGCTGTCTCGGTCTCACTCTCCACACAGGCAAGGAAACCCCCCATGAATATTGCCAGGTCAAGGCCAGTGGCTTGCTCTTTCATTTGGCCTTTTTATTTTTAAACTTTTAACTTGGTTCTGGAAAAATACAACAGAAACAATAAAGGTGGGAGAGGAAAGTGTGTCATCCCTTCAGTGACCAGCTGAAAGGACCACGTGATTCCCTTGTGGTAGGCCGCTCCAGGCAGTCCCGCTGAGCCCACACCCTGGTGTCCACACCCTTGTGCTGTCCCCCATTCGCATTGTACCAGGGTTGGTCTGTGTGACCAAAGCAACAGTAGGTCACTTCCAAAATAGCTTACTAAAAACGCTGACTTCCATCTTGGTCATTCTCTCTCACTTCACTCTCTCTCGGACCATCCTCCCTGGAGCAGGCCAGCTGTCATGTCTTGAAGACTCTCAGGCAGCCCTATGGAGAGGTCCACTTGGGGAGTAATGACTAAGGCCTCCAGCCAACAGCCATGTGAGAGAGCCTTCTTAGAGCAGATCCTCCAAGCTCCCGCTGAGGTCTCAGATGGTACAGTCCTGGCTGACAGCTTGACCAGAATCTCACAAGAGACCCTAAGCCAGAACCACCTACTAAGCCACCCCAGGTTCCTGATCCTTGAAATTGTGATGCAGTAAGTGATTAGTCATACAACAATAGGTAACTAATATAACATCCCACAAGGAGATGGTTTTGACCTAGACCTGCACTATCCAATATAGTATCTACTAGCCACAAATAGCTACTTAAATTGAAAACATTTTGAGTTAAATAAAATGAAAAAGTCCATTCCTCCATTGCAGTAGCCATAGTTCATATGTTCAGTAGCCATACATGGCTAGTGGTTACCATATTGGGCAGTGCATGTAGAGAACAGTTCCATCATCACAGAAAAGTTCTATCGGATTCTCATAAAACTAGAAGTGCTTATAATGTCTCACGAAACATTCTTAGGCCTTCACAAAATCTCTGACAAGAGTTTGAGTTTGGATTTCTAGGAAGAGGAAACATAGTCACTCTTCTTTGTGCCCATCATTCATTGGGCAAACAAGGTAAAATATCAAAGAACAGTTCCTTCCCTGTACCCTGAGACGCACGTGGCCCACGTCCACACAAGAGGTGGAACATGTGCACAGCATCCTCAGGGGCCCAGATAACATGCCTACAGTAGGAACATTTCCTCTTTAAGAAAGTAACCATCTAGCTTCTTCAAGCTGAACAGGGGATGTGTTGCCTCATTTAGTCAACAATTTGTTTTGATTGCCTGTATTTTCACTGTCCTTTACTAACAGTTAAGACAAACAGCTGAAATGCTAGACCTAGGTGCTTCCAGTTCCCGGTTTCAAAGGCAGTTCATATTCCAGACATGTGAGGACACTTCCTTATCCATGAGGTTGTACTAATGTGGAGAAAGACCTTTCTGCTCAAAGGCAGATTGTGGGCGGACAGCAGCCAGCTTCAAGGGTTATCACAGATGGGTTATCTGCTTGCTTTGCTGTCTGTAAACCAGAATGACTGCTTTGTAGCTTTGGTCTCATTTATTTTGCTTTGATTATTTCCTGAATAAACAAGAATGTTTCTTAAAACAATACCAAACTTTTAGAGGATGCTAAGTGTACGATACAGTCAACTACTCTGAGGCCTTGGCAAATACACTTAAGTGGTAATGCTAATAAAAGAAACCTATGATGATAATAATAAGGGATAGTTTTGCAGCTTTAAACAAGCAGTAATTTAAAAACAGATAAATTTCAAAGTGATGAGGCAGAAAAAAAAAAGCGGTCCATTCAAATTACAACTTGCTCACCAATGAGTGAATTGTAGTTATTTAAACTGGCTTGTTCTCATGACAAAAAATCAGCAGCATGTCTGAAGAGCCAGGAAAATATTCATATCCTTTGACCTACAGTTCCTGCTGCCGGATTTTATCCAGAGGAAAATATTCAAAAGAATGAAGATCTTATCTGCATTAAATTATTCATCATAGAATTATTTTTAATATTAAAAGTCTAAATGTCCTTTAGAAAAGTGAGTAAATTAACAACATAAAAACTTGATGGAGGGGTTACAGGAATAAATAGAGGCTAATTAAAAGCAACATTTTACAACTACGGCAAAGAAATAGAATGCACTAGATTTATAGCAATGTAAATTACATATGAATATGAATAAAAATCTGCAAGAACAAATGAACATGTAACACACCAAAAAATCGATATTTTGAGTGATAGTACCCAAATGAAATAATATTTAAGATGAATATGCTAGGAGAAATATACCTGTTTACTAACATCATATTCATTACTCTTAGCTATCTGCTGGTCCAAACCGCCAGATATGCCTTCTAGAAGCCTATTTCCTGCTTTTATTCTGCAGGTTACTCTGGGTGCATTTCTACCCTGAAGTAGCTCCAAACATCCCAGTGTGTGCCTTGTGCTGTTTTCCTACCTGTACTGCAAGGCCAGCCTCAGCGCCGTGGCATTGGATTCGTATTTTCCCACCAGCATGCTCATCCTCTCGGCATTGCTTTTACATTCCTCCAGGGTTATGGTCAGGAGATCATTTTGGGATTTGAGGTGCTCAATCCGGCTACAAAGGAACAAAAATCAGTTTCACACTATGGTTACAATTAATTTGCCAATATTTCAGTTGTCTCATTTATGTTCAGGCCAGAAAAGCATGCTAGGATGTGGGCTTGTCAGATTAGCAGCTGACACAGTATTTTGTCAAAGAAGCAACTCTACATAAAAGTATCACTAAACTCTGTGTGAATTACAAATAAAAAATAAGCCCCCTGGTTAAAAATAAGACCCCTAGCCATTGCCACGCTCACTCTAGGTCTAGCATGAGCAGGGCACAATGCTAGGCTCTGGAGATATTCCAAGGAAAGAAGACAGCTGTGCAACCTCCAGGTCCCTATCATGTGGAACGCCTGGTGGGCTTAGATAAGTCACCCTCCACATGCAGGGATGAAAAGCAGCATCACAGCAGTCATGGCTATCTGTTAAGCCTTTGCTTTAGTGATTCTCCCAGCAGCCCTTTCAATTAAGTATTGTTATTCCCATTTCAGATGAGGAGATGGAGGCCCAGAACATTAAGTATCTTGCCCTGGGATTTGAACCAGATCCCATCCTCATAATCACAAACTACAGAGAGAACCAAAGGATGAATCAATAAGTGAATAGGAACTGCCCCAGCGGCCTTTAAGTGGGAAATGGACCAGGAACTGTGGATGGTACCCAAAGTTCCTTTCGGGTTACATAGTCTAGCAGCTCTAACTAGTGGTAGGATAAGCATTGGGAACTTGAAGTTTTACAAGATTCAGAACTGTAGATTCAGGGCAAATGAGTTTGTGGCAAAGTCAGCAAACAAATGAATAATATAATCCTTCAGCTTCTCCATTTTCCATCTCAGGGCACAGATGCTCTTGATGCCACAATTCATTTTCCATGGGACACATCTATTTGTAGTACTCTGATCACTAAGTCTTAAAGAGAAAGAGCTTCACACACACAAACTGCAAGTGACTTGAAATGTTAAGGGGTTTGGAAGCCATTAGCTTCAAGGAAAAATCTTAGACTCATGCCTTAGAGCAGAATATGGAGACACTTGCCAACACAGGAGACACCTGGTGAGTGTAGAAGAACTAAGATCACTGCCAGGCTCTGGCCACTCCGAGGTCATTTGAAGGTAAGGTGCTATAAGAATGCTTTTCTGCCCTGTTCACATTAAGACTTCTTGAAAAGAGTCCCCATTTACCCCTCTCATTTACTTTTCTTATTTTTTTGAGACGGAGTCTCGCTCTGTCGCCCAGGCTGGAGTGCAGTGGCCGGATCTCAGCTCACTGCAAGCTCCACCTCCTGGGTTTATGCCGTTCTCCTGCCTCAGCCTCCCAGGTAGCTGGGACTACAGGCGCCCACCACCACGCCCGGCTAGTTTTTTATTTTTTTTTAGTAGAGACGGGGTTTCACCGTGTTAGCCAGGATGGTCTCGATCTCCTGACCTCATGATCCACCCGTCTCGGCCTCCCAAAGTGCTGGGATTACAGGCTTGAGCCACCGCGCTGGCCATTTACTTTTCAACTTGCTCCAGTCTATAGTCCAACCCTGCTAATTAGATAAAGCCTTTACCCAACTCATAGACCTCCATGTGGCCAAGCCCATCTCAGGGCCCTTCTCAGGCAACACCTCACTGATCTGTTACTCTTCCCTTCTTAAAGAGCTCCCCTCACTTAAGCCACGGTGGGTCTCTGCTGGTTTTCTTCCTGCCCTAGCAGCTACTTCCTCTCAGTTGCCTTTGCTAGATGCTCATTCTCTATAAAATTGGGAAGGCTTGGCATTCTCTTGGGGCTGTCCCGGGGTCCCCTCTACTATCGACACTCCCACCCTAGGGGCGATTTCTTTCCAGTCCCATGACTTTATTAGGCAGGTAAGATCCACTGGCTCCCAACTTTCTCTAGCCCAGAGCTTGCCTCTGAGGGCCAGGTTCACATATCCAGCTGCCTTCCTGACATTTCCCTTTGCTGTGACACTGCTACCTCCAATGTAACATTCCAAAGTGGGATTCTTGATTTTCCCTGTACCTCATCCTCCCTTATCTTCTCCATCTCAGTAAATGCCAACACCATCTACCCAACACTACACGCCAGACCAAGCTTGTCCAACCTGTAGGCTGCATGCGGCCAACACAAATTTGTAAACTTTCTTAAAACATTACGAGATATTTTTGCAATTTTTTTTTAGTTCATCAGCTACCATTACTGTCAGTGGATTTTATGTTTGGCCCTAGACATTCCTCTTCTTCCAATGTGGTCCAGGAAGCCAAAAGATTGGACACCCCTGCACTAGACCCCTGAGAATCTTTTTTGAGACCATCCCTTTCTCTCATCCAAGTGGAACCCGGCTGCAGTTTCCACTGCTTTCAGCACCGCACATGCCGTGCGTGAAGCCCCTGGCCCCATCCCGCCACAGCTAACCCGTGCACCGCAAAGATCATGCTGCTTCCACTCTTATCCCACCCTTCCCATTTTCCACACCCAGGTGAGCTTCCATAGTGTCAATCAGATCTTGTTCTTCCATATTCGAAAACTCTTTAATGACTTCCAATTATACTTAGAATAAAGAGTAAAATGTGTCCAAGGCATCAAAATCCACATCTGAGCCAGCCCCTGCTTTGTCACCTCATCTCGTGTAGCTTCTTCCCCTTACTCCATTTCAGTTCCATTGGCCTTTGGACAGTTCCTCTTTCAGGCCTCATGGTTGTTAAGTGGCCATAAGAATATCAGTTTGCCATGTGGCTGCTTTTTTTTTTTTTTTTTTGTAATCCATCTCAATGTAAGCCTCCCCTCTTCAGACACCTTCCCTGACTACCCATCGAAAAATCAACCCTCTTTCAGCTTCTGCTGGTGTCCTATTTATTTCCTTCTTGGATCTTTCTTATCATCTTATTTGTTTTCTCCTTGGTCTATTTTCCCTAACAGAATATAAGCTCCATGAGAGCAGGGACCCTATCTGTTTTACTTTGCTTTGCATGCCATGTAGCCTAGCATGTAGTAGATATTTAACACAGATTTGTTAAAGAAGGAAAACATTTTGGTGGGTACGGATGTCACCCCTCCCCTCGCAATCATGAAGTTAAAGGCTAACATACTTTGAGAGTAATAGGCCTCCAACTTTGAGGTAGGTAGTTAAAATAGCACACATCAGGATATACTGGTAGCTTATTTCTAAGAAGCCCCAGGTTCCTGCAGCAGCTAGGATCACAGAGATGACAATGGAGGTGAGGTCAATGGGTAACGCTTGGAATTCCATCTCAGCTACTTAATAGGTCTGGATTTAAGGCAAGTCACTCAACTTGCGACTTCAAAGTCTTTGTTTTCTCATTTGCAAAACAGGACTACTCTACCCTCACAGGTTGAGGATTAAGTGGCTATCTGTGAGAGCCCTTTGTAAGCTGTTAAACACCACAATAACATGAGCTACCAGCTAAATATTTCTCCCTTCTTTGGTCTCTCCTGGGTGTATATAACTGAGTAGAAAGCAACTCCCCTATTCAAGTTCAGCCACAAATCCAACTTGTTAAATCCCAGAATCTGTAGAGAGGAGATCCTCACTAAATTGAGGTCCCCCTGAAGGCATATGACTTCATTAAATTGCAAAGGGCATATCTGATTCAATTTTTAAGCACTCCCAGGCCAGTGATAGTGAAAAGACTGCTTCTTTACCGCCACTAAGTAATCATCAGGATTATCACTCTTAAGTATTCTGGATTTAATAAGGAAACCATTTAATTTCAAGATTTAAAATGACCTAGATTGTCAATTACCTTAGTTCTCAAGAACTATATTAAACAGCTTCAAATCAGGGAGGACTAACATGATAATTCAATTTATTCTGGTTTGCCATACACAAGAGGAATGGAATTAAGCAATGGTGGATGGGGAAGGGTATCCCTATTTCTTCCTGGTTAGCTCATAAGCCTTTCAAATTCTTACAATGCTCTTCCACTAAAGATTAGTAAGTCAAGGCAGCCACACCACACTCAGATGTGACTCAACAGTTCATTCTGCCACTGCAGAACCAATTCTGAGGCCAAGTGGTTTCCATGGTTTGGCCCTGGTCCTTCTCCTTTGCTTTGTTAGCAACTCCCTCATCACTGGCATGACACATAAGACAGTCTTTGCCAACAGGCAAAAGGGCAAACTGAAACCACCTCTTTTGAAAGACTTGAAAAGAACCCATATAACGGGGTATACAGTAAAATTACTCTAGGTAGGGCAGTTAGGATAGGATGTAGGGACCCAAGACTGAGCACATCTGCAAAAAGCATAAACAAAATTAGGCAACCATCAGGAAGAGCAAGGACAGATAGACCAGCATGCCTGGTCCACGCCAGGAACGGCCCTACCAGATTGCCTTTGCTGGTTCCAGTAGCTCCAAGTGCCCCTGAGATGCTGACTCAACATTCCAGAACTTCCTTCTGTGGTTCTCTGCAGCACAGGCCTGCATGCTTGGCAGTCACCTGTGACCTACTTGCCATTCTGTAGGGGCTGCTCCCAGGACTCACTATGTAATTTGCAAGGTCCAGTGTGAAACTAAAAAAGCGGAGTCCCTTGATTAACAGTATTAAGAATTTAAAATGGGACGGGTGCGGTGGCTCAAGCCTGTAATTCCAGCACTTTGGGAGGCCGAGGCGGGTGGATCACGAGGTCAGGAGATCAAGACCATCCCGGCTAACACAGTGAAACCCCGTCTCTACTAAAAAAATACAAAAAAAAAAAAACTAGCTGGGCGAGGTGGCACCTGTAGTCCCAGCTACTCGGGAGGCTGAGGCAGGAGAATGGTGTAAACCTGGAAGGCGGAGCTTGCAGTGAGCCGAGATCTGGCCACTGCACTCCAGCCTGGGTGACAGAGCAAGACTCCGTTTCAAAAAAAAAAAAAAAAAAAAAAAAGAATTTAAAATGGTGACAGCAGAGCAGTGAAGCAAGTATGGTACCTTTCTAAGCACAAGGCCCATGTGAATGCCCAGGTCACAGCCATGATGGCAGCTCAGACTGTTGGGAGCACTCCTCTGATGACCAAGGTGGTAGGAACTTCCAACCCCACCAGCCTGACAGTATTGCTCTGTCACAATACATAAGTCACCTTGAACAGATCTTTGGAAAGAGAAGTGAGGAGTAGCAGCTCCTCCCTGCCCCAGGATCAAATCGATAGGATCTCTCCTCACCTATTTAGCCGTTCTGTTTCCACCTCAAACTCTCTAATCTTGCTTTCTGAGATGGCAGATCCGTGTGAGTAGAGTGTTTGGAAAATCTCTTGGATGTTGGAGCAGTCCTGAAGTGAGTGGGCCAGATGTTCTGCCACACTGCTGGATACCTGCAAAAAGAAGCATTAATTCCCCTTTGGAACATGTCATTTCAGAGATGCTGGTCGCCACGCATGTTTTGTATGCAAAAGAATTTAATTCTCAAGATATTCCTTGAGAATCAGGGACTGGGAGGATGGTTACCCTAATGGTTCTCAGTTTGTATGACAGAATCCTAGTATGAAAAGTTAACTAATAAATACTATAAAAGCAGTAGAAGAAAAAAGAAAACAGGATCAAAATATGACTCCTTCCCCAAGCACGTAGTGCTGGCCAGCCAGGATGGGGAGATCATGCCTTCCTGGAGTTCCTAAAATTCTGAATGTTGAACAGAATCAGGATTTCTTTGCCCTATCCTGAATTCCCTGCTACTCCAGGTCACTGTTTTTGGTTTCTGTAGCCCAGGAGAGGGGCTGACTCCTTCATTTTCACATTTTGGCTTTGGCATGGAATCTGAATACATGCAATTTTTGCTCACTGTAAAATTCTAAATTAGGGCCTTAAAATGCTATTTTAAGGCTCTCTCTGTCTCTGAGGATCAAATAGCTGGCTCTCTCAGCCTCATCCCCAATCCTAAAAGATCCCTTAAAGAAATGAAACTAATCCTTTTCACCATCCATCAGCTCTTACAGTCCCAGGGGGTTGCCTGACTCCACAAATGAAAACTCTGGGACTAAACTGAAGGTTCTGGTCTTTCCTACCACTGGGTTAGGCTTCAAAGACAACATTCCTCCTCAGTAGAGAGCACATCCCCTTTTAAGATGGATGTGCAAAAGGCAAAGGTCTTTTAGAGCTCTTCGTCTCTGGGGTAGCAGGGTGATATAAGACAGATACTTCAAGACTTTCATCTATATCACCAAGAGCTGGACCTAAATCATTTCATTCTGAATGGTTTTAAGGAAAGGAAAAAAAATCTCCCTTAAAGCTGAAGAAGTAATTCACCATATGGATAGCAATCATCATACATTGTAATTTAATCCTTTGGAAGGAAATCAGGTATGATTTACTATTATAACTAGTTTATTGGAGATAGACTTTGGAAGTTATTCTGTCATCTATAATCAATTGTCTGTGTAGCTCTACCGGGTACTTTCTTGCCTTGCTTCTCGTGAACACTCACCCCTATGCTACTGATTTCTGAGCCCAGGACTGGTCGATCAGATGATGATGATTCAGACCTTGTCTTTGATAGCTTCACCCTCTCAGCAATCTTAAAAAAGAAAACAAAGCATTATAGAAAACTACACACCACTCCCCAGATAAACTGTTGGGACTATGTTTATACAGGGCTGTTTAGCCATGTCAACTAAATGATTAAAGAACTTGTTAAGAACAGCTCATTTGTCCAATTTTTCTACCACTAGCTTAAGCTAGGGCCTTTCAACTTCAGCACTGCTGATATTTTGGCTTGGATAATTCTTTTTGTGGGGATCTGTCCTGTGCATTGTAGGATATTTAGCAGCATCTCTGGCCTCTAGCCACAAGATGCCAGTAGCACTCCAATTGTGACCATCAAAAATGTCTCTAGACATTGCCAAATGTCCCCCGGAGGAAGAGCTCACTTCTGGTTAGAAAACACTGGTTTAACCTAACTTATTAAACTTGATAGTTAAGAAACAACCTTACTGTGGTGGCTAGTAGAGCTACCAGGCAAGCCAACAGGCATAATTTTAATCATCTGAGACAGACTCAACATAGGTACTGGGGGCTGTGCCAGCGAATGAGTGGGGCTGCTTCTCACAGCTGCCACAGCCTGTTCATCATAACCTATTTTTCTTTTTTTCTGGCAGAGCTGTCAGTCTTGTGAGTGGGGAGATCACTGGTTCATTACTCAAGGTGCCTCACTGGGCTGAACCTTAGTCTTTGAGAGCAACTCTGTCCACTGTGAAGTACTGGAGCACTTGACAAAACGTCTCACTCTCCATAATGACTTGTCAGCTGTGACATTCTCCAGCTGGCTGATTAATGAGAGCTGGCGTCCAGGTTGCAGCTGAGAGAGACTTAAAACTATTAGTGGGTTATCTCTCCTTACAGCTCCTGCATAGAAGGCCTGTGTAAGGTCCCAGGGGAAGCCCCTTGGGCTGTCTCAGCTAAGGGCATGCCTGTACAGTGACTAGGATGAGCCTGGTGCTTCCAGATAACAGGAGGTGTTCCCACTCATCAAGTCCATCCCCAGGAACTCACCTTGGCAATGGGAATGTCATTGCTGCTGCTGCTCGTGCTCAGCTCTCCAGTGCTGGGGTTAATTGGGCGGTTGGTGGAAGTGAGGCGGCCAGGGCTGGAGGGACCTGTGGCCTGCACGCTCTGTAGTCGAGTTTGAAGCTCTCTCACCTGCAATCATAATGCTTAGACATAGTTGGTGGTTTCCCTGGCTAAAGAGCAAAACAGCCAGATAGGTAGGTGGTGGGGCTTTCATTTACATTGAGGGATCAGCCCATTGAAAAGCTAGGATGCTTGAGTTCACATAAAAGTCACTATATTCTTTTTTTTTGGACTAATAATTTTTTTAAATGAATCAGTTTCTTAAATCACATGTAATACAAAAAGTAGAGTTACAAACCAAAGTGATGATATTACTAGTTTTTATAATTGCCCAAGAGTCAATATATTCTTAACTCAATCTGCCACAGACCATCATCTATTCTTCACAAACATGAGGTACACATATTATGTAAGGCACTGGAAGCTTCCAGGATGGATGACCACCTTGTTTATTTTTTTGACATAGGGTCTTGCTCTGCTGTCCAGGCTGGAATGCAGTGGTGCAACCATGGCTCACTGCAGCCTTAATCTCCCGGGCTCAAGGGATCCTCCTGCCTCAGCTTCCTGAGCAGCTGGGACTAGGTGCACTCACCATACCTGGCTGATTTTTAAATTTCTTTGTAAAGACAGAGTCACGCTATGTTGCCAGGGTTGGTCTTGAACTCCTGTGCTCAAGCAATTCTACCACCTTAGCCTCCCAAAGTGCTGGGATTACCGGCATGAGCCACTGCACCCAGGGACTGGATAATTACCTTTAAGGAATGTTTATTCTTTTAGCCCCAAGTGCCTGACTGTGCTGGGGACTGCAGACAGAGGACCCAGGATGAAATCACCTCTCATGGAATCATCATCTCAGAGCCCAGAGGAGAGAGGAATGATTTCAACACAAGTGCACTTGAGTGTTATAAATTTCTATCTCAAGTGTTATGGGAAGCAGAAAAAGGGAAGAATCTAACTCCAGCTGAAGTCATCCAGACAAAGCTGAATGAAGACAGTGGTACTTGAGCAATCTTAAAGAAGAACAAGTGAGGATATGGCTTTCGTGATGATATGCTTGGGGGGTGAGAGTGTGGGGGTGCACAGGTGCTGGGATGACATGCTATGTTTGAAGAGGTGCAAGTTATTCAATATGTGTGGTTTAGAAGAGGTGTCTGCCTTGGGGAAAAGATTAGGCTAAGAGAAGAGACACTGATGGAGCCAGCACCTTTTCCCCAAGTTACCTACAGATGGATTTTCCCTGGGATAGTAGGTAGGAATGTCTAAATAGTCCTTCTACATAAAAAAAGAAACACGGGGCCCTCTAAGTTACATTTAAAATGTACATTTAACTGCACAGAAATTGAATGTCCAAATCCTGCTTCTCTATAGCTACAACTCTGTGACTTCCAAAGAGAGAAGTATTCCAAGGAGCTGAAAAGCGTTGCTAGAGATTGGTCTTTTATAACCTTGGTCACAGTTTCAGCATGAGAGTACAGTGTCTACCTGAAAGGGCAAACTAACTACAGCACCCAACGGTCCTTACGAATGGCACCAGACTTTGCCGGGCTGGGAAGAGTTAGCACTAGCAAATTTAAGACAGGGCTTTCTCAACAGAATAGTGTACTAGAATCCCCCAGAGGGCTTGTTAAAACAGACTCCAGGGCCCCACCCCAGGAATTCTGATTTAGCAGGGTCTGGATGAAGCCCAAGATCTGCAAGTCTAATAAGCTCCCAAAAGATGCTGATGCTGCCGGTCAAGGGACCGTACCTTGAGCAGCACTGACCTAAGGGACTTCCAAGGCCACAAAGCACTTTAATCCCATAGACAGGAAGAGTGGAGCCATGCCCCGGTGCCAACCCTGCTGCCAAAAGCCTTCTAGACAAGGGCAGAGAACAGGCATGTGGCCCCTTCTTTAAAAAGCACTGGAAAGCTTTTCATATTAAATGTCTGGGATGTCTCCATCCTGCTAACTTGGGAAGCAAAAGTAATTGAAATTTCAATAATTCATCAACATATTAGAAGCTAAAATAGGAAAATTCCCTCAAAGCAAATTGCATTCAATAGTGGAACAGCTCAAAAGGGCCTAATGCTCTGCCATGGATTCCAGTAACGGAGGATCGATGGAAATGTGTGCTGTCCTCAAAACAGACCAGACACAGGGCTACACTCAAAATAGCCTAAAGAATAGGAAAATACATCCCTGTAGAAGCCAAATGGCACTGCTGATGAAGGATTACAGGACTCATTCTGAAATGGTCCCTGACAAACCAAAAATGGGTATGGGGGTGGATACCTCATTATGCCACAAAGAAAAAATGGGCAAAGAGAGAGGGCTCATTCATTCCCCCAGGGACTGGGGAAAACCTCCCAGTGGAGACCCTGAATTTCAGTTTTTACTGCTGATGAATCTGATAAGGTCCTGAATAATTCACAATGTTAACACCACTCCAAAACCTAAATGGTGTCTGAATTGCACTCAAGACCATCAGTGGTCTGTTCTTAGAATCCCTACTGGCCTACTCATCTTGCTTTCTTTTTTTTTTTTTTTTTAATCTCTTTAAAAAAAATACAGAAAAAAAATGCCTGGGCAATTTATAAAGACTTTATTAAAACTATTCATGTTTTAAAAACATTTCTTCTTCTAATCACAAAAGTAAAACATGCTCACTGTGCAAAATGCAGATAACACTAAAACATAAAAACAGTCAAAGTGCTTATGTTATTTCTTACTCTACAGAGGCAATTACTTCTAGTCATTTTCCTTGCTGTACATGTGCACACATGTGCTTAAAATATTTTCTAAATCTAAATATCTACGTTCACTTTAAAAGCCTTGGACCCAGAGAATGTCTCTGAAAACTAAAGATGATAAACATGTTTATTTTGGGCTATGCTTTATTATTTAATGATAATTGCTAGCCAGTGGAAACAAATCCAGCTGAAGGGAGTGCAGTGTGCCTGTCAGGGAAAGAAAGACAGCTGGTTAAGTGGCCTCCTCCCCCTTCTTTTGATTTGCAAGTGAGAATCTTAATTTATAGGAATACATGCAAGAAACGAAGGCTAAAGTCAATATGCTGAGTCAGCTTAGGCATGGCTTGGAAGAGAGGCAGAAACATAGTTAATAGAGTTCTCACTTTTATTCTCACCCACTGTAGTGGATTGGATTATGTCTCCCTCAAAAGATATGTCCAAATTTGAATCCCCAGTACCCATGAATGTGACCTCATCTCAGAATAGGGTCTTTGTAGATATAACTAAATGAATGATCTCAAGCCAAGATAATCCGATTTAGGGCAGGCCCTATGTGCAATGACTGGTGTTCTCTCAATAGGAAAGGAAGGGATATTTACGACACAGACATAGAGACACAGGGAAGAAGGCCCTGTGAAGATGAAGGCAGAGATTGGACACAAGTCAAAGAGCACCAAGAGCTATCAGAAGCTGGAAGAGGCAAAGATGGATTCTCTTTCAAAGCCCTTTGAGGGAGTGTGGCTCTGCCAACACCTTGAGTTTGGACTCCTAGACTCCAGAACTGTGAAAGTTTGTGGCAATTAAAATATTCCTCCTTCACTGAAGATTTATTTTTTTGAGACAGGGTCTCACTATGTTGCCCAAGTTAGCCTCAATCTCCTGGGCTCAAGGGATCTTCCCGCTTTAGCCTCCCAAGTAACTGTGACTACAGGGGCATGCCACTGCACACGGCTATTTTTATTGAAGGAACTATGTTTCTCTCTACAGAATATATATTTTGGAGTTGAGAGATAGCCAAGAACCAAGGGTAACCTGAGGCAGGGACTGATACTTGTGGGAACATCATTCACCACCCTTCACAGCCTTTCTCAACTGGGGTTCCTCAACACCAGAACATGACCTGAAAGGCCATTTTTTCACTTCTCCTGAAGCTACTGCATGGCTGGTAAACATTACAACAGGAAACACACTCTGAAAGAGGGGTGCCAACAAGGAGTGTCTAAGTGCAGAAGAAGAAACCTGGCTGGCCTCTGCCTTCCTACAGCAGGCAACACTGGAACTCAATCTTGAAGGCTGAGCTGTTCAACAAGCAAATAAAGAGGAAAAGATAATGGGGGAGACTCTGGAAGTTTCAAGTAAGGAAATGACATTAAAAGGCCACAGTTGTTTCTCTCTGGTATTTCTTCAAGGGTTTTGTAAAAATCATTTGATTAGAGGAGAAAACAGACTGAAGTAAGGAAGAAAAAGTTGGTGAGCCAAGAGCTCTACTGATGGTTCAGGTGGGAAATTATTAGTGCTCAAATGCAGTCAGCGAAGTGGGAATAAGGATGGCAAGATACACTCTAGACCAGCTCCATCCAACAGAACTTCCTGTATGGACAGAAATGTTCTAGAGCGGCGCTGTCTGCTACGGTAGCCTGGTGTCACACACGGCTGTAAGCACTTGCAATGTGCCTAGTGTACCCAAGGAACTGAATTTTTAATTGTATTGTATTTTAATTTATTTAAACTCAAACCTAAATAGCTGTATGTGGCTAGTAGCTACTGTATGCATCAGTGCAGTTCTAAAAATATTCAAGGAGGTAAAAAACAAAACAAAAAAAAAAAAAACACACCCAAACTTGTGGCTGGTGACTTAGTGGATCATGAAGTTACTTAGCAATGAGAAAGAAAAACATAAAGAGAAGCTGATCTTTTCAGAAAGAAATGACCAGAGCTGACAATGTCTGGAGCTGACAATGATGTCAGCTTTGGACAGGCTGAATTTGAGAAAACAATTGGGTATGTGAGGGAGGGCTTATCAGTCAACAATTAGAAATGTAAGTCTGAAGGAAAGTGATTAGAACTGGGAAGTGATTAGAACTGGATAGATTTAGGAACGCCGGGCATGGATAAGGTTCAGGGAGGAGGTGTGGCAGTGTGGCGGGCAGGAGTGGAGGGTCAATGGAGGACAGGGAGACAGGGACACCTTTTTCTTGAGGAGAAAAGGAAAGGAGGTGAGGATGGGCAATAACAAAGGTGGTTTGCAGACTGTCAGGGGAAGATGCGAAACGGGACTCCCGTCTGATGGCTTCTGTTTTCTCTGCTAGGCATGACAGAGGAATGTCAGAAATGAAAAAGGAGGCTGACCTAGGACCAAAAAAAATAAATAAATAAATAAAAAGGAAGCTTACACAGCAGCACCGAGAGCTCAGCTGAACTCTCTCTTTGAAGACAGTAGACTGAGGAACACACTGTTTTCTTTCAACTCTGGAGACCTCATTAAAATAAAGTACAAAATAAAAAAGGATTAAAACCACAACAGAGATAAGAATGTGCTTGGGGCATTGGCCAAAACAAAATGTGGACACATACCTCAACGGCCAAGTGAAAGGAAGAGCACTGATGAAAGACACAGAATAAAAAAAATTCTATAATGTATACAAACAGAATCTACCCAGAAGGAGGACGGCAGACACTGATTCAGCTTTGGCAGAGAGCAGGACGGACAAGAATGAGAATAGAGGCTTTCAGAGGTTAACAGAGGTTACAGCTATGTAACTGTATACAACAATGGAAACTTCCTAGCGTATGACAGCCTCAGCTAAAGTCAACAGGTGCTCCTCCTATTAAAAATGCATAGAAATGCTGCATAAAAAAGGAACAATGAGAGAAATAAATTCATTGCCAAGGTCAAAAGACAGCAAAATCTCCAGGTGCCAGAAATGAGAAATAAAGGTGAAGGGGTTGCCAGGAGGTGGTACTACTGCAAGCCCAGGGGCTGTGAGCAGGGCACAGAATGTGAGTGTGGGAGGGAGGAGATGGAGGGCGCCTGCGAGTCTAGCTGCTTGAGCTGATCCCTCTGCCTCATGCCTGGAGCCTCTCTGCCTGATCCATTGGTGAAAAGCTGAAAGTGCTGTCCACAGCAGGAATCCTGAGGCTGTGCAGAGGAGTCAACCTTCAGAAACCAAAATCCCAAACCAGTGGCACCTTTGGGTGTGAGGTCCAAATTTATACTATCTGTATATTGTGGGACTCCAAACTTGACATGAACACCAGAAACAGGTTTGGATTTTGCCAGGTCACCCACTGCCTCAGAAACTTCCTAATTTGTAAATCGCCCAGTATCATGAGAGAACAGGAGACTTAAGCTTCCCATGATTGGGAGCCCAGGTCCACAAAGCTGCCAGACACAGAGCGAGGACAACTACAGAGAGCAGAAGATAAAACAAGAGAGCCAGCAATCTAAATCAGGAGCTGAATTCACCCTAGGAGAAATGAAAATAAAGCAACTGGTAAACCACATCACAACAGGCACACTGAGGATCCTTAAAGAGATAAAGGGAAAAAGATTAAGATTCCCTTTAGATTAAGAAATAATGAAACAAAAATAGATTCCAGATCTTAAAAGCCTTCTTGTAGGGCTAGGTACGGTGACTTTGGTGGTAATCCCAATACTTTGGGAAGCCAAGGTGGGAGGGTTGCTCAAGCCCAGGAATTTGAGGCCAGCCTTGGCAATATTGCAACACCTTGTCTCTACTATAACAACAACAACAACAAAAACAACAACAACAACAAAAATTAGCCAGGTGTGGTGCATGCGCCAGTAGTCCCAGCTACTCAGGAGGCTGAGGTGGGAGGATTGCTTGAGACTGGGAGGGAGGTCGAGGCTGTGATGAGCTAGGAGGATCACACCACTGGACTCCAGCCTGGGTGATGGAATGAGACTGAGACACACACACACACACTCTCTCTCTCACACACACACACTCATACTGCCTTCTCATGGGATAGAGGCACCTCAGGTTCTGTGGGTCTTGTTCTGTTTCACTCACTACTGCATTGCCAACACCTTCAACAGGGACTGATACAGTCTCAATAAAATCTATTGAATGCCACTAAAAAACCTATCACTCTAAAATCTAATGCCTACTTAGAATACCGTGGTAGGCTGAATAATGGCCCCCAAAGGCATCCACGTCCTCCTAAACCCTGAGAACTGTGAATGTAACCTTGCATGGCAAAAGGGAACTGAGATGGGTAGAGTATCATGGATCGTCTAGGTGGACTCAGGACTCACAACTTCACAACTCAGAAGTTACACCCCTCCCTGTAACAGGGAAGCAGAAATGCCAGAGTTAGAGTTCTGAAGATGCTATAGTGCTGGCTTAGAAGATGAAGGAAGGGGCACAGTCAAAGGATGCAGACTCCCTCTAGATGCTGGAAATGACAAGGAAGTATATTCTCCCCTCTGGTCTTCAGAAAGATGCAGCCTTGCCGACACTTTCATTTTAGTGAATGAGATGCATTTTGGACTTCTGACCCCCCAGGACTGTAAGATGACCAATTTGTGTTGTTTTAAGCCACTAAGTTCATCATAATTTGTTACAGCAGTCACAGGAGATTATACAGCTATTACCAAGAGTGTGGGCAAAAGATTAAGAATCTATCACCTATAGATCTTTGCTGAAAGAATTTCCTAAGAATACATGATTTTCAGTACCAAAAAAATTAAACCTGAGAAAAAGAATGGAATGAAAGAAACAATGGAAGTACAAGAGCTGACAGGGGCACAGGTGGTGAAATACTCCTTTGCTGCTGATGGGCGGACGGGCTGGCCAGCATTCCCTGAAGCTGCCCTGGAGTACTTGATCAAAGCAAGACTATACACACTCTGAATCCCAGCAGTTTCACTCCTGGACATGTGATCCTGAGAAATTCCCACCAGGCTGGAGCAGACACAGGGACTATGCCTTGGAGCATTGTTTGTGGTCATGTGAAGTGGGAAGCAATTTGATTGGCAGCGGCTGTAAATGTAAATAGGTGGGTCACTACAGAATGCTAGATGCCCTTAGACACACAGGACCAGATGTACACACAGTGATATGGACAAACCTTAAAATTAGAGTGCTGAGGAGAAAAACATAAGAGAAGGCGACAGCACAATAACATTTAAATAAATTAAAAGTAATGCAAAACACTATCTTAGGACATGCACAAAATAGGGGGGAAGGGATGGGATATTATAGGGGATAAATTATTTATAAGGAATAAATTAAAAGAGGGACCAGTGAATGTGACTGATGAATATAATTATCTTCTCTCTCTGCCCTGAGTGCCAAATTAGAACAAAAAAAGCCAGGCATGGTGGTACGCACCTGTAGTCCCAGCTACTCAGGCAGCTTGCTACGCAGGAGGATCACTTAGTCCAGAATTCAAGAGTTGAGTGCACTGTGATTACAACTGTCAATAGCCACTGCATTCCAGCCTGGGCAACATAGCCAGATCCCACAACTACCTATCTCTCTATTGATCTCTCTCTCTCTCTCTCTTTCTCAATCAATCAAAAAGAAAGTAAATGACGCAAGCCAGGAGCATGAGGGATTAGGCAGACGAGGAAAGTGAGATGTTGGAGGGATTTGGCACTAGAGCTGTCAAACACAAAGAGTGTGCACAGAAGCAGGTTTCCAAAGTGCTAGGAAATTCCTCGAAAATGTGAGGCTAGGCAAGTATGAAACAGGTCAGCTATGCGGATGCTTCAATCTCAGGACAACTGTGGGAGCACAGACAAGAGTCAGCTGATGAAGTCATCTGTGAATATGGCTCACAGATGAGTGACAAGCAGGAAGGTAAGGTGGCACCAGAGTCCTGAGCAGGATCAGAAACATGTTTATTAGCCATAAAAGAAAGAGCCTGTTCCACTGATGATATGTAGCAGTGCTCACTGGGTAGTTGTAATTTCAGGCAATTAGGCTGTAATTCATAATTTCACTGTGTAATGGAGCTGGTTGAGATGAGATGATTTCCATACTATAGAAGGGTGAGAATCACTAGGTTGGGAAAGCGCTACTTAATGAGCTTCATGCAGTTAGTCCCTGTGTAGTTTTTGGAAAGCTGCCGTCTCGAAGTCCAGGGTTTGTAGATATTTTGCCGAGAACCACACCTCTTATTGGAGATTTTATATGATTCTTCTTAGAGCCCTCAAATAATCAGAACCTATTCTTTATTTCTTCCTATAAACTGAATTTACATGGTGTTTTATTGTTAATGGCAATTTTGACTAGATGGAAACACAAGAGACCACAACATAGAAGGAAAAAAAATCCAACAGCGTTTCCATTTCTCGGTAAGTGTGATAAGTGTGCTATTTTCTCTTTTGTTCTATAACCCACTAAAGTACCTGGATATGATTATCAAAATAGTTGCATCGGAAAAGGCCAGCATTTTGGCAATCTTCATTTTCTTTTCTTCCGTTTTTGTTTTGTTTTGTTTTGTTTTGTTTTGAGACAGAGTCTCGCATATCACCCGGGCTGGTGTGCAGTGGCGTGATCTCGGCTTGCTGCAACCTCCACCTCCCGGGTTCAAGTGATTTTCCTGCCTCAGCCTCCCAAGTAGCTAGGATTACAGGCGCCTGCCACCACGCCCGGCTAATTTTTTGTATTTTTAGTAGAGATGGGGTTTCACTATGTTGGCTAGGCTGGTCTCGAACTCCTGACCTCGTGATCCACCTGCCTCGGCCTCCCAAAGTGCTGAGATTACAGGCGTGAGCCACTGTTCTAGGCCAATCTTCCTAATTTCTTACCAGCTTTTTGACAAATTGAGTCAGCTTCTTTCATGACAGCCAAGAGCTAGCCTTTAAGCAGCCTGGCTTCCTCATAGGTCCAGGGAGGCTGGGGTGAGTAAGCAAATACTGGTGCCCACAGCCAGAGTTGCCTCACAGTCTCCGTGGCTCAAGTGTGTGTAAGGCCCTCGTAAAGTAACTGGGAGCTGTGTCCATGGAAGCAGTGAAAGAACCAGGGTTCTGGGGATTCTCTGCCTTGGATTCCCCCTAAAACTCCCTCAGTCTACAGAGAGGAGGGGAACACAACACTGGACTCAGGTCAAGGTAAATGCACGCATACCACCAGCTTCCTCTTTTCTGCAACAAGCTCATTGTACCTTCACGTAGCATTAGAATGCCAGGAGAGTGGGTCTGTGGAAAGCCTAAGGAATCTGGCCCCCACGTTGCTGTAACAGAGGATGTTTTACCTACTGCTGGTTTGCATGGGAGTGGGGCTAGGCTGAGGACAAGGGTGGACAGAAGGCTACAGGAAAGTGGTCTAACCAACAGAATAATGGCAACTGCCTCCCCTAATAAAGCCACCAGATCCCAAATTTTGGTACCTAGAGTTAACATCAATGTAGACTTGGGCAAGTTTGTTAAAGCTTTTGTGGGCCTCTGTTTTCCCATCTCTAGAAAGGGTATAATAATAGTACTTACCAGCTAGGATTCTGGCAACGATTAAACAAAATGCACAAAATCATCGCCCATCACAAGTAAGTGTTTGAAATACGTTCTGGGTTGGCGGAGCGTGGTGGCTCATGCCTGTAATCCCAGCACTTTGGGAGGCTGAGGCAGGCAGATCACGAGGTCAGGAGATCAAGGCCATCCTGGCTAACACAGTGGAACCTCGTCTCTACTAAAAATACAAAAAATTAGCTGGGTGTAGTAGCAGGCAGCTGTAGTCCCAGCTAATCCGGAGGCTGAAGCAGGAGACTGGTGTGAACCCAGGAGGCACAGCTTGCAGTGAGCTGAGATTGTGCCACTGTATTTCAGCCTGGGCGATAGAGCAAGACTCCATCTCAAAAAAAAAAAAAAAAAAAAAGAAATATGTTTAGATTTTCAAAAATACTTATTTTTAGAGACAGGGTCTTGCTATTACCCAGGCTGGAGTACAATGGTGCGATCATAGCTCACCGCAGACTTGATCACCTGGGCTCAAGCCATCTTCCCACCTCAGCCCCCTGAGTAACTGGGACTATGGGTGCACACCATCACACTTGGCTAATTAAAAAAAAAAATTTTTTTTTTTTTTTGGGTAGATAAGAGGTCCTGCTATGTTATCCAGGCTGGTGGTTTAGGCTTTGAGTAAGTCCTGCTTTGCCTTTAGAAGTATCTGATTTTAGTCTGAGGAGGGGTCTAATGTGAGAGAGGTTCAGTCTGCAAATGTTCACAGAATGTCAATACTATCAATATTATTAACAGAGCCTTTCTTAAAAGTAAGCCCTACTGAGCTTGCACTGGTAAGCAGCTCCCTGTGGAAGTGATTTCCTTCACAGGGTGAGCTGGGGGACTTGGAACCGTGCCAGGCAGTGCCTCCATGCCTTGGGAGCCCCGGGGTGCCTGCACCCTGGTGGACTCCACCCTCCCTCCTCTTCTAGCTCAGATGACCCTGGTGAAGGGACAGTACAGGGCAGGCTCCACAGAGCAGGCAGCTTCCCCAGGAGATGCTGGGCTCATCACTGCTACATGGTGGGCCCAGGAGGAGCAGGCTGGGGATGAGGAGAAGGCAGAAAGCTTGCAGTTCTTTCTCTCAGTTCACCTGCAGAGAGGAAGTAGAGGACACTTGGAGAAGCTCTTGGCCCATGTCCAGTGGGTGACCAGAGGACACTGCCTCCCCCTTCCCTGTCTCCAAGTGCTGACCATGATCATGATGTGGGGGAGTGTGCCGTGGTGCTACACCCCATTCACTGACTCTGGCTCATGGAAAGGCCTGGACAGACATCCTCTGAAAGAACTTCCCAATGATTCTGACACACACGTGTGGGGTCACCACAAGATGGATGAGTGAAACTGCCTGTTTCTCTGGAACTCTGATTCATGGCCAAGCCTGGCTGGTGTCATGGTCAAAGCATGTAAATCAGCTGCATCAGAAACTTGTACTGTTGAACCAACATCCACATGCTCCTCCAAGTTCCTAAGCCCCTTTACGGTTAGGTAAAGCCATTTGCCTAGTTCTGGTCAACAGGCAGGGCGCAGAAGCATTTAAATGCTGTGGTGGGAGCTTTCGAGTGGGCTCTTAGGTGGTAGACGGCCAACAGTCTGAGTTTCTGAGTGAATGTATGGATCAGAGACGTGCACCTGTCCCCTAACCTGCATTGAACATATGGTACGGGCAAGAAACAATGTGCCATGCCACTGAGATTTGGGAAGTGAGCCTGTTATTGCTGAAAAACCTAGCCTCATACTGACTAATATATAAGTCACACAAAAGAAGAGCCACCTGAGCCTCCCATTTGGAAGGAGCACACTGAAGCCAGACCCGGCTCCTCTTGGCTCCCTCCCATGCAGCTAGATGAGAGCTGGGGAGAGCTGCGAGGAGCAGTGTTGAGACAGGGCTTGTTTTTACAGAACTTTTATGAATTTAAACTCAGCTAATATTGGCATCCTCTTCCTTATCCTGTAAAGAAATTCCTATGAAGAAATGGAACAAATAAGAAATGAACAAAGTTCAATAAAGGACAAAAAAGAAGACTCAGTTTATATGTGAATACCAAACCATTAAAAGCTGTGAGATACAGATCATTCTCTATGATCCATACTTTTTTGGTTTTGCTTAATTTGGAAATTAAAGAGGACAAAGAAGAAAAAAGCAATCACATATTTCCACTGCCCAGATTTAACCTGTTAATATTTTAGCATATTAGTGTCCTCTCTATTTCTATGTATATACTTCTGCATATGAAAAATTATACAATGATATGAATATATTCATTTAAAAAATAAATTAGAACATTATAGAGAAGTTTAAGGTCGCCTTTGAGGCCAATACAACATATTATCATTATGATGTTGGTTTACATTCTTCTGGTCTATTTTCAATATTTTTATATGCACACATATGAATATCTATGAAATGGAAATTTATACAGTTAGAAATTCATAATAAAGTACTATTTTGCAGTCTGCATTTTCTCTATATAGCCCTGTGGTCGAGAAAAGCAACACTGAGGGGAGGTAGAGTGGGACCAGCTCAGATGGGACCATGGCCAAACGAGGCTAAAAGAGATGTGAGGGAAAACACGGATGACTATTTAACCTCTATAAGATCACAACAGTTACACTTCCAGGCTAGTCTCAAACTCCTGGGCTCAAGTAATCCTCCTGCCTCGGCCTCCCAGAGTGCTAGAAATATAAACGTGAGCCACTGCACCTGGCTAAGGGTGACTTTTATTTGGTTCAAAATAGCATGTCTACTTGTCTCTTGAATTTACTGTGGCAATGAAGCCAGAAGCCAGACTCCCAGGATGACAGAAGCCCGGGAGAGACAGATGGAATTCACTCCCAGACACGCAGAAAATACCCAGGTAGAGCACAGTGTGTAAGGAAGAAATTGTTCACACCTTATGACATGAACATGCAGAAGAATTTTGTAATTCTGAAGAATTCCTACAAAATCTCAGAAGGAACTTATGTGGCCGATTTGTATTCAAGTCTATGATTCAGTGGGACACAGTTTCATGTGCCTGTGGTCACATCAAGTTTGCTTTGCCAAACGCAGTGCGGAAAGCACTGATTATTTTTGCCACACCGTGGTTGATTTAAACAAAGTAGCTAAAAAAATGGGAACAATGTGGAGAAAGTGGTTCCTGCCATCACGTGACTCTCTGGGGAGCTCTCAGGGCACTCTCTGTGTTTACCTGTCCCCACCACTT
The DNA here is from genome assembly GCF_007565055.1 of Rhinopithecus roxellana. Taxonomy (NCBI): domain Eukaryota; kingdom Metazoa; phylum Chordata; class Mammalia; order Primates; family Cercopithecidae; genus Rhinopithecus; species Rhinopithecus roxellana. Next base: position 163,699,052 of record NC_044551.1, read on the forward strand.
GACATATACCTTTGCAATGATCTGTTTACTTGCCTGTCTCCCCAACATCCTTGAAGCCAGGGACTGTGTCCTGTTCATCATTGTAACCCCTCTGCCTGGCACAGAGATGACCAACCATGTTTATGAAATGAATGAATGAATGAAGAATAAAGTATTTCCTTTCTAGAGTAATTCTCCCTTGCCTACTTTAAGCCCACTTCTTTATGTGTGAGGAAATACATGGCTATATTACAGAGCAAACAGAAATAAATGATTGCCTCATTCAATAATGAACTAGGACCAATAATAAAATTGCCTGTTGTTCCTTACTTACTGCTCTGCCACTAGCCCAATTTGTTAACTGACTACATTAAAGATCTAATTTAATTAAATCTTGAACAAAGCTCAGAAGATCTACAGAGAGCACTTTGCTTAATTACAGGCAGGGTTCAAGCACCAATCCTATTGATTTGGTCAGTTAAAATTCTATACAATGAATGTGGCCAAAGGAAAAAAGAAAGTGGTCCCAGTTGCTCGTCAGGGAACTTTGATGAACTGTGGATTTAGAGCTGCTCTAAAGACAGCAAAGGCAAACCAGCCTTGTACTCTGTACTGTCACAGGGATAAACAGAAAATGGCACTTCAGTTGCTCTGCAGAGCTACACATCGTGAAGAACAGAAGACAATGACAACCACAAAGGACAGATCCCTCCGGAGGGAAATAAAGCACACTAGGTGGGTGGATGGGTGACGGCTGGAAGAAGACTTTCGGCACTTAAAGTCTAGTAAACAGGCATTCAAATGCATCTAGTACACTTTTTGAGATCCATACTCATCTTGAAATAAAAAGAAATAAATCCAATTCATGGTATGTATATAAATTCCTGAGAGTATCTCTAGTTGAGGAAGAATTAAAAGTTAACATTATTTGAAGGTAACTGAAATAAAAACTATATAAAACCACACTAGTTGCACAAACTTATAAAAGGTAACAGATGTGACTGGAAGAAAGGTTTTGACTAAAATGTGTCTATGTGTACAGGCCTGTACGTGTGTGTGTGTGTGTAATTATCCAATGTCCATGTTAGAGTTCTTCAAACATCTAAGGATTCCTATTTTAAAAAATGACTGAATGCCAAAGACTCACAGGGACTTGGCAGGTCAGGCTATGCATGACCCAGGCAGTCTGGCCCCATAGCCCTGGTACCTAGTGTAGTGCCTCCGCACTGTGCTATTCTTAATACTGACCTCCAGAGTTGGAGAAAACAATGGAAAGTGGGGAAGAGGACTTTTTACTTTTTGCTAGTCAGTCAAGGGCTGGCAAATGAGAGAAGAAAATTCATTCTGAACCACAATATGTAATTACACTGAAGACCAACAATTTCCCTCACAAAACATACACCATCAGAATGCACACACTAAGAGTAAGTACATACCTAATTAGGGCATCAATCATAATCATCAGGGAGTGTGACCCAGGAAATTACAGGTGGCGTGAGCTTTAGTGCTAAGCAAATTTCGTCATGTTGCCCAGATAAAGCCTTTGCTGACTGGGATGATTTACACCTGCTGATGCAAGGATGGAGACTGGCATCCGATATAGCTGCATACTGAAAATATGCTTATGCACGTGAGTTAAGACAAAATGATGTTCAGATATGAGAGGCAGTAGTGCCAGCCTTTTAATTATGACATTAGCACAAATGAAGAAGAGTTGATAACATTTAAAAATAGTAATTTCTTCCATATTTTTCAAATGAGGAAGAGTTGATAACATTCAAAAATAGTAATTTCTTCCATATTTTTATATAATGGCAAGTAAGAATACTTACAAATGGGTTAAAAACAAAACGATGTACACATCCTGAGCTTGTTGAAGGATAGAAGAGCAAGTTATTTACAAGGTCTTTTTTATGGCTAAGGGAGCAAGAGCAATGGTGAAGGATGATGAGACCCACTAGATGTATTTTTCCTTTTTTTTTTTTTTTTTTTTTTTTTTTGAGACGGAGTCTCCCTCTGTCGCCCAGGCTGGAGTGCAGTGGCACGATCTTGGCTCACTGTGACCTCCACCTCCCGGGTTCAAGCGATTCTCCTGCCTCAGCCTCTCAAGTAGCTGGGACTACAGGCACACAGTACCACGCCCGGCTAATTTTTGCATTTCTAGTGGAGATGGGGCCAGGCTGGTCTCGAGCTCCTGACCTTGTGATCTGCTTGCCTTGGCCTCCCAAAGTGCTGGGATTACAGGTGTGAGCCACTGCACCCAGCCAGTATTTTTCCCCTTCTAAGTCAACTTTATCTGTATACAAAAGTAGCAGTCAGAGCACAACTAGAAAACAAGCTTCTAATACTGCCAAGACAGAGAAAGAGAGTCAAGTAAGTCTAGTAATTCAAAGTGAAGTTCAGAGGGAAGCGTTTGAGGAATTCATTGCTTCACCCCCACCCATCCAATCAAACTCACAGCCAAACACAGAAGTGCTTGTGGGTTCCTGGGATTAAAAACTTCATCTTGGAAAAACTAGAGGTTTTAACAATTCTGCCGAACATTTCTATCCTGAAACATCACCTCCTTCAGTAATGGATACATGTCCTAAACAAAATAGTACTCAAACTAGGTCAAGCCCTAGGGTGAATAGCAGGAGTCACACGTACACATCTGTAAACACAGAGATACACACATAATATGCACGCTTAAAGAGATGCACATACACACATACATACATGCACACAATGTATTTTAACTTCAGTAGGTCTGCACCAGGAGAGATAACATTCTACACTAGATTCAGTATAAGTAAATGAGAGCAGGTGCTATAAAGCTAAATAAAATTTTATAGAAAAAAATTAAAAGGGGCAAATTCCATATTTTTTTAAATTCTAAAGACTATTAGTTTATCTTAAAGAACATTTTAATTGAGCTTAGAAAAGACGTGTTTACCCTGGAAAGTTTAAAATCACTGCCCTGATGTAATTTTATCAACCAGTCAGATTTAAGATTCCAGAGAAAAGTGTGTTTTTTTTAAAAAAATCTTACCTCTACACCTTAGCAATTTCAAACTACTTTCAAGAATGACTTCATAACAAGAAAGACATTCCCAAGATTCCCAAGATTACAAATGCCACAAAAATTCTCACGGTGCCCTTGGTGCTACACACCAGCCTCTCTCAGCCCCATGCCTGGGAAGGGCCTGGCCATTATGGATGCAGCACGCTCACCCTCCTCCGGAGTCGGTCCCGCTCTTCCCGGATGGCATTCATGGTGGCCTTGGTCCGGTTCAGTTCTTCCTCTTTGCTGCACAGCATGGCGGTCAGGCTCTCATTCTCTTCCCTCAGCCCAGCCAGCTCCTTCTCCCACCGAGACCTCTCTTCAGCCAGGTTGGGATACAGGTCCCGGCCAAGCACCCCTTCAATCTCCTCAACTGTCTGTAAAACACAGCCCCAAAGAAAAGTCAACTAAGTTACCTTGGAGAAAGGGGATGGGAAGAAAATAGGCTGAACAGGAATAAATGTCCACAGAGGAGTGTGTTCTAGAACCACTTTGTTAAAAACAGTGATCATGACTAGGGATACCCCAAAGTTATCCTGTTCCCAATTTCAGATGAGGCTCTGTCACTTGCCTGGGGTACAGTTTGTGTTACCCAGCAACCTTCAGAGTAAGAAAAACAGTGAGTCCTCTCCTGGCAGCTGAGTCTGTCTGTGGTGCTAGCTGACACATCCACACAATGCTTATTGCCTTCACTTGAGTTCTAGAGTTGGTGGATACACACAACCAGGCAGAAGGCCATTTAGTGATCCTGGTAATGTGAGGACAAACATGAGGTTGTAAACTGCATACAAAATCTAACTTGAAGCTGCCTAAATTATAGGCCTCCCACGTGCCAACTGAGCGATAAGATAGGTCACATTACCATTTCCAGCTTTTAGTGCCACATCCAAATTCAGATGGTGCAAATGAGGTTCAGTCTCAAGATGTGAAAGGCAAAAATAAACCTCATTGACACAGAAAAGAGGAAGCTCACTGTGGAGATTTCTAAGACAGCAGGGATTAAATTAATTAATAACACAGCTTCAAAATGTAAAGAAAAATCTTAGTAGCACATACAGAGCTTTAAAAAATTCATTTAAAAACATTTAAAGGAGAAGAAACATGCATAATATTAGGAAAAAAAGGAAGAAGTCATTCTGCTTCACATTTACTGTCCTTTGAAAAAGGAAGCACAAGCCAGTGGATAATGAAACAAGAGGGAGAATTACTATGCAGAATACTATGTGAAGAGATGGGATAAGAAACAGAAGGCTGGCCGGGTGTGGTGGCTCACATCTGTAATCCCAGCACTTTGGGAGGCCCAGGCGGGTGGATCACCTGAGGTCAGGAGTTCAAGACCAGCCTGACCAACACGGTGAAACCCCGTCTCTACTAAAAATACAAAAATTAGCCGGGTGTGGTGGCATGCACCTGTAATCCCAGCTACTTGGGAGGCTGAGGCAGGGAGAATCGCTTGAACCTGGGAGGTGGAGGTTGCAGTGAGCGGAGATCATGCCACTGCACTCCAACCTGGGCGACAGAGTGAGACTCCATCTCCAAAGAAAAAAAAAAAGAAAGAGAAGAGAAGAGAAGAGAATGCCTCAAATACTAAAAAACATAAGGGCACATCACTCTTAGATGCTCACGTTGGTTCTCAAATCTTGCTGCCCCTTTCCCCATGTGCTGCTTTGTCCTTCCTTTAAGTCTGGAGACTCTCATCCTACTTGGCTCTGCTCCAGACCCTGTGGCTTTGTCCCTAGCTGGTTGGTAGAGGCCCTTGGCCTCCTCCTTCCCTCTCAACCCCGAGGCTGGGGCTAGACTCAAGTTGACATTAAAATCAAATATAGGGCCCAGGAGATTCCAGAGAAAGAAACACCAGCAATTGCTTCTCCCTGCCCTGAACCACATCAACTACATATTTGCAATTGAGATGAAGAAAGATGGAAAACCAGCAGTGTTACAAACATGCATCATGGTTTACCTTGTGACACCACAGTTCTTTTGTGCAATCCATGATTCCTACTGACAGAAACTTGGGCCTACATTTTCTCTTTATGGGCTCCTCCTAGACTTTTAAATTTGAATTGCTATGCCCAGGTAACTAACTTATGTCAAAGGAATATCAAGATACTCAAGACCTAGTATCAATAAGACTTGACTTTCCCATCATTCACAATAAGTTTGTGCAGATGCAAAAAATTCCTCTCACCATCTCAAACAGCAAGAGGAATTGATGAATGGACTCCTGAAATTGTATTCTAGAGGCCTTAGAGCTTTTCCAAAACTTACAGCTTAAGAGTGCTCTATGATGAACCACACTAAAATGACATGGTTCAATACTAGCAGTTGAATTGTTTCCAAGTAAATTGTCTTTTTTACTGCAAAGCCAGTGAACCTGACTGCTGACATCACGACTTTTTCTGAAAAAATTCAGCCCAACCAAAATTTCTAGGGTCCCCATTTCTACCCCGTGGCCCAATCTATTGTATGGCTCTCATGGAAACTTTCATACCTAGAAAGTAATTAAGAAAACTGTGCTTCAAGAGAAGGATTGGACCATTTCCCTTTCAGAACCTCAAAGGGCCTCACAGATGGCGAGGAAGGTCTACCTTAATTGCCAAGTCACAGTGCTCGCTGGCCGTGGTGAGCTGCTCAATGTGCCTGTCTACCTCGGCCACAGAGAGGCTACAGCTGCTCTTCTTTCTGCCGCAGACGACATTCTCCAGCCCCGTCAGCACCCTCTGCAGTTCTGAGTTCAGGTCACTGCAGTTGTCTGTGAGTGAATGAAGACAAAATGTGTTACACAGGGCAACAAATACTCTCTGTTTTGCTTACCATGAGGGATCCATTCAGGTAATGGGATGGCAATGGAGCTTGACATTTCAAAGCTCATGCCAGCCTGCCTAACCTCACAGGCACTGCCTCTGAGGCTTGGAGCCAGTGCAAAGCTCTTTTTATTAAGCAGTTTCAGATGATGGTCATTTTCTGAATTCTCTTGTCTTTCACTCAAAGCAGCCACATCTTGAGTTTCTTTAGTAAGAACAAAGAAACGCCCAGAAGAGGCTGTTGGCACTTCCAGAGGCTCTGGTCAACCCGTCTGCTCAGTCATTCAGACAAGCACTAACTGGGGAAAGATCCCGTAACTTTACTAAATGTAACAAAAAGTCTCAGAATGAGCAGAGATGCTATGTATTTTGAAAAATAGAAACTGTGTAAGAGATAGTCCTCGCCCTCAATGAGCCTAAAACCAAGGCTTTTCCATGACAGAACCAATCAATATGCTCTACCGCTGCAATTTAATCCATGTTCTTTCATCGGGGGAAAAATAAACTGTTCTAACAAATTCCTTATTGTTCTCCAATAAGGCAACCAATTCTAATCATTTGATTTTGACTTAAAAACTTGGGTTGCTTTGAACTGCTGGACATCCAGGGCCTGGTCAGAGAAGTAAAAAAATAATTATAATGTGACCCAGATGTATCTCAGAAGACAATTTTGTTGGGAAAAAACTCCCCTTAAAGTCAAATACAAACTTGTATTGTAACCAGCTATTCTGGATTCTGTCTATCGCCATGCTATTCAATTATTGTTGCAGGGCAGACGCTGACTGATTATATGTAATCTTTCAGAGCATATTCTTCCCCTACATCCAGCCTGACCCTGCATGAAAGTTGCTTGGTGTCTTCCATTTTCTTCTTCTCTGCTGCATGCTTCTCACCACAGGTTCCATGGACTAAAATGGTCAACTGCTTTTGGGACTTACCTTTGGAAGGCTTCAAGAAAACTCTTGGCACAACAGGAACAGGACTTCTCAGAATGTTTTAGTCAACCTCATCTGGTTGCCTCTATCTGTAAATTACCTAAATCTAGAGAGATCAGCCTAAGGCTTTCACTCCAACAAGTACACACAACTATTCCACCTACTTCTCAAACCTGTTCCTCCCTGATCTCTCCCATTTCCATGAATAGCACACCTCTATCCACCCAGTTACTCAGGTGAGCTCTGAGGCAACCTTCCATGCCTTTGCCTGACATACTAAATCCAATTCATCTTGTGACCACAACCTTCAAAACTTATCCTCAAACTGACCTCTTATTACCATCTCTACTGACACGATCCTGCTTTAAGCCATCATCATCTCTCAACTGGACCACTGTAACAATCTCCTACCTCCACTCTCCATGCGGTCACCAAAGTTAGCCTCCTAAAAGCGCAGATCAGAACAAGTTATTTTGCTAGCTCAAACTGTCTAATGGCTTCCCATCATCATTCATGTAAAGTCCCAACTCCTTACCAGAGTCTGTAAAACTCTGCATGATCAAGACTGATGTGCTCAGTTCAGGCTGCACCATGTCCTTGGGGAGCTTTTATAAACTACAGATGCCCAGGCCCCACCCCAAACCAATCACAATCACAATCTCTGGGGGTGGGGCTTGCACAATGGCAACTTTAGGTTCCTCACTCTGGCTGCACTACCGTGCAGAGTGACAACCACTGATCTGATCTTGCCTCACCCGACCACCTTCCCCTGTTCACTATGCTCCATTCACACTCCTTCCCCTCATTCACTATGCTCCATTCACACTTCTTCCTTCCCCTGGAATATGCCAAACTCCTGTCTGCTCCACGGGTTCCTTTTCCTTTGCTGTTTCCTTTGTCTAGGCTGATTTTTTAAAATTTTAATTAAAAAAAAAAACACCTCCTTTTTAGAGACAGAGTCTTGCTCTGTTGCACAGGCTGGAGTGCAGGGGTACAATCCTAGCTCGCTAAAGCTTTAAACTCTTAGGCTCAACCTATCCTCCCACCTCGGCCTCCCAAGTAGCTGGGACTACAGGTACACATCACCACAACCAGCTCGTGTTTTTATTTTTGTGCAGAGACAGGGTCTATGTTGCCCAAACTGGTCTCAAACTTTTGGCCTTAAGCGATCCTCCTGCCACAGGCTTCCAAAGTCCTGAGATTATAGGCATGAGCCACCATGCCTGGCCAACCAAATTTCTACATATTGTTCAGCTCTCAGCTCAAATGCTACCTCCCAACAAGCTCTTCCCTATCTAAAGCATGGAGTTTCACCTCCTCCCTTGCCCAGTCCCTATCTTCTTATCCTATTTTTTTCATGGCAATTATTGCTATCTGATTTGACTTATGTGTTTGTTTTCTCTCCTCTACTAAAACATGAGCTCCAGGAAAGAAGGGACTTTGATCTTCCTCACCATTGTATCTCCAACACAGAATAGGGTAGGCAGTCAAATATTATTTTTTAAATGAGCAAAGAGAAACACCACATCACCATTTATTTAATAAACAGGAAGGCTACAAACAGACTCTATAGCAGTGTGTTTTTCTTTTTCTTTTCTTTTTTATCTTTTTTTTTTTTTTTTGAGATGGAGTCTCACTCTGTCTCCCAGGCTGGAGTGCAGTGGTGCAATCTCAGCTCACTGCAAGCTCTGCCTCCTGGGTTCAAGCGATTCTCCTATCTCAGCCTCCCGAGTAGCTTGGAATACAGGTGTGTGCCACCACACCTAGCTAATTTTTATATTTTTAGTACAGATGGGGTTTCACCATGTTGGCCAGACTAGTCTCGAACTCCTGACCTCAATGGACCTGGACCTGAGCTGCTGAGAACTAGGATGCTTATCACTGCAGAGGCCCTCTGGAGATGGTGGCAGGTAGACACCACCCACTGGAGGCAGAGGACCCAAGTGAGGAGCAGAACTCCTCAGAGAACACACCAACCAGCCTCTGAATGACGATGTACCCTCTGGTGCAGGTCTGCTGGTATCCAGAGCTGGTGTGAATACGCTCTCCTGAGTTACGTGCATTAAGTGCTCATGAGCGAGATGTTCATGAAATATTCAGACATTCTGTGCTGATTTCCCTAGCACAGGTCCACCTGATGCAAGAATCACACTGGAAATGTCTGCTGAGGGGCTCTCATAGCAGGGCTGGAGGGGTGGCAACAGGCTGCTTATTGAGGGTGCTGGGTTACAGGGAGCAGGAAGAGGGGCTAGGCATGTGACCAGTATTTCTTTCTCATACTTAAATTGGGCAGTTGCCGAGCCCTGACTCAGGCCAGAAGCAGAGTGCAAAGATGGGTAAGAGATTAACCTTAACCGTGAGAGACTCCCAGATTTACAAGGCCACTGTCCCGTCTCTCTGCTGCCCACCACTACTGTAAGGAAAGTAACCACAGAGGCCAGGCGCAGTGGCTCACTCCTGTAATCCCAGTACTTTGGGAGGCCGAGGTGGGTGGATCACCTGAGATCAGAAGTTCAAGACTGGCCTGGCCAATATTGTGAAATCCCATCTCTACTAAAAATACAAAAATTAGCCAGGTATGGTAGCACACACCTGTAATCCCAGCTACTGGGAAGGTTGAGGCAGGACAGTCGCTTGAACCCAGGAGGTGGAGGTTACAGTGAGCTGAGATTGTACTCCAGCCTGGGCAACAGAGCAAGACGCAACACTGTATCTCAAAAAAAGAGAGGAGAGGGGAGGGGAGGGGAGGGGAGGGGAAAAGAAGAAAAGTGGCCAGGTGTGGTGGCTCATGCCTGTAATCCCAGCACTTTAGGAGGCCAAGGCAGGCAGATCACAAGGTCAGGAGTTCGAGACCAGCCTGACCAACATGGTGAAACCCTGTCTCTACTAAAAATACAAACATTAGCAGAGCACAGTGGTGCATGCCTGCAATCCCAGCTACTCAGGAGGCTGAGGCAGGAGAATCGCTTGAATTCGGGAGGTGGAGGTTGCAGTGAACTGAGATCGAGCCATTGCACTCCAGCCTGGGTGACAGAGGGAGACTCTGTCTTTAAAAAAAAAAAAAGAAAGAAAGAAAGGGAAGTAACCATAGGTAACACAGTGCAGACACAAGACAAGAGAGTTGGCAAGATGTGAGGTCATTTATGTTGATGCACAGACTCTAAAGAGTATCTGCCCTTCAAATCAAGGAGGGCTACACATGCTTTCTTTGGTCACAGGAAGCTGAATGTATAAAAACACAGGTGGGGTGATGAACCCTACAAACTCCAGTTTGTGCTGCAGAGCTCTGCACTGTGGTTTCACACAGGCCCATTAGTGACCAGTTAGCACTTGGCTGTCCATTGCTATTTTTCCCTGTTTGGAGCCTCATGGGAGGATGAGGAGACTGGGCCGCCTGGAGCAGGTATTCTGTGTCCCCTGTCAAGGTACTACCTCAAGGTACCAAGCACTCATCACTACTCATCCCCAGCATCCACATGGCTCCAGACAGAACTGTCTTTCAGAGTCTGTGGCATAAGGTGCCACAGTAGGTCCTAAGTACGGGAGCAGAGTTGCTGAATCATATGGCAATTCTATGTTTAACAAAAACAATGAAAAGCAGTGACTCAATTGTACCCCAACATTCATAGCGGCATTATTCACAGTAGCCAAAAGGTGGAAGTAGCCCAGGGGTACACTGACAGATGAAGGAACAAAATGTGGTCTCTCAATACAACGTAATGTTATTCAGCCTTAAAAAAGAAATAAAATTCTTTCACATGCTACAACATGAACCTTGAAAACATTATACTAATTAGAATAAATCAGACACAACATGACAAATATTTCCACTAATACGAGGTATCTAGAAGAGGCAACTGTGGAGACAGGAGATAAAGTTTACCAGGGGTGGGGGTGATGCAAGAATAGGGAGTTATTGCTTAATGGGTACAGAGTTTATGATGGCATGAAAATGTCCTGGAAATGGGTAGTGGTGATGGTCACATTAACTCTGTGAATGCCACTGAACTGTACACTTAGAAATGATTACCATGGTAAATTTCATATTTATGTTACCACAATAAATATAATAAATGTATTTCAGTGAGTAAAATGAGGAGATATAAGCAAATAGGCATATATGAAATGGAAAACAGTAATCTTCAGGAATGGCAGTACATTCAGAAAAGATTTGAGGTATTGTAATTTAATTAAAAAAATTTTTTTCCCCTGTGGGTTGGAGAGCAGGAGAAGGAAGCAAGAGATATGGGAAGTCTAAGGACAAGGGGGAGTAATGTACTCTTTAGAAAAACCCTGGCCCCCACTGCCACGTAACTCCACGAAGGGCAGCTGAGGAAGGCCCACTGGCTTTCTCCCTCAGCCTCGCTGTAGTTTATTTTTTTATTTTAAAAATTATTATTCTTATTTTTTTTCCAGAGACAGGGTCTCATTACATTGCCCAGGCTAGTATCGAACTCCTGGGATTCAATCCTCCCACCTCAGCTTCCCAAGTGGCTGAGATTACAGGCGTGAGCCACCTGTGCTATGCTTTATACATCAAAGGAAACTGCTACTATGTCCAGGAGACAGAGAGGAGGCCTTTGGTAGCAAATACACATTCCTTTAAGTGTATTTGTACTGTGCCTCTTTCCAAAGAATTTGAGGTTGCTTATCACAAGCAGCCACAAATAAGGGGAAAACACGGTGACTGGATCAGGGAAAGGCTGCGAGCAAACGGAGGCTGACCCAGCTGAGGGCTGACTCCTGCAGCTAGGCTTGAGCTTCCTGGCAGCCGGAGCAAATATGAATTATCTCCTGACAGAAAGGAGGAAGCACTCTGGTTTCACAAGGGAGGCAAGGTGTTTTTGGCAACAGAGACTAGAAGGATTTGGGTACACGGTACTTCATACGTGGTGTGAAGTGATGTGACGCCAGTCTCCTTAGCCAGTTTCACACATATGCAGATTTCATATGGTTTCTTCTTATGTTAACCTTCAGTTAAAATTAAAGTTGCAGACCATTTAAAGTACAAGGTAAAGGGAACACTGGGGAGCGCCAGGCTCACATAAACTTGGCACTCAGTCTTCAAATTGTCTGATAAGACTGAACAGGACCCAGAAGACTGGATGGAACGGACCTCTCCCTTTGTTCAGCAGATGCAAACCAGTCATCTGCAGCCAAAGATGTGCTTGCATATGGGGTGGGATTATGGTGTCTGGCATGGCCTTTTTAAAATTTTTAAAATAGTTTTTGAGTAAATTGTCAACATTTTAAAAATTGCTAAAATTTATGGCTATTCTTGTAAAATGAGAAGATCTGACAATGCTGGGCCCAGCTTCTCAACCACAGCCATCTGCGGAGGGGCCAGCCGCAGATCCCGGGACTCAGCACGCCCAACCCACGGTGCTCCTCCGCTCTGCCCGCCTCCACCCGAGTCAGTGGCTCCTCCTGCCCTTTTCCTCTTTTCTAAATGCAGTTTTCCTCAGTTGGCCTCCTGATAAGAGCTCAAGAATACACAGCTCAGGTTATATTTTTCTAATGAGAACCAGAGCCTTAGGTTTTTATGTTGCTGTTTGGGGAAAGACCCACATACGGCAGGTCCTCAAATAACATTTTGTTCAACATCGTCTCATTATAACATAGATGAGGAAGGAAACACGGATTCCCAGCTGGGGCCACTGTCTGTGTGAAGGTTGCACATTGTCCCCTCCCCATGGCTGTGTGGTTTATCTTTGGGTATTCCAGTTTCCCCTACACCCCAAAGCTCAGCACGTTCGGTTCACTGGTGTGTCTAAATAGTCCCAGTCAGAGAGAGAGAGACAGAGACAGAGAGACAGAGAGACAGAGAGAACGAATGTGTGTGTCCTGCGATGGGATGACACCTGGCCAGGGTGGGTTCCCATCCAGTACCCTGAGCTCCCGGGATAGGCCTCAGCTACCTGCGACACTGACCTGGAATAAGGGGTTAAATAATTATCTCCCTTGTTTTTATTAATCTGCCCTGAATGTACATATAGCTCAAGTTTATTCCCACGTTTAATATTAGAAGTGTTTTGGGTTTCTATTTAGAAATTCACTTATGTTTCTGCTGACCACAAATACACTACAGGAACTTAACTCTTGATTATATCAATTAACCATAAATCTGGTATCGTTACACGTCATTTCATTTAAAGTTGCATTTTCCAGGAACCTATCAATGACACTGAGGATTTACTATACTTTGGAAATCTGGAAAGGAGGTAAGAGGACATTCATGGCTATGAAAACTAAGAACGCTAATGAGCCTTCTTGCTTAAACACACACCAGTGGGCAAAGCTGGTTTTCTTCTTTCTCACTTAGGATCAGCTATGCCTATGACCAGAGTTGACACCATTAACTATGGCAGAGTTGGTTCATTTTGAATCAGGTGTTAAAAGTTGCTTTTTTAAACAAACAAGCCCTGTAAAAATCCTAACTCAAATAAAAGTGCAGCTCCAACAATGAGATGTTACAAACACTCCCCTGGTCCACCTGATTCCAACCAAGCAGTCCCCTCTTTACCAGAATGACTTTGCTCCAAAGTATAGTTCCAGCTTCCAAAAGCACATGTTCCTGGGGATGGTACTTGCTTCACACTAGTGGTTAGGTATCTGCCTAGTTTGGAAGCCTTCCATGCTGGGTCTTGATTAAGCTTTGCCTTTGATACGGCTTGGGTTTGTGCCCTTGCCCAAAAACCATCCTGAATTGTAATCGCCAGTGTTGGAGGAGGTGCTTGTTGGGAGGTTACTGGATCATGGAGGCAGACTTCTCCCTTGTTGTTCTCGTGATAGTGAGTTCTCACGAGACCTGGTTGTTTAAAAGTGTGTAGCACCTCCCCTTTCTCTCTTTTTCCTCCTTCTCTGGCCATGTAAGATGTGCTTGCTTCCCCTTCACCTTCTGCCATAATTTTAAGTTTCCTGAGGCCTCCCCAGTCATGCTTCCTGTACAGCCTGTGGAACTGTGAATCAATTAAACCTCTTTTCTTTATAAATTACCCAATCTCAGGTAGTTCTTTATAGCAGTGTGAAAATGGACTAATACAGCCTTGAAATCTCATTTTCCAGGAAGCCTTCCCAGTCCTTTGGCACTCAGTCCTAAAAGCTGATGATTTCATTCATGCAACAGTGTGTTCCCAGAGACTCGCAGTGCTGGGCATGGAACGTGTGCTCTACAGACAAGGGATGAGATTAACATGTAAAATAAATGGGAGACTTTTTATAAGCCAACTTTTTAAAGTCCCAAGTTTTTGTTAATTCACTTGTTAATCAAGTATCATCAAATTTAAAACATATCAAATGACATTATCACAGCCTGCTAATAAGGTAGACAGTTTTCAATTAAGATCCCCAAGGTAGAAAGCTTTCAGTGAAGTTAGAGACATAAGCCACAGAGAATTTTAACCAGGCTAAAAAACAGAAGCATCTGTAGGCCTGCTACGATGTGTGCTGTAGCAGGATTGGCCATTCACCGTATCCTTGCCGCCTCCCGAGGGCCAACGCATACCACCCACCCCTCTTTTCTGACTGGGCACACATCATGCCTGGTAAAGCAATTCAAGGTGGAAGAAAGACCTACAGATTCTTTCAGCATCAACACAGACTTTCTGTAAAGGCAAGATGCTATATTCCAGGGATGTAACAGTTCAGATCTTATTGTAGCTCTACAGCTGAAACCAGGAGGGCTGTTGCTTTTTTTTGAGCATTCCTCTGTACTCTGCATACAGCAAGGCCCTCTTTAATTCCACTGAGGAACAAACACAAACCGAAAATAAGTAACATAGAAAATTAGAAAACAGAATAGTCATCTTTTAGGGCCAAACACCAAAGAGAAGACTGAAAGGTCTGGGAGGAAGGGAGAAAGAGTATCCACAGAGGTTACCCCTTGCTTTGTGTCCCATGTTGCCTCTGTCTACCTAAGACAAGAGGACTTATGAGAACAATGTTGTGGTAGTTTAAAAACTCCTCAATATCACCTGTAATGGACAAACTGACATTAGGACCCTCCTGCTGCAACATGGTAATGAGGACCATAACCCACATATGTTCTTGCAAACAAACAAACAAACAAACAAACAAAAAAGTTAACCTCAAATCTTGTAAGAAAACAATCAGATCATCAGATTGAAGGACATTCTATGATACCACTAACCTGATGTCCTCAAAATGGCAATGTCACGAGAGACAAAACAGCAGGAGGGAGGATCTGTTCTAGATTAAAGGACAGTCAAAAGACATGAAAACTACATATACTGTGTGAGCCTTGACTGGATCTGGGACTAAACAAAAGCAACCAAGGACATTAATGGGACAACTGGGGAAATCTGAATATGGACTGTGGATTGTCAATGCTTCATCAGTAGTAAAATTCTCAGGTGTGATGAAGGTACTGTGTTTATTATAGGAGAAGGTTCTTTCTTGAGAGGTTTATAAATATGCCTTTAGGGGGTGAAGCATCATGATGTCTGCAACTTTCAAATGGCTCAGAAAAAAACGTATACACAAACACAAATGCGAGCAAGAGAGAGAAAAAAATCAAATGTGGCAAAATGTTAACAATTGGATGATTAAGATGAGTGGTTTATGGAGGCTTATTTTACCTTTTCTGTAAGTTTGAAGATCTTTAAAATAAAAAGTTGAGAAAACACATACCTCAACATTCTAGGCAAGAAGGTCTCACATGGTCTGGATATGCTGCAGTGGAGATTTAACACGGAGAGCACAAGATGACCAATTCTCAGTGCAGCTACCAGAACAGGAGAGCTCTCCTGCAAGTGTGCCTTCCACATCCAAATGATCACCAAGTACACAGGCACAAGTGGACAGGGACAGGAGGCAGAGAAATTCTAGGCAGAAAAGGGCAGGGTCCCTGGTGAAGCCCCACCTTGAAGCCTAGAACCATGGCCCAAAGTGAGAATATGTAACCTTTTTTCCTGGAAGGCTGCCTTTTCCAAAATCATCCATAGCCCACCCCGCCCCCCATCCTATACCCATAAAAACCCTGACCAAACTGGCAGAGAGCAGAGAAGGGAAGAAGAAGAGAAGCAGCTGGATGTCAGAGACTGTGGTTTGATGTCAGAGAGCAGCAGCTTGACTTCAGAGCAATGGCTTGACACCATTGCTTTGGAGAGGAGTCCGGTTGGGGACAGCCAGAATCCAGGGGAAGATTACCTTCCCATTCCATCCCCTTTCTAGCTCCCCTTCCTGTGGAGAGCCACTTTTATTGGCAATAAAATCCTCTGTATTCACCACCCTTCAATTCTTTGTGCGACCTGATTTTTCCTGGATGCCAAACAAGAGCTTGGGTGCCATGGGTGCAGATGCTAAAGGGTGTCACGCTGACCCGCTGCCTTCAGTGGTGGAGAGCAACTGCCTCACATGAAAAGGCAGAGGGCTCACTGAGCTGTTCAACACTTAAGCTGCCCACGAACGGCAAAGCTAAAAGAGCACTGTAACACATGCCCTCTGGAGCTTTGGGGGTCACAGGTCTTCCCCCGAGACACTGCTGTGGGGTCATCCCAGAGTTTTGCTCCTGCTGATGCTCAAAAGCACTTGCTCTGGCCCCTGCACCCACTCACCTGCGTGCTCCTCCTCCCTTGAGGGGTTGAGAGCTGCGGACTGAGTAAGCGAGGCACCCCTGTCACGAGGCCTGAGAAGGGGTCAAGGAAAATTTCCTCTTTCAAAGTCAGGGTGGGGGTCCTGAGAAGCGCAAGCTGCTACCCCATCACATTCTGACTATAGATCTCTGTTTCTTTTCTCAAAGCAATTGAGGCTGCATTTTCAGAACTTCTATTTTAGCAAAATCTCACCAGCTGGAGATTTGTTTTCATTTTCACTGTTGTCACTTTGGATTCCTGACACAGTTTGTTTCTGTGAATCAACAAACTTGGTCATAAATATGAAGGGATAAGGAAGATAACCTAACATCAACTCCAGGAAGCTGTCCTCCGGGACTGCGAGCCTCTACTGGCCTTGGTGTCCATCTAGGATCCCCTAATCTGCTCTGCCACAGCACCCCCACATAACTCCTAGCCATCTACGTCCAGCCTCAGTGGCAGAAATGTTCTGCAAGTGGTTTCTGCCAGAACTTTTCTGGCAGAAAACTTCTGTTTCACACATATGTGAAAAAAAGTTCAAATCTACATATAATCATTTTACTTATTTGACTGCTGATCACCTGAATTGGCACAGCTTTAAAAGAATAATACCCAGTTTTGCAGAGGATGGGAGGAAATCTTTGGGGTAGAGAGGGAACGGCAACTGACAATATACAAGAAAAGACTTAATCATTCAATACCTTTGAGAAGTAATCCTGAAGAAATAGAAGTATGTTAAGAGGATAAATTCCAACCCCTCCACTGTGCCTCCATGGCTCTCTATCATTACTGGCCGCAGCCCAACTCTCAGGCCTCATTTCTGCCCACTCTCCCCCAGGCTCACTAACCTCCAGTCCGAACAGCCCTTTCTTATTGCCTGGGTCACCTGCAGCAGCTCCAGATCCCCTTTAGACAGGCTGTCTCCTGCCCTTGAGAACAATCAGTGGATCCTCCATTAGCACTCATCCCAGGCCCTGTGGCCCTCATGCTAACAGGAGTGAGAGGATTTCCATGCAGCCCGGAGGAGGGGGAAGATGTGGTTCTGGCATCCAAACGTGATCTACAAAATATTTTCTCATAACAGCAATGTTCACACTGATGGCTGGGGATGCGGTAACAACCCTAGCAAGGTCCCGAAGTTATTTCCATGACAGATTACATAGGCTTTCTGAGGCTGGTTTCAGCAGCTAACACTCCTTTATTGTAATGCTGGTTTTAAGAAAAATTATGTCATGAACTTCAAATAACCAAAACAAAATCAACCTTAAAAGACACGGTCTGTTTAGAAAATAAAGACTGTTTATGTTAATAATAGGAGCTCATGAATCCCAAGAACTGTGGGAGCTCATTTTGAGAAAAGGCTGTAGATTAATGCTTTTCCATTTCCATCTTATACCCCAAGTCTCTTCTGGGGACTGAAAAGTTATGGAACAGCAGACTGTGGGGGAAATATTCCAAAGTAACACAAACTGAAGTAGAAAAATGACCTTTCCTGCTCTCAACCCTGGTTACTCTAAGGAAGATTCTGGAATGACTTTAGGGGGTTCTCCTCAGTCACTTAGCTCTGCTACCATTTGCAGACAGGTCTTATTTGACCAGGCTCAGATCCCTGGGAGAAAACACACAGTCACCCCAGACAGTGCTCCAGTCAATCAGTGTTCAAACTGTTACCTGGTTCTCAGGGATGATCCATATTGTGACCCTCTCCAGAGAAATTAAGTTGCCCAAATAAAGAAAAGAAAAAGGTAACAAAGGGCTTGGCCTGTTATATCAACTAGTTAGAGTACAACTTTCAGTCCGGTCTAACCTTTTCAGTCTGTGGACTAGAGGATCACTGACTATCTAGCTACCTCATTCCTAGCAAAAAGCGAGTATTCTCTAGACAGCCTGCTTTACCTATGTAAACAGTTCTCTCCATGTCTGCAAAAACTGTTTTTGGAAGAGGCAGGGCTGCCTTTCCCTGCCCCGACCCTCTCTCCTCACTCTGAGTGGCTGCTTGACGCTTGTAAACACTTTTTCCTGAAGCCATTAAGCCTCATGAGCCAGTAAGCCAGGAAAATCTGGCTTTAGCATCAAACACTATTTCACAGTCACAACTGCACCAAAAAGCCAGGTTTCATGTGTAAATGCTTCCTTGGTTGTCCTCCAAAACCTACTCATACAGAGGAAAAATCTAAGTGATCACACCAGAAAGCAAGGTATTCTATGTATAGAACACCTTGGGGTATGAGTAGAGTTCAACCCTAAGGGTATAAACCTCAACCCTTAGGGTATAATGGTTTCATATGTCAACCCTGAGGGTATAATAGTTTGATAGTGCTAAATTCCAGGAAAATAAAAATGTATCACCTGAAATCAGAAGAGATCTCAAAATAACAGAACGCTTCACTGGCTGTGCAAAGGCCCATACAATCAGGGATGTTGTTTTGGAAACAATTGCTCCAGAAAAGCACTGCTGTTGCATTAACAGAGGTGGGAAAATGGTCCGCAGGAAAGGACACCAAACATGCTCTAACATGCATGATGCAATGAGCCTGTGTGCACACATCTGTGCTCTGCTCTATTGCAATACCCAGAATGATTGGGTCCAAGAGTGTTGTTTCTATTTTAATATGAAGGGACGCAAAATCTGACTGCAAATGCTTCGCTATTAAGCCAGGTGCTTGTGATCACACAGCTGCTCCCTAATTCCCCCATCAGCCCTAGAGACCTCAAAGGACTGCAGTAAGCAAAGGAAATCAACCACTGGCATGTCTTCCTGTTTAAACCAAGGACTATCAAAGGAAAGCCATCTATAGAAACACAGGCGACAACAAAAACAACTTCTTGGCTTTGTGGCCTTGGACAAGTGACTTACCCTCTCTAAACTCCATTATCCTAATTTTACAGATGAGGAGCTCTCCAGGGCGTCCTTCCGGGTTGGGGATTAAACATGAGGGATGCATGTAAATGCTTGACACAGGGTAAGTGAGTAAAGCATGTTAGCTGGTATATCCACCCTCTCTTTTAACGGCAAGCCTTTGCCAGATGGAGGACATAAAAATTCTAAGCAATGACTCCTACCTTGGCTTTGTCCACTTAACTACCTTTATTTTCTGAACAACTGTGTGACCAGGTTTGAAAAGAGGGAATTTTTTTTAAAAAAACATGCAACGTGACAGTGGCTGGCATCTTTCTCCTTTATTTGACTGCTTAGGTAAGTCAAAGCACTTTTTAATTGGATCGTTTATTCCTCTGGGCTTGGAAGACAGTGCCCAGGAACTAGCCTACTAAAGGGGCAGCTGGACTCCGATGGGTGGGGTATGAAAACAAAAGAAAGTGTGTTTTGATGAAGCAAATAGGCTGAACTTAGTCCTATTATCTTTGGAGATCAGCAAATATACTGCAGCAAATTCTGCAGCTCAAGAAAACCTCTGGGTTACTAATGCAGGTTTGCAAATATAGCAGCTATAATGAAATGGCTACTTTTAAATGATTTCCTATAATGGTGCTTATATATGGAAGCTTTTTTCCCTGTTGAAGAAATTTAATTGGAAAATGGCAAAGGAATAAGAAGAGGCAGACGGGCCAGTTCCGCTGAACAAACACACGACTGCATTGTGTGAGCAGCTTTCATGAACTCCTCCTTGTTGTGCCCAAGTGTTTGTCCTCCTGGGGGATGGGGCAGACCTGCCCCTGCCCGGTGCACCCTCCTCCTCATGGGCTCCGACCCCACTCAGTCCCCGGATTCCTGCTCGGCTGTGACCTCTGGGAAGCATTCTTCCACGCTCCTCCCCAAGGTTATCACTAGGGCCACTGCAGGCCTGCTATGGAGTCTTAACTGCACTGTGAGGTCTTCCCTGTGGACCTGTCTGCATCCTCCAAAGAACTGTGAGCTTAGGGATGGGGTTCATTCACTGCTGCTCAAGTATGTGAGTATCTCCTATGTGTAGGCACTGCTATGCTGATAAATTAGGCAGGTGAAGTCCCTGCCTGCGTGGAGCCTGCACTTTGGCATGACAGCCAGATAAAACTTGGTAACACACAAGGAAGAGAGTACAAACACAATCCATCCTCAGGGAGTGCTCCATGCTCTGAAAGAAAGTGAAGCAGGGAAAGGGAGGCGAGTGGCTGCAGAAGAGTGAGGGATGAGGCATGACTCTAGAGGGGAGGGTGGGGGTCCTTTGCAGAGATAGCTGCTGAGGAAGGAGGGCTCCAGGAGGAAGGAACAGCCAGCACAGAGCCCTGGGCAGGAGAAGCAGCTCAGGCTGGAGGAACAGGAAGCCAGGAGGCCAGAGTGGCTGGAGCTGGAAGAAAAACAGGACAAATGGCCAAGGAGGAGGCCAGAAGGAAGGAGCACCCTGTTGGCTGCATGCTGGGAATCTACAAGTAACTCTAGGCTTGAAGGATTTGAGGGTGGGAGCAAAGTGACCTGACAGCAGATTCTGTCTTTCATCCCCAGTACCTAGCACAGCCCCAAGTGAGTCTGCTGACTAAATGAGAAAAAAAAACTTCTATGTGTGGACAGAGAACACGTGTCAACACTGGGCAGGGAAGGTCACTCCCCTCCAGGAACTCAGTCTTCTCAGGAAAGAGGCTACCACCAGTTATAACTAACCCATGTGTTTTTAAATGAGGGACAGAATGAAAAGAATAGTTTGGGAAAATGAGGATGCCATGGCGCAGACAGGCGGATGCTGGCTTCTGTGTGAGGACCAGTGCTACAGATACCACCTCATGTCAGGAGGTCCAAGAAGTCCCACCGGAAAGACATCCATGTAAGTGGGTTTATCCCTGCACTTCCCAAACTTATTTAATTATGGAACTTTGTTGGAGTGCAGGTCACTTATTAATTCCATAAAATACAATTGGAGAGAAGTGAATACAGGGATCAGAATAGGGTTGACACTCTACAATGATTAGCAATTTCCAGGCTGTTTAAATCTGTCTGGCTGCCTAAGGCAGAAGACAGAGTCCTGAAGCTTGGGGCCGCCAGGGTTAGAGATTTATGATGCCTGTAGGAAGTCAGGATGTGAGTATGAACTTAGCATGCTGGTATGAACTTGGCACATGCATGGTCTGGTTGCAGGGAGTTGTGTGTATTATAACATAAAGCCCAGGGTCTGGGTTCGGTTTAATTGGGGGAATTGTCTTCACTCCTCATGATACTTCTGCCTGGTTTAAGCTGCTACCAACATACAGCTGTCAATGGCTTCGATGCATTTTATTTGGCCTTAGATGCAATCCAGACTACTGATCGCTCCTTCCTTATTAGAGCCTCTTCTGCCGCACTGGCTTCCAGAATACCACTCTCCTCATTTTATTCCTTCATCTTTGGCTGGCTGACTGGTGGATTGGTTGATTACCTCATTCATTCATTCCCACTACTATCTTTAAACACATGTTATGTGCCAGGCCCTGTGATAATCTCTGAAGATATACTAGGAGATGAAACAAACATGCTTCTGCCTAGTGGAATTTAGTGGGAGAGTCAGTCAAGCAAATAAATATTATTACATAATTTAAAATGTCAATGTGATAGTAAGATACAAATAGGGCAATGACAGAGTCAACAATTATCATGTGCAAACACCCTGATGTCTCTCAGCTGCTTTTCTTCAGCCCAGGTCTCTCCTCTTGGTTTTTTTTATCAGAATACCTACCGCCTTCTGAAGCATCTCTGCTCAAATACTTCAAGACACTATAAACCCATGGACAAACAGAACACACGATCTCCACCTATCATATAGTTCCTGCCCCAAGCAAAACAAAACTCAAAGCAAAACCACGGGGTCCTATTTCCTATGTGCCCTATTGGTGAGTGGCCCTGTCGTCCATCTATTGTGCAAATAAACTCTTATGGGGCATACACACCCTTTCACCTTCAATCGCTTTCCAATCCTTCAGCAAATCTTGCCAATTTTACATCTTTATTAAATCTCAGCTGCCACCACCCTAATCTGAGCAACAATTTTGCCCATCTAGACTTCTGCAACAGTTTCCAAGCTAGCCTCCCCAACTCATTCTTCATCTATGGATTCTTTCTCCACACTACAGAGTGATTGATTCAAAACGCAAATCTGATGATCTCATTCTCTTCCCCCACTATTAAAAACTCTTTCAGTAGCTTCTTGTGGATCTTTGGGTAAAGACCAAACATGGTCTCTAGCATGGCCTGTAAGACTCTGCATGGCCTAGCTCCTGCCTACCTCTCCAGCTCCCCTCTTATACCTCTGTGTCCTCCATCCATGATGATCTTCAGTCACCTCCTTAAATGCATTTCTCTCCCTCATTGGATGCTATTCTCTTCCTTGACCTGCCTAATTCCTACTGAGCCTCCAGATCTGAGGTCAAACGCCTTCCTAGAGGAAGCCTTCTTGTAACCCTAGACTGAATCAAATTTCTTTGGATACACTCTCATACTACTGTGTTCCATAATGTTGTAGCACTTATAAGATTTTAATTAAACTCAAATATGTAATATTTGATTAAATCCCTCTCCCCAACAAAATTTTAACTTCCAAGAAAAACTCATTATAAAACTCAAGAAAACTGACTATATGCACTCTTCTTTCTCCTGGTTCTTCTTCCCTCTCACCCATACATGTAAACATGTCTGTCCTAAGATATGCTGCTCCTCCCTCTTTTGACTCCACACCCTTCGAACCACAGGGATCACCTTAGCCCAGATAACTTCAAAGCCTCTTCCCTAAACCTCAATCTCTTTCCAAATATCCAGGTAGGCAAGACCAGTGGTTTTGTAACATTTTGACTGCAACCCAGTTAGAACATTCATTTGGCAACTTACTGCCTACAAAGATGCAAGAAACAAATTTCATGAAACAATATTGTCATTTGCTTTCCTATTAGCTTTCATTTAAAAATACTTTGTCATAGAATTATAAGACCCAATGGGTCACACCCTGCAGTTTAAAATACATCGTACCAGATATTTACATATGGATATTTCTCTACAACCTCAAACATAATATGACTATTTCCCAACTCATTTCTCAACAAAACTTCCTTACTAAGGAATATATGATCCTTCTCTTAGTCACTGAGGAACAACACATTGGAGTCATTTTGGACTCCTCCTTCTTACCCAACCCAAGTAGTTGTTAAAACCTCTTGGGGTTCTTCCACTGCAATGTGTTGGCCCCCATCCCATCCCTTCTATTCCCACCATCATAGTTCAGATATTATTGTAATTTGGAATGCTGTAATAGTCTTTTAAACTGGTTCCCTACTTCCAGAATTTTCAAATAGA
Organism: Rhinopithecus roxellana; assembly: GCF_007565055.1. Classification (NCBI taxonomy): domain Eukaryota; kingdom Metazoa; phylum Chordata; class Mammalia; order Primates; family Cercopithecidae; genus Rhinopithecus; species Rhinopithecus roxellana. The sequence goes on from NC_044551.1 coordinate 163,722,655, forward strand.
AGTGACTTATGTTTGAATCACAATTGTATCAGAGCAGAAAGCTTTAGTTCCATTTGACCAACAAAGTAATGTGTAAGGGACTGAAATACATGTGACTTTATCCACTCAGTAAATTCCTTGAAAAATTAAATTTTAATTGAGGCTGCCTCACATTTCTAAAATTTCTATCACAATCCAGAAACCAAACTCTGGGTTGGTGGTAACGGCAGGCAGACTCACCCATGTCAGCAGTGACCATGGTAGACTGGTTTTCAGGGATAGAGACAGAGGTCTGGTCTTGGTCCATGCTTCGAGAGTCCTCGTTGACCTCGTGTTGGCTCTGGCTGAGTTCTGATCGCAGTTCTGAGTACTCATCTTCCTCCCTGAGAAAAAAGGAGAGTTGGTCACCACTGACAGAGGATTTAAGACAACCCCCTAGAGAATATGTCTTTTAAGGACAAGAAAAAGACATTCAGAGAGAAAACAGATTTCTCCCCTGGGCCACATGGACCAGGATTCCTCCCAGCCCAAATAGATGGTCACATCTATGGTCAACGAGTGAAGCTGAAAGGTTGCTTCTGTGTCCACATAACATACCCATGTACCGAATGAGATTCATCTATCAGCCTGCAGAAACTCTTCCCCTCTAAATATTCCTGAAGAAACGAGATTTCTTCACCTCCTCAAATTCCGAGGGGAAAAAGAACTAAGACTACTAGCACTGAGGCTACTGTTGAACCAAATAGCTAAGAGTCTAGCACACAGCAACAGCATGCCCTACCACCTGGAGGGGCCCACAGGGGCTTCCTTCTTGAAAGAGGCTGGAGGTTGGAGATGGGGTTGGAGCTACTGAGAAACCAGCACCTCATCTGTGCAGATCAAACTAGACGTTTTTGAAAGATATATGGATCAGCATGCCCAAGAAAGACGAGGCTAACTTCCCAAAGAAAGGAGGTAGAATTAGGGGGTAGGAAGAGAGGATGCAATGAGGAAAAAACGGAACACCGAATGAGAGAACACCACTCAGTGGCCTATTTCCTTTAATTGGCACTTGCTAACAAGAAGACAACATTTAAACCCCACCGTGTTTTATTTGTATACACTCATCTACCTATTCTCAGCCCTTCAGGGGTCCCTCAACCTCTGGTCTCTTCATTGTACTATTAGTAAGCTGAGAAACTTAAAATTGCAGTATGTATTTCAGAGCACACGCAGTGTCCCCTTCCCACACTACCACCACCACGCATACACTGGACACAGGGATGGAGACAGCAAAATGAACCCTCTTTGAAGGATCTATTTTGCAAGTAAACCAGTAGGGGCAACTGTCAGGGGATTTAACTGGGAGTGGAATGCCCACTTAGGTCTGCTCAGCCTCAAGGGCAGATTGTCTGTGAAGAAAGCTAGGAATCGGAGAAATCTCAGCCTGGCATTCATTTTAAGTTGTCAACAACCAGAGAAGAAAGTCTACAGTGTTGGATTCTGGGTGGACCAAGATGATGAGTGGTGATCATTAGGGTTTAGGGAGGCAAGTGGGAGACACATCTATAAATCAGAGAAATGTGAAGAACAGAAATCTTGGTTCTCTCAAGATATCAAATTTCTCCCAGGAAAGGGATTCAGTTGAGCCTGTGTATTATAAGGTATTGTTAATAAAAGCTACCCAGAAATCTGGAAAAGCTTTATGTAGATATAAAGCCCCACGACATGCAAAATATGAATTAGAGAGTGGTAAAGACAAAAAAAAAAAAAATACAGACTAATGTTCTATGAATAAGTTAATTATTAGACATCTGCAAGCAAAAGTCAACAATAATTAAGTTTAGGAAAGAAAACGATTAAAAAGTACTCTTAAGTGCCTTTTTGGTCTACAGGATGATTGTGCACTGATAGATACATTAGCTCTCCTTTCAGTCAGCACTTAAAATTCTGATGTTAGTTAAGGGGAGATTTTGTGTATGATGAATAAATTACCTTGGTTGCATGGCCAACGTAATCAGCTTTGGCTCAGCCAAGACATTTTTGCAGCCAAGAAAGCAAGTGATAAATGCTACTGCTGTTTCTTTGGTATAAATGGCATTTGTAAAATCTTTAATAGCCACCTTCAACCCTCCTGGCTTGCCAGATTCAAAAACATATAGTTCCTGCCAAATCTCCTGCTTTGTACAGAATTACTTCTAGAGATTACTAGGATGAACTTCATAAAGGAGTGCATTGAGAAGGTGTGGGAAAGGGAAGCTGTTATTGTAGAAACATTCCCTACTGAGGTCAGAGCACAGTCTGAAAGAGAACCATATTACATTAGGCAGTAGGTTTTCCGTGTCACAACATGCAAACTAAAAATTCCTATTCAATGTATTTGAGCACCAAAACAAAGATAGGAACACAAACACTGCACAGATTCTGTCTTCAAGGAGACAAAGATGTTCACAACCCAAGAAGGATGCTGTGGGTGAACATAGGTGGAATATCTGGGGCTGCCAGTGGGGAGTGACCAGAGAAGACCTCCTGGGTGGAGAAGCACTCAAGATGAGTCTCAAGGCAAGTAGATTTCAGTTAGGTCACAAGTGTGGAATAGCACAGGCAAAGGCTCAGAGGAGCTGCAAATGTGCAGAACTTGGAGAGGAGCAAGTGGTTCACTATGGCTGAAACCAAAATATGGCACAGGATGGAAACATGAGGATGGAGAGGTACTCAGACTACTTGTTGACTGGGCAGTTTGAGCAAAAGGAAAACATATTGCACCAGAGGATGCAAATAATCAAGGTTAGATGGAAGAAATAAACATACAGTGTGGAAAGTCTAGGAATTCAGGGGAAGGAATAAATGTTGCCAAGATCTTGTGTGGAAACAGATAAAATGAGAAGAAGAGAAATGCATTCCAGCTATGGTAATCATTGTAAGTATTCTAGAACTAAAACGACACATGCCAACAAAGTAATAGTCATTAGAGGTGGAAAGCTACCTTGTGAGAACAGGGAAGATCTTGTGCCACAAAGAATGAGGTATAAAAAGGTTAAACTGAGTTTAAATATTACAAAGTTCATGCAGCCCTGTTGAGTCTCCCACTGACTTTCGTAAAAAATCATGGAGCTGCATATCCTTCTCTCTCATTGGCATCATTCCTGAAAGGAGGCTGGAACCTGGGACTGGGAAATGACAAATTGTAAACTAACTCAATTTGTGATTGCAGTACGCGTGACACACTGATGACCGGGGGTCTTCTCTACCATTCAGGAGCATTGTTCCATTAAGAGCAAAGGAGTAAGTAAAACACACTAAGAGTCCCTGGCAGTTTTGCAAAGACAAGGTTTTGAGTTGTGCTTCTGCAGTGGCTCTGCACAGCCTTGAGGATGCCTGGTGAGGCTGTGTGGCTAATGACACAGCACAACAGCATCTGAAGATGACTTCTGTTTGTTGTGTATACAGACATTCTTCTCAAGCAATAACTTATTTCTTTGGGGAAAAAATGCCTCCCCAAAAAAACACCAACTACTAATGCTGGTGATGAAAAGAGGAAAATGTAAAAACACGGGAAAAAAAAGTGGCCATTTAAAACCAGAAAAATAGCAGCTCTGATAAACTGATAAATGTTGAAAGTGACACTCTGTAGTAGTAGGTTTATAATAACGGACTGACAAAGTTCTCAGGTGTTTCTCCTTGGAACGTAAAGGGTCAACTCACAGGATTCCAAATGCATATTCTTTCATTCACTTAGAAGTGTCTGGGAAGTGCTTCCAAGCTGCTTTAAGAGATGCAACGATTAATGCTTGCTCCTAGTTTAAACAACATAACAAATGCTCCTAAGGAGGCAGGCATTAGATTGTACACTTGCCTATGTAATGACCAGCAGTGGCAGAAAAGTCACAGGCTGGCAGACTGGAAGGGATTTTAAAGAGTGTTTTAGCCAGGACCACTACCTTTATTTTACAAATAAGACAAACGGGGCTTCGAGAGACAACTTACCTAAGATCATGCAACTACTAGCACAGCCTAATTCCTAAATTTCACACCAATGAGACAATATGTAGTTGACTCTTCAACAACATGGATTTGAGCTGCATTAATCCATTTATATGCAAATTTTCTTTCAATAAATGTATTTGAAAATTTTTTGGAAATTTGTGACAACTTGAAAAAACTCAGATGAATCGTGTAGCCTAGAAACACACAAAAAATTTTAAGATAGGTCATAAATACATGAAATATATACATTAGGTTGATGCAAAAGTAATTGCGGTTTTGCTTTTGAAAGTAATGGAAAAAACCGCAACTGCTTTCGCACAACCTAATAGATACTAGTCTATGTGTTAACTGACTGCTTATGTTATCTGTAAGGCTTCAAGTCAACAGTAGACTTTTTTTTTTTTTTTTGAGACGGAGTCTCGCTCTGTTTCCCAGGCTGGAGTGCAGTGGCTGGATCTCAGCTCACTGCAAGCTCCGCCTCCCCGGTTTACGCCATTCTCCTGCCTCAGCCTCCCGAGTAGCTGGGACTACAGACGCCCGCCACCTCGCCCGGCTAGTTTTTTTTTTTTTTTTTTTTTTTGTATTTTTAGTAGAGACGGGGTTTCACCATGTTAGCCAGGATGGTCTCGATCTCCTGACCTCGTGATCCGCCCGTCTCGGCCTCCCAAAGTGCTGGGATTACAGGCTTGAGCCACCGCGCCCGGCTAGACTTTTATTATTATACTTTAAGTTCTAGGGTACATGTACACAACATGCAGGTGTGTTACATATGTATACATGTGCCATGTTGGTGTGCTGCACCCATTAACTCGTCATTTACATTAGGTGTATCTCCTAATGCTATCCCTCCCCCCTTCCCCCTCCCCACAATAGGATCCAGTGTGTTACCCTTCCTGTGTCCAAGTGATCTCATTGTTCAATTACCACCTATGAGTGAGAACATGCGGTATTTGGTTTTCTGTTCTTGCAATAGTTTGCTGAGAATGATGGTTTCCAGCTGCATCCATGTCCCTACAAAGGACAAGAACTCATCCCTTTTTATGACTGCATAGTATTCCCTGGTGTATATGTGCCACATTTTCTTAATCCATTCTGTCACTGATGGACATTTGGGTTGATTCCAAGTCTTTGCTATTGTTTGTGAAGTGACACAATAAACATATGTGTGCATGTGTCTTTGTAGCAGCATGACTTATAATCCTTTGGGTATATATATCCCCAGTAATGGGATGGCTGGGTCAAATGGTATTTCTAGTTCTAGATCCTTGAGGAATCGCCATACTGTTTTCCACAATGGTTGAACTAGTTTACAGTCCCACCAACAGTGTAGAAGTGTTCCTATTTCTCCACATCCTCTCCAGCACCTGTTGTTTCCTGATTTTTTAATGATTGCCATTCTAACTGGTGTGAGATGGTATCTCATTGTGGTTTTGATTTGCATTTCTCTGATGGCGAGTGATGATGAGCATTTTTTTCATGTGTCTGTTGGCTGCATAAATGTCTTCTTTTGAGAAGTGTCTGTTCATATCCTTTGCCCCTTTTTGATGGGGTTGTTTTTTTCTTGTAAATTTGATTGAGTTCTTTATAGGTTCTGGATATTAGCCCTTTGTCAGATGAGTAGATTGCAAACATTTTCTCCCATTCTGCAGGTTGCCTGTTCACTCTGATGGTAGTTTCTTTTGCTGTGCAGAAGCTCTTTAGTTTAATTAGATCCCATTTGTCAATTTTGGCTTTTGTTGCTATTGCTTGTGGTGTTTTAGACGTGAGTCCTTGCCCAATGTCCTGAATGGTATTACCTAAGTTTTCTTCTAGGGTTTTTATGGTTTTAGGTCTAACATTTAAGTCTCTAATCCATCTTGAATTAATTTTCGTATAAGGAGTAAGGAAAGGATCCAGTTTCAGCTTTCTACTTATGGCTAGCGAATTTTCCCAGCACCATTTATTAAATAGGGAATCCTTTCCCCATTTCTTGTTTTTGTCAGGTTAACAGTAGATTATTAGTAGTTAAGGTTTTGGTGAGTCATGAGGTATATCTGGATTTTTAACTCCACAGTGTAGGGGTTGGTGCCACTATCCCTCATATTGTTGGGGCTTTTTTAACTCTTACTTTAGGTTCATGAGTACACGTGAAGGTTTGTTACGCAGGTAAACTCGTGTCATGGGGGCTTGTTGTACAGATTATTTCATCACCCAGCCCAGTACCCAATGGTGATCTTTTCTGCTCCGCTCCTTCCTCCCACCCTCCACCTACAAGTAGGCCCCAATGTCTGTTGTTCCCCTCATTATGTCCATTTGTTATCATTTAGCTCCCACACATAGTACTCTGTTTTCTATTTCTGCATTAGTTTGCTAAGGTTAATAGCCTCTGGCTCCATCCATCTTCCCACAAGACATGAGCTTGTATTTTTTATGACTGCATAGTATTCCACTGTATATACGTACCACATTTTCTTTATCTAATCTGTCATTGATGGGCATTTAGGTTGATTCCATGTCTTTGCTATGGTGAAGAGTGCTGCAATGAACGTTTGTGTACATGTGTGTTTATAATAGAATGCTTTATATTCCTCTTGGTATATACCCAGTAATGTGATTGCTGGGCTGAACGGTAGTTCTGCTTTTAGCTCTTTGAGGAATCGCCATACTGTTTCCCACAATGATTGAACTCATTTACGCTCCCACCAACAGTGTATAAGTGTTCCCTTTTCTCTGGAACCTCACCAGCATCTGTTATTTTTTGACTTTTTAATAGTAGTCATTGTGAATGGTATGAGATGGTGTCTCATTGTGGTTGTCATTTGCATTTCTCTAATGAGCAGCAATATTGAGCTTTTCTTCATATGCTTTTTGGCTGCATGTATATCTTTTGATAAATGTCTCTTCTTGTCCTTTGCCTACTTTTTAATGGGGTTGTTTTTCTCTTGTAAATTTAAGTTCCTTATAGATGCTGGATAGACCTTTGTTTGATGCATAGTTTGCAAATATTTTCTCCCATTCTGTAAGTTGTGTGTTTACTCTGTTGATAGCTTCTTTTGCTATGCAGAAGCTCTTAAGCTTCATTAGATCCCATTCGTCAATTTTTGCTTTGTTGCTATTGCTTTTGCTGTCTTTGTCATAAAATCCTTGCCCTTGCCTCCATGCAGAATGATACTGCCTAGGTTGTCTCCCATAACCCTCATATTGTTAAAGGGTCAACTATAATGTCAGGACTGAAGGAAAAGATATTTCATTATTTATTAAAGATTCCTTCTCATTATTGGTTAGGGGTAAAATTATTTAATCAGAAGAGGGAAAAATCAATGGAAGTATAATTCTTACCATGCTTTCCAGACTTCAAGCTCAAAATACTATGGAATCAACAGCATTTGATAGACTGTCATGTCACTATCCACATTATCTCTCTCATTTTGGGTACACATTCATGCCTTCCACTGCATTGGAATGATTTGTGGAGAAGACCCAGATGGTCAACTGCCTGCCTTGATAGCTGTCAAGCTGTCAGTCAGCTGTGGCCAACTAATCCACCCTACTTGACCTGGTGTTTTTTTGGGTGAACTGCATTCTTTTTAAAATTAAAAGTAGACTTGCCTTTAAATGGCTGGCTTTCTTTTAAAGAACAAAGTTTCGTGGGTTTTTTTGTTTGTTTTTTTGTGTTTTTTTTTTGTTTGTTTTTTTAAAACTATTGGAAGGAAATGTATTCCTTTTAGTTCTCTGAAAGAATCTAGTACAGGAAATAAGTGATGAAAAATGTCCTCATTCTTTCTTCAATACTATCTCCCCTTATTTTTTCAGATAGCATAGAGAAGATCAGACTCATCTATGAATCTTTTGGTGAATAACTGAACAAATGGGATTTTGAAATGCTCTTCTATGAATATAACAATCCATTTTTGTCTTAACAAGAGCTCATATAAGATCCATATTCAAGAACTTCCAAATATTAAAAAAGAGATTGATATAGACCACACAGGAAAACAGGGAAAGAGAAACACATCTTCTTTATGGGCATTATACTTTTTAGACAGTAAATTAATCAGAACAATATGTTTTGCTGGCAGACAAGGAGGTTTCGGTTACAGTGTTTGAAATGCAACAACATGAAGATGAGCAGATGCCTGTGTGTTGTTGGCTGCATGTACATCAAGATGTACATGATACCAACAACACACAGGCAACTGTGTGCCCAAAGATCAGGAGAAACATCAGGCTCCTGGTGCAGGCCTGAAATCTTAGCAGTCAGATTATATTACAGTAGATAGAGACTCTGGGATGTTATCTCTCTGTCCTCAAATGAGGTGGCATTTTGCAGCCCCATTAAACCGAAGGGTTGAGTGCCAATGCTGAGATCACAGAGATAGGAGGGGTCTGTGCCTTGGGGCTGCTGCTGTATGAGGTGAAACATGTGAGAGAGTTTAGGACAGGAGCCTAGGCTGAGGACAAATTCCATGGAGGGAAGAGAAGATCTACAGTCTGCAGGGTCCTAGAGGTTTAAGAAGAGTGCCATCAGGAAGGAAAGATGGCTTAGGGTCAATGCCATAGAAAGGGACCAATGACAAGAAAAGGTCACTGGATTTTTCATTTAAGAAATCATTGGTGATTTTCAAGAAAGGTGTTTTAGTCAGCTCAGGCTGCCATAAAAAAATACCATAGACAGGGTGGCTTAAACAATAGAAATTTATTTTCTCACAGTTCTGGAGCCTAGATCCTCCAAGATCAAGGTCCAGCATGGCTGCTTTCTGGTGAGGGCTCTTCCTGGCTTCCAGATGGCTGACTTCTCCCTGTGTCCCCATATGGCTGGAAGGAAGAGAATATACATGCAAGCTGTCTTGTGTCTCTTCTTAAAAGGCAATACACCAAAAAACAACCCTATCCAAAAGTGGGCAAAGGATATGAACAGACACTTTTCTTTCTTTCTTTTTTTTTTTTTTTTTGAGACGGAGTCTTGCTCTGTCGCCCAGGCTGGAGTGCAGTGGCCGGATCTCAGCTCACTGCAAGCTCCGCCTCCCGGGTTCACGCCATTCTCCTGCCTCAGCCTCCCGAGTAGCTGGGACTACAGGCGCCCGCCAGGTCGCCTGACTAGTTTTTTGTATTTTTAGTAGAGACGGGGTTTCACCATGTTAGCCAGGATGGTCTTGATCTCCTGACCTCGTGATCCGCCCGTCTCGGCCTCCCAAAGTGCTGGGATTACAGGCTTGAGCCACCGCGCCCAGCCCCAGAACAGACACTTTTCAAAAGAAGACATTTATGTGGCCAATAAGCATATGAAACAAAGCTCATCATCACTGGTCATTAGAGAAATGCAAATCAAAACCACAATGAGATACCATCTCACACCAGTCAGAATGGCGATCATTAAAAAGTCAGGAAACAATAGATGCTGGAAAGGATGTGCAGAAATAGGAACACTTTTACACTGTTGGTGGGAGTGGAAATTAGTTCAACTATTGTGGAAGACAGTGTGGCAATTCCTCAAGGATCTAGAACTAGAAATAACATTTGACCCTGCAATCCCATTACTGGGTACATACCCAAAGGATTATAAATCATTCTACTATAAAGACACATGCACACGTATGTTTACTGCAGCACTATTCACAATAGCAAAGACTTTCAACCAACCCAAATGCCTATCAAGGATAGACTGGATTAAGAAAATGTGGCATATATATACCATGGAATACTATGTAGCCATAAAAAAGAATGAGTTCATGTCCTTTGCAGGGACATGGATGAAGCTGGAAACCATCATTCTCAGCAAACTAACACAGGAACAGAAAACCAAACACCGCATGTTCTCACTCATAAGTGGGAGTTAAACAATGAGAACATATGGGCACAAGGAGGGGAACATCACACACTGGGGCCTGTCAGGGGGTGGGGGGCAAGGTGAGGGATAGCCTTAGGAGAAATAACTAATGTAGATGATGCGTGCAGCAAACCACCATGGCACATGTATACATATGTAACAAACCTGCACGTTCTGCATGTGTATCCTAGAACTTAGGTATAATTTTGAAAAAACAATGAAAAAAAAAAACAGGCAATATACCTTCTTGAGGACCTGCTGTGGTTTGAATGATTGTCCCCTCCAACTCTCATGTAGAAATTTCATCCCCAATATTGGAGATGGAGTCTAGTGGGAGGTGTCTGGGTCGTGGGGGTGGTGGATCCCTCATGAGGAAATTGTTGCCCTTTCTTGTGGGTGAGTGAGTTTTCACTCTGTTAGTTCCCTGGAGAGCGAGCTGTTGAAAGAGCCTGGCACATCCTCCCTCTCAGGCCATGTGATCTCTGCATAGGCGGCTCCCCTTCCCCTTCTGCCATGAGTAGAAGCAGCCTGAAGCCCTCACCAGAAGCAGATGCCAGTGCCATGCTTCTTGTACAGCCTGCAGAACTGTGAGCCAAACAAACCTCTTCTCTTTATAAATTACCCAGCCTCAGATATTCCTTTCTAGCAACACAAAGGGACTAAGACAGGGCCCTACTCTTCTGACTTCATCTAACCCAGATTCTCTCCAAAAGGCCTCATCTCCAGATACCACCACAGTGTGGGCTAGGGCTTCAATATATGAATTTGGCAAAGGGGGCACCACAGCTCAGTTCACAGCAAGTGGGTTTTGGTAAACTGTTGGAGTCAGAAGCCACACAGCAGCAGTGAGCTAATGAGTAAAGGGGAGATGAAGCAGAGAATATGAACAACTCATGAGACTTGGTAGTGAGAGGCTGATGTTATGAGAGTAGCTTACAGAAAAGAAAATAACCTTCTTGGGAAAGAAAAGATCTTATGTTTAATTTGCTTAGAAATCTTTCTTTATTTTCTTTTCACATCCAGTGAGCTACTGATATATTTTGCCATTTCCCCCATCCCACTGTATAATCTCCCCAATCAGATTAACATTAAAAAAAGCCACTCATAACAGTGGCTTTTTTAAAGAGAAAGAGCACATATTATAAAACAGTGCGTGTTGTATGATCAGATTTGTTTAAAATATTCATGAATAAAATTTTTCAGAAGGCCTTATGTATAAAGTGTTTAGTGTTTAATCCTAGGAGATAGGATTTAGGATGCATTAGGCAGAGTTCAGTTAGGAAAACAAACTGCACTGCATGTTTCAAGTGGAAAGGATTTAACTTAGTTCCATGCCTGCAAAATTGTTGGAAGGGCTGCAGAAAAGCGAGGTGAGCAGAGGCCACCAAGAGCTGTCAGATTTGCCATCGTGGCTGTGATCCCCTCAGAGATCAGGAACTGCTACTGACTTTGCACCACCATGGGCTGAGGGAGAATAGCTCCCACCTCCCTCTGCCTTCCAAACCCATGTGAGTGCATTTCATCAGCACAGTTAAAACTCTATCCAGAACCTAGCTGGTAAGAGTCTGAGAGATAGTTCCCTGGCCCCTTTTGATTCTGGGGAGAATAAAGAGAGGGGTGGGAATGGTATCAAAGTGCTAGACAACAGCTATCATAGTCTCTACCCTCTTTAGTTACTCAGTGACCAACTGTATGCACCCTCTTATCCACACCACAATTTCTAAATTGCAATAGCAATGATACTAACCTTCTCTGTAGTCAACCCTCAATTCAATTTAAATAGATTCATCTTTTCAAAACGAGAGATCCAAAGTACCATCATTTACAGTGTGGGATATAAGGATTTTTAAAAAATAATTTGATTAATTTTTTATTTTTTAATTTATAATGTTTTCCTTTTTTTGAGTTTTATATTAACTGGAACTTTACAAGGATCCAATTTCCTTAAAATTTTAAACATTATTCCTAACGATAGTATTGTAAAGTGATCTTCACTCTTCTAGTTCAATGACAAACCCACCTAGATATCATGTAACCTACCTACTAAATGATGAGTTTCACCAGTACCAACTCACCCTATCTGAAATAATAGAAGAAAATAAGAGGAAAAAGAAAAGTGCATGTGTGTGTGTGTATGTGTGTTTATATATATACACACATATACATATACAAGCAAGAAAATATGCACAGCCTAGCCATCTTTTCTGCTACTGGTCATGAGGCTAGAGTTGATATTTATAACTTCCCTCTACTAGGAAATCCATATTTTATTTGTTTGGCTAGCATCTCAGCTGGTTAGAATGAGTTCTTTGCTTAATGAAGTAATCCAAAATCTTTATTCCTCAAGGGCCTAGCCCTCAGTGGACTGACTTGTATTTGGCCTGACCTGTATTGGGTTGTTCTAATCTACTAACTTTCACCACTGGATAATTACTAGAAGGTATCCTAGGTATTCAGACATAGTATTCAGTGTCCCAATTTCCTCTTGATAGTTACTCCAGCCAGTAGAGTAACTTCCTTCTTTGCTTGTTGGCTCAGTGGCATGGGGTGTCCCAAAGGGCCAAACAGGTTGCAGTCAACTGAATCATTTGTGTATTCTCTGATGGAGAACTTGCTAAGATTTCATACCAGCAATGCTCAAAGTTGCAAAAATAAGAAGCTATAACTTTTTTTTAAACTGATACAGGATAGATATATATTTTCAGGGTACCTGTGATATTTTCATACATTTTTACTGTGTAACAATCAAGTCAAGATAACTGGGATATCCATTACCTTCAACATTTATCTTTTCTTTATGCTGGGAACATTCAAATTATTCTCTACTAGCTATTTTGAAATATAAAATATTATAGTCACTCTATTGAATTATCAAACACTAGGTCTTACTTCTTCTATCTAACTTATTTTTGTACCCATTATTCAACCTCTCTTCATCCCCCTCTCCTCCCTACCCTTCCCAGCCTCTAAAAACCACCAAACTACTCTCTGTCTTCATGAGATCTACTTCCTTAGCTTCCACATGAGTAAGAACATGCGATATTTGTCTTTTTGTGCTTTCTGGCTTTTTTCATGTAACATAGCAACCTCCAGTTCCGTTCATGTTGCTGTGAGAGGATTTCATTCTTTTTTTATAGCTGTTAATATTGCACTGTATGTATCTTCATCCATTAATCTGTTGATAGGCACTGATACTGATTTCAAATTTTGGCCGTTGTGAATAGTGCTGCAATAAACAAGGGAATGCAGGTATCTCTTCAATATAATGATGTCCTTTCTTTTGGATATATACCCAGTAAGGGAATTACTGGATCATATGGTAGTTCTATTTTGAGTTTTTTGAGGAATCTTCATACCGTCTTACATAGTGGTTGTAGTAATTTATATTTCTGCCAAGAGTGTATGAGACTTCCTCTTTCTTACATATCCTGGCCAGCATCCATTATTCCTTATGCTTTTCATAGAAACCATTTTAATTGGGAAGAGAGAATATCTCACTGTGATTTTGAATACTTTTTCATTTACCTGTTGGCCATCTGTATGTCTTCTTTTGAGCAATGTCTATTCAGATCTTTTGCTCATTTTTAATCAGATTTGTTTTTTGTGCTACTGAGTTCCTTACATTCCTTGCCAGTGGACAGTGTGCAAATATTGTCTCCCATTCTGTAATTTATCTTATCACTTTCATTAGTTCCATTGCTGTGTGGAAGCTTTTTAGTTTCATGTAATCCCATTTGTCTAGTTTTGCTATCATTGCCTATGCTTTTGAGGTCTTACTAAAAAAATCTTCGCCCAAACTCAATGTCCTAGAGCATTTCCTTAATGTTTTCTCTGAGTAGTTTCATAGTTCAGGTCTTATGTTTAGGTTTTAATCTGTTCTGATTTTTGTATATGACAAGAGACCGGTGTCTGGTTTCATTCTTCTGCATATGGATATCCACTTTTGCCAGCACCATTTATTGAAGAGACCGTTCTTTCCCCACTGTATGTTCTTGGTGCCTCTGTCAAAAATGAGATGACTGTAGATGAGTGGATTTATTTCTGGATTCTCTATTATGTTTCATTGGTCTATGTGTCTGCTTTTGTGCCAGTACTATGCTGCTTTGGTTCCCATAGCTTTGTAGTAGAATTTGAACTCAAGTAGTGTGATCCTTCCAGCTTTGTTCTTTTTGCTCAGGATTGGCTTTGGCTATTTGGGTTTTTTTTTTTTTTTTTCTCTCTCTCTTTTTTTTTTTTTTTGTAGTTCCATATATATTTTAGGATTTTTTTTTTCTATTTCTGTGGGCCATGACATTGGCATTTTGATAGGGATTACACTGACTCTATAGATCACTTTGGGTAGTACTAACATTTTAACCCATTTATGCTGGAGCCTTAAATTTTTTTGTGTGTGAAAAATCAGACCTTGGCAATGACCTTGAGCAGTAGGAGATAAATAACTCCCACAAGCTTAGCGTTCCAATAATGGAACACTAGGCACAAATGGGTTAACAATATTAATTCCTCCAATCCATGAACATGGGGATCTTTCCATTTGTTTGAATCCTTTTCAGTTTCTTTAATGAGAGTTTTGTAATTTTCCTTGTAGAGATCTTTTACTTCTTCGGTTACATTTATTCTTAGGTATTTTATGATTTTTGTAGCTATTGTAAGTAGGATTGCTTTCTTGATTTTGTGTTCAGATTCTTCACTCTTGGCATATATAAATGGTATTAAAACCCACCCAGATATGTAACCTACCTACTAAATTATGAGTTTCACCAATACCAACTCATCCTATATAAAATGATAGGAGAGGCTGGATGTGGTGGCTCACACCTGTAATCCCAGCACTTTGGGAGGCCAAGGTGAGCAGATCACCTGAGGCCAGGAGTTTGAGACCATCCCGGCCAACATGGTGAAACCCCGTCTCTACTAAAAACACAAAAAATTAGCTGGGCATGGTGGTGCACACCTGTAATCCTAGCTACTCAGGAGGAGGAGGTACGAGAATCGCTTGAACCCAGGAAGCAGAGGTTGCAGTGAGCCCAGATTGCGCCACTGCATGCCAGCCCAGGCGATACAGTGAGACTCTGTCTCAAAAATAAATAAATAATAAAAAAAAATAGGAGAAAGTAAGAGGAAAAAGGGACATGCATATATACATAAAAGCAAGAAAACATTCATAGCCTAAGCATTGCTTCTGATTACAGGCTATAGCTGGTTACATGCTACAGTTGATATTTACTCCTTCCTTCTCCTACTAGGAAATCCTTATTTTCTTTAGCTAGCATCTCAGCTGGTTAGAATTCTTTATTTAATGAAGTAATCCACAATCTCTACTCCTGAAGGAGTCTGCTTTTAGACCCAGTGATGTAAACAGAGACCCGAAATAAGAAAATATAAATAAATAAATAAAAATAGACCTAGTGATGGCACAGCTCATGGGTATAAGACAACTTCTGATAAGATTCATACAGGCATTGATATTACTACAGGTAGAATTACTTGCTTGAGGACTTTGAGTAATCGTAGCTCTCCTGGTTTAGGAGCTGCTGTAAGAATTATGTAAGAATCAAATTTTATTTATTTTTTACCTGCTAGGACTGCATGCAAGGAATCAAAATTTAGATCTTTTCAGATCTAAAATTTAGATTTTTGTAGCTATTGTAAATAGAATTGACTTATTTGGTTCTCTGGCTGATTGTTATTGGTGCATAGAAATGCTAAAATGATTTTAATATGTTGATTTTACAGCCTGTAACTTTACTGAATTTATCAGTTCTGGAAGTTTTTTGTTGGAGGATTTAGGGGTTTCTATATATAAGATCATGTCATCTGTGAACAGGATAATTCTGTGAACAAGGTGAATTTGACTTCTTCCTTTCCAATTTGGATGCCCTTTATTTCTTTCTCTTTCTGAATTGCTCTAGCCAGGACTTCCTGTATTACAATGAGTAACAGTGATGAAAGTGGGCATCGTTGTCTTGTTCCATTCTTTAAAGGAAAAGCCTTCAATTTTTCCCCCTTTGCTATGATATCAGCCATGGGTTTTTCATAGGTTGCCTTTATTTGAGATATGTGTGTGAGTCTGTTCTCACACTGCCATAAAGAACTTCCCTGAGACTGGATAACTTAGAAAGGAAAGAGGTTTCATTGATTCACAGTTGGGCATGGCTGGAAAGGCATCAGAAAATTACAGTCATGGTGGAAGGGGAAGCAGGCATCTTCTCAAGGCCGCAGGAGAGAGTGTAACCATGTGAAGGAGGAACTGTCAACCACGCATAAAACCATCAGATCTTGTCAGAACTCATTCACTATCATAAGAACAGCATGGAAGAAACCAGCCCCATGATCCAGCCACCTCCCTCCCTTAACATGTGGGGATTACAATTCAAGATGAGATTTGGGTGGGACACAGAGCCAAACCATATCAATATGTTCCTTTTGTATCCATTTTGATAAGGGTTTTTATCATAAAGGGATGGTTATCAAATTCTTTTCTGTCATCTACTGAAACAATCATGCTTTTTTCCCTTGATTCTGTTAATGTAGTATATTGCGTTTATTTATTTGCATATGTTGAACAATATTTGCATCCCTGTGATGAATCCCACTTGATCACCATGAATGACCTTTTTTATTGTGCTGTTGCATTTGATTTGCTAGTATTTTGTTGAGGATTTTTACCTCTATTTTCATTAGTGATATTAGCCTGAAGTTGGTGCGTTGTTGTTGTTGTTGTTGTTGTTGTTATGCCCCTGTCTGCATTTGGTATCAGGGTAACAGAAGCAAAAACTTTTGAAGTGGATTTTTAGGTTTATGCATAAGAAGGGCCACTTCTACTCTCTCAATCCACAAAACACAGCACCATACACTGTTGCTACTTGGGAGCATTTGCCACATCTCTAGGGCGTTGAAAAAGGTTACCTCTCAGATGGTGCCATAACTAGGTCCACTATGATTTGGATTGAGTCCATAATGCTACTTATTACCTGACTTTCAGCAACCTGCAGTGTCTGATTCTTGGCTACATCAGCTCTGTAGCTATAAGGGATGGGAGAGTCTTCTAGGGTAATCACAGAAAGTCCTAGGCACTAAATTGTGTCCCAAAATTCTTTTATTTTTCTCTGTCACCCAGGCTGGAGTGCAGTGGCAAGACCTTGGTTCACTGCAACCTCTACCTCCTGGGTTCAAACAATTCTCCTTCCTCAGCCTCCTGAGTAGTTGGGACTATAGGCGCATACCACCACACCCAGCTAACTTTTGTATTTTTTGGTAGAGACAGGGGTGTGTTGACCAGGTTGATCTCAAACTCCTGTCCTCAAGTGATCTGTCTGCCTCAGCCTCCCAAAGTGCTGGGATTATAGGCATGAGCCACCACACCTGGCCCATGCCAAAATTCTTATGTTGAAGCCCTAACATCCAATGTGATGGTGTTTGGAGATAGGGCCTTTAGGAGGTAATTAGGTTTAGATGAGGTCATGAAGATGGGGTCCTCGTGATGGGATTGGTGCCCTCATATGAAGATACAGCAGAGAGCTTGCTTCCTCTTTGTCTCTTCCCTCCATGTGAGGACACAGTGAGAAGGTGGCCATCTGCAAGCCAGGAACAGAGCCTCAATGGGGAAATAAATTAGCTCGTGTCTTAATCTTAGACTTCCCAGCCTCCAGAACTGTGAGAAATACATTTCTGTTGTGTAAGCTACCTTGTCTATGATATTTTGTTATGGCAGCCCAAGCTGACTGATATACCTTCCTAAGTCCCTACTCTGACTTGTAAACCACAAATATTTTGGAGCTCCATGGGCTATCATCAGTTTAGATTCAAAGTCTAGTAATCTATCTCAGAATATGGTTCTCTTTTCCCCACTGCACACTCTTCCTATAAGTACCTGCCATTCTCTTTCTTTGAAGGGGTAAAAGGAAAGTTTACTGCACTCACTTGGGGCATGATTGTATACATTTTCCCCTTCATCCAGGGGGCTCTGGTTCTATAACTGGCCTGTTATTCAGGTAAGTGAATTGGATGAGGCCATGATTATCCATTGTGATGACAAGTAAAGTCTCTGTTCACCAGACCAGAGTTTGACTATAATGATCAGCTAAAACTTTAGTACGCTGCCCATTTCTATCAGTTCTAGAGATCTCATGCTTAATTAGCCACTACAAAAATCCCTAGCAGGTCAAACTTTTTTGACTACTATTGTGACCTTGTTGACCAATACAATAACCAAGCCCACTTTGACTGTAGTTGTTCAGTGGTACCAAGGACCCCATTTTAAGGACATTATCTCCCAGTCAACATTGCTGACTCCTCAGGCTGCTAAAATTTTTCTAGATTATACTAGGAAAGTTCTGGCATTTCAACATAATTTAATGTAGAGTCCTTTGTTGAGCCTAACATACCGAATCCAGAATCTCTCACAGGAAAAGTCCTATAAATAAAGTCATCATCAGTCCAACTGAATTCCTCCCTCCACGGTCTAGAACCCTTAGTTCCTAATCTCACACATGAATTAATATGAACATACGAAAAAAAGCTCATCACCACTGGTCATTAGAGAAATGTAAATCAAAACCACAACAAAATACCATCTCATCCCAGTTAGAATGGCGATCATTAAAAAGTCAGGAAACAACAGATGCTGGAGAGGATGTAGAGAAATAGGAATGCTTTTACACTGTTAGTGGGAGTGTAAATTAGTTCAACCATTGTGGAAGACAGTGTGGCGATTCCTCAAGGATCTAAAACTAGAAATACCATTTGACCTAGCAATCTCATTACTGGGTATATACCCAAAGGATTATAAATCATTCTACTATAAAGACACATGCAACCTTCACCTCCTGGGTTCAAGTGATTCTCCTGCCTCAGCCTCCCGAGTAGTTGGGACTATAGGCATGTACCACCACACAGAGACACAAAAAGCAACAGGAAAAAAGCAAACATTGACAAGTGGGATCTAATGAAGCTTAAGAGCTTCTGCATAGCAAAAGAAAGTATCAACAGAGTAAACAGACAACTTATAGAATGAGAGAAAATATTTGCAAACTATGCGTCAAAGGTCTATCCAGCATCTCTAAGGAACATACAACTTCCCCAAGTTTTATTAAATGTAAATTAATGGAATCTTATAAATCTTCCGGTGCTTTACTTGTATCTTTCCAAGTCGGATTTTCTACTTATCTCTTTGGGACATGATGACATTTGGCCACTTTTAGGCCTAAAGATAAAGATGAAGTAGAAATGGGACATGACTATATTTGCCACCTCCTACCTGGCATGAAATAGTTATAGAGTCTCCAAGCAAGATAGGACTTGCTTTACTGGATGAGGAAGGAGAACTGTTTCTGTAGGAAGGAGTGCTCAGTGGAATTTGTAGTTTCTAGGTATGTGAATGCATGTGAATCTACCCAAATGAACCCTACAAATTCTCACAATTTCACCTTTTCCTACCAATCCTTAATCTTCACTTAAAAGATCTGATGTGGCTATGAATTCAACTCACATTAGAATTCTGCAACCTGCAGTATCTGGTTTTTGGCTACATTAACACTGTGACTATAAGGGATGGGAGAGTGTTCTAGGGCAGTCACAGAAGGTGCCTGGTGCTTTGATTGTGACCTGAGAAAAAAATAGAAAACTATGAGATTGTCATTTTCTTTCCTTAAGCAATTCAGTATAGCTTAAGTGTGGATATATCATAGGTTATATAAACTATGCCCTTAATAAAGATTTTTAGCCTCTTCCAATAAATTCTTAACTGAGGCCTGATTTAAGTGACACCTAAGTCTATAATGGTACCACCACTGTGTCTGTCCAGTATGACAAGCAATTCTGTAGACCCTGGGTATGCTAGGGCAGTTAGAGTTCATCCACGGTGCCTAGTTCCTACTGCATTTGGCCCATCATAGCATATTAAGAGCTGAGACTGTGATGGCTAATTTTAGGTGTCAACTTGACTGGATTAAGGAATGCCTGAGAGAAATGTTAAAGCATTATTTCTAGGTGTGTGTGTGTGTGAGGGTGCTTCCAGAGGAGACTGGTGTGTGAGTTGTTGGACTAAGGGGGAAGATCCACCCTTCGTGTATGTGGGCACCATCCAACTGGCTGGGGGTCTGGATAGAACAAAAAAGGAAGAGAAAAGACAAATTCACTCTCCCTCGTCCAGGAGGTGGAATACTCTTCTCCTGCCCTTGGACATCAGAACTCCTGGCTCTCCAGCCTTTGGACTCCAGGACCTGCACTTGCATTCCTCCAGGTCTCTTGGACTAAGAATTACACCATCAGCTTCTCTGGTTCTGAGGTTTTCAAACTTGGACTGAGTCACGCTGCTAGCATCCCAGGGTCTCAAGCTTGCAGGCAGCCTGTTGTGAAACTTCTCAGACTCCGTAATTGCATGAGTCAATCTTCCTAATAAATTCCCTTTCATATCTTTATAGATATATATCTGTCTCTATGTTCTATTGGTTTCTGTCTCTCTGGAGAACCCTGAATAATTCAGAGACCAAACCAATTTGCTGGAGTGCTGAGGGCTGGGGAGATGCCTAAGCCTCAGGAGCTCAGAGGACAAGAAGAGACATGGTCTCATTGGTCAACATGTCTACGCATCTTCCAGCCTTGCAGGGAATCCCCTCAAGGAGGGGCCAGCTCATTTACACAACACAGACTGGCAGAATTTAATATGACATCTCCACAGATGTAGTCTTCCTTTAAATTAAAGGCACCAATAAATGTTTGTATTCAAAAAGTTCACTGCATTTCAAAGTGAAGCAGTTTGGTCATTATATTCAATTTAAACATCTTGAAATTGAGATTTCTACGTGCTGTATATTTTTTCACATTTTGTATTTTTCACAACTTACTGAGCCCATTTCCTTTCACTTTCTCAAGTGTTTAAAAGTGCAACATGTATTAATAAAAATCACAAATTTGCCAGTGTCCTATGTTAGTCTCCTTTAAATCTGCTACAATCATTCTTTTGGGCTAAAAATTCTTCTCTGCTCATGTACTTCTAACCTACAATCACTCTGAAGACCAATATACAATTTAAAAGCCTTGAGGTTCTAAATTAGAATATGCAGTTTATTGTGTGGCTCTAGCTCAGTGCAAATTTTTCCACAATTTTGCCCAGAAAACAGATGCCCATTAGTAGCCTCATCAAGAAGCCCTGTTATTACTGTGACTCTCGGTGTTGGAACAAAATGCATCCAAAGTTTCCTCTGACTTCTAGAAGGAGAGTTTAAAGTAGCTGTCTCTGAAACTGTTTTAAAATTGTGGCTCGTGTAAGCATTCGGTGAACAAAGCACTCTTTCTCCAAAAAGGTAGGTGCCAGCCATTTGCTGTCCTCAGGCTGTTCCCTGAGCATCGTCAGGAACATGAAAATGCTCTCATCCATGGCTCAGCAAGTCATTTAAAGCAAACCTCTCCTCTGAGAAACAGGGCAGATACAAACAACTAATACTGTGGCAGGAGACTTAGGGGCCAAGTGATTTACAAATAAGGAAGTCAGAATCCCTACCAGTTACTGTTATGAAAAGAAAATTCAGTAAAAGCAGAGATATTCTGGGTTCTGACCCACCTCTATCCTCTGCTAATTTTAACTACAAGGCAGTCACTCTCTTTAAGCCCCAGCTTTTTCACCAGTAAAATGATGGGTCAAATCTTGCCCCCTGCCTTATGAGTTCGGTAAGAGGATAAATCCATGTTGGTAGAGCAATTTGAGGTAAGCTCAAAATATAATCAGATTATCTAGAAGCCTACATAATGCTTAGTTATAAGCTACATTCATAAATCTCTCAAAATCTCCAAGGAAGGGACACAGTTTGCACATTTAGCATCCACCCAGTGAATAAAAGGAGCAGCAGGGACGCTGGTCTCTAAGATGAAAGGGGCTCCATTTAGAACTCATGACTAAAGCATTTCACTCAACTTCTGATTTCATACCCTTATCAATAAACTGAGGACCACAACCCCCACCTTGACTGCTTTCCAGGGTTATTGTAAGGACCCAAATCAGAACAGAATAAGGGAGGTGAAAGCACATGATTAACAAAGCTAAGAGCAATATACACTTCGAAAGCCTTAGATACAAAGAAAACATCATTATAATCTAGTTTATAATCTATAAACTAGAACTTCAGTCTTGGAGTTAAAATATTAATAGTTGGGGCTACTTCAGCTCCAAGATGGAAGGTCTAGCAGGAGGGGCAGAGTAAAAGCCGACTGGAGCCATGTACCTGATGGTGGTGCCTTGCAGACGGTCTATCTTCTTGTTGAGCTCCGCAATGACGCTGTGGAGCTCTGTGATGCGTTCCTCATAGCGAAGCGTCGTTCGCTCCTGGACATCCTCATGCTCTCTCATGAGGTGGGACTGCTCGCACTGGGAATAAGGGAAAAGGACAGAATGCTGATGAATTCAGGCACCTATAGGTGGGTGATTCCAAGCTTTGTGGTCTCAAACCATTACAACTGCCAACACTGAGTAAGCCCCAAATAAAATGTAGGTCAGCTCATTGGCTGGCAATCCCAGGAAACATATCAATGGCTAAACTGTATAATTCCCCTGGTGGATACCGGAGTCTTTGCCTTTCTAGCACTCCATCTCTCTTTGGGAAACAGTCCCTTTGCCACTGCACACTGTCCAAGTGGGGCTATCCAAGTCCCCCGCTTTCCCATAGTCAAGAAACAGGGGCAAGTGGTCCAAGCTAGATCCATCAGATACCTTCTGCAGGGAATTTCAATCTTGAGCAAATGGATGTAAGGTTGCATGGAGTTGATTCAGAGAGCCTTGAAGAGCATCTCTCTTAGTTCCTGCTACCTACAGCTTCCTTCCCAAGTTCCTTTATGGCTGTTTAGTTTCCTTTTTTTTTTTTTTTTTTTTTTTTTTTACCGATTCACTACTCCTTTGTTGAAGTTTATCAGAGTTTGTTTCAGCTATTTTTCAACCAAATAATCCTAAATGGTATAGTACCACTTCTTATCTGGCTAGATTATCAGCAAATTTAATGCTTTCCAATATCATCATCTCCCAGACTATAAGCTCCTGGAAGGCAGGGACTAGGTTTTTCATTATTTAGCCTAGCACCGACAAATGGCCGGGTTTACTGTGGGTGATGTAGGAGTGTTATGGAATGAATGGATGATGATATATCACCGTCATGAAAACTGCTTAGCAGAAATAGTGATAAAAGAGGCAGAGGGGGCTGGGCGCGGTGGCTCAAGCCTGTAATCCCAGCACTTTGGGAGGCCGAGACAGGCGAATCACAAAGTCAGGAGATCGAGACCATCCTGGCTAACGCGGTGAAACCCCGTCTCTACTAAAAAATACAAAAAAGTAGCCGGGCGAGGTGGCAGGCGCCTGTAGTCCCAGCTACTTGGGGGGCTAAGGCAGGAGAATAGTGTAAACCCAGAAGGTGGAGCTTGCAGTGAGCTGAGATCTGGCCACTGCACTTCAGCCTGGACGACAGAGCAAGACTCCGTCTCAAAAAAAAAAAAAAAAAAAAAAAGAAGCAGAGGAGCTTCCCTTGCTCAGCGTTTGATGGACTAAGAGGCAGCAGAGTTACAGAAACATTTCTGTAGCCAGAGTTTAAATCCTGAGGAACCTGTTCACCTCTGAAGTGGACTTTTGCTCCACTGCTCTCAATCCCTTCCAGTCACTGTGCATTTAATCTCACTTACATAATAAAAAAATATTCCTCAGTGACAGAACAAGTAGTCTAGCTTGCAACCTTGTCTACTACATTCAGCTTTGATTAACTTCCTGTCACTAGAGGAACTTTAATTTCATCCTCAACAAGGTTTTCTTAGTGCCAAGAGCCATATGTGTTTCCAGCATTGCAAGTTTGCATCTCCAGGCCTGGTGGCAGGCAGGGAAAGAGTAGGATTTCTCACCCGCTAACTCCCCCTGTCCCTCCCTAAATTGGCTAAGCTTCCAATGGCATAACCCAGGACAGGGACAAAAGGCTTTCAACGATAAACTGAACATTATACTAAGCCTAACTCAATACTGAAACAGAAGTGCTCAACGAAGAAGTTGATACAAATACTTTGGTATCAATCATGGTAGGGCTCACACCTCAACAACAGCTGGATCAGTATTTATGTAACTTCCTGGGGGTTACTTTAGAGCTCCAGAAACAAGATTGGAGGCAACAAAGTTGTTGAATGTTTTATCACAGCCTTAGAGGGATAGTTACTTTCAGGAAAATACTCCTGTGAACTACTATTCTTAGTGACAACCAGAAACATCAAATAACCTCCACTCAAGGTCAAGCACACAAAAAGATAAGTGGGAACAGAGGCAAGGATCAAGGTCGAGTGAGAGGCACATCTAGTGGAAGCTTTCCTAAACAAAGATGCCGTAACCAGCCACAGACACTCTTTCCATGAAGTTAGGCCTTTCTCACCCATGATCCTACATACTTAAGGAACAGGAGAAGTCCACAGAATGACAGGATCTCAAAGGCAATTTCTATCAATAAATGAAAGAGCTTATATTTCTCTGGAACATACCAAGAAGAGAACACTGTTCCTCTCAGACCTGCAGCACATTTTAAGCTCTTGCTATTAGCCTCTGTTCCCAACCTCAGAGTGTGTGTGTGTTTGTGTGTGTGTGTTTGTATTGTATGAACATGTGCAGATGTAGTGGACACTCTCATGCAGGTTACCAGTTCCAGATCTTAGTGTGACTGTAGGATAAAATTCTGTCTCTGACCTGGATCTCATCAATGAAGTGACTCCTACGTTCCCATGTTGCTTGTTCCTCCTCTTTGGTTTATCCATATTCAGTTCTCTAGGGCTACAAATTACCGTGAAACATTTCCACTTACACACTCAATGAGCTCTCACTTTCCCTTATTTCCCCACTAATATTTCCTTGTTTGAAGTCCTTACAGGTCAACAGGCCACTACCACCACCTGGGCTGACAAGAAACTACAAAGTCCAATGAACAATGAAGATGTTCAAGGGTCTATATAGAGAAAGGCACACCATCAATTGATAACCACCAAAAGACCACCCTTTGGCATCCCTACTGACTGATGTGAACTGCCTAAAAGATGTGATCCCGGCCAACCAGCAGCCCTTGCTGCTGCTCTGCCTATGGAGCAGCCATTCCAGCCATTCTTTTGTTTCTCTAATAAACCTGCTTTCACTTAAAAAAAAAAAAAAAGACCCTGTGAGGCTGCCCAGGATACCAGATGGAGAGGGAGAGCGTGCTGTCTGGTATTGCACCATCTTTCCTCTGCCTCTAACTGGGAAGCCTGCCTGGAGGATACCTGCAAGAACAAGAGGCAACATGAAGCCTGGTGATTCAGTCAGATGGAATAGGGCTTGTAGCTAGATAAAGAAAAAAAAGACTTGATGTATATTTGGAGCTCAAGCACTCATTTAGAAGAAGTAACAAGAATATATTGGAGGAAAAAAAAACCTCTTTTAGCTAAGGGCAAAGGTATTTAGTTACATTCTCATATTTTTCATAAGTTTTAAGAAATAGCATATAATGTAATGCTTCCTCTACACATATCAGACATTTCTTAAATGAGACTGTGCTGGGTGCTACAGGGGAGGTGATTACAATACATGTTGAAGGTAACTGTGGTCACAGCTTACAGTGGACTGAAAGAATGCCAGACTTCTCTTCTGGAGAACAAGAAACAGGGATAGAAGTGGAAGGGTGGGGAGAAGAAGAGATACTAGGATGGCATCCTGGGGATTCTTTCCCCAGTGAAAAGAGAATACCAGAAAATAATTATCAAAACAGACTCCTAGCCGGTGGGTGTATCAATGACCGAGAAGCCACTGCTCAAGGTTCATCTCTACACATCAACATCCTCTTATTAAACATACTTCACTCATTTGTGCACACTCACTGTACCCAGCCAAAGAAGCTGAACCACTGATCTCAAAGCTCAGTGAAAATCCGCTGAGCATTTCCAAGCTGTAGTGCAGGGAAAAGCGAAGCAAATCCCACAGGGCAACAGCATAGGAGGAAACAAGCCATCACCTGCAAAAGCCAAAAGAACCAACACAACACCCTTGTTCATTTTTTTTTTTTTCTTTTTTTTTTTGAGATGAAGTCTCGCACTCTCGCCCAGGCTGGAGTGCAGTGGCGCGATCTCTGCTCACTGCAAGCTCTGCCTCCTGGGTTCATGCCATTCTCCCGCCTCAGCCTCCTGAGTAGCTGGGACTACAGGCGCCCAATACCATGCCCGGCTAATTTTTTTGTATTTTTTTTTTTTTAGTAGAGACAGGGTTTCACCATGTTAGCCAGGATGGTCTCGATCTCCTGACCTTGTGATCTGCCCGCCTCAGCCTCCCAAAGTGCTGGGATTACAGACGTGAGCCACCATGCCCAGCCAACACCCTTGCTCAACAGCACCCATCTAGCTGCTCATGAGTCAACCCTGGGAATGTGGCACTTTAGTGCAAGAAAAGTGGAAGATGAGCAGGTGGCAGGCAGGGCAGATAAAGCCATTCTGTGTACCATCACTGGCCTTCCTGCCCTGGTGACCTCCCACATAGGCAGGAGTGGCCTGTTAAAGTGAGGTCCACTCCTGTCCCCACACTCTAGTTTGTTACTGACCTGTTGCCTCTCATCACCTTGAGTTTTCATGACCTGGGAGAACACTTTTTGCTTTTTTGAGATGGAGTCTTGCTCTGTCGCCCAGGCTGGAGTGTAGTGGGGTGATCTCAGCTCACTGCAACCTCCGCCTCCCGGGTTCAAGTGATTCTCATGCCTCAGCCTCCCGAGTAGCAGGGATTACAGGGGTATGCCACCATGCCCAGCTAAATTTTGTATTTTTAGTAGAGATGGGGTTTCACTATGTTGGCCGGGTCAGTCTTGAACTCCTGACCTCAAATGATTCGCCTGCCTCAGCCTCCCAAAGTGCCGGATTACAGGCATGAGGCACTGCGCCCGGCCCTGGGAGAGCACTTTTTAACCCTGGATGGTGTATGATTTCAGGTGTTCTGTTTAATAAGGAAATAGGTTAGGACAAGCTCAACACTGCACCTCTACGTAAGAGTCACCTAGGAGTACGTGTTCCCGTAAGGCCTCATTCAGGAAGGTAACACAATGACAACAACCAAATGGAAAAGAGGTTCTCTTCTATAATTACTACTTAATATGTGCATAAGTTTTCCAATTTTTAAGTTAAAAATTTAAGTACAGTATAGACTTTCAGAAAATTGATAGAAGACCCACCCATTTTTTAAATAATTTCCCTAGCACATTTTTTTTCTGAATCGTTTTCATTTCTCCCCATTATTTTCTTAGGTACATGATGCTCCATCCACCAGGACCACCACATGGTATAACAAGTACCCCTGTGGCACCAAGCCTCTGGTTTGCCTCCATCCATGCACATGGTAGGATTATGCTCCTCCTGCTTGAAGCTAAATGTGGCCAAGCCACTTATTTTGGCCAGTAAGATATGAATGAATATACCATTTTGCCTAGAAGCCTTTAAGAGTTCCTGTCGGGCTTGCCACATTCCGTTTCCCAGGCCATGGCCACTAACGACATTCCAGATGGTAGAGGCCCTCGGCTTGGAAGCCTGGGTAGGCACAATACAGCACAGAGTTCCCTGCCAGGTCTAGTGAGCTCCCAATAGAAAACAAGAAATCAATCTTTGATATCTTAGGCCACTGAACATTTGAAACTATTTGTTTTCACTGCATAGCTTGACACCATCATTTTGTAGATGAAAAAACAGACTTAATGTGAAGCAACTGATTTATTTCCTATAACCCAGGTAACAAATACCCCTCCAATTCCTGTTTTTGCCATTAAGACATTGAAGCTGTTGCAGCCGCAATCTTCTCTCCTCTATGTCTTCCTCCTCCAGCTCCCTGACCTGTGGGCTTACAACCTCTTCACCATTTACCTAAGGATCTTAGGTGGTACCTTGGTCTCAGACCCTGAAACGCCTCTGTGAACTCCAGGAATCATGAATGTTAGGTCTTATAATACCAAAGAGAGTTAGGAAAGCCCAAAGAGCTCTCTCTTCTACCCCCAGAGAGGATAAAAACAGAAAAGGAGACACAAGGGGGTATAAAACAGGGAATTCAAAGTCTCTCCAGCTTCCAACAAGCCAACTTTAGCTTCCAAAGTCAATTATTCAGTGATAATTTACTTAGCAGCCTCTGGGACCAAAGGCAGTTTCTTCTACTACAACTTATAAGTTAGAGACTATTTTCTTCTCTCTATTGGACAGAGACACCTCACATAATTTCAGCTGAACAAAATAAAAATTGGTCTCAAATAACATGCTACTGCTTTTTTTTTTTTTTTTTTTTTTTTTTTTTTTTTTTTTTTTTTCCTATCATTACAGGTAATTGCATCCAGGGTTCTTCCTCCTCCCAGCCCATATTCAATTTTTGACTGAAGGTAGAGTGCCACAAAGCCAGAAAGCCTGCAGTTGCAGTGTCTTGCCTGCCATTAATTTCTGGAGGCCATTATCATTAGGAGTCTAGATTTGTCTCACAACTACAGACTTTCAGTTTGAAAGGAAAAGAAAAAAAATGATTGACACTGGATATGATGAAATTTTGTTTTTCCCAAATTTCATCTGGCACTTAATATATACCCGGAGTTTCTTCTTGAGATCTTAGCTTTCCTATCTTGATGATGAAGCAAATTAAACATTCACATAAATACTTGTGTCTAGCCACATAAATTGGTGAAATTGCCAATATGCAAAAATGTGTAATAAAAACAAGCAACATCGTCATTTAAACCACTGAGAATAAAATCCTTTAGGCTCATCCCTGCTATGGCGCAATCCAGGGATAAAGCCCTGAGTCAGCCTTGAGACAGTCTGGCCTGAGAACTTGAGCCCCTGTTGGAAAAACCCTGTGCAATGTGGTGATGCTAAGCAGCTTTATGGTTTTGTTAATGTTCTTCACCAGGTTTTATCTTACTCCACTGAGGCCACTGATCTTTAATCATCGCATTAGTGTCAGCTGTCAAACCTAAGAGCATTATGAACTAGGTTCTGGGAAAATGCAATGCCATCATTAATTTGTTAACCCTCTCAACCATCCTGTGAAGGAGGTTAGTACCACTCCCTTTTAAAATATGCTAACAAGCAATGTTACCCTCTCAAGGTCACACAGGATTTGTTACAACTAACACTATTCGGGGTATTTCCACCCTCACGCTAAGTTCCTGCCCAGGTTCCCTCACTAAGGGGAAAGTGGGCCAGCTAAACAAAGAGGCACCAACACAAATGGAAATGCCATTAAGGAGCAAAGCAGCTGGAGTAGTTTACCAAAGAGAAGCATAAACAAATAGGAAAGGAATGGAATGAGGCGATCCTAACAAAAATACATGCCGGCTACATCTCATAAAAGTTATCTCAGAAAACAAGAGAAAAAGAGAAAACTCTCTCCATTTCACTTAAGGAAAACTGTGTGTGTTCTCTTCCTGAATGCCAAGAGGTAGAAAATTTAAGAGACTTGCTTTCCAAAGATAAAGAGCTTAGAAAGTGTTCCACATTACTGCTCACCGATTTTAAAGGGGTTCATAAGCTTATTTGACATATCTCCTTCTGAAGTACTTAAAAATGCAGTAATTTAAAATAATTGTTGGTACTAAATAAACAGCAAATATGCTGAAAGCATCAAATCAGCACTATGTATGATCTTAGCCAGTTTCCCACAGGCTCAGTCCCCACTAGGCTGTGGAATGTTGGTGCATGGCTGTGCCCCTATTCAATTTGGGAGGATAGGGGTGTGCTGTATTCAGTCAGTAAATTTATGGTAATTTATTATACAGCAATAGAAAATTAATACAGAAGCACTTCATCTTCCCCATCACATTGATATTGGGCTCTCCCCTTCATATCACTATTCTCAAAACTCTTACCTACAGGTTGATGTCATGAGCATATATAAGACTTCTTTCATTCAACCAGTTCCAGTGTCACCTTTAATAATGATTCAACAGATGTTGCAGCTCTCTTGGTAGTGTCTGTTGAACATAACCGCCATTTACATTTTACATTTTAGTTTAATCATGGCACTATAATATTTAGAGAGCTGGTAAAACTTACTAGAGCCACACAGCATAAATTTACACATGAATTTGCTCTTCCACAATCTGGTAAAGCCTCAAACATGAATCTTTTACCAAGGCATATAATACAGAAAGTGTGGCACAGTCATTTCATTGTTCATATATTTTTCTTGCGTAAATTTCATGTTTTTAAAGATCTAAGTCTGAGGTTTTTTTCCACCTTCTGTTTCCTAGGTTCCAGTACACGAACTGGGAAGAAATCTCCAGTGAGAGGAGCAGAGAGTAATTTTTAAATCTATTTCGCTTAAGAACGCAAATAAGAGAGTCAATAAATGGTTCTATGATGTGGCCATTATCATCAAGGGTAAAATCAGTCATCAAAAGCTATTACATGAGGATGGCTTGACCACAAGTAAAAAAAAGAGCTGAATCAATCCTTGACTTAGAGAAAAAATTTTCCATTATCCTCTTACCATCCTGTGTAAAAGCTGTCTTTGTAGGTTTAAATTTTAATAAATACCTTTCTGGTCACTTTTTAAAATCCAAGACTGCTATACATGCCAGCTTCTAATTAAATGCATTCACAATTTTCTTTCTTTAAACAAATTCTCATCAATAAGAATTGGTAATGATGGCTGGCTTTGGGTGGGGTGTAAATTAGAAAACAGTCACCACCATTTTGTTGTTTTTAAATACAAAAACAACTATTTTCTCTTACAAAAACACTGTAAAACAAAAAAAGCACTTAAAAAGTTTCCGTTCAGAGACCACCACTGAAATATTCTAATGCTTTCTAGTTTTTTCTATCACAATTTTATTATTTTTATAATCAGAGGGAAAATATTTTAAGTAACATTTTCATCTAAGTAAAAACTGAAAATTTTTGTCATATATAACATCCTACAGTGAGAAAAGGCACGGGTGGCCTTGCTGAGCTACTCATTTATCTTTGGGTAATCAAGTTAATCTCCTTCAGATGCCCGTCAAATGTGAAAGTGGATGATCTTAAATACAGAGAATCTTTTCCCTCTACTCAAACAGTCTTTGATTATGAGACATGAAAGTTTCCAAAAATTTTCCATAGGTCATTCTGGAAAAACGGCTATAGCAGCCTGGTATTAAAATTTCTCTGCATTCCCACATAAAAATAAACAAAGCACTTACACAGTAAAGCCCAAAGCTTGGAGACAAGGTAGGCTATTGAAAAACAAAATACAAGCAGGTAGGAATAAACCAACATCATCCATAAGATCTGAGTGGCATCAGCATGGGGAAAATCAGAGGGAAACAAGGTTGATGTATCTGAGAACTGGAAAACCCCTAAAAAACCAAAAGGAATTCACAGGAAAGTAAGGATGCCCAATTGGAGAATAGTAGCTAAAACTAGGAGGGGTTTTGCCTGACCAAAGAGTCAGTGCAAGGGGCCCACAGTAAAATTTGAAGAGGCTAACGTAGGCTAGTCCCTGTGAACTTTGGAGACTGCCCCTGCCTTCCAGGAAGAGAAACTGCTGGGAGTGGAAACAAAATTGAACAGGATGGGAATAACAGAGGCAAAGGAAAGAAAAGGGCCAGATAAAAGCAGGTAAAAGGAACAGAGTCAGATAGTGACAGAAAGCAGGCTGCCTTTTTTTTTTTTTTTTTTTTTTTTTTTTTGGAGACGTAGTCTCACTCTGTCACCCAGGCTGGAGTGCAGTGGCCGGATCTCAGCTCACTGCAAGCTCCGCCTCCCGGGTTCATGCCATTCTCCTGCCTCAGCCTCCCGAGTAGCTGGGACTACAGGCGCCCGCCAGGTCGTCAGGCTAGTTTTTTGTATTTTTAGTAGAGACGGGGTTTCACCATGTTAGCCAGGATGGTCTTGATCTCCTGACCTCGTGATCCGCCCGTCTCGGCCTCCCAAAGTGCTGGGATTACAGGCTTGAGCCACCACGCCCGGCCGCAGGCTGCCATTTTTGACAAGAAAACAACAGAAGGCTAGGTTCTAAACACTTTAGAAAGCCATTTCTAAATTTCTAAAAGCCATTTCTAAACTTTCAGAACTCCTGAAAGTTCAAGGAAATTATTTTTCACATGAAAATGAAAAACAGAAAGATACTGACGTCAAATCCCATACAAAGTTATACAAAACAAGGGCAGAACATCCTTATAAACCATAAAAGCATGCCACAACACATACCAAAAACAAAATCCCCCAAACAAAAACACTCCAGATAATAGCCTACTATTTCAAAATAAACTAAAAGACATGAGACAGAAAAGAACATTAGGAATTAGAAAAATTCAGAAGTGAGAAAAGAGTTAGAAATAAAATGAAAATGCATTTCAGAAATGATGACTACACTAGAAGTCAAAAAAGAAAGGCTAAAAACAACATATAATGCCCCAAGAGAAAAGGAAGAGAAAAAATTAAATTAAAAAAGATTTAAAATATTTAAGATAGTAACAGATAAAGATAGGCAAAGATGATGTAACATACAAATGATAGATGTCCTTAAAAAATCAAAGCAAAGGAAGAAAATTAATATTAACAAGGTAATTAAAAGGCCAGGCATGATGGCTCATGCCTGTAATCCCAGCACTTTAGAAGGCCAAGGCAAGAGGATCACTTGAGCTCCAGCAGTTCAAGACCAGCCTGGACAACATGGCGAAACCCCATCTCTACAGAAAATACAAAAAATTAGTTGGTAGACCTAGCTACTTGGGAGGCTGTGGTGTGAGGACAGATTCAGCATGGGAAGCTGAGGCTGCAGTGAGTCATGATCGTGCCACCACACTCCAGCTTGGGTGACAGAGCAAGACTCTGCCTCAAAAAAAAAAAAAAAAAAAAAAAAAGGTAGCCATCTGGAAGGGATCCCTCGGTAGGCACCTTGGACTTTGTAGCTTCTGGAACTGTGAGAAATAAATGTTGTTTAAGCCACAAATCTATGGTATTTGTTACAGCAGCCAGAGTAGACCAAGACAGAGTATTTGCTGATAAAGCGGTAATATGTTTTGTGGGAATTTCTGTACCCATGTTTCATCTTAAAATTAAATATTAAAAAGAATTTAACAAAACAAAAACAAAAACCTTTCCAGATCCCTTACCTGTGCCTTGGCCAATTTCTTTTCCAGAAGGTCCCGTTCCCTCTCTGTTTGCTGGAGACGTTTATTAAGTTCCACTATATCTCCCTTTAGTGATGCCAGGGCTGCCGAATGGAGCTGTGGTGACAGAAAGGAGGAGATTATTGTAGTAAAGATGCATTTCCTTCCCTTCATTCCCGCAACTACTAGCATAACCAAATAAAAAGCCTATCATCCAAAAAGCAACACTTTTGAGAATGAAGGTAAGTGTTACCTTACCTTCATTACCTTCTTGCAGACAACAAACATAAATCAGGTGTGCTATCAGCAAGCTGGGTTATATGGTCACCCATTAAATATTGTGTGTGGGCCATGGGACCTAATTTTGGATGGTATAATCAGGCCAGAGAACAAAACTTCTCTTTCCAATGGCTTTCCCCAAGTTACTCAGTGAGGATGAGCATGACAGCTGAAGTGGAGCTGCCTGACTCTTATCATGAGATGCAAGAAAATGCAGAACCACATTAATTTTCACCTTCAGAAAATACGAAAGCTGAATAGGGCAATTTGGTTTTTTGGAATCCAGTCATCTAAATTGCTGCATGTATGACAGCCAGACAGGGACTGAGTATTAAGGAAAAAAAAAAAAAAAAAAAAAAAAAAGCAGCAGAGCTCATTTTTTAGATGGTCTCCTTGTACAGTTGACCCATTTATTTTCTTGTTGGTTCTTCCCTCCTCTTTGCCTCCCCACTTCCCCCGAGAGGCTGTACTGGCCAGATGCTTCTTATGTGCTAGCAGGCCCTCTTTCAGGAGCATCACCAGAACTCTGACAAATGATGCTGTGAAAAGACAAATGAAGGGTCAACTGAGGTATCTTTCCCCAGCCATTTCTCTGGTTAACTTAAGTAGAAAGAATGTTCTTCAACAGATTAATAGGAGGCCCCACGTACATACAGAATCTCAATCTGTTCAACTTTCAAGTTCTAAAGACTGGACTTTGGCTGCACACATACCTACCACACGTGTGCCTTCTGTGACTTTTCAGGCTGACGGATGGAACTTTTTTTTTTTGAGACGGAGTCTCGCTCTGTCACCCAGGCTGGAGTGCAGTGGCCGGATCTCAGCTCACTGCAAGCTCCGCCTCCCGGGTTTACGCCATTCTCCTGCCTCAGCCTCCCGAGTAGCTGGGACTACAGGCGCCCGCCACCTCGCCCGGCTAGTTTTTTTTTTTTTTTTTTGTATTTTTTAGTAGAGATGGGGTTTCACCGGGTTAGCCAGGATGGTCTCGATCTCCTGACCTCGTGATCCGCCCGTCTCGGCCTCCCAAAGTGCTGGGATTACAGGCTTGAGCCACCGCGCCCCGCCGGATGGAACTATTTTTAAGACCCGTTCAACACACTGGTCCCAAAGCAACACCCTGAAACCTCCTTTGAAACCTTGAAACTTTCCATTCCAGGTGGAGCTCAGACTATCCCCTCGCTGAATTTCATACTACATTTGGGTGAACAACTGGAATCAGAACAAACCATCCCCTGGCTTTATAGGCTTTTTGTAGTCTTTGCCAAGAAGAAGTTCAAGTAAGAAGTGAGCAAATACATTTGATCTTTAAAGACGGACACAGGACAACGGTACATAACTCAACTTTGAAGATTCTCATTTGAGGCTTAGAAAAATGTGCTTTTCTGCAACCTGCACTCCACACACAGCATGTTGGCTGACAGGCTTTGGGGTGAGGGTGGGGTGGGTGGTGAGTGAGGGAGAAGCAGATACAAGGTAGAGTGTGGGGTTTCAAAGCAGTTGTTTTTGTTAGACTCTAATAGCAGTAAATGTGACTTCACTTAATTGCATTGGAGCAGCAAACCAACAGATCAATAGCTGATTTGAAACCAGGAATGCTTAAAATTAAAAAAAGAAAATGTCAAGCAATCTGGTAGTATTTGTCTTCTGATGTACGGCTAGGGCGGCTTGGAAAAGGTCACTGTGGGTTTCAGATACAACGTTTTGTGTGAAGACTTCTCAGTACAAATACCACAGTGTTCCCATTGTATAATCTCTTTGAGATTGGTTTGTTTGGTGGAGAGGGAACAAATTCACTCTCTTTGATGGTTGGTTGCCCCCTCAGCCTCTGAACTGTCAGTCTGAGGATTTTCCTTCAGCATCTGACACTGTGGCATGTTACACTATTATACCAACTCTTGAGAGAGGATTTGCCACCTCACCTCCGGTGAGAAGGATAAAATACGTGAGAGCTGACATGTTCTTTAAGAAATTGAGGAGTGGGGATAAGGATCCCAGCTCTGTGAGCCTAAACTTGCTTCCTTCCTCGTTATATCTCCCCTCCTACTTCTGGGGAAAAGGGCTGCTTGGAGGGGTTAGGGGAAGCCCGGAGGGAAAAGCAGAGAGAATGCTGCATGCTCCCCCACAGACTCGATAAGCTGGGCCAGATGGAGACACACAGAGTACTTACTTCCATCACAGACTTGGAAGAGGGGTCCAGGATGGGTCACTGTCATGGGGGAGAGCACCAGGCTTGGAGTGATAATACCTTCTGGCCTACCAGCTCTCCAGATTTCCAGGAAGAGCTGTCAGATGCCCACTGGGGGCAGGTCCCTTCACTTCTCTGGATGGAAGGTGCCTATGTATGAGGTGAGAATAGATTCCTTGAAAATCTCATGAATGCAATGGACCCTTCTACCAGGGCAGAGATGAGTTTGGGATGCATGCATATTTTCCACCCAGTTATGGTGATGACACACTCTGGAATCTATCTATGGGCCCCTCAATAAGAAACATCTGGACTCGATGTCAGCTCTGTGACCCCACATCAGTTTCAGAGACTGTCTCATGCGTCATCATCACAGATGTCTGAGTGGGGAAAAGAACCTTGGTACGATGTCCCCCACTTCACAATTGCAGGTGAGGATCTGGAATCCAGAGTCTGACTCGCTTACTCAAGGTCTCATGGTCAGCTGAGCACCAGGGCCAAGGCCACAGCACTCTTTTCTGGCTCCGTGGTGTTGTACGTGACAGAAGTCTTCAGTTTTTTACTTGGATGAAAATGTTACTTAACATATCTTCTATGATTACAAAAGTTCTAAAACTGTGACAGAAAAATAAACCAGAAAGAGCATTCTCATATTTTAGTGATGGGCTTTGGGTGGTTTTAAGCTGTTTTTTGTTTGGGTACTTTTTGTTTAATGAGCATTTTTTCCTAAAAGAAGTTATGTTTGTATTAAAGACAAGATAAAATAAAGTGACTGCTTTCTGGACATGCAAGCTGTAGCGTAAATATTGTACAGGGTTATTTTGCTTCCTTGCTGCAGTCTGTCTCTCCACCAGCTCTTCTGATAGAAGGAAAAACTGTAACAATGAGGTAGAAGAAAACATGTCTCTTACTGTTACTGACAATTACTCAGCAGAGGCTACAACTAGAGAGAGCAGAAGATGGAGTGGGAGAAGTTACCAACCAGCCACAAGCCACATTGCCTAGAATCGGCTGACAGACCACTCCCTGACCTCCTGGATTGAGTAGGAGAGGAGAGGAGTGGACTTCCCACCACAAGTTTGAGTGCTGGACACTCAATCTCTGTGTGTTTGAGTTCAGCGGCACTCCCTGTCCCACTGCATCACCAACTCAAGTCATCAAAAGCTGACGTAACCTCCCTTCTTTTGGGGTTTCACCACTCTCTGGCAGAGTGCGTGGCATCCCTGAAATTCAAAAGCTAGAGTGTTTGTGAGTGATGCTACACGAGGGAATTTGTGTAGCTGTGTGTCGGCAAGCACGAAAAACTTAGTTTAGAGGTCCTTCTAGGCAGTTAAAACTTTTTTACTGAAATATAATATTTACACATATTTATGGGGTACATGTGATATTTTGATGCATGCATACAATGTGTAATGATCAAATCAGGATATTTAAAATATTCATCACCACAAACATTTTTCATTTCTTTGTGCTAGGAACATTTCAAATTTCTTCTAGCTGTTCTGAAATAGACATTATTGCCAGCTATAGTCACCCTACTGTGCTACCAAACACCCAGAGTTATTTCTTCTAACAGCATGTTTGTACCCATTAACCAACCTCTCTCTTCCTCCCTCCCCCACTATCCTCATGTTCTTCCCCACCTCTAGTATCTATCATTCTATTCTCTATCTCTGTGAGATCAACTTTTTTAGCACCCACCTGAGTAAGAACATGTGATATTTGTCTTCCTGTGCCTGGCTTATTTCACTTAATGACCTCCAGTTCTGTCCACATTGCTGCAGATGACAGGATTTCATTCTTTATTATGGCTGAATAATATTCCACTGTGCATATGTACCACACTCTCTATACCCATTCATCTGATGATGCGCACTTAGGCCGACTCCGTATCTTGGCTATTGTAAACTGTGCTACAATAAACATGGGGATACAGGTGTTCCTGTAATAAGCTGATTTTCTTTCCTTTGAACAAATACCCAAGTAGTGGAATTGGATCATATGGTAGTTCTATTTTTAGGGTTTTTTTTAGGAACCTCCACACTGTTTTCCATAATGGTTGTCTTAATTTACATTCCCACCAACAGTATATAAGAGTGCCTCCGGGTAATTTTTAAAAGGACTGACAGCAGGTTTAAATCTTGGAAAGATAAATGTACTAAAGCAACCAAAATTGTCAAGTATGTATAAATGGGAAATTATATTTATGCCCATTTTTGGGATCCCTTTAATCACATTCTGGTTTCTCAAATGGCCTCTAACTTGAGTGAGAGATTCAGAAATACGAACTACGAAGTATGATGAAAAGAAAATGTTCCATGAACCAAAGAGAAAGAAAATACATGCTGTTTGAAGTCTGTGCTAGTGTCTTCCTCAACACATATTTCTCTTCATCCTCAGGAGTCAGATGCTGATTTTTAGCTGGCCATATTGCTAATCAGCTAAAACATCCCAGTTCCCATCCTTCAGTGCAGTTGGAGCTAGGTATAGCCATGTGACAAAGTTCTGGCCAGCGCGATGTAAGCAGAAATACTGTGCGAGAGATATGGGAAAATCTTTTTGAGAGGCCACACCCTTTTTCCTTTCGTCCATCCTTGCTGTTTCCTATCTTATGTGATGGATGGAGCTATAGCAGCCATCCTGTGCTACAAAGCTGAGATTCTAGGGAACAGAAAGGTACCTGAGTCCCTAGCAACTTTGTGGAGCCACCCTACCAGCTTTGGACTGCCTAACCCCAGACTTCTGTTACAGAGCTGCAAGAAATAAACCTCTGTTGTACAAAGTGCTGTAAGTTGAGAGTTTCTGCCAAATGAAGCTGATCTCATCCTAATTCACAGAATCAGATAAACCTGGGTTCAAATCTTATATATACCACTTGTTGGTGGACTATCCTTGCATAATTTAATCCCTTTTGTTGTAGGGCTGTGTCAAGACAAATGATGACATCCAGAAAGCTACTAGCATGGTGGTTGGAACCAGGTAAGCACTCAACAAACAGGTTTGTTTGAAGTCAACAACCTTCTCAGGCAGACCAAGCCCCATCAGAGGTGCTAGGGACACTCAGACTAGGAAAACAGTCCTGTCCTGGAGAAGCATATCGCCTGGTGGATAGCACAGGACTAAGAAGCCAATAGCTGTGTTGCCAGATTCTGCTGAAATCCTAAGGCTTAAGGAGATGACAGCCAGGGCTCTTAGTTCTCTGTGAAATTTTAACATGAGGCCTAAACGAGGTTGGATAGGACCCTGGCACTTCGTATACAAATCTGGATCTAGTGCATGAAGGATATAGATCCATACATTCCTCACATTTCTGGAGATAAAATGCCCTAATTCCCTAGGCTGTTTTGAGCCCTGCTTCACATTCATTTTACCGTGTGTATCCAAACGAAACTAAACCACCTGGACATTTGGCTGCAAGCTAACTGTCAAAATGGTTATTTTTGGATAAAACATAACTTGAGTAAAATAATTTCACTGTTCAACTGACTGTAAGGACAAGCCCTCTTAGCCTCTGAGAGGAAAGGTGTGCGGCCCCGCCGGGCCCAGGTGAGAAGTGAGCAGTGCCCTCATGACAGACTCTCCCAGGGGTTTCTTCTCTGCTAAGTGGATAGATGTCTACTCCGTTACATATCTGCTGTGTGACAAAAGGCTTCACACTTCATAAGGTGTCCTTGAACTCTGCAGTCCACTGACTCTGATGAGAGCCCCTCCAGGAGTGTCACTGTGTATTTCTGGTTATTAGGTGCATCTGCATTTTGCTACCCCTGGCAATAAACACAGCAGACAAGCCTGCACTACCCAGTGCACAACGGCACTCTCCAGGCACCATCTCTCCTGACCTTCATCACACCAGGACTCTGTGGCCTAAGGACAAGCTACGCTTCCCGATTTGCTGAGGGGCAGCTGTTTTTCCCATGAAACACAGTTGGTAAAAGGAATACAGGATTTGAATAAAATGTGGGGAGCCTAGATTCATTTTTCTGGGACTTCAGTCTGCGCTTTGAACGGCACTGTCTTCAAAGGGCCCAAAGGCTTCTGCAGCCACAGCTGAGGCAGAGGAATGAGTTCATCCCCACAGGCCCTATCTAGATACAACGCTGCTGAGGCACCTCATGCTGCTGAGGGCTGGGCCAGTTTTCCCGGCTTTGTTGGGAAATGAGTTCATCTGGGGTAAACTGTGCTTGTCCTCTCTTTCTCCTTAACTTGGTCTGGCTACTTGAGG
This sequence comes from Rhinopithecus roxellana, assembly GCF_007565055.1. Taxonomy (NCBI): domain Eukaryota; kingdom Metazoa; phylum Chordata; class Mammalia; order Primates; family Cercopithecidae; genus Rhinopithecus; species Rhinopithecus roxellana. Next base: position 163,762,173 of record NC_044551.1, read on the forward strand.
TGCTCGTTTAACACTCACTGCCAGCGTGCCTCTATTGCCTTCCCACTGAGTAATGACAGGAGTTACAGTGGCCCCCCCACTTAATGGAGGGAGATCTGCTCCAAGACCCACAGTGGACGCCTGAAACCTCAGTTAGTACTGAACTCTATATACACTATGTTTTTTCCTATACATACAAAGCTATGATAAAGGTTAATTCATAGTCAGAGATTCACAATAATAGAACCGACCAATTATTAACAACATGCCAGCATTGCTGCTCTTATGCTTCGGGCCATTAGGATGTAAAATAAGGATGACTTGAACACAAGCACTGTGATGCCATGGCATTTGATGTGATAACCCAGCTGGCCAATGAGTGGCGAGCACAAACAGTGCAGATATGCTGGACAAAGGAAGGAGCCTTTCCCCAGGTCGAACAAAGCAGCCCAGCATGCAAATGCATCAGGCTACTCATGACAGCACGCAATTCCAAACCTGCCAATTGTTTATTTTTGGAATTTTCCACTTAATATTTTCAGACTGCAGTTGACTGCAAGTAACTGACACCATGGGTACAGGGGGACTACTGTACTATTCTGTCTTTCTGGCTGAGCCACTTGCTTTCCAGATACAAAATATGCACAATTTTTGCTTATGTTTCAGTGATGACAGTGGGTAGTGCCAACTTCTCTCATCCAGTGACCTCTTCATCAAAGGGGAAGAAATGAGAACTCAATTTCACTGAACACATATTTTTGGCAGGTTCCACACTGCATGCTTCATACACTTTACCTGTTCCATAAGCTGCAGAGGAAAGGCAGTATCAAATCCCAATGCCAAAATCTGGGAATATTGTTGAGAATTCCAGGCTACCGGGCAGTAATCATGAAAGTAATAATATTAATAGTTACTGTTTGCTGAAAACTTATGGACATCAGGGGCTTTGGCTAGGCACATTACATGCCATATCTTATGTAACCATCACCACAATGCTGTGAGATAGATGTTATTATCCCCTCCTGGCAAACAAGGAAACCAAGGCACAGAAGAGAGGTAGAGAATCAGTCCAAGAAAACTAATAAATACTAGGTTGGTGCAAAAGTAATTGCAATGGCAAAAACCGCAATTACTTTTGCACCAACCTAATAGTACAGGAGATAATAATACACGAGGACTCTATGCTCAAATCTTCTCCACTATGTGCATCGCTGGCACCTCCAACTCAACATGCCATGGCTCTCCCTTGCCCGAGGGATGCGTAAACCTGCTTGTGTCCATGTATGTGGGTGTGTGTGTTGGAGGGGGCAGCGTGGGTGTGGGACAGAGGTGAGGTGTGTGCACAGGCAGGGCTGGAGACATGGGAGAAGCAGGGTCGGGGTTTTCGTGATGGCAGCACCCATGTGATTTTCGGTGGGAGCAGGGGGGTGGCAGGGCAAATCCTCCAATGTTGTGATGAAGCTTGGGGATCAGCTTGGTATAAATTTGGGTGATTCTCTTTGTCCTTTCTGTGCTTTTTCATCCTCTGTAGAAGGGTTTGTATCGGATTATCTCTAAGATTCTTCTGGTTTTAAACTTGTAAGCGTGCATGTCTGACATGTTCACCTGTCCAGGCACCTGAGTTCTGGGCTATGGGCTTTGCATATTTTATTTGCCCACTGGTCCCAGAAAGAATCTGCTGAAGCTCAAACATTTAAGGAAGCTTCACTCCATACAGAACTGTTCAGCCAAGATTTTTTCCCTAAAAATGGAATGAGTTCTCATAATCACACATCGTCTTCCCACTGGCAAGGGAATTTGAGAACATCTAGTCCAATTCCTTCATTGTCGAGAAATGAAACTAAGACTCAGAGAGATTCAAGGTTCATCAAATTCAGATTTCCTGGTTCCCTGTCCAGAGGCTACCTCTCTCCCAATGGCAATCCAAGAGCTCGTGGGTAGTCAATAATATGTGTATGTCCCAGCTATCCTTGGAGACAGCAAGAAACATCTGCATATGAAAAAGCAGCCTCGTTCAGCTTCCCCTCCAAGACTCCACACCCAGGTGTTCTAATTTGGATAAAGAACAAAATGCGTGGCAAAAGAGTAGTGTTCCCTGCTAGATGGACACCACCAGGGCTGTTCGGTGACTTCTAGGACTGCAACATTCCTCTTTACTGCTGGAATTCCAGCTAGGGACACCTGCTATGTAATATTTCAAGAAATGCTGCTCATAGCCTTGAAAGTTAAAACTCATTAAATATAATCTACAAGAGGTCTCACTGCATGCAAATCACTTGTGTGTGCCCTAGATCAACTATCACTTGTGTGTGCCCTAGATCAACTAAGAAAGCAGCAGTTTTTCATCTTTCATTTTAGCTGACAATTTCATTGAGAGGTCAGTGACCCCTGAATTATTTCTTAAACCTCAGCCGAAATTGAGTTGCTCAAAACAGCATTCAAAGGCTCCTTCAATATGGCAGCACTGGGAGACCATTTATATGAGAAAGATTAACCCTACCCAAGGATGGCTGATATAGGGAACAGCGCCAGATCACAAAGCTGGCCCAGGTACTCACTGTGAAAGCTGTCATACTGGTCCCCAGGACCCACTTAAAGTCACACCTTCCCTTCTTCAAATAAATGGTTAGGAAATGGCTCCCAAGGCAGGGAGGTGTCTGAGACTGACAATCAGCTTTGAAGATGACCCTCAATCCCATCCCATCTGTAAACATATGCTCCTCTGAAAATAAGTCCCATCATAGTTTTTACTGGCTAACACAACTGCTTGCTATGTGCTAGATTGCTATACTCAGCACATAACATGCATTTTCTCAACTATTCTTCACATAGCTTTATGAGATGGGTACTGCTGTTATCTCCAATTTAACGAGGTAGGAATTGAGACTTAGAGGTTAAGTAACTTGTCAAGCTAGTAAGTAACAGAGCTAGAATGAAAGCCCAGGTCTTTCTAACCCCAGGGTCTTGTTCATAACTACCATGTCCCATGCTTTGCAACAGAGTATCATAGCACTTCTGAGATCCTTGCAAATACCCATGAAACTGTTGAGAAGAAAAGATCTCAGAGGGTTATTCTGTTAAGAGAGGAAAGCAGAATTAGCACAATTAGCATGGGGGATAGAGAGGTATTCATTCTTTAAAACTTTAAACATTTTGAGAAACAGAAGACCATTCAGCTGGTATCACACCCAGGAAGAAATCAGTGAAAAATCAATCTCCAGCTATTTCCACATTCTATGTGGGAAAGTTAAAGAGGACATAATTGTAATAGAGGTAAAAAAAAAAAAAGCCCTTACAGGCCAGGCACGGTGGCTCAAGCCTGTAATCCCAGCACTTTGGGAGGCCGAGACGGGTGGATCACGAGGTCAGGAGATCGAGACCATCCTGGCTAACATGGTGAAACCCCGTCTCTACTAAAAAAATACAAAAAAAAAAATTAGCCGGGCGAGGTGGCGGGCGCCTGTAGTCCCAGCTACTCGGGAGGCTGAGGCAGGGGAATGGCGTAAACCCTGGAGGCGGAGCTTGCAGTGAGCTGAGATCCGGCCACTGCACTCCAGCCTGGGCGACAGAGCGAGACTCCGTCTCAAAAAAAAAAAAAAAAGCCCTTACAAACACCTAACTTTGCTGCTTAAAGAGTACAGAGAAGGAAAGGTTATTACGTTCAACTGTTGGGATCTTTAAAAATTAAAAATCTAAATAGAAGGATATTTTATATACCTTGTAAAAATTTCCTATACAAATATTGTAAGACAATAGTAGCTATAAAAAATAAGTTAGTATTTTCCACTAAAAAATCCCAACTTGTAGTAATATTTGTTTTCAAGGGAAATGAAAATTATGTGGTTATACAAGGGTTTTTGGAAAGAAACACAGACAAAATAAAGACACTGCACTAAGCTGGCTGCACCAACTTAAATTTCAAGGTGGGTTGAATCCTAATGACACATCATAAAGGAGATGAAGATGTAACAATTAAATCCAGCTAATCAGAGGACATGAATATTTCAGTGCATGCTAAATACTGATGTGATCCCCCAGGCGGAAACTCCCACAGAGAATTCTATGAACAAGAATAAAAGGGTTTTCTGACACGGTCTGCATTGTTCATACATTTTTATATTGATCCAATTTAGCAGGTATTGAATTCCCCATTCTAGAGAAACCAAGTACCTTTAATGGTGAAACAGTCAATAAACTCCACAGATCAGGAAAGGCCAAAGTATTTTTACAGCAATGGTTGAAGTGCTTTGAAGAGACCCTAGATTTTAATGGATTAAGGACAATACTTTTTGATTGGGAAAGCAAATGGAGGTTTAGATTTATGTGTGTGTGTGTGTCTACATATACCCATACACACATATACATACAATTACCAACATATACACATACAGAGTATATATAAAACTCAAGGCACATGCTTCCAGACTTTTAAAGTATAAGAGTTAGCCAAGATGTCAGGTATTTAGATATTCAATACAATTATTTTTAAATGCATTCCCATCTTTCAAAAGATACTTTAATATGCATTATTTCATTTAAAGAAAATCAGTTTTAAAATGCTTGATGCCACGGCATGCTCCGTTTCAGGGAAGGCCTAGGCGGGCCGTGGCTTGTCTTGCCTCACCACAGGGCTGCTGACGGATGGGCCATTTACCGCTTGCTGGTACATCTAATCCAAAGCACCAGGAGAGGACAGAGGAGACACATTTCAAATCTGCTTCGTGTTCCCTCTCTGATGGGGCCCTGCTAACTGCTTCAGAGAACAGTGTGTTTAGATAGTAGGAAAGGCTTTTAGGTCTGATTCTTCTTTCCTTTCCAAATCACTCTAACCCAGCCAACAGTAGTCCCAACTCAGATCACTTTGTTCCCAGAAAATGAAGAAAATGAGAAAGAGATTAGGTAGAAAGAAAACAACATGGAAAAACAGTTTCATGGTTAAGGACACAGGCTTTGTCAAAATGCAAAAACAAAATACCCTGGACTTCAGTATTAGTTCAGCCTTGGGTAACTCATTCAACTTTTTTTTTTTTTTTTTTTTTTTTTTTTTTTTTTTTTTTTTTTTTTTTTGAGACGGAGTCTTGCTCTGTCGCCCAGGCTGGAGTGCAGTGGCCGGATCTCAGCTCACTGCAGGCTCCGCCTCCCGGGTTTACGCCATTCTCCTGCCTCAGCCTCCCAAGTAGCTGGGACTACAGGCGCCCGCCAACTCGCCCGGCTAGTTTTTTGTATTTTTTAGTAGAGACGGGGTTTCGCCGTGTTAGCTAGGTTGGTCTCGATCTCCTGTCCTCGCGATCCACCCGTCTCGGCCTCCCAAAGTGCTGGGATTACAGGCTTGAGCCACCGCGCCCGGCCTCATTCAACTTTTCTAAGCCTCAGTCTACTCATCTTTAAAATGGGAACTGGCCGGGCGCGGTGGCTCAAGCCTGTAATCCCAGCACTTTGGGAGGCCGAGATGGGCGGATCACGAGGTCAGGAGATCGAGACCATCCTGGCTAACACGGTGAAATCCCATCTCTACTAAAAAATACAAAAAAAAAACTAGCCAGGCGAGGTGGCGGGGGCCTGTAGTCCCAGCTACTCGGGAGGCTGAGGCAGGAGAATGGCGTAAACCTGGGAGGCGGAGCTTGCAGTCAGCTGAGATCTGGCCACTGCACTCCAGCTTGGGCCACAGAGCGAAACTCCGTCTCAAAAAATAAAATAAAATAAATAAAATAAAATAAAATAAAATAAAATAAAATGGGAACAACACCCACTCATTCTAGTTGAGATGATTAGATGAAATATTCCAGGCAAATCACTTAACCACAACGTCAGCTGGCAGAGTGTTAGCCACAAGGATCATTGTAATCTTTTTTTTTTTTTTCCCCTTCCCTGAGACACAGTCTGACTCTGTCACTCAGGTTAGAATGCAGTGGCAAGAACACGATTCACTGCAGCCTTGACCTCCCAGGCTCAAGTCATCTTCCCGCCTCAGCCTCTCCAGTAGTTGGGACCACAGTCGGGCACCACCATGTCCAACGAATTTTGTTGTTGTTATTGTAGAGACGGGGTATCACCATGTTGCCCGGGCTGGACTCAAACTCCTGGGCTCAAGTGATTCACCCACCTCAGCCTCCCAAAGTGCTAGGATTACAAGCTAGAGCCACTGTGCCTTGGTCCACTGCCACCTTACTGACCACAATTATCATATGCCACCATTTCTGCCCACTAAAAAGTGTCAAAATAAAATCAGGCTTTGAAAACAGTGGTACGTTACTCTCCTATCTCTTTTTCACAAGTCCTGATTAAGCAATCAGAACAATTCAACACATTGGAGCCTAGATCACATTAATCAGAGTAATCTAGACTCTGCCTTTCAACATGTGTAATTGAATCAGCTGCTCCCTGCACCCAGGCTGGGCCAGGAGGTAAGTTGGCAAACACATTCATCCTAAACAGCCTGGAAACTGGAGTAGCCTCGTGCCCACTTTGTACCCTCCGCCTCCTGTGTCCTCGTATCATTCAGGTAAGAAACAGTTGAGAACCAAGCGGGACATACATAATGACCCCAAAATCAATTTCCATAAACACACAGCTCAATAGTACAAAAGAGAGGACCAAAGAAGTTACTGTAAGCAAGGACACACACAGATGACAAAGGTCATCTATTCATGATAGAAAATCAAAAATAATAAGTTTTTGAATAAATTGTGTGGCAGGCATAGAATACTAAGTTGTCACCAAAACAGAGAAATATATAATTAACTTGGCAATCATTATTTCCCACGTGTATGACTCATTTCCTAAGCTCTTTCATGTTGGTTTCCAATTGTCCCCCACAGACCACCCATTCTCCCCCATCCACTTTCTCTTTCTTCCTTTTTTTCATAATCCTTACTATGACCTGACATCATATCCTAACATTTTTTGTTGTTGTTGACTCACTGCCTCCATAAAATTATGAGTTCCAAGAAGGCAGGGATGTCAAGAGGCTGGGGAAATAGCTCATGAACAAGATGAACTGTGCCTGGCACATGGCAGAATTTCATGCACTATTTGCTGAATGGGTAAAGTTAGCAAATTAGAAAATACAGATAAAAGAACATTATCCTTACCTCTTCCCACCACCACTATGAGATGATATCACCTGCAAATACCTGTCAGACATTTCTGTATGTGTAACACTTAAGATAGTTTATGCAAAACAATTTTTAATATAGTACTATTTTTGGCCACAATATCTAACTAGAAAGAAGTCCCAAAATACATGTACCAAAATGTTAACAGCATCCCCAGGTAATCTCTGTGTAGTGTGATTACAAATGGTTTTTTTCCTTAGGTTTATTGTATTTTTTCTATAATAAACACATATTGGTATTATACAATTTTTAAGTGTTTTCTTGACCCTATTTACAAAGTCTTATGAAGAATACAAATAGGTACTCCTTGCTCTCAACAAGCTCCCAGTGTATTCAGAGAGATAAACCAAGGATTTTCCAAATCTAGGAGTTGGAAAGATCATCAACTGTCCTCTTATCCAATAGTCTAGCCAGTGCCAGAATCCTGTCTACAGTGTTGCCTGCAGGTGCTCACTACGTCTATGTGATAAAAAGCTCGGCAACTCCTCAGACAGCCAAGCCTGCTCACTGTTGGATAGCTACTGGCATTTGCAAATTTTACCTTACATAGCAACTCTGAAATTGCCTCCTTGTAACTTGTGCCATTGGTCTAGTTCCATAAGTAGGATAAAATTAGCTCTCTTCTATACTCCAAACTCTCCAAGTAATTCACTCTATCAATAAGATCCTTCTTAAATCATCAAACCTCCAGAACAATCCTTGATCACCCAAGGGCCCCAGGATGTCAATTTTCCTTTTGGTAAATGGTAGGCAGGACCAGGCACAGTACTCCAGATGAATTCTGCCTAACACATTCTTACGGGCCGATCACGTTACAAGAGTTTTCATAGAATTCTCACAGTAAACCGAGATAGGTGCTACAATGACCTCATTTAGAAAACTGAGGCACAGTCAGTTTTTTAGTACTTGAAACCACAAACTTACAGGCTGAGCTGTCACATTTACGATGGGTATCCAGGGTCACACATTTTGAGATCACATATCTGGTGTGGGCTAAAGGAGAGAGCCTGAGGGCTCAAGACTGCAGACTTGGATGGTGCTCAGCACCAGATGGTTTATAGCAGTGCTGCTCAAATTGGAAAGGCCACTGGTACCAGAGGGAGTTTCTGTGGGATCCCCATGCTTGCTCTGACAGTGCCTGGCACCAGAGGGAGAAGAAGCTCCCCTCTATAGGTGAAGGGCAGCCTGAACTCTGTAGCCAAAAAGGCATTGTTCTATCCCAAAAGACCTTGTTCCTGCAAGTAAGTCATGAACCTACCAAAGCTGGTGCATCTCCTGCACCCCACCCCATCTGCCAGCACTAGCCTGGCCAGGGCTTGTGAGTGTTTTGCAATTCTTTGCCAAATCAAAGATGTCAGAACTGCAGACAAAAGCTACAACACAATGCAATTCATAACAGACCAGAATGAAACCTGGTGGTTTGAGTCTAGCTTGACAGCGTTCCAGCTCTTTTCCTGTAAGGAGCTGCTTCTCCCTCAAAAGCAGCCTGTTCTCCCACTTTGTCTCGAGAAACCACAACATACTAGTAATTAGGACAGGTATGGAACAACTCAGCATTATCTTAATATAAAAAGCCTCCCTGTTTCTTCCCCCTACCTACAAGAAACACTAACATTTCATCACATATTGTCTTGCCAGTTCTCTTACAAACTGACTTATTCCTTTTTTGTCCCCTTAATTTCATGGGCTAATTCTGAAATTAATAAAGTATGGCAGGGGTAGTGGCATTACTGCACATGGGATAGCTAAGGACAATGCAAGGTCTCCTACATCGGCACTCACCTCTACCCTTCTGCCATTACAGGGACTCTGTGACACCCTTGAAAGAGAAAGCAGCAGGAAAAATAAAGAGGAGGCCACTGTGATGGGCTAATAAAAGAAATGTTTCTTTGGGGTTTACATTTATTGGTTGTTTCTGACTTTCTCTAAATGGTAGGAGCCCCTAACCCAAGAGTACCGTCTTCCAACCTGTAACTGCCCAGTAAATCCATATTAGGTTCCAGATCTAATGGTAATAGAAACAGCTTGGTTGCTGAGGGAGGTAGGGAGCTTTTGGGTAATCACAAATAGCACACAGCTTCCTAGAGGTAAGGCTTCTTTCGTCATACATTTTTGGGAATGACATTGGTTTCTGCCCCCATCGCATATATTCATTTACAAACTAAATTTCTCCTGTGCTTATTAAGGGTGGGGGGAGCAGGCGGGGAGTGAGGGCTGCATATTTTCCCAAGCTCATGAAGCCCAGCCTAATCATTACTTCAAACATGCCACAGCAAAAAAAGAAGTGACATCTAATCCTTGATTTTCTTGTCATGTCTACCATTTCTCCACCTCCTTGTAGACATAGCACTAGGATGAAAACAGAAAAATTCCCTAAAGCTGCCTTATTTTGTTTCCTGAACGCAGAAAGGCAGTGAGCAAAGAAACTATGAAAGACTCCTAGGCTGTTTAGGAATGACACATTTCCAACCTAGATAAAAATATCAAAAGAAAGTCTAAGTCTGGCAGTGACTAGAAATACTGCCATTTTAACAATACAAAAACTAAAATTTACCCAAACTCTTAAAGCTAAGCCTTACTGCTAAAGAAGTTTACACTGACCATCATTAGGCATGGGACCAAGTACAGCGGTGGAGAAAGTGTTGAGTAAGCTTTTGCCTGATATTCAGATGGAGTGTCCTAAGAGTCCTGCATGAGCTACCCTGTGGGGTCAAAATTCCGAAATGCTAATCTTGGAACAGCATGGGTGATAATACAGTTTAAATGCAAGCATCACTCTGAGATGGATAAACAGGACTATAAGATCTGGAGACTCTGTGAGTCTTCCCATTATCCTCAATACAGGGCATCATCTATTTAAAAACAAAAACAAAAAAAACCCAAAGCTTAGTTTTGGGCTCTCAGAAAAGTATCACAAATTTGAAATGGGATGATTTAGCTCAGAGGTGAGGAGGACGGAGGCAAATTAGCACTAGCTGCCAAGCATGTGATGAACTCTTAGACTGCAGGGACTCACACCAGGGTATGCAGCAAGAGATAATGGGTTTACATTTCAGCATGAGAGATTCAGGCTTGCTCTAAATGTCTGTCCTGACAGTGAAGCTTGTTATGTCTTACAAGGTACAGCGATGGCTATGGAATTACTCTCCTGGAAAACCTTTCCAGACAGGGGCGAGTCTCATCTCTCTGGGATAATGTGGGTGCAGCCTGCCTGGGAGTTTGGTCGGCAGCCTCTTGAGATTCATTCCAGTCTGATGATTCTCTCATTTTACACCAATAGATGGGCTGGGGCAAAAAAGGTGAGTCAACACACACAGAACAATTATGGAGAGCATTTCTTTTCATGTGGAAAAGAAAAACAGTGGTTATTCCAAAGGAAGCACAGGAACCTCAAAGCTAGCTTTTTATTTTCTTAAATCCTGGCAATTGTGACTCATAACAGAGCAACATTTACAGAAGTGTGAAATTTGCACACTTCATTCCCTGATGTGCTTCAGCCTAAGCACTATGGCATTTACACACCTGCAGGGCAGAGGGTTACCCAGAAAAGTGACTTAAATAGAACTGGAAATTTATTTAAAGTGATTGATACATAAAGGAACAGCTTCCTCATCCCCAAAATAACAGGCTAGAGTGAAAAAGGGAAAGAGAATCACCACTTTAAATTTTAACTTCAACAGATTTAAACTCTTTAGACTTTCAAAACAATTTTTTTCTGGAGCAGAGAAACATGACCTGCAAAAACTACCTTCCCCTTTCAATAACCATCTTTATTTTATTTCTGAGACAGGGTCTCTCTGTCACCCAGGCTGGAGAGCAGTGGCGTCATCAAGGCTCACTACAGCCTTGACCTTACAGGCTCAAGTAATTCTCCCACCTCAGCTTCCCAAGTAGCAGAGAGTACAGGTGTGCGTCACTATGCCCAACTAACTTTTTGTAGAGTTAAGGTCTTGCTATGTTGCCCAGACTGGTCCTGAACTCCCAGGCTCAAGCAATCCTCCTATCACAACCTCTCAAAGTGCTGGGATTACAGGCATGACCACACCCAGTCAATAACCATTCTTAAAAGAAAACAGGCCGGGCGCGGTGGCTCAAGCCTGTAATCCCAGCACTTTGGGAGGCCGAGACGGGTGGATCACGAGGTCAGGAGATCGAGACCATCCTGGCTAACATGGTGAAACCCCGTTTCTACTAAAAAAAAAATACAAAAAACTAGCCGGGCGAGGTGGCGGGCGCCTGTAGTCCCAGCTACTCGGGAGGCTGAGGCAGGAGAATGGCATAAACCCGGGAGGCGGAGCTTGCAGTGAGCTGAGATCCGGCCACTGCACTCCAGCCTGGGTGACAGAGCGAGACTCCGTCTCAAAAAAAAAAAAAAAAAAAAGAAACCAAAAATTACTCAAAAATTGCCTGCAGTCTCAGGATTTTAAACATTAACAACGGAACCTACCTCAGTTCGGATATCACATTTTGGGAGGCAACAGTTTTATGCCCGTGAAGAAAAAGTACAAACATAGCAAATCATTTCCTAGGGAAACACACAGCCTTTGAGTATCCTTATAAAGCAACAAAGTTATGCTGGATTTTCTTATATACCTAGTGCAATATTAAACCGGGGCATGTCACAACAAGCCTATTTGGAGCTTTATATACACTGTACATGCTTGTGGAAACATGGCAACTAGAGAGCCATAAAGAATTCATAACTTACATGTGGAATATTAAAGTTTTGATGAAAATGTGCCCTTTTCCAGATAAATGCCAGATGTTAACAGTACCTTCATATCCATTCAGACTAGTGCTTTAACATGATTCAGTTCTTTGAAACCTTCTGAAAAAATATACTTGCATTTCTTTCCTCCATTACATTTATGGAGAAAGATTTTCACGTACTTTTTAGTAAAAACTTGACTAAGAAAAGATTAGCTGTGCTGCATAAGCTAAATGATTTCCATAGAAATACATTATTAGAGTATACAAAAGGATAAATCTATGCTATGAAAGAATAATACAAAGCAGGCTCTTTCTATGGTGAGTTCAAATTCCAGAATATACCACAGGCACAAAACCCTTGTGGTTTACAGAATTCTGAATCTCGAAGTTTGAATAGTGGGTGCAGGCCATAGCAACTATGCTTTTTCTCCATGTCTGTTTTTTTAATTAAGCCCTCCTAGTGGGTGGGGTTGGGGGGAAAACAGGGGCAACAGATCTGAGGCAGGCAGCAGAGAACGGGGCGGGGATAACAGACTAGTCCACAAGGCTAATTCTATTTTACCCCTAAAGTCTATAAAGCAAAGACCCTCTAAATTCAGGCTTGACCAGTAGCAAGCAATAGCTTACGCAGGCATCAGCCTCCATGATATCCACCAACTCTCTTGCAGGCATCCCACAGACACAATCAGTGGATGTAAAGATTGTGTTAGCTAAGTAAACAGCTTTAAGAAAAGCCCTCTGTGCCTCTCCATCACCAATTCCTAGCCCCAGAGCAGCCTGAATGCCTCCCTTAGAGAAATCTTGAAACTCCTACCGTACCAGACTCCCTGCCCTCTGTCGTAGGAAGAGAGAAAGAAGGGACACTGATTTGCATTCCTCTTGCTGTTTTATGGGTAAGATGGGAAGAGAAAAAGGGGAAAATAATCCAAAGAGTAGGGGGAAGAGGGAAATAGAATGGATAGGCTGTATACATGCAGATAGCCATTAATTCTAAAGGAAGTCAAGAAACCCAGAAGGAGAAAGGAAAATAAAGATAAGCAAATTAACATTATAGGTTTTTAAAAGTCTGTTTGAAAGACTTCCCTCTGCAGGACCATTCCTGCACCCAAATGTGTCAAAGCCTTAATCTTGCATAGTCTCCTGTAATGCACCCCACACCCTATAACCAACAAAGACCAGCAAGGCCAAGCACACCAAGGAATGCTGATGTTTAGATAATTGGGTGGAGATGAGGTGTAGACTGAGAAACAAGCAGAGGTTGTTCTTGAAAAATTGTTCTCGGGCCGGGCGCGGTGGCTCAAGCCTGTAATCCCAGCACTTTGGGAGGCCGAGACGGGCGGATCACGAGGTCAGGAGATCGAGACCATCCTGGCTAACACGGTGAAACCCCGTCTCTACTAAAAAATACAAAAAACTAGCCGGGCGAGGTGGCGGGCGCCTGTAGTCCCAGCTACTCGGGAGGCTGAGGCAGGAGAATGGCATGAACCCGGGAGGCGGAGCTTGCAGTGAGCTGAGAACCGGCCACTGCACTCCAGCCCGGGCGACAGAGCGAGACTCCATCTCAAAAAAAAAAAAAAAAAAAAAAAGAAAAAGTGTTCTCTCATTAAGACCCAGTCAAACTGCTCAGGTGTGGTGTCAAGGGGGTTAATGTACAAATTCAGAAGCTCTGTATGCGTCACATTCTGGCCATGGGGAGACACAAGGGTAGGTTTCTTAAAATGCATTGACTTGACCTCTTCCCCATGAGCAGTCACCTTTTGAACTGCTGTGGGATGACCTGGGAGAAGAACAGAAAGCTCTGCAACCAGGCACTCTGTGTGTGTTTGTAGGCAACAATCAGAGGGCTGTCTAGAAAACAAAATGCTTCATTTCTTTAATAGTAGCGATTCAGGCAGCAAGAGGCAATTTAAAGACTGGCCAGCAAAGTGCACTGTTTGGGAGATCGGCATAAATGATAACATTTCTATTCTACTCCAGCTTTTATGTACTGCTCTACTTCATATTGCTTAAATAAAGTGCTTCCTTCTGGGGATGGAAAGTACATGATACCTCAGCTACAGCTAGTATGATAGAATTAGATGGATATACCCCACACATCCAAGCTCCAATGCAAAATTCTTAGGGATTTTTAGTAAGATGAACAAATGAGTGTTTTTAAGCAAAAAGTCATGGGCAGGTCTGGTCTTCACAGAAAGCAGCTTGACCATTGATGGTAGTGTCTTAATCTAAATTTCTTTTTTCTTCTTTACAGCACCTATTTTTTTTAAACAAGGACAGATGGAGCCATAGGGTGTTAACTGGTCCCTTTACTCCTTTCACTTTTTTGTCCTTTTCTTCAATGGACTTCACTTCTAATCCATGGCAGAATCATCCTTTCCTTGTAGAAATGGGCAATATACCACATTCCTACCTTCTTAGGCAAGAAGGGACCTTTCCAAAATTTTCTGATAAAACCATAACTGCATGAATGGCGGGAAGCTTGGCTGCTTTTTATTTCTGTGCCTTGCCTGCCATTAAAGTACCACAGTACCCAGCCTCTGCTATGCACACCCACCCATGTCCCTATCTGCTTGGGGGAAGCTAATATTTACCCACTTCCTAGGGATACTGGGGTCTGGGGGCATTCCTATAAATGTTTTTTGTTAAAAGTACTACAAAAGTGTTACAGTTCAAGGTGGTATTTACTGACTTTTATATGTAACTCTCCTTACTGGTGTCCTTAAAATTCATCTCTAACATACTTTATTATGTTTGCCTCTGTTTATAAAATTTGACAAGAAGTTATAGACTCTTCGTGATGGGGGTGAGTAGTTATAGTACAAGCAAGCAACTCATATGCTTTGCTCCCAGAAAAGAGCCTTAGCTCTAAGGACTACTTATCTCTAAGGACAAGACTTGAAATCTGACAGATCCAAATATTGCCCGATGGCTGGCAATACCTTTAAGCTAAAGAGTGGGTGTTTGGCTCCCACACAGGGCATTCTGCATCCTGAAGTGAGACTCTGTGGAAGTACCAACTATGTGCATTCCCAAAGCTTTGGCTTCAGTGGCTCTCCTGAATCATTTCTGTTTGTCAAAGGCATTTGACCATGTCCTGGCAGTTCACTCAGATATCTGCCCTCCACACAAAACTTCTGATCACAACTGCCTACATCCACAAGGAAGCTCCTGAGTCAAGTTTAGCAGAGCATTATCACAGCATGGTGCAAGATAACTTCCCATCAGACAGGCAGCCATTCTCTTGAACCTAAAGACTAAAGGAGGAAGCGTAGAAAATAGAGCTGTTTCATCACTTGGGTACCAATGAGCTTGCATCTCTGCCCCAAAATGTATTAAGCTTCAGTCTGGCAATTACCTAACAAGGGCAAAAATGCAGAGACAAGGAGAAGGCGAAACCCTCTCGTTTATTTTTTAATATTTGAGACAGAGTGTCCTTCTATTGCCTAGGCTAGAATGCAGTGCCACGACTCGGCTCACTGCAATCTCTGCCTCCTGGGTTCAAGCAATTCTGGTGCCTCAGCTTCCCAAATAGTGCACGCGCTACTACACCTGACTCATTTTTGTATTTTTAATAGAGACAGGGCTTCATCATGTTGCCCAGGCTGGTCTTGAACTTCTGGCCTCAAGTGATCAGCCCATCTTGGCCTCCTGAAATGCTGAGATTACAGGCATGAGCCACCGCACCTGGCCCTGGAAAGCAGAAACCTCTTTAACCCAGAAAACCTAACTGGTGGCTCCGTGGCCTGTATCATTTCATAGGTGGTTACTGCGCAGTCTCCAAGAACAGAAGCAGCTGTGGCAAGGGAATTCTCCAGAATCTGTGAGGTTTCTAGCTACAAAGAGCTTCAGTGATATCTACTTGTCACACCAACAAGTCCTGGAACTCATCAGTAACTGACCCTATTACATGAGCCCCTACATAAGGAAGGCTCTCCCTTCCTGCCCTCATGATCCATCTCTCACGGTTCTTAGCAAACCATCAGTGCCATGTTTTGACCAAGAAAAAGTAAAATGGAAAGCTTTCCAAATGTTGACTGACATCAGGTACTATGGGAGCATCGAGGGGGGAAAAGAACTATTATTTAGGAGAAGGATTCTATATGAGAACAGGTAGGATCCTTTTCTCCAACTCCAGCAGTGGAAGAGAAAAGAGACACATACCAATGGACAGTTCACACCCAATAGACACGATTCAGCTCACACAATCCAGGCACCTGACTTAATATTGATCAAGTCTCACTGAATCACTTAAGACAGCATTCAGAGGTGACAGCAATGTTTTTGTCTGTCTGAACACAAAACAACTCAAAGAAGGGTCTCAGGCATCAAACTCTCACCTCTTTAAGGTTATTTAACAGCCTAGGCAAAATTTTGGAGGTTAGAACCTCTATTCAGCTGCTTTAGCAATTCATTTTGCTTAGAGAACAAGCTTCATTTTCCCTTCTCACTATACTTGGTCAGCCTCAAGTAGCTATCTCCTATAGCTTTACAGCTGAAAACTCTACTCTGCCATGCACATCTCTTCTTCTAAGAAACCTTGTTTGACTAAAAAGGCTTTGGGGAGGCGAATGTGAAATGTTCTTTCCTCACCTTTTATACACTTTGACATAACACAGAACAAACCAGGTGACAAGAAAGACTCCACCCATGGCCATCTGTCCGTCTTAACACAATTACCTATGTGCTGGGTATACCACAATTTAGCCAACAGCCAATTATTGAATGTGTAACCAATTTTCCTTGTTGTATATTACTACAATGAAGAACCTTAGAACAAACTCCTGGAAATAGAATTATCTGGCCAAGGCTTCTGACTGTGAAATTGTCCTTCTACCAAAAGCTATTGCAATATATATTTCTCCCAGCTGTATCTATTTCACTTTACTCCTAACATGCATAGATATATCATTTACATATTTTTTTTTGCCATTTTGATTCCAAAATAGTCTTCATTTTCTTGATTATTTGAGGATTAACTTTTTGTCGTAAATCTACTGGACACATGAATTTGTTTTTTAATTGCCTGTTTATGTTCTTTGCCTATTTTGATGGATGATTTTTTTAGAGTTTAATGTGTATAACAGATAGTAACCTTTTACCAAATGTATTGCAAATACTCTTTCCCAGTGAACTGTTTGTCTTTTAATTTATATAGCATTTTGTCACATCTGTATGTTTCATATTTTTATGTAGCTTCCACAAACCTTTCCCTTAACAGATTCTCTCTGCTTTTTGTTTAGAAAGACATCCTCCACACCACTCAGATTCCATAGCTACCTACATTTTCTTCAGTGTGGTTTTCTTCTATGTGGTCATTTTTTAAACCTTTTATTCATCTGGAATTTCATGGCATACATGAATTAGAAATCAACTTTGTTCTTTTCATTTATTGTTTGTCCTAGTACTACTGAAAAATTACAGCTACATCTTCTTTATGTTACTCTAAATGACAGTATTATAATGTTTAATGTTACATAGCGTAATCTCTCCCCCTTTGTTTTATTAAAAATAGCATTTTAGGTATTTGTTTATTCTTCCAAATAAACATAAGGTCACTGTAAAGATTTTTTTTTGAAATCCCATGAGGCTCTGGATCACAACACCAGTAAACTTCTATTCTCCCCCAATCAGTGTAATCATGTGCATGACTGAATCCCATTTAATAACATGAGCATTCCATTTATCAAATTGTATTTTTCTTTGCAGAGACCCTCTTTAACCTAGACATAAATTCCCTGAGGACAAACTTTATTTCTGTTTTCTCAGTGTATTCTATTCCTAGTAGCTAGTACAGTGTACTAGTAGAATGAATGAAATCAAAGTGACCTAGAACATTTGTCTTGAACATCTTATTTAGTGTTTTGAACCCCAAATAGCTAAAACAGTACAATAACCCTGAATGCACTTGGTGTAACTCAGCAAAGGTCTAAGTGCAGGGATTTACAGCACACCACACCATTCTGAATAACAGCATAACCAACTCCAAAGACAGAGACCTTTCTACATTACTGCAACAGCAAAACAAAGGGGAAATGAACATGGAGGGTAACACTGAGTAGATTAAGATGAACCAAAATCAACAGAACTGGAACTCATGCATGAGAACTACAGAAATGTGCCTAGAATCACGGCCATGGTATAGTAAAGAAGTCAGAAAACTGCTTTGAAAAGTCCTAGACCCAATGCTAAGAGAGATTTAGGAGACTGAGAGAGCAAATATCCAAGGTAGGGGTGAGTAGACAGAGAAATATCCTGTAAATAACCAGGTAAAAAAGACCTGAATCAATGTTCCCAACCTGTCTTCTTCCTGGCTCCTTGGTAAAGGGACTCAGCTAACAAAAACCAATCCACTGGTGGAGGCTGGACGGAATCATCGTGAATTGTACCTACACTGCTGGCACAGATCACCTGCACTGTTTGGCTCCTAAGGAGCACCTCTTTTTATCTAATGATTTACTAGTTTTAAGATATAGTTACAAAGATATTTATTGTAGCACTATAATAATAACAAAAACTAAACAAAACATTAATAATAACAAAAACTAAGCAAATACATTAATGCCCATCTACAGGGGAGTAAATAAATACACTGACATATCCACAATTTGCAGCTGTGAAAAAGAATGGCATATTGGAGATCTTGGAGAAGAAACCCACGACATACAGTCAAAAAACTTTTTTTTTTTGAGGGTGTTTCTCTGTCATCCAGGCTAGAGTCCGATGGTCCAATCACAGCTCACTGTGGCTTCAACCTCCCAGGCTTAAGTGATCCTCCTAACTCAACCTCCCAAGCATCTGGGACTACAGGTGTGAGTTTTGTAGTCTTTGTAGAGACGAGGGTCTCCCTATGTTGTCCATGCTGGTCTCAAACTCCTGGGCTCAAGTGATCCTCCTGCCTTGTCCTTCCAAAGTGCTGGGATTACAGGAGAGAGCCAATATGCCTGGCTGATAGATTTTTTTTTTTATTAATGTTAAGAAGAGAATGTAAATAGTGTGATCTCATTTTTATGAAAATGTTCACCACATTTATAAATATTTGTGTATTTTACATGAGCTTAGATGGGTATTGAAGAACAAACACCAAATTGTTAATGCTGGTTTAGGAGGAAGACAGAAATTTAAGAGGAGAAGGGATTGAGTTAACTCTTCCATGACATACTAACGTGTTGTTTGACTTGTTCTGGTGGGCATGTGTAGCTTTTGTGCTTTGAAAGGAGAGGCTAATAAGTTACTATTCTTGAAAATAAGACGTGTCAACAACTTTTGAAAAATGGATATTAACAATGCAAATGTAAAATTATCTCAGATGTAGAACAAACAAAATAATGAACCCCATTAGAACATACTTGAGACAGTCAAACTTTGATGACTTAAAGCTGGAAAGAGGTACTACAATTAGTTTTTCTTTGATTTCAGGGACTTATTTATTCTTCTTATCTTAAGACAGAACTAACAGACCAAATAGTTTTGAAAGGTCCTAGATGGTTCTCAACATTTGGGTATATTCCAGGAAGACTAAGTTAATTTAGCTATTCACAGAGTGGCACATTTGACAGGGAAAATGCAAATTTGATCACTGTAGTTAGTGTTCAATTAGCCACTCAAACTGGAGGGGAAATAGTGACAGATAAATATGATGCTATGGGTACCACAATGTATTTAACTATTGAAAGTCTTGTTCAACTTTCTCAGAAACCTATGTAGGAGGTTGTATGAAATTTGTATTAGATTGCAAATATTGTTTTGGTGTACTCCCAGAGGATTAATTAAAGCGTAACCACATCATATTCCTTATAATCTACTCTAAAATACATTCAACTTTAAGGAAGAGATATAGTTGTCCCCAACCATCCCTAGAGTACTTTTCATGGATACTTTTTCATCATGTGGGTCATGATCCATGAATGAGTTTTGAGACAAATTTAGTGTGTTGTGATCAGCATAGGTCTAGATTTTAAAAAAAAGTTTGAAAACTACTGCATTAAATATTCCCTTCTTTTCTGCATCCCACCCCCTATGTACTGTACCAACCAGCAGGGAAAAAACACTTTCTCTCAAGCCTGGATAGCTATATCCTGGGCTGATTTTCAAGGAGCTGATTTTGTCATTAAGAAAAACATTCAGTTTAAGTATACATTCAAAAATTCAGGAGCTAATTCTATTTTCTCTAATTCCCAGCAAGGCATTTGTTATAATGGGTAAATGGCTTTGCCTTAGGATTTCTTGCTGAGAAATAGCTCCTAAATGCCCATTTCTTGTTCTGTATATTAAAACATGACATAAGCACAAGGGGGATCACAACAATAAGGCCATAAAGCTGCAATCAGGCCATGCCCCTAAGGACTGTATTAACAGCCCAGCACTAGCAGTGCATGTACAGAGAGGAGCTGTGTGCGCCCTGAGTACAACAGCTAGTAAACCTTCAACTGAAAAGTTATCTCTTGCAGCTGTGCTGCCAACACTCAGACATCTGAAGACAACTGCCAACAGAATTCTCAGGAAAAGACATCTACTATTGAAGTTCTAGCATGTTCCTCAACACACAGAGCAAGACACTGATCTCAAAGTCCAACAGTCAGGATGACGACTCCCTTGTGCTCCAGGCTTGTACCACCAGTTGCTGACCACACTGCTGCACCCAGAGGGTTGATGTGACCCAAACTCACCTTGCCTTCTTCCCTGCAAACTAACCCACCCTGTGACTGAACTGTCACCCAGTTCAATTAAATGAACAAATATGGGCCAAGAGCCAAGTTCTACAGGCCTGTTTACCCAAACCAGAGACTTGGGTATCCTTTTTGAATTCTTCCTCCATGTCCCTCTTACCGATTTCTGTTGATCTTGCCTCACAGATCTTTCTGGAAACCATCCACTCCTCCTCAGGCCAGCATCACCATTCTAGCTCAGGGTCCACTGCTTGTCTGGATTGCAGCAACAGTGTCTTCACTGGTTCCCTACCTCCAGCCTTCTCTCTAAACTGTTCTCTAAAGGAAGCATAGACACTCTGAAGTACAATTCTGATGATATCATTTCTCTTGCTAAAAGAGAAATATAAACAGTAACAACTCTTCAGTGGCTGCCTTTCACCCTCAGGTAGGTCCAAATTCCTTTATATGGCCTGAGAACCCCAACACCATCTATCTTCAGGTGGCCTCCGGAAAGACTTCTTGAGTCCTAGTGGGCACCTCTCCTATGTACCCTCCTAGTTCCCATCAAGCTTCTAACACACTTTCTTGGTGGCCTTGTTTCTTTCGTCCCCTCTGGTAGTCTGTAAGCTCCTTGAGGACTAGGATTTTGTCTGACTGGTTTCCAACAGCCAGCACTGTGCCTGGCACAAAGGAGGCACTGAATAACTACATGTTAAAGACTAACATTGACCAGTTTCTCTGCCATGGGAACTATGATAAAAGCTAAACCAGGTGTTGGAGGTCATTGTGTGCTTTGCACAATGACACAATGTGGACTTTCAGCAATGGTTAGGAAACCATCCCACCAAATCTCTCAGGTACACAAGGATGGAAAATCTAGGACTAGACAGTCCAGTGACTTCAGCCACACAATCTGAAAACAAAAAGGAGCACTGAAATCAATAAGTCTGCCTATGATGATAAACAATGTTAACATTAAGTACATTTTGCCATTAAAGGCATTTCACATAAAGACATTATACCAAAAAAAAAAAAATTGTTACAGCAATTGGATTTCTTCATGATCCTTTCCATTATTTAAAACCCATGTTTGCATTTTTCTTTAAAAAGCTGTAATCCTAACACACATATATGGCGAATTTTGTGTTATTTTGTACAGGTTTTCTCAAGTGGGTACACAGTCTTCATATTTGTAGTTTTAAGGCCTGAGTAAATGCCATCAAGTTAATGTATCATACTTAATCATATGTAGGTCGTTTCTAATCTTTACTAATTTAAAATAATGCTGTAACAAACATCAAACAAACATCAAACGATTTCCTCCCTTTCAAATTAGGAAAGAATTTTTTCTCCTTATCTTAGAAGACTATTTCACTATGTTAAAGAACCTGCAAGAACACACCGTTGGAACATGGTCCACAAGAATAATACCCAAAACAGTGGCTAATGTAAGAATGGACCAAAACAGGGCTTGCCAATCAGAACACATGCAAGAAAGTGGGGTATGAGTGGCAACAGAGAAGACCTGAGAAGGGAAGAGAAGCTGCAGAAATGGGATTTAGAATGTGTTCCTGAATGACACGGAAGGGGCATTTCTAGAGTCACTCTTGCCACTTAGTTAACAAAGACTCTACCCTGTAGCAGTCCCTGTTATGGAACAAGACAAGACAGTGGGGAGTGGACCATCTCAGTAGCTCTGAACATGCAGCAGCTTTCCTAGCAAGGTGGCTAGGGGTCAGATTTAGACATAAAGGGTAGATGGCATCAGGGGCAGCAAAAGATTCTGGCCTGTTTCTAGTAGTTGAGGAACTAGAAAACAAGAGAAAGAGCAAACAGGTGGAGATGGGGGGTTGCCAGGGCAGAAGATTTATTTATGAAGGATATGTTGGGAAGGGTTATCCAGAGAAATAATAGAATCCCAACCCACTCTGCCTATGACAAGTGGCCACTCAACCACACTTCCTCCTCACCCCCAAGTCTGCCCTTGCAGAGACAGCTAAACTTCTGCCGACAACCGGATTCCTTTCTATAATTAAATTTAATTTAGCACTCATGTAAATATTATTTCTCACACTACTGTCTTCTATCATTGTTGTGTTAACCTCAACAATTTTCCCATTCCACTTCCACTCTCAAAGAATAATAAAATCCTCTTAGATATTCTTAATTAACATGTTGTATTTTCTTTTCCTCCTATCCTACCCTCCTGCCTTCTACCAGAAGACAAAGGGGATCTAAAGTCTTCCTGCAAACACAGAACTGTAGTCTCAAGTGATTACAGTCCCATTTATCTCTCATTTATTTTATCAAAAAAATCTTATAACAATATTTATACATACTCTAAGAAGCCAGGTAACTGTTAAGACTTAAATTCAGCAGAGCTTAAACAAAGGAAGAGGAAAAAATGGTCAAGAAGTCATAATTTACTGTTAAAATGCTACTATCTCAGGTACCATCCCCCATACCACCCTCTTCCATGCCTCATTCAATACCTTACAGAGACCCTTTAGGAACACAGGCTGTGCTTTCAGCAATAACTGACATCCCTGTAAATCCATGTAATGTTCAGAATATAAATCCAGTGCTCTCTGCTGCCCATATAGCACCATTAATCTTATGAACAGTACCACAGAACACCCTCCCCCAACCCCCTCCATCTGCTTTAAGTAGGGCAAGTGTTTTACTCATGTTAATTGTTCTGACAGATGAGGATCAACACTGCTTTAATCCATTTGCAGCCTAGCACGGGGAACATTTGTCTTCTCAAATGCTGTTAGGGGCAAGTACACTGGCTGTTAGTAACACGAGAAGTACTTCAGGCAGTGCTCAGTACTCTGAAGTGACTGGCTCTGCTTTCCTCATAGAGGGAATGCAAAGGAAATTCTTTCCAAAATGGGTTCAAGATGTTCTGGCTGCCATTGTGGTTGTGTTTTGATCCTTTAAAAACAGCAGATAGTAGAATTTTATTAAACTAAGACATACTGAATCAATTTCTATTGATTTCTTTTAAAATGCCAGTGTATCTTCTCATTTACCAATTAATAACATACAAGTTCTTGAAAAGACAAATGAATGCAGTTGAATTTTTCAGAAGGATTTTGCTGTAAAATGCAAAAACCCAATTATGAACCACACACATTTTGCAAGGATATGCCTAGCACCAATTTACAACACACACAGGAAACATCACAGCCAAGGCCTACCATGTTTACAAGAGCATAGGCCTTAGATACAGGCACACCTGTGTTCAAACCTCAGCTTCACCATCTTTCATCTTCTCAGCCAGCTGCTATGCATATTGCAGGAATCCCTGGTCAAGGCACATACATACCTAAACATATACATACCTAAATCTTGGCTCTGAATTACCTGAAGATGTAGCTTCAGATGATGTGTTAAATATTCCCTAGAGATTTCTATTCTCACCCCAGAAGTACAGTCAAAGAGGATTTCCATGGAGAATGAATACAGTGGCCCAACAGCCTCCTCCCCTGATTTTAGGAAGGGATTGTTGGCCTGGTCTCCATGAGCAGTACTTCTTTATCAGCATCTGGGCTTCACGGGCCCATCTCTACTACTTATCCTCACGTGGTTTTTTATTTGCCATTTTCTCCTTTCTACTCCCTTTGTTTTATTGCTATTTCTTCTTCAATTCCACCCTGTCTCCTGTGCTTCCAATTTATAACCTTATACATTTCAAGACTTCCATACAGTGCTTCCAGCTCAGAAATCTAGTGAAGAAAAACAAATATGGCATGACTCAGATTTATGGACATATTATATAGAGAATCCACCAGAAAAATCCACTTGTTACCCCTTATAGGCAGGATTACTGATTTCTTCCTTCTGCCCCTCCTAGGCTTTCAGTGCTGTTCAGGGTGCACTGGTGAGATGAGAGTAGATGGACAGGAGACTATTCTTCTAGTTTGGGAGCTCTTTCTTCTTCAACTTCTGGGTAAAAGCATGGTCCAAGATTGGCCACTTAATAAAAATGCCTACTGACATGGGAGAAGTTTATGTTATAATGCCAGCCATTTTCTGGCAAGCCATTTTTGCCCAAGAAGAGTATATATTCGCATATATGTTAGATCTCAACAGTGTAAAAGAGATCAATTTTTCCTCAATACAATAGAGAATATTAAAACATTAATGGTATGTCTATTTGGATGTGGGATTTAAGGTAATTTTTACTTTAATATTTTTCTGACTTGCTAAATTTTATATAATAGTTAAGAATTACATTTTAATCAGAAAAACAAAATAATTATGTAAAGTTACTTATGTCCTTCTAACTCCATTCAGCACCCTACTTTGAAAGTCATCATTTATGTGTTTACAGTTTAATCTAAAAATCATCCAGAAGCCAACTCTAATTTTGAAGAATCAAAGCTTCCAACCACCCAACTTGATTAAATTAGATCAATGGCGCAGTGCCCAAAAAACCTATATTCCTTATATTGAGACCAATACATCTGTATGTGAACTGATGACACTTATTAAAGATAACTTAGTCTAAACTCCCAGAAACAGGCAATTTAGACTACTTCTAAACATGAATTTTGATGGGAAGCTTTGATTCCCAAAAAGGAGTTTTCTTCCTTCTGCTGCTTACAGAATGCCTGGATGTGCACAGGCCTCTTTAAGACCATATCAGGCAAATTTTAGACCAGCACTATTGGTCAGAACACCATTACCAGCCTTGAAATGTACTGATTAGAATTTATAAATGGATTCTGAGGAGATTCACTTTTACTGGGACTCAAAGAAATTTGGCTGGGCAGTTTTATTGTTTATAATCATCGAGGTAAATATTTAGGAAAATAAAAGACAACATGAACTCCAAAGAGTTATCTAAACAAGTAGCATTCAACAAAACTACCTTGCCATCTATAACTATAGAATAAAATAGAAAGGAGAGATAATGCACAATAATCTTAGCTACCTTCTGACTGTGCACCTGCTGTCAGAAGAATGGGGTCAAATCTGACTCTGCTTCTCTGGGCTTGTTTTCTCAGCTACAGGATGAGGGAACTAGTCCCCAGAGAGGAAGAAGTGAGAAGATGTGTAAGAACAAATGAAAATGTAACAAAAGGCAAACCTCAAACCAAAATGATGATCACCTGCCTGGAGAGTTCCCTTCTTCACATATAAAACTCACAATTAAGGCCGGGCGCGGTGGCTCAAGCCTGTAGTCCCAGCACTTTGGGAGGCCGAGACGGGCGCATCACGAGGTCAGGAGATCGAGACCATCCTGGCTACACAGTGAAACCCCGTCTCTACAAAAAAAAAAACAAAAAACTAGCCGGGCGAGGTGGCGGGCGCCTGTAGTCCCAGCTACACCAGAGGCTGAGGCAGGAGAATGGCGTAAACCCGGGAGGCGGAGCTTGCAGTGAGCTGAGATCCGGCCACTGCACTCCAGCCTGGGCGACACAGCCAGACTCCGTCTCAAAGAAAAACAAAAACAAAAACAAAAAAACTCACAATTACAAAACCAAAAATAGAAAACAAGAAAGAAAACAAGCTCTCAGACACTGTGAAGTATGAGTGAGTCTCCTTACCTATGACCGCAGTTCACTGTAAATTCTGAGGCCCAGGGGGGTTTATAAGAGTTGCCACACAGGTATGTTGCTCTCCGAGGACCCCATCCCCTGTCAGGTGCATCATGTGCTCATCAGCATCACTTGTTCCTTCCCACAACTGAGCCAGGCCCTGATGTGCTAACATGGAGGCGAGGTGCCATGCTCCCTCTGTCATCTTGCTGGGTTCAGCTGGAAGCATCCTGTGTTCGTGTAAGGTAAAGCCACAACTCTCTTCTTTACCAGAATTGTTCCTTACCTGTCCATTTTGTTTCTATTTAAGGGTGATTTCACCCCCACCAATGAAATGTGTTTATGGGGGTTTTTATAGTAGAGAAGGGACTGAACTGCATTTACACACATTATACAGATTCTCTTCATTCAGTTAGTATTTACCGAATGGCGTCTGCAGCTTGGTATCTCTTCTTCCATTACTGCACTCAAGCAAGACCCAGTGTTCTAATGTGGTTAACTGGGCACATACCCTTTTTCCCTAGACCACACTAATGAGATGGTAAGTGACTCATTCAAAATACACATATTGGGTATCTACTATGCACCAGGCATTCTGTTAGGTATGGAAGTAAAAGATTAAGATATTCTCCTACCTTCAAAAGGCAAGACTTTCAGGAGGCTGAGGCAGGAGAACAGCTTGAACCTGGGAGGCAGAGGTTGCAGTGAGCTGATATCGCACCACTGCACTCCAGCCTGACGACAGAGCCAGACTGTCTCAAAAAAAAAAAAAAAGGTGGGGGGGGGGCGCGGGGCAAGACTTCAAAAGCTACATGAAGATACTCACATGGAAATATTAAAGCACTTGATACTTCCTTTCATATACAACATATATCACAGTGAGTTTTGCATTTACATGCCAGTCTCCACATCTGTTGGTGAACTCCTAGATTTATCTGCTTCCGGTGCCTTGCACAAGCCCTGGCACAGAGCGGCACTCAATGCATGTGCATCCAATGAGGAACTGACAATCCATATGGCGGGAAGGTATAAACACCCAATAGCCATGCTGTCACAGGAGGCTTGTGACAAGTCCACAGTGAAGGTCTCAGTAATGTGCCACAGACAGCACAGGAGAGTTCAATGCAGTTCCCATTGGAGATGATTCAGGAAGATTTTCTTGGAGAGAGGGCATTTGAGCTAAGTTTGGGAGAATTTCAACAGGCAGGAAGAATGAGAGCTGGGGAGGGTGTCCAGGTGGGCAGAGCACCTTAAATGGAAACATGATAGGCTTTATACTAGGTTCGTGGCTGCCAGATGATACGCCTTACACAGTGGGGGCTCCAGGTCTCTCAGCGGCCCCATCTGCTCCTCAATATAATTGATTTAAAAGGTCAGCTCCCTTATACTCCTGAGACAAGAGCTCTGATTCACACCAGAGAGGTCCGGAAAATTTAAGCTCTGTGTGTGTGTGTGTCTGTGTGGAGGGTGTGGGGGAGGGAAAAGGAGACAGAGAAATGTCTTTTAATACGCTTCTCTAAACTTTAGCTTTTTCAATATATGCAACTTAGTTCAAATCTATCTTTTCTTCCTTCAGGTACCAGGTCAGAGGAAATCTGTCAGACTACTCTTAAAAGCATTCTTTCCTGTCTCAGAAGAAAGGAGTGTAGATTGGTATTATGGCCTCTGATGGAAACATCGTGACAAAGTCAGCTACCTCCCTTCCCCAAACATCCCCTCCTCAGGAGGGGCCTGGCTTTACCCAAGGGTTTTGGTTCCAAATAAGCCTGGAAGGGGACACTCACTGGCTGCATCAAATTACAATCCCCCCTCAGCTGCATGAATAGAAATACTGTATCTAGCACATAGCAGGACGAAAGTCTCATACGCAGAGAGAGTCGGACATCTGGAGAAGTGTGCAGACCCAGACAGCCCATCTCAAGAGCACCAAGGGGAAATGGGACCAGTCCAGAGGGATGGGAACTAGCTGGAAAACATGACTAGTAAGGGAAAATGGTTAGAATTCTCTAGGTTCTGTCTCAAGCGAGACTTGTGGGGAGAAAGGGGGCAAAGGGAATAGAGGGCTGACACCCGTTAGCCCTTTCCACATGACTGCTGCTCTCCTCCCTCCTCTGCCTGCCCCCACCCGTCTTCACAATTCCCCATGCAATTTTTTGGTTGTGCAAACTGAAACCCAAAGAGCTTAGAGTATCCAAAATCACAATGCTGGTAAGTAGAATGAATGTATGATGCCAAAATCAATTTTTATTCCCCTCTAAAGCTCATTAGGGGAGACAGCTGGCATTTAATTTTTAGAGTGATCTCAAAAGAACTGTAATCTCTTAACATCAGAATTTGCTCTTATAAGATTGTTTTTCCACTTCTTAGTACCATGCATTTGTTGAGATGGATTTGGATAATATCAATACTCTGACAGAACATAATGAGATAATTCAGGTCCTTAACCCAAAGCTGTTTCTATTTAAGACAGTCTAAAAGAGCTATATCAGCATCTAATTCTTCACCCCCCAAGCTCCCTGCAACTCAACAGGTTTTCCATAACTGCTAAGCATAACTTATTTTTTCTGGTTTGGATGGGCTAGAAAGATGTTGGAAGAAAAATCAGACCAACTTGTAAAACTTTACTTTGCTGATCTGTGAAATAGCAGTTTTCCTCCATAGCAGTTTAGGTATTTTTTTGGTTTTTTTTTTTTCTTTTTTTTGGAGACAGGGTCTTGTTCTTGAGCTCAGTGCTGCGATCGTGGCTCACTGCAGTCGCCTGAGCTCAAGCAATCCTCCTGCCTCAGTCTCTCAAAGTGCTAGGATTATAGGTTTGTGCCACCACGCCCAGCTTACAGCAGTTTGGTTTCTATAACCCTATAGGAACAGAGGTCAATAAGGATTATTTTTATTAAAAATATCAAAAGAAGAGATGGACAGGTATAAGTAAAGTGGTTAAGTCTGAAACTGTAGAACATAGAACTTCCGGGTAAAATCCTTAGAGCCCACTGATGGAGGTTTGCTAGAAGGCTAACAGCTTCAACTTCGCATCTCCAATTCTAGAATTACCAACTGAAATAGATGGGCAGACCACCTTAACTTTGTATAAAGTACTCACGACACACACTGTACAGTGAGAGAAAGAAAGAAAACGTTACCCTGAGAGTAACTTTCCATTTGTCTACAAACCCAAATCTTATCTCCTCCACCTTTTAACCGAAAGGGACAAGAGAGAAAAGGCTGCAAAGGCACCAGGGAAGCTGGGGAAAGACCGAAGGTGCGCAACCACACCATGTTAGGCCATTCCACGTGGAGACAGCCTGTGTACGATGGTTGAAACATCAATTTCATGAAGAGATAGTGGGCATAAGGGATTGAATTCATCCGACTTTGGATCCTGACTCTCTAAGCCGTCTCTAAGATAAGGTCCCAACTCTCTAGTAATCAGGGGGGTTGAGAGGGTGAGGAAGGAGAGTTGTAAATGGGAGTCGACTTACTTTTTGCAGTCAAATCTTAACAAGACACAAGCCCTAGAGGAAACAACTCTATGGACCTGAAAACTGCAAACACACACACACACACACACACACACACACACACACCCCACAAATTGTTCTGACCAGCAAAGGAGGCATAAACACTTGACTTCCTAGCAAGGGTCCACAGGCTGAGACCAACTATCTTGTTTGAAATTCTTAAAATCCTGGTTACATGATTCTAAAATTCCTGGACACATGATGTCCCAACCCATAGGAGATTAGAAGTAGCAGATTAAAAGGCTAGAGAAAGCTACACAGATATCAGCAAGACTGACAGTTGACAAAAAGGTAAGAAAGAGAATTGCTATTCTCAAAAGTGACAATATTTTAAAACTCAGCAGTCTAGGAGCACTGAGAGGAACTAACAGCTTTACAAACTTCAATCACTCTTGAGTCACTGCCATCCCCAGGCATGTGAAAAATAATTACAAGTGTAGGAAAGAAATACAGTGTAGTAGCAGAACATATTAAAGAGATTTAGGAATTCTAGTTCACACTAAGTTCATTGTGAATGAAGCGTGCTGTAGCATGACACTCTGCAGTCTTAGGATATAGTAACAGAAGCCATATAAGGAAACGAAGGAGGAGGTCACCCCTCCTTACACTGTGTTGGCCAGTAAGTTCAATTCTTGATTCCTTAATTTGAGAAGGAAGAGCAATTAAGTGTATATTCAGATAAGAACCACCAAGACCCTAAGGAGATCCGAAAACAAGGACTGTACGATTTTTTAAGTGCAATGACAGTGGCATTGGGGGGCAACAACGCATAAACCTAGTTTGTGGGATTGAGAGCTGCTGCCGAGGCAGGACAGAGGTCTCTGGGATTTCCAAAGTATTAACACATCTGTGCTGCAATGGATCCTTGCAACTACTACAGGTGATCTGACCACACCTACACAGTATCCGTAGCTCAGTCTTTCAGCCCTGCTTCTCACACAGGGAAATCCCGACTGTGGGTGGCAGGGGACGTGCCACTAGGAACTTGAAGACACAGTAAATGCAGCTCTGGGGGCTATAGACACATTTTGTTTGATTTGCACAGTCACCCTTCCACCCCCTCATTTGGGCATGTTTTAAACACGAATGGCTTTGATATAAATATGTGTTTCTGAATTTCCCAAGGCTTGCAGCAGCCATGGAGACAATGGACTAGAAATGGGGGCAGCCTCCCTGTTTGGCTACTACCCTCCAAAATTAACATCACTTATTTTTCAACAAAAACAAATCAAACCTCCTATTCTACTTCATCTATTTAACCTGCCCTGCCTGGCACTTGAGTGTGTAAAGCCTGCCCTAGAGCAACACTTGATGTCAATGCAACTTAAAATATTTTTATGTTTAAGACCAACACACATATTAGAGAATAAAGCAAAACACATATGGTAGAGAAAACATCTACCTATTAGCCCTGGGATGTTGAAAAAGCTTCAAGCCTATGTACCTTTTCAAGGGTCACCATGGGCACTTTTCTTCCTGAGGGGCAGAAGTTTCCCATCTTGATTTATTGCAGAGCAGTGGTTCTCAACCACATGCAAGTTTGTTCCCAAAGGACATTTGGGAACAATGTCTGGAGACATTTCTGGTTTTCACAACGGGAGGAGGGTAGGAGGAGCTACTAGCATCTACTGGGTAGAGCCCAGGGATACTGCTAAACATCCTACAATACACAGGACAGCCCCCACAACAAGAATTATTTGGCAGAAACCCTATATAGGAAAGTTTTCATGAAGTGCTGGCCTATAAGATACAGGATACTTTAAGGCTTCTCAACATCTGCCCCAACCAACCATTCCAAACTCATCTCAACTTTTACCTCCTATAGTTTCTCCTCCACTTCTCATCTGCACCATCACTACTGGCAGTTGTTTTCAATCTTCACCTCATAGGTTCAAGCAATTTTTGTGCCCCTGAGCAGTTGGGATTACAGACATGCGCCACCATCCCTAGCTCATTTTTGCATTTTTCATAGAGATGGGGTTTTGCCATGTTAGCCAGACTCGTTTTGAATTCTTGGTCTCAAGCAATCTGCCTGCCTCGGCCTCCCAAAGTGCTGGGATTACAGGCATGAGCCACGGCACCTGTCCTCTTCTGTTTCTTTTTAACAAGATAAGGATAAAAGCACTGTCACTCACTGGGTTGTTGTGAGGATCAGAGGAACTCAGGATATTTCAGGGCTTAGCCAAGGGTCTTCCATGTTCTGGGGCTCCCAAACTCTCTAGAAAAGAAAGCTGTAATAAAACGTACCATCAAAAGCAAACACATGCACCTGTGACCAAAACAGGACAACAAAGACTCTCTCACATCACAAATGTGAGCCATACTTTAGACAGAACCCACGTTACAAACCAGGCCCCTTACAGTTCCTAGTGCATGCTCAGAACAAATGGAGGGGCAAAGACTTAACAACAGGGGCATCAACAAATCTGGTGTGTGGCCCTGCTCAAGCATGATCCCATTATCATCCTAGAAAGGGGAAAGCAGAAGTAAACCAAGCCATAAATGAGCCTCTCTCACTCCCAGGGTTTTTGAAAAGGGAATGTAAAAGGGGTCATGTATTATTTACAGCCGAGGAAGCAAGGACCTCAGATGGAACTGAAATAACGAATACAGCCTGTATCAATGCCAGCTTGTCCACATTACATGCAGGCCTTGTGGTTGTCTCTGGATGCCCCGTTTTCTATTACAAATTCATCACAACCATAATTGGATATTGTCAAGCTTCACAAAAAGATAAGAGCCAGCTGCCAAACTAAATTCTTCTCATTGTTTACCAAAAGGAGGCAAAGAAAGACTCTAATTATTCTAGCCCCACGAAACAGGTAAATAAGAAACACAGAGTCACATGTTCTGCCATAGAACAACTCCCAGTTAGAATTTATTCTGCTTCCAAGGACAGCCACAGCGACTGCAGGGGTGTGGCTGCAAAGTTCATATTATTTAATAAGCAAATTGGATCAAGAGGCTGAAGGCTTTATGTTTTCATATTTATTAAGTAAAGATGTATTCGAAGCACAAAAGCAGAGAGGGGGAGAGAAAATCAAGGTTGAAGGCACACACGCTTTTCAGAGGGGTATGGTATAAAGAAACCAGCCCACATCTAACCTGAATGTCACGTGTGATGTAGTGTGCACACATCATCCCGTTTAATCATGACGTAGGCCTTTAAAGTAGATGCTGTTGATTCTTCTTATCTTACAAGTGTGAAGTAACTGAGTCTCAGAGGCAGAATAATGTGCCCAGGGCCACATAGCTGGTCATTGAGAGAGCCAGGGATTGAGATGTCTACCTGACCCCATAGTTCTTTACTTAGATAAACTCTAAGCTTATCTAACTATAAAAACAAAGCAAACAGTATTGGGAGGCCAGTATTAGCTAACATAAATAAGAAATGGATACTAAGCAAGAGAAAGTAAATGTGAGAAGGGGGGCCCTTGTTACTCTGCGAGACACAGTGGAACTTGGTGCAACAAACTTTCTGAATGCAAAGCCCGGAGACAGCTTCACCTCGGAGGAGTCAGGCTGTCTACTGAGCCCTGTGAAAAGGAACACCTGAACAGAACCCAGACTACCTCAGACTTGCTTCAAGCCCGTGTTCAAAAAATAATCCAATGTCTGCACTGAGCCCAGTGACAGCTGCTGCCCTCACCTTGGCCTACATGTCCTCTTTGGAAGAGGCTGGCATCTTATATCACCACTCGACAGTCAGCTGCCCCTTAAATGCTGAGACTCTCAGTTATGGCGCTGGGGGAAGGACTTACTAGAGACCATCTCCCTGGTTTCGTAGGTCAGAAGAAAGCACCTTTGAAGTGTTAGCCCAATTTTACATTTAAACAGAAGAAATGCTGCTTGAAGGATCAGATGATCAAAGCAGAGATTGATCATGGTGGTCTGTAAAAGTCTGCCCTTTAAGTGTAAGCCCATTTTACAGGTAGCGAAACTGAGTCTGAGAATTTAACTGGATAGGCCATCCAGGTTCACTATGACTTGCTTAAAAGCAGTGTTGGACTCAGGTGACTCTAAGCCTCACAGTCTATCACTAGGCTGCACTGTCTTACCCCTTTATAGTCACACAATAGAGAATAAATAAAAGTGAATCAACTGAGCTGATCAAAATAAAAATAGAAGTCAATCACTTGAGCAAACAGGAGGCTGGCTCCAAGTGCTCAGAGTCTAGTGGAATCACTGTTTAACCTTTGAAAAAGGAAGTAGGTTAAATTTAAGGACATGGATGGGTACTACCAAATTTAAACAAATAGGCAAGTCACTCACTTTTAATTAGCCACAATCTTAATTAAGCAGCCACCCATAAAAAGCCCAGTAACCACCATTAACCAGTGAAGCTATATAACATTCCTGCAGGAGAAGATCCAGGCTTGGCTCTTGGATGCGGGTTATCCAGACAGCCTCATTAGTCCACTGAGATCCCACTGGCTAATGGACCACTCGGGCCTGTGTCTGCCTGAAGTACCCAGCCTCAGTCTCAGCCTAGCCACCTGCAGCCCATCACCCCTCAACCTACGGTCTTCTGTTAGCATCTGATCAGGTGTTAAGGTGTCTCTAAGGTCCCCTTATTTCCTGCCTGGGCAGCTACTCTAACAGTCTTGGCCAAACTGCAGTTGTAAAGTGAACTAAGTCCATAGCTAATAGGTCAGGTGATAAGATGTGAGACAATTAGCTGTCTTTTGCTTGTGTTCACAGGCTGCTCTAAGTTGGTAAGGCTCTAACAAGCCACTTGATCTATTTCCCCAAGGAACTAAAAGGTCTAAGGGGAAGGATGATAACAACAAACAGGGGTGGCAGGCAATCGTGCTTCTCTAGATCCAGGCTCTTTGGCCTACATAGCAAAGGCAAAATCACACACGGAAGGAGGGGCTATAAGGATTCTCCAGTGTTAAGAAGCTTTAAATGATGCACACCAAAGGAGGAGCTTAGAACACCAAGGAGAAAGTCTCCAGATTAAAACAAAGAAAAGCCCTAACTCTAAGGGAGAAAACTAGTTCCTGAATCACAGCTAAAGAATGTAGAGCTATTCAGTATTAGTCTCCCTTCTGCTGAAAAAACCAAACAGACAAAACAACTACAAAACTTAGAGTGGGGTGGGGTGAAGAGCAGGAGCTAGCACAACAATACAGAGATATCTGAATGGTTTCAGAATCTCAGCATCTCGAGCTGCAAAAAGGCGGTGCCAGGAAAACCCAGGGCAGGGGCAACAGGAAGTGTATGAAACATCCTTTGAGTGGATTTCCTTACTGGGTATGGGGAACAAAGGATTGTCTAAATCTGAGAGGCAGAGAAAAATAAATGTCTCTCGAGTTTACCATCTCTTGAACACAGCCCCATCGCCACGGGCATGACCATCTGCAAGACCAAGAGCAAGTACTCTAAAGGCAAGGAAGATGGAGTGGAGGGCAGAGCATGGTGCCTGGCACGAAGCAGGCATGACCCTGATAGCTGGATCTCAGTAGCAAGCCAGAAGGGCCCATCCTCTCCAGATTATACAGATGACTTAAAATGAACAGAAGTCTCACATCCAAAAATGATAATCACCTCCTTTTAGCATTCTCCATTACATTCAAGTTCTCAAGCATTACCGAGCAGAAGGTAGGAGTCTGCTTACCTGCCTTTGCTCCTGATCTCTTCCCATCCAATGTTAGAAGTGGGAAAGGCTGGTCTCCCCCACCTGCCTCCGCACCAGTGCTCCACATTTTTCTGACTCTTATTCTTCTTCTTGGGTTTGTGAGCCTGGGCTTTGCTTCTGCCATTATCTTCTTCCTTTTCTTCACAGGAATAAGAGAAGGTTCCCTGACTTTTTAATATCTCTCCTTCTGGCCACAGCCCAACCAGGAACATTGCTGGCCATTGTGGGGAAACTGGCCCTGGAGGCCCATCCTAGGCATGACCCTACCGAATCCAGAGGGCACCTAGAAGCCTTCCTGCTGGGCCATGTTCCTTTAGACACGTTGTAGCCCTCAGCTGAGCAAAAGGGAGAAACAGGAGCGCAAGGGAACTGAAGATGATAACCATGGGGCTCCCTGACCTCACAGTGATGCAGGCAGAGGTTTCCTCACCACATCTCTGTACATCAGAGAACAGAAGAAAGCAAGGTCATGGGGCTGAGGATGGGCGACTTCATTTTTAAGAGAGGAGGATGCAACAGTTTCTTTTTTCTAGGACAGTTAAAGTGATGCAGTTGATTATAGAATAGCAATGAGAAAGAGCAGCTCCCTGGTGGGCCACCGTTCCCCGTGAAGGCCAAAGGCTATAACACCTTGATTTAGGTATAGTGTCAAGTTGTTGTTTTTCTCTCTTCTGTGGGGCAATGTTGGACTTTAACTGATTCAACAGAAGTTTCTCAAGAGTGTTTGCACGTACCAAGTATTGTACAAGCCCTGGATAAGTTAGGTTACCACCATGCACACCTACCTACTGGATGCCTGGATTTTTTTATAATGTATGCAGGAAAGATTCAGTCATTTGTCAAATATGGTCATTTTTTGCTTTCCCCAAACCACAGAATGAGAAGATGATGTTTACGTCACTTTTTGAGCTTAGATCTCATTCCAGTGTGCTGGGGCCAGTGCCACATGCCCCTGCCTTCACCATGGCACCCACCCACCAGGACCTAAGGAAGCACCCACACCTGAGAGTACCAAAGACAATAAATACCTGAGACATTTTGGTAAGGCCAAGCTATTAGATCAAGGTCACCCTTTGAAAACACCTTTGAGATGTGCAGTCTAGAAGGTTTTCCCTTCAGATAAGAACATTCTCTGGACAACCTTGTTGTCAATGTTGATAAATTGTGAAACACAAGGTACCGTTCTTTCACTAAGAAATTTTTCCTCTTCTCCTCAACATGGGATTACATATTCTCTGTGGGAAATTTGTGAGTTATGAAAAAGCATTAGCAGAAAATAGCACCTATACCCCCCACCTATTTACAATTAGCATATGTCTTCATGTGTATTTATTATGTGGATTAAAGACACACATGCATGGGCTTTGGATCGTGTGTGCCAGAAAGAATCCTAGCTCTGAAACTAACAGTGTGATGTGCAATTTAACAGGTTTCACAGTTGGCTTATTATTAAAATGGGAGTTACATCTCCTTCCCCATAAGTTTGTAAGGACTAAGAGATGACATACATGCAAAGCACACAACACAGTCCAAACAAGGAAGAACCTGCTAAGCGGTTATACCTCCTTCTCCAAAGGTTTATCAACTAAGAGACGGCATATGCAAAGCATACAACACAGTTCAAAGCAGGAAGAACCTACTAAGCACTAGATGTCAGTATGAAAGGTTTTCCATTAGGCCCTGGGTTTTCTATGGCTGCTGTGACAAATACATGCACTTAGTGGCTTAAACCAACACATGTTTATTATCTACAGCTCTGAAGGTCAGAAGTCTGAAACCTTTCTGTTAGGCTTAAATCAAGGTGTTGTCAGGGCCAGGCTTCCCGGGAAGGCTCTGGGGTAGAATTTATTTCCTTAGCTCTTCCTCTTCTAGCTTCTGGTAGCTGCCGGCATTCTTTGGCTCGTGGCGCCTTCTTCATCTTCAAGGCCAGCAGTACAGAATCTTCAAGTCTCTCTCAGGCTCTGACTCTTTGCTTCCATTATGACATCTCTTTCTTCTGACTCTCATTTTCCTCCCTCCCTCTTATGAAGACCCTTTTGATTACACTGTGCCTACCTCGATAATACAGGATAACAGCCTCATCTCAAGATTCTTAATCACATATGCAAAGTCCCTTTTACCATGTAAGGTAAAATATTCACAAATTCTGGGGATTAGGACATGGACTTCTTGGGGTGGGGGTGGGCAGGCATTCAACCTACCAGATGTTCTTACTATATTAGGCTATTTGAGAATGGTAACATGGAGTTGTTGGAAATATTTTCTGTTTCTCTACATTCTTTCCATAAAAGTAATATGTTTAATGTCAAATCCTATTATCTACCCTTTTTTCATTTCTTCCACTAATTTTAAGCCTAGAAATTCCCTCCATATCTTGTCAGGATAGTGTTTGTGTATGCGCGGGTGTGGGTATATGTACTTTACTAATTGTTACAAATTTAAATGATAGAGAAATACATAAAATAGGAATAAAATTTGTTCCCCACCTCCAATTCTGTTTCACCTAGGAAACCGCTTCATAGCCTGGGATCCACTCTTCCGGAGTTTATGCTATTCATTCACACACATGCACTTCCATTTGTTTACTGGGGTCAATTTGTACACCTAAGTCTACAGTCCAGCTGGGATTTACTTTAGTGAATGCTACATATACACCTAGGAATTCCTCCTCTCATTTGTTTTTTTATTCTAAAGAATGATTAACCGAAGCACAATATGGGCAATAGTTGTTATTTTTCTATGGAAGTGTGTTTTGTGACCTACTCCTGTTTTTTTCCAGCACCGCACCTGGGGATCATCTACCTGCCATTTCTACCTCATGTTTACAGGTACCACTATTCACATGGTGGTAGCTGCACAAACTGAAGAAACAGCACTTGGGAAAAATTACACAGGCTCCAGAGGACTCCTATAGATCTAAGCTCATAAAGTGACATAAACATCATCTTCTAGCTCCGTGGTTGGCAGAAAACAAAAAATGGTCATACCTGACAAATTACTGAATCTGTCTTGGATACGTCATAAAGAAATCCAGGCATCCAGCAGGTGTGCATGGTGATAACCTAACTTATCCGGGGTTTGTACAATACTTAGTACATGCAAAACACTCTTCAGAAACTTCTGTTGAATCAGTTCAAGTCCAACACTGCCCCACAGATGAAAGAAAAACAACAACTTGACACTACTCAAAAGGTCTTCTGGTCTGTGTGGGGGCTCACACACTGAATACCGATAATTTAGGAGGCCCAGGCAGAAGGACTACCTTAAGTCATGAGTTCGATACCAGCCTGGGCAACAAAGTAAGAATCTGTCTCTACAAAAAAATAAAAACTAACCGAGCACACATGTCTGTAGTCCCAGCTATTCGGAAAGCTGATGCAAGAGGATCACTTGAGCCCAAGAGTTGGAGGCTACAGTAAACCAAGATTACACCACTGCACTTCATCCTGGGTGACAAAGGAAGACCCTGCCTCAAAAAAGAAGGAAGGGGAAGGGGAAGGGGAATAGAGGAGGCCTCCTGATGCCCTATGCTGAGTGATGAACGCTGCTCTGTAGGAAGATTTTTGGCAATCTTGAATTCCTTCATCTACGGTCATTCCTCAAGGACTCATTGTGAAAATGAATCTAGATGTAGTGTACAAAGCAAACACAATAAACCAAGGCCAAAATAGCCATAAAATCAACAAGAGAACATGGCCCTTCAGCAGGCCTCACTTCTGTTGTCAGTGACATCATCACAGCCGGGCTGGTGGTTGCACTGTTGGGAGCAGTGATGTTTAACTCTGAATAGAACCAGGTTGCCCCAGAAGCATCCACACCCATTTCAGACAGTGATTGTGCCCTAGGCTTTCCCAGTGCACAATGTGGACTAAATATACCAAAGCGTTTTTTGAAGGGAACAGCAAAGGAAGACAGCTCCAAGACCACACACAGATCACACTTGGTATGAAGACAGCAATGGATCTCGTGAGGGTGTTGATCAATATCCATGCTGCAGCAGCAGCATTCTCAACAGTGTGCTCGGAAGGGGTGAGCAGTGTTCCTTACCAGCACCCAGCACCAGGAATGTAGAACCTCTGCCAGCACATACAGGCAGAAAGCAAATTATAACAACCAGGACACACTGAGATTCACTAATAGAATTAGACCTACAATCTGGTCTCAACCAGACACAAACACTGTCTGCTTAGGCCTGGTGTAATTTACAGCAGCCTCAAACATGTTTCCCATCTCTTCGTAAGACAGGCAGGTTAAACTTTCTCAGTGTCACCACTCCCCTCTCATGCACTTCCAATTGCATGTGAAATGTATCACCCATCTGTGGGCTCTGAGCCTCCTGAGATCACCAGGACTCTGCAGACTGACACAGCTATGGGCCTAAGAAAGAAAGGCAATCTTAAGCACCCTTAGAAGAAATGGGCTGTAAGAAAAAGCCAGATGGGGGGTGCAGAGGACATCCTAGCAAACAGGTCAATAAGCCATCTCTGGCTCTGGGATGTTTGCTAACAGTTGAAGATATTTTCACTTCTCAAACTCCTTTGACCACAATATTCCCCTTCTCAAAAATCTTTGGTGGCAGTGCCCTTCTGCCTGTGTTCCAAATACCACCATCTGGCTTTCAGGGTCTCTGATCTGGTGCCTCCTCTCTCTCAGCTTCCTCTACTCTTCTACATGTGGGTCATGGTGGTCAAGTCACAGCTGGCTTCTTTTGCATCTGTCACCCCCTCAGGGAGAAGGACATTTTCTCTTCCAACTACTGAAATCCTATCATCTTTAAAGAGCTAGCGCCAAACGACCTCATGTATGAAGCCCCATAGGCAGCTTAGGCAGCAGCAGACTTCACTCTTTTCGATTATTTACTTGTACCTCAGTTGGTACGTAGTGTCTTTCATTGGAGTCATGCTGGGAGTCACTTCTATTGGTGATATACCTATGGGTGAGCTACCGTAAGTAATGGGAAATATCTTCATTCCCATCTGCCTTACTTGTCCCAACAACTAGTCCTGGGTTTTAGAAGCAGTGGTGGATGGATGAATGACCCTCCTTCCTGGCATCAGGCTCTCATGACCTGGGTCACAGGCCAGTGCCCAGGTTAGCAGGTGAGCCCTAATAGAAGTGGGTGAGGTGAGCAGGAGAGCGCAGTGGGGCCCATAGCAACCTGGAGAGGGCATGTCTCATTTACCACCAGGCATCTGCTTCTCAACTCCAGCATTTGTTGCCAGGTGCAAATATGGGCCCCATGTTGCTAGATACTATGATTTTTTTAAGAAAATCCAGAAATCGGGATTTTTAAGTGAAATATTTTCCATGTATAAGGGCTACTTACCAATGTTAATTGAAAAAAAATACTTGGTTGGGTGAGGTGGCTCACATCTGTAATCCCAGCACTTTGGGAGGCCAAGGTGACTAGATAATGAGGTCAGAAGATCGAGACCATCCTGGCTAATACCGTGAAACCCCGTCTCTATTAAAAATACAAAAGATTAGCCAAGGGTGGTGGCACACACGCTGTAACCCCAGCTACTCAGGAAGCTGAGGCAGGATAATCACTTGAACCTAGGAGGCGGAGGCTGCAGTGAGCCAAGATCACTCCAGCTTGGGCTACAGAACAAGACTCCATCTCAAAAGAAAAAAAAAAAAAAAAAATACTCTCTGCGAGCAAACAGAAGCACATCTGCGGGTTCTGGTTGAGTTTGGGCCCTGTGATCTGGAACCTGCACTGATGGTCTTTGGAACGATTAAGGGTGCCATCCTACATGTAACATTGAAAATAAAAGATGCAGTGTCTGCCCTCATGGAGCTTAAAACCTGGTTCTGGAAATGTAAGATGTATACGTGGAACTCTGAGCAAGAAATGGTGGCACATGTTGATATTGTGGAATTAGGACTTCAGACTTCTTGGAGTCAGGGAGCTGTGGTGGGCTAGGGGTCCACTCCACTGTCACGGGCTTCTTTCCTAAATAAATTCTCACATATGGGGAGATACTGGTCAAAGGAGATATAATTACAATTCAAAAGGGGTTTTTTTTTTTTCCTAAACCAGTTTTCAGACC
Source organism: Rhinopithecus roxellana (assembly GCF_007565055.1). NCBI lineage: Eukaryota > Metazoa > Chordata > Mammalia > Primates > Cercopithecidae > Rhinopithecus > Rhinopithecus roxellana. The sequence continues at coordinate 163,803,383 of NC_044551.1, forward strand.
CAGAATATTTTATTTTAAGCCGAAATAGGCAAACAAAGAGAGAGTAGATAGGTGACTGCTTGGGCTAGGGGAGAGGATAGGTAGCTAGTGGGAGAGAAGTGGAGAATGACTAATTATGGTTATGGGGTTTCTTTTTTAGGCAGCGAAAATGTTGTGGTGATGGACACACAACTCTGAACACACTAAAAACCACTGGATTGTACATTTGAAGAAGGTGAATTGTATGATATGTGAATTATATCTCAAAGTTGTTGAAATGATAAAGTAAAATAAGCTCTCTAGCACACAGGAAGCCTGATGACAGTCAGTCTCTTTAATTTTCACCTCCCACTATTTCTTGGGTCATGAGAGGCCAAAACAACAACTAATGATGGCATCAAATATTGAAAACTTACTGTGTAGGGGGCCCTATGTATTAAGCACTTTATTCCATTCCAACCTCACAGCAACCCCACAAGGGAGAATTACTATCCTCACTTTACAGAGGCAGGGCATTAAGTAACCTGCTCAAGGTCACAGGGGAACTGTGAAGCTAGAACTTGAGCCCAAGGTGGCCAACTCCAACTCCAAAGCCTGTGCTCTGTGCACCAGGCTATGCTGCATCGCATAAACCCAGGCAGGAGAGGTGGAGGAGAGTACAGAGGCACACTCTTGTCATGTGACTATAAGAGTGAAGGTATGCAGGAAGGTTGGCTTAGTAAAGGTTCATTAATGCCCAAGACAACATTCCTTTCTCCTTAAAGGGGAAAAGTCTTATTCTGCTAGAGGGATAGATTAAAATCAAGCAAGTTTTTACACTTAAGCTAATTGAGAACAGGGGAGCCAGGAATGAAGTGGTTTCCTGTCCGGCCAAGTAACAGGCTGTCAGGCAGGCTACACTCACTCCAGCCAATAAAGAGGTAACAGCAGCAAGGAACGACCCCACAACCCCGTTTTCATCGCTCCTCTTTCCCTCCTAGTTTTTACTGGCTGCCAGCACAACCCAGTCAACAGCAAGCTTTCCTTTACCACACAGGCTTTCCTCCTCCCCTGAACCTGCTCAACCCCAGCCTCCATTACTAATGTCCCCCTGTTAACCGAAGCCACCAAAATCTGCTGTCTGCCTTTCTTGCCTTAGACACTTCTGAATAAATTGTGATTAACTGATTCAATGTTCACTTTTGCAAAAGGGAAAAAACAAAAGGAAGGATAGGGGAAGAATCTCAAAACAAATAAAGCAATCCCGGGGTTCTGCTGGAGTGCACACGGAGCTTCTGTGGGAAATGACTGTTTACTAGTCCCTTAAAAAACTTGTTTAGGCCAAGCAGCCACTCTTCATCTAGATTTGCCAAAATCTGTTCTCCAGGACTGATAACCTACACTGGGGTAGCTCCGACACTGGGTTTACTTTGAAAGGTTTTCTCCAGTTACTGCCAGCTGCCAATCTGTTTTGACAATACATTGTTAGCCTACAGGCTCATCACTGTCATTCTTTTGGACATGTTCATTTATTAGCAGTCAGTCAGATATGCCGACAGTGTATTTGCAGGGGATGCAAAAACACACACGCTTATACACACAAGGTATGTTAGATGTCTAAGACTGGGGAAAAACTTAAGTCAAACAACACATAATTAGCCTCTGCTTACAGAGGTGAGACAGTTTATTAGACTTTATGACTTCTGTTCCCATTTCCCAGCCCCCATATACCTTCTACTTTCCCCTCAGCCCCAAAGCAGATGAAAGTTTGCCCTTTAAAAAAAAACAAACAACAAAAAAACACTTTTTCTAGGAGTATAGAAACTTCAGACTTTTGAACTACACGGTGTCCGTGTTACAACAGGGACTTGACATATTCTCAACCTTGTTTTTCATCAACAATGCCTGCTCATTGCCAAGTTTAGATGTGACTTTAAATTGCACCCAATCTGGCAAAATAATATTTGACTGCTGGCTACCAGTAAAACGCACACAATTTTTCCTTTCAGAACTTCTGAGCCAGCAAGCCAGGAAGTCTTTTGGTGACTACTCCCCTTCCCATTTGTAGAGAGAAGTCAATACTCAGGACCGGGGGCTGGACTTGGGGAATACAAGGGTTCCCTCATTGCAGCCAGGGCTCCCTCTTACCCCACCGAGAATCTACCCAGGGGCCTGAACCTGCAAGAGGTAGACAGGCACTGTGAGCTGGGCCAGTTCCCTGGCTTGTGCTCCTACCTCGTCACGCGCTCTGGTCCTCCTTGCCCAAGAGGTGTGGGGATGGGTGTGCTGGAGGCACAGTCCAGGGTTGGTCTTGCCTGCCGCACGCCTGTTCAGTAGCCTTTTAATGAACTCAGTGACTCAGCGCTGTCCCTCCCCCACCAGCCTCGGATCTCACTCCTCTCAATCGCACTGATGCCCATGTGACAGCACGTTGTCTCCACCGAGACTAATCCCATATCAATAAGAGCTTTCAGCACGGCCCAGACCAGATTACTCTGTCTCACAACCACTTTGCTGACCTGCCCAGGGGGCCACCGAATACTCCCGGAGCGCATACTATTTACAGAAGAGTCAAGATAAGCCGGATCACTTGGTGTGATTATTTCGCTGCCAAAGTTTGTGGCTTTAACAAAGCAAACCCACATTCAACCACTCAACCAGGCGCCGTGCAAGCCACCAGAATGAAAAAACAATGCTGGATCTTACACACATGCAGTAATCAAAATATTACAAATAAAGGCTACATGTGAAATGACAGGTTAAGATGAGCTCTGGATACCAGATGTTTGGAGTTTGCTATTAGATTTCTTTGCCATAAATCCAGGACAAGGCAACATGGCATCTCATTGTCAGATTAATGTGGACTAAGCATGATATAATTTATAAGAAGGCTTTTAAAAAGTCACCAAGATTGGTTCTTAACTTTGCCCATTCAGATTCTTAAGAGCAAGCCAAACCTGAGGAGAGATGCCAGATGCCAAACTGAGTACAGGCTCAATTTCTCCTACTTTTCCATCCTTCCTTTTCCTGCAATTTTTATCACACTGGTCTCTATCCACAGCCTTTCTGGGCAGCTGAGATGAATAAGGGGAATGAGTATAAAGCCTACAAATACGGTCAAGGAGATGAGTGGGAGTAACTAGAGAATGGTCTTGAGGGTTTGCGAAAACTATTTCATCAGCATTATGGGCAAGAACAAGAAGGCCAGGGCATACTTAAAATCATCACAAAGCCTCTTTCTAGCACTAAATGTGAAGTAATGAAGCCATCACACAGCAGATTAAGGCCTTTGCACACAAAGCTCCCTTCCTCAGAAAAGCTCTATTGATTGATCTGGAAATACAGATTTTTAGTTCCAAACCTGTGAGGATAGCTACTTAAAATTCAATCTCTTTCCATCAGAATTGCATTAAAATTCTAAAACAATATGCACCAAATAAAATTTATTTTTAATATTAAAATACCTGATGCTCATTTCACCATGTCTCTGTTCTCTCGTCTCTGTTCAACGCAGTTAGGCAGATTTGAGGGTGCTGCGGAGAATATCTGAGGTGAAATGCCAGGGAGCGAGTGAGCAGGCCCTGAGCTGCAGAGACAATGCTCCAAGCAGAAAAGCATGGCTGGCAGGAAATCAGGAGAAACTGTGCAAGGAAAGAGCCATTCCAAAGCTGTTCTCTGTCCCACAGTTATGATCACAGGGGAGGGTAATTACAAGTACTTCTGATCATAATACCTTTTGCCATTTGTCAGATAGCAGACCTCAAATTCAAGGTGGATTAGTCTGGAAAACTAAACTGAATCAGTTTTGAAGTCTTACTTTTATATCCAACAGTTGAACAATGCAAATATGAATAATACAGAAAACAGCCAAACACCTAGAATGAAAAGTGGAACCCTGCAGTAACTGCCCCGTATTCAACAGATGACAGGGCTAATGCAGGGAGTTTGGGGCTATGGGCTGGTTTTATAGCCAAAGCCACAGAGAATTCCATCACCAAAGACTGCTTCCTACTCTTGGTGAAGGAAGCAGGTAATTCACATGCCAGTCTCCATCTTTTCCTCCCTTTCCCTCTCCCTCCACCCCGCCTTACTGGTATTTTTCTCAATGAGTTCCCTTGATGTTGGAGGACCCAGCCTGCAGCTTTCACAGGAAGGGCTAACGCAGTGAGAAGAGCAGGACCTAAGAATCAGAGGAGGTGGGTTTGAGATCTAGAATAAACAGGTAAAGGTCCAGAGGCAAGGAGCTTCACTTTTGAGCCTTAATTTACTCAGCTTTAATGAGAACATTACCTGCCCTGCTTGCTTACTAAATGGGACTGACCTGGTGGTCAGGTATGGAATGTGGGCTTGTATCACAGAAAAGGTGGACAAAACAGGATGGAGAAAGCAAAGTCTGAGCCCCTGCTCTGCCATGTCCCTTGCGGGGCTTCCCTTCCTCTTCTAGGCTGCATTTGTAAAACGCAGACAGTCATACCTGCTCTGTGTATCTACCAGGGTCAACAGGAAACTTAAGCAATGCATTTGAAGACAAATATTACAAAACTGACAATGCTATCAGAGGGCATGTTCTTACCAAAGACTATGTTTTAAAAGCATGAATAGCTCCAAGGTTGAAAGAAAGTCTTAAAGAGTATTTTTATGTTACACTACAGAAAAATATATCATTTGCTTTAAATAAGGGGAGACTAAGTTTCAAGTCAGCAGATTAGAGATGAGCGGTTAGTGACACCATGAGGGGTGGCATGAGTAGACAGAGCATTCTCCCAAGAAAGATGACTGAAGCCAGAGCGAATGGGGCTAACAGTGACATTCAGTCGCCAGCAGTGCATAGACCAGCTTTGGGGGCCAGGGCATTTCTATAGAAGGCTCCTGAAGCCACGCCACAGGGATGGGTCCTTTCCTGTTGCTTCACTGCCTAGCCCTTTTGTGAGCACGGTGAGACGCCTGAAGTTGGCAGCAAGCACTGTGTGCTGGCATCTGCAGTGAGCAGTGACCGCTACACCACTGGACAACTCAATCCTGCAGGACTGCTCCAAGACTGAAGTTCAGAATGACAGGTCACTGAGGCTTGCAGTCATTGACTCCAAACACCTTATTTTACAGATAGGAAAACTGAGGCCTGGTGGCAAGGTGGAGGCACTTTCCCAAGAAACACAGCATCCAAGCTCTACTGAGTGCCCTGATCCTCGGATGCCCCACCCAGTGTATACTCACTACCTTGGGATGTTTTTCCCCCTAAACGGAATCCTATTGTTCACCAATTTACTCATATGTGTATATACACCATAGAACCTTAAACATTATCTTTGACAATTTTTTCCTCCTGGCTTTATAAAAATCTGTCCTTTCCTCATGCAAATTATTTTCCAAATATTTAAACTTTTTGGGCTGGGCCCAGTAGCTCACACCTGTAATCCCAGCACTTTGGGAGGCTGAGGCAGGCCTCCCACTTGAGGCCAGAAGTTCAAGACCAGCCTGGGCAACATAACAAAACTCAACATAACTAATCTCTACTAATACAAAAATTAGCCAGGCGTGGTGGTTCATGCCTGTAATCCCAGTTACTTGGGATGTTGAGGTACAAGAATCGCTTGAACCTGGGAGGCAGAGGTTGCAGTGAGCTAAGATTGCACCACTGCACTCCAGCCTGTGCGACACAGCGAGACTGTCTCAAAAAATAAATAAATAAAAATAAAATTTTCAGGCACTTTGAGGAACCCCAGTCTTGAATCATCTTGTACTTACAAAGTAAGTAAATTAGATAATTTATTTTATGAATCCTTCTTAATATTTGTGTAGCCCCTTACAGTTTTCATAAGCTTTCTCTCATTTGATCATGACAACAGCTCTGTGATGCACACAAGACAGGGGTCATTACCCTTAATTTCTGTGGTACTACAGAGAGATGAAATGATTCATCTAGCACCAGAACTAGAGTAGAACCCAGTTCTTCCCAACACTATCTTGGTCCTCCTTCTTACTCCATTAATTCAAATAAGAGCCTTTATATACTGGGCACTATAGTTGGAACCAAGGGGGCAAAGATATGTAAAACAGAGTTCAGTTTTTTCCAAAGAGCTAGCATCTAGGGGACACATATCCACACAAAAAGTTTACAAACACATGAATTTGGGGGTAGAAACTTTGGAATCAGACAGATTTGTATTTGAGACCAGACCTCACTGTTCACTAGTTATGCACCTGTGGGCAAATCATTCTGCCCCTTTAAACAGTGTTCTCGCCTCACAGGATTGTCAGGAGAAGTGAATGAGATGGCAGAGGAAAGATGTTTAGCACCGAGTCTGGTTCATGGTAAACATCCAGTATGTATTAGCTATTTTTATTAGCATTAATACAAGGCAATGACAGAGACACCTGAAGGCTATTATGAGAGCAAGGTCTGGGGACACCTATCCTCCACGGTGGTGGGTGGGGGGTCAGGGGGGCAGGGCAGTGTATCTGGAAGAACTGAATCTTAGAGAATGGCTTTAATGATTGTTCTTACAAAACAATACTTATTTTTGTTCTTTTGTTCTTTTCATCTGTCCATCCATGTAGTTATCCAATGCGTACAGTGAGCCCAGCACTTTACAAAATGATTCTCAGCAGGGCTCCCTTGAATAAAGGGTTTTCCTAGGGCACTTAAAATACGAGCATATTTACAAAAATTATACACCTTTTCAGAGTTATACCCACTGAGTGAAATGAGGCATATCAATGGTCCACTCTGATCCTAGCTAGAGGTAACAGCTTAAGAGAAACACACCTATAAACAGAACCTTAACACGATGTCCTTTGGTAACAAAGTGAAAAGTCCTTTCCCTAGAGGCCACGTCAAAGTGGTCTGCTGAATGGGAACTCTACTCTCATCAGCAGAGGTGGGGCCTGAGCTACTGGGGACTTCAATTCATGTCTGCCTTCACCATTCACTTAAAGGAGGAAAATTATCCAGCTAAATGCTTACTCATATGCAATATCTGCTTGCCAAAGGTAGCACAGATAATAACCCCATACTTTCCACCTTGTACGATGATTACAACTTCCTCTCCATTCATCCTCTCAACTGACCTGGTAGCCAAATGAGCCAATCTGGATAAAACAGAGATATACCCAAGGTGGGCTGTACTTTTGAAACGGGTTCTACTGCTGAAGATACGTATCTTCAATACCTATCACAGTGACATATCACAGTCACCAGATATGTATGACACTTTGTAAGCTGGATAATTAGTTCAAATCAATCCCTTACACGGCACGCTTTGTGAAAAGGAAGTTGGCACCTATCTGTTCCCCTGACGGACAAGACTGATTCCTTTCTACAGAGTGCCTTGAACTACTGCAGGAGAAAACCACCATCCTTCAAAAGCACCCAAAAGCTGTGTGCAGCTGGACTCATGGAAGGCTCTCCCTGCCTCAGGATGCTGCCTCGCATAAAAAAATGTAGGACCAGGTCCTGTGGGTAATGGTATTTGTGACTTTCTTTCTCAAAGAACTAGGTTCTTTCAGATGGGATTAGGCTTCCATTACTATCTGAAATGCGAGGTGAAGAAACTGAAAAAAAAAAAAAAAAAAAAAAGCAAGGCTTTCAATCATGAGACAATGCAGTTGCTATGATGACAAAATAGAACACTAAGTGTTTTTAAGTTTTCTAGAAACTGAGGCAAAGAGGAGTCACAGAAAATTCAGCTAGCAAGAGTATCATGAAAAAAACCAAATATCTGTTTCTTAAATGCTTTAGAGAGATACTCTTACCTGAGGAATTACAGTTCCTCACTGTATTCCTCAAAGGCAATGTCCCCAACATTGTGGCCACAAAAACGTAGATGTGGATTTCTTATGCTCCTAATATATTACAATTCGCTAAAAAATTCAGAGGCCTAACACCAAGGTTAGATCCTGAAGCCATTCTTTGAGGGGCTAAGGGTCATAGTGTATATTGCTATCCTATAGTGGTCTAATTTCATCCAAAGATTGATCCTAAAACTTCAAAAAGTAAATTGGTACAGGCTATCTCTTAAATTACCTTCTCTAAACATCATCTCTCACAAATAAAGTCTTAACAGAAGCTCTATGTCCAATAGAGTGAGATTATATTCTGTATCAATGGTCTGGGTTCTCCTGAGAGGCTCTTACATTCCAAGACTGATGCTCTAAGCAATTCATTAATTCAAGCATTAAAAAACTCATCTGATTTTAGGGAACAGTTGACATGTTTACCTAAAGTTGTAAAAAACAGACTTATTAAAATGCCTTAGAAGAAGGCTTCAAAAATTATTTCCATTCTCAAAATGTTATTGCTCCCAATTGTCATATATCAATGGCTCCCCAGTCAGTCATGCTCTGCCTAAGCAACATTACAAAACATCAGATAGTGCCAATGGCAATTCCACTGGGTTCCTCCAAACGCAGCCCATAAAGCCTACAGAGGAAATAGAAAGATGACAGAATGCATACACTTTATTTTTGACCTATCCTGATTTCCATCAGGCTTTGGATACGGGACTACTTTTATGGCTGCAATAATTTTATTGTAAAGATCCAGTACAGGAATTTCTTCTGGGAAAGTATTTTATATTCAGTTGTCAAGTGAAAAGCAAGGTATGTTTGTTCTCACTCTAAGACACCACTGAACTCAGAACAGGAACATACCTGTTTTCAAACATTAGACTGTAGCTCCTAGTGTCAGTGGGTCAGGAGCCTTCCATGGCCATTCCTACTTCCTGGGATGTCACGTTTATGGTTGGGCTCCCATTGCATTCGTCTTATTTACTGCTTTAAAAAGAAAAACACCAAGTCTGACCAAAACAAACAAACAAACAAAAGCAAAACAAAAAGGGGGGAGAGGAATAACTCTTGTTAAATTTATAAATGATGTGTCTAGAGTGCTATTTCATTTTTGCTTATAAAAATGGCATCCATGCTTAAAACCATTTATCAGAGTGATAAGATTTGTATGATATATGGTCTCCACCTGACTTAAAGGACCTATGTTTGAGTGTTGTTTTTCTCTTCTCACTGCAGCCACAATGTGATCTACCCTATGACATTCATTAGGCTCTTGTAGTACACATTTGACATTAGCACAGGGATAAAGTAGGGCAGGGAGAGTGGTGACAGAGCTGTGGGTGGGAAGAGTGAAGCTTTAAACCCTCAACAGCACGAGTGTTCCCCTCCCAGAGAAGTGACTTTAAACAGGAATTAGAGGGCCTCTAAATATACCTTCCCATAATTTGCCCCTATTCTCTCTTCCTTCCCAGTTCTCTCTCTTAAATATTTATTCTGTGCTAATACAAGTTTGGTGTTCTGCTAAACTGGGGGGTAGTTTAGAAAATGCGTATGAAGCCTGTATCTTAAACCTTCTGTTTTAGTCTAGAACATGAGGAATATAAGCCTAACAACATCTTCCCCCAACACACACATAAAACCATGATCAGTATGGGACACCTAGTGTATGAGATAAATGTGTATCCCCAGACTCGGTGCAATTGGGATTGAGAAAGGGACTGAGAATGATCAAGCACAGGTGCGATGAGAAATCTGAAGGTCGAATTCGCAGAGGTGGAAGGAAAGAGGATGTCTGGGGGAAACATGAACCCAGTACTCAGCCATACATGACATGAATGAATACAGGAAGAAGGAGAAACCAAGGTTGATGCTACCAGGGAAGCTCCCTAAAGGTAGAAAGTTAATATCCAGTAAAGATAGAATTATATGAACAATAATTTACTTTGAAAGAATGTTGCATAGGCAACAGGACATGGCTCTGTCACTTTTAACCTATTTTCCAGGAGCTAAGATCTACCCTAACCCTACCTTACCCTACTTACGTACTCCAAAGATGTTCTGCTGACATTTGAAAGATGCTCATTGAAGGCATCATCATTCTAGAGACAGCCACTTCAAGCTCTTCACCTTCCCTCAACTATAAAGGCTTTGTAAATTAACTCAGTGGAGGTTAGAAAAGACTTCTCACTGGTGAAATTAGCGGTGTTAGAGATATGTGGATTGCCTGTTAACATGATGCTATCAACCGACTGTGTCTCCTCCAAATTCATGTTAAAATCCTCATCCCCAATGTGATGATTTCAAAAGTTGATGGAACCCTCATGAATGGGATTAGTGCCCTTATAAAATAGAACCCAGAGAGCTCCCTTGTCCCTTCTAGTACGTGAGGACACAGTGAGAAGCTGGCTGTCTATAAACCAGGAAGCAGGGCCCTACCAGATGCTGAATCTGCTCTCGCCTTGATCTTGGACTTCCCAGAAATTCAGAACTGTGAGAAATTTCTGTTGTTTATAAGCCACCCAGCTTATGGCATGTTGTTATAGTAGTCCAAACAGACTAAGACAGGTAGCACTGGGCACTCCACCTGTGGATGACAGAGATATGAAAGAATCTGACAGACCCAGCCTTACTCTGTGCAATGGTGCTTGCAGCTTGATTCTAAAACCATCTTCTGCATAGCCACTGGCTTGGAGGGTTCTTGTCGCCTAATGCTGACAAAGTTAAAGGAATCCTGCTCCATGTTAATTTTTCATGTAAGGTACTGTCAGTATATCTGAAGTTCAGAAAACAGGCTCAGTGACTGCTTTTTATGTATTGATGTTTATCTAAAGAGCAGGATTTGGTAAATGTGTACTTTTGTATGTGCGAACACAATTGAAGGAGGAGACCTACAAGTCATTATCTCAACTACTGGAGGTTATCCTAAAACTCCCCTTAATTAAAAATAAACAAATTGGCTTAGAGGTTAGTTTTTAGCGCATTTGAATGAAGATGTTTATTAGAAACAAATAAAAACTCTAATATTTTTAGAAGCATGAAAAATTGTAGTTATCTGTGACACATGCCTGAGAAAAAGCAAATTTTTAATACAGTGCATTTTTATTAAATCAGAACCTAAACACACACACACACACGCAGTAAAGTACCTCTCATTTTCAAACACACACAATACATGGCTTCCCTGAGAGAATATCTCTAAGATGCAGTAAGATCCCAGACAATTATAGAAAGACTACGTATTTGCAGCATAGTCAAGTGAAATTTACTAAGGTCTGGCATTTAAAAACTAACGGCTGTTTGATAACTAACATTCCACTAGTTCTCTCAATAATAACAAATTAGTAAATAAAATTATGTTGGTACATACATTACACATCTAACCAATCTTTATCAATTCATATATAGACAATACACACCTACCTAATACTCATATCAAGGCAAGAAAAAGCCGTTCCCCTTTCTCTACACCAAGCAGCATGATACACATTTCTTTCTCACTAATCTTGAATCCCTAGATATTTTGAACATGGACATTTGTTGCTGACAGCCACCGCCAGACAAAGCTCCATGACCTGGCTCCACTGCAGGAAAGGCCATAGAGAGGGCTTCATACCATTCTTGGAAAGCATTCAACTACCACATGCAGCCTCATCTCACACCGAAAAAAAAAAAAAAAGATCTCATGTTACAGACAGCTTCACTATAATGTTAACATTCTTGGTTGTTACACACACATTTGACAAAAAATGCAAGCCTCTAGATACAGCCACATTTATTGTACAATGCCAATACTATATTCAAACACAAAATTCTCTACCACTTTAGGCAACACCACCTGCCATTTTATTCTCTCACTTCCCAACCTCTTAAGCCAAAGAGATGAGAAGGTGCTCTTCCTTCTATTCACTCCCCAACACCTACTGTACATCAAGACACTGTGCCAGCCACAGAGAACACAACACTGGGTAAGACTCAGTTCCTGCCCACAAGGAGCTCACAGGGAGGCATTCCTGTGCTTTCTAAATTGCACAAGATGTCACTCCCCCTCTAACTATGGCTAAAAGGATGAAATACAGACAAAAACAAAACCCACCTTGCTCCAGCTCTTTAAGCTGCCGTCCTGCCTACTAATATCTTTCATTCTCATCCTGATGCTTCTCTACCTGTCATTTACTTTAATCACTTCAAATGCATGTTCTCTCTGGTTCCAGTGTTCCTTCTTCTTTCCAAAGTGTACTTGGTTTTTTGTGCACGTGTTTAAATTCTATTCTGCAAGGCTTGCTTTCCCGTGAAAATGGCCCTTGACCTGTATTGTAGAAGAACCCAGACCGTTATCTACAGGATTTTGATAAGCAAAAGTGCTGCTATCACATGCAATGCCATTGCAGCTCCTATTTGCCTCTTCCTAGGGTATTTGCAACTTTCTGCGAACCCCCTACATACCTCTCTAACCTTGCACTGAAAACGTATGCTCATAGAACTAGGAGTAAACATTAAAGCAATCAGAGGCCTCGAGGAACTAAGTTTAGCAGGCTAATAAGAAATATCACAAGGTGTTAAAATATTAAGCAGAATGTGAACACTGCCCTAAGAGTTACAAGTGCCATGCAGGCTTGGAAGGGGGAGATAAAGAAATCTGTTGTATAAATGCCATGTGGAATGCAAAGGCATGATGGTCTCACAGTGTTCACGGCTTTCAGTAAAGGCTCATAATCACCATGATCCTTCAGGCAGTTCACAGTAAGCAGTGTTCTAATAAAAATATCTAGTCATAAAAGAGAACAACGACATAACCTGAAGACTGCTTGATGACCCTTAATGATGGAAGGCAGACTGGTTACACCAACAAGCGGCCCATGGCTTTGACAACCTCACGTCAAAGCATGCTAGGTAAGACAGAAAAGGCAAGCTCAGGGCTCTTTTCAGTACTGAGAGTAGTGGGCACAGTAGCTCTACTTCCCTGTTTCTGAAGCTGCCTACCTAAAAAGTAAGGTCGGTTTCTAATTCCTGACACGTGCTCTCTTTCATACCTACTCACAGTGAATGACAACTTCCCTTTGTTGCCTCTGTCACTTAGAATTCTGTAATTCACTTACCCAAAGCTACTTGGTCCGAAAGAGGACAAATCAGCTAATCCTTAAGTCCTTTTCAGCACTAAAGAATTTCCCTGCAGGGTGCATCATTTATTGTTTTTCTCCACTTCCTAAGTCCTCCTCATTCCTAATGCATAAAACACAACAGGAGGGACCCAATCAGCCAAGTCCAGAATTTGCAGGACTGATGTTTTTTGCAATAGTATTACTGTCTCTCTCATCTCCCTCCTCCTACCCGTCCGCATATTCTGGACTTAAAATACAAGGTCATGCACGGTGGTGTGAATTAACACAAATGCAAGGCCACACACTGAGCAGCTCCAACTTCAGCCATGAAAAGCATCCTGGGCTACGGCCAACGGCCTCCTCTCATTCCCTTGGGCCTGCTTTCAAAGCTACAAAGAACAACGGAGCTGAGAAATAGCCCCACTCAGCCACCAGGCCACATCCCAATGGGGAAACACTACCATATGCTCAGTCCTCTGCTCAGAGATCCCTTCTCCACCACATCCACAGTACTCTGTTTAATCAAACTCCATGAACTGAGTTGCCTTGCGTGTTCATTTGCTGCGCTCCTATACTGGGTGCTATGGATACAATGGTAGATCCTTGAGTAGCTTATAGGCAAACTTGAGAATCTAAGAGATAAATACTTAAAATGTAAAGTGACATGTACTAGACCATAGGAGGGCATGAGATCCTATAGTTTGTTTCTTGACTCCTTCAGCTTCTTCATCCAACCCCGGCCTTATCAGTTTCAGTGCCTAAAGGCTTCTGAATCTCTATACCTCTCCAACTTTACTCACTCAGTTCAAGTCAGCAGCATCCTCCTCCCAGAACACTTGGGTCTGCTAATTGTTCTTACCACTTCTAATCTCAACACCCCCCAAGCCATTTTCCACACTGTAGCCAAGCACACCTTGCTCAAGTTTAATGTGTTGGCCTGCCCATTCTCCATGTAAAAAATATCAGACAATGGCTCCTTGTTGCCATCAGGATAAAGCCCACATCGCAATGCCATTTGCAACCCCTTCTACCTTCCCCATGCTCTACTGGCACCTGGTTCAGCCTTACTGGAAAACCTGCAATAAGGCTGAACCTCCAAACCCCCATGCTCAACCCTGCCCTTGGGGTTTTGCACACAAACCATTTCCCTTACTTGGAACACAATCCCCATTTCCCTTACCTGGAACACAATCCTCATCTCTCCCACCACCCCCTTTACCCTTTACTTGGCTGGCTACTGCCAGCCCTTTAAGTTTGGGCTCAGCTATCACTTCCTCCAGAAGCCTTTGCTGACAACCCTAGGCAGAGCTGAATGCCTCCTCTTTAGGTCTCTGCTGTCAGACTTGCGTGTTCAACTACACTATATTTTAGTTGTTTGGTATAATAGTTTATTTCCTCTACTAGACTTCAGACAACTTGGTGGGCAGGGAGTCGGGGGTGGATTAGAATGGAACCTTAAGAGATGCCTCTTAATATCTGTTGAAAAAAGGATCTCAACTATGACTTGTTTACCTGTGTATCTTTGTTCTTAGCATAGTGCTGGCTATGGTTTGAATATGAGATGGTATGAAAATTGAGATGTTGAAACTTAGTGGCCAATGTGATAGTTGTTAAGGGTGGGGGTTGGTCTTTGGGAAGTGATTAGGTTATGAGGACTTCTGCCCTCATGAATGGGATTAAGGCTCTTATAAAACAGGGTTCATGGGCTGGCGGGGGCTTGGCTGACTTGTCCATCTGTCTGCTATCACGTGAGGACACAGTGTTCCTCCCCTCCGATGGATGCAGCATCCAAGCCCTCTTACAAGCAGAGATCAGAACCTCACCAGACAATGAGCTTGCTGGCGCACTGATCTTGGACGTTCCCAGCTTCCAGAAATAATAAATAACATTCTTTTCTTTATTAGTTGACTAGTTTGTGGTATCCCATTACCTCTCCCTTCACTACCAGAGAGCCTCAGTTACTATCTCCAGGCCAAGTGGAAGCCATTAGTCATTCATTCTACAAATACTTACTAAATGCCTACACTTAGTAGGGGCTGGAATGACCACACTCTGATCTCTCAAAGAAACCACCAATTGCTTTGTTGTTCGGTCAAAATTGTTGTTTCTCAGTTATATCTTGTTTGATGGCAAGTCCTTCTCCTTTCCCTGTTCCAGAGGTCAGGAAACTATGGCCTGTGAGTAAAATCTGGCCTTCTACCTGTTTTTGTGAATAAAGTTTTATTGGAACATAGGTATGCCTCCTTTATTTACATAGTGCCTATGGTTGCTTTTCCTGCAAAAATGGCAGAATTGAGACACTGCACTAGAGACCATATAGCCTACAAAACCTGGAATATTTTCTGCCTGGTCCATTACAGAAAAGGTCTGCCAACACTTGCCCTACCTATTATAACTTATGGGTTTCCTTCTTACCTTTGTGACTGTGACTGGAACGGTTCTTGTTATTCTGCTGTCCAATGAAGGTGTAAGTAGTCCTAGGAACACTAGCTCCCCAGGATTCTGTCAGTCTGCTACTTAACCTGACATATTCTTTGTCTTTCTAAGATGGTTTTCATGGCCCCTGAACATCCCTCTATCGGTGAATTATAGTATAAAGAATCTGTAAGCGTTTCTGTCTTCTCCAACAGACGGGGCTCCTTGAGGACAAGGCCCACATCTTACAGACATAACTCAGCATAGTGACAGGCACAGAGTAGCCATCAAAAATATTAACTAGGTAGATGAGTGTTTACAAGGTATTTTAAAAATAACTATATTTAAAGGCTCAGCCATAGTCCCTTGGTGAGAACATGGTCACTCAACTGATGAAATTTCTATTCTTTTGTACCAGTTTTGACTTGTCTATAGATGGGTGACAAAGTAGAAACCCTGAATAGGGGATTTCCCGCCAGGATAAGGACTGAAAGTCTGACTCCCATTCACTAGCTGTAGGATCTTAGTTAAGGTGCTCACTCTCAGTTGCCTCCTCTGCAAAATAGAGATAATGAAATAATTCCTCAATCTTACAGGGTGGCTGTGAAACCAATAATATGTGTAACATGCCCACCACCTTTGTCAAGCAATTTTGATGCTCAATAAGTAGAAACAATTATTATTATGGACAAGGTCTTCTCCTTTAAGCCTCCAAGTACACTGACAATGAACATGGCTAGGGTCGTCTTGGCTCTGTTATAGCATCACGCTTGATCCTTTCATAGCAGGAGCCCTGATTCAGGTGGTAGTTTCATATTTTAAATTATGAAAACAAGCAGCTAGGTCTTATGCTAATACTAATTTCAAGACAAAAGATCAAACTCTAAAGGAGGAGCTTCTCTCTCTCTCCCATAAAGATTCATCGGTTAAAAAGCACTAGTGGTGATACTAAATTGAAGCATCAACACACTGTTCTGTAAGTTGTCTTTTCCTGATAGAATTTACCATAATTTGTTTTTTCAGCTATAGCGCATAGCTTGGAATGTAATGCACACATTTTGAAGAGTAGACATTTTGATAATCAAAAGGACAATATTAAGTTGATTTTTTATAGCCTCATTATTGCAAAGATATTATTTTCTAAGCTAATGTACATATGAAACTTCATCTTTCTTTAAAGGTAAATACATGGGCGCTAGAACAGAGATACTTGAGTTTTGTATGCATCAAAACAAAAATAGGGAGTAATACCAACACATTTAGCAAAAAGGAAAAAACAGATTCCACTGGTACATGAAAATTTTCGGAGGAGATGGGAATCAAGGAGGAAAGTGGGGTTCCAAGCTAATCAGGAGAAACTCTGCCTTCCACCTGTGCCCCTAATCTGATGCTCCAGTTGCATGACATGACTATGACGGATGGCCGGGACACTGTTGTTTATCTTTTGGAGTGAAACCGGAGAATTCAGGCAGAGCCCAATGAGCACTGCTCATGAAAATGCTATCCTATCTAATCCCAGGAGACAAGAGAAACACTGAGGAGTCAGAAAGGACGTGAGCACATGTGTGTGTGCACACCATGCCTGTGTGTTCCTCTCCTCTTCCAACACATTTTCGGGGGCTGAGGAAGTGTGCCGCACATATCCCAAACAGAATTTCTCAGTATTTTCTGCAGTTTGATCTGTCCCATGTTGACCAGTCACCGTAAACAGTTTAGTTTAGAAAGAAGCCACAAATCCTAAGTGAGCATCTGGCTCCTAAGAAGCCAGAAGGATGGTTGCAGGGGGATGGGGGTGAGGTGGGAAACTGGGGGGGAGTACGGAGAGTGGGAGAGGTGGGGGAGCCTTTTACGCAGCTTCTCTTACTCACTAGCACAGTCGACAAGCGACATTGGCTTATCGCCTCAGCTAGGATAAATAACTCTAAATGTGTGCTGGGTAGATGCAGTCGTGCCCTAGCCTTCAATAGTTTTATTCTTTCACATCTCTAACGTCTGCAGCTTCCTGAGATTGGCTGGTATTTTTGTCACTGGGCTTGCGGGCTGGGGGCTGGGCAGAGCTGAATGTCAGCAAGGGTAAAGGGCACCGTGTGATCTCCTGAGTGCCTCCGCCTTCTCCTCCTTATTCCTGACATTACCGCCCGCTCAACCAGGAGGGCAGAAGGCAGGTCAGAATAATCAGTTAAGTGTATTAGGGTTTTCTCGTCCTGCCCTACAAATCCCACATGTGCAACTAATGAGACAATGCCCAGAGGTAGAAATGAACTTCATAACACCAAAGTACAGGTATATTTCAATTTATGCAAGTTAAAAAATGTTAAACAAGAAGAACAAATAAGTTTGAAAGCTGTTTTTTCACATTACAAATGGAACTCTATACAGATTTTAGAATATACATATTCTCTCAGGCATTTAAAATACTTTGTTCATAAGGCTTTGATTTGCACATGATGTTGGTGATATCTTTTGTGCAAGATAGACTTGGGGGAAAATCCTCAGCTTTAGATTTTTAGTTACCTTCAAAATAAAAGATGTAAATTAATAACTATTCTTCCAAACAGAAGGGGACGCATTATAGGAATAGTTTTTGAAATAATGTAGAAGTAAGAATATCCACAGAAATTCTCAACACCGTATGGACAACATGTAATCCATGTTTTGTTTTGGTTTTGAATGGGAGTAAAGGTGAAGAGTCTAAAAAAATAAATTTTTAAAATTCCTGATATAACAAAGAAATGCAGTAAAACAGCAGTTTTTAAACTGTCCTCTGGTTCTTGAGTTTCCAGGTTTCTACAAACAATAAAATATTTGCTGTCAAACCCAGAATAAAATGCCCGAGAAGATAATAACAAGTTCGCTGCTTTTCCTTTTGGGTTATTTTAAATGTTGGGGTGCTGAAGATTTTATTTGAACAACGAGTTCTGTTACCAAATAAGTCTGGAAGCTATTGTTTGGGAGGTGCCGTGCAGTCTCTGTACACAGGAAGGTTAAAGGAAACGACAGCCCTTGGCAATGAATTCTGGAGGCCTTTCCTGGGGGGCCCTTAACTCCTGCAAGGACTTCCAATAACAAGTCAGTAGCATTAAGAATCAGGAATTAAAATTCAATGATCAGCTGCTATGTTTAACCACAAATGTATCTAAAAAGTTGGGGTTAATATGTTTTTATTTTCCTAATAACTTATTTCAAAAAGGGTGATGTTAAAACAGAATCTCAAAAATAGACAATTTTGTATTATGTTAGTAATAGCATATTATTGATAGTCTGTAATCACTGCTTTAAAATTTCAATAATAGGTCTCAATTGGAGGACCGTATAATGAATTCCCTTATACTGATTTTCTCTACTTTTCTATATGGCTGAAACTTTCCATAATAAAGTGAGGTTTGTTTTCTTAAAGTCCCAGCAGGCCAGAAACTATGTTAAAGGCTAAATTTCACGTCCCTCAACCATATTGGAGAAGGTTTAGAGGAGTGTTATGAGGAGAATATTGATCCCTCTTCAACCAGTCCAACCTGCCCTTCAGAATGACTCCCACTAATGTTTTTCCTATGCCATTTTCTACTGTATACCGCACACCTGCACCATGTGGTGCAGGACCCAACCAACTTGGTACAAATAAATGTGACTTACAACATCCTCCCAGTCAGTGCCAACCCCTTATTGAAATTAGATAGTATACATCCTCCAAGTTCATTATTTTTCTAAGTTAATTTGGCTAGTAAGTCCTTTACATTTCCATATTAACTTTGGAATCAGCATGTTAATTTCTACCAAAATGTCTGCTGAGATTTTAATTGAGATCTATAGATCAATTGGGAGAATTTATATCATAGCAACATTGAGTTTTTTGATCTATGAACACAGCAGCTCGCTCCATTTATTTAGATCATTTCTTTTGTTAATGTTTGTATTTTTTAGTGTACAATCTTGCACATGTTATCAAATTTATCTCTAAGTATTTCATATTTTTGATATATTGTGATACTGTTACAGAATTTCAATTTCTGATTGTTCATTACTAGAATACAGAAATACAATGGCTTTTTCTATATTTCCTTGGTATCTGGTAACCATGTAAAATTCACTTATTAGTCCTAACAGAACAGTTTTCTTTGTAGATTCTGTAGGATTTTCTACATAGACAGTTATGTTGTCTTTGAATAAAGAAAATTTTACATTTCCCTCTTAAGATCTGGAAGCCTTTTATTGTCTTTCCTTGCCTTACTGCACTGGCTAGAATATCTAGTGCAATGTTGAATAGACGTGGTAAACACTTTTAGTTGGCACCTAATACTAAAAGAAAAGAAGCAGTGAGGCCGGGCATGGTGGCTCATGCCTATAATCCCAGCACTTTTGGAGGGCAAGACGCGTGGATTGCTTGAACCTAGGAATTCCTTGAGACTAGCCTGGGCAGCATGGCAAAACCATGTCTCTACCAAAAATACAAAAAGTTAGCCAGGTACAGTGGTGCACGCCTGTGGTCCCAGCTACTCAGGAGACTGAGGTGGGAGAATCACCTGAGCCCGGGAAGTCAAGGCTGCGGTGAGCTGTGATCGTGCCACTGCACTCCAGTCTGGGTGACACAATGAGACATTGTCATAAGAGAAAACAAGTGGTGAACACAGATGTGCTTGCATTTATCCCTGTCTGGGTGAAACCACATTTGCAAAAATTGTAACTGAGACCAGTGAAGGAACTAACCGACTCCATCTTGCTTCTAACCTCCAAGATGTCTTTGTCCATTCCTGGGCACAGGACAAACTAACTTTGGGAGGAACTTAGTTTATGGTTTAGCTTTGAAATAAAGACGATAACAGCCCTTTCCCAAAACAATCCCCCTTCCTGCCTGGGGACTGCACTGCCTTTGCAGGACTAACATATTAGTCATAAGATTAGAAATTACAGTTTAGGAGGCATGCAACTGGAGGCTATGAGACTCTAAACCTCTCCAAACTGCTCCTGGCAATAATATCACCATTGTAAAACCGAAGATCAGTGCTTGAGATATTTTGCAGACCCTGCACTCCATGGATCAGCTGGCACCACCCAGGTGGATACACTGGCTCATCTGGTCTTGCGGCCCTGATTCAGGAACTGACTCAGTGCAAGAGGTCAGCTTCAACTCCCTATGATTTCATCTCTGACCTGACCAATCAGAACTCCCGATTCACTGCCCTCCCCCCACACCGCTAAATTATCCTTTAAAACTCTGATCCCCAAATAGGTGGGGAGATTGATTTGAGTAATAATGAAACTCCAGTCTCTCAAGAGAATTTGAGAAAGTTCCCTCTATTCATGCATCATGAATGCATGTTACATTCTGTCAATTCTTTTTCTGTATCTATTAAGATTCTCATATCACTCTTCTTCTTTAGTCTGTTAATACGGTGATTTACACTGATTTTTGAACACTGAACCAGCTTTGCAGTTGCCAGGATTAACCCATGTGGTTTTGATGTATTATCATTTTTAATATATTATTGGGTTTGATTTGCTAAAATTGCCTTTTTTTACATCCATGTTCATATAGATATTGTACTGCTCTGTACTTTTCTTTCATTGTAATACATTTTCTGATTTTGGCATTAAGGTAATCCTGGCCTCATAAAGTTCATAAGCATTCCCTCTACTTCAATTTTTTTGGAAAGAATTTATGTAGAGCTGGTATTATTTCTTTCTTAAATTAATTCACCAGTAAATCGAGGTCCTATCTTTAGTAATATCCAAAGTCACAGAGCCAACTACAACTCATTTGTCAGATGTTAAAGGTATTAACGGGATAAAGATACATTTGTAATGGAATGTACAGGAAGAAGAGATTAATTCTCCCTGGGGGAGAAACAAAGATAATATTCAAATCACATTTTGAAATGGCACATATTTCTGTTGTTTGACTTATGGGTCAATGATACGGTGTCAAACACTCTGCTAGGAGCTGGGAATGCAAAGGTGACCAAGATACAACCCCTGTCCTCAAGGAGACCTCTGTACCCAGTGCACTGTCAGGGGAAGGAGATATGGGAAAAAGAACACACAACCCTGAGGTAGGATGTAGGAGTCTTCAAGGAAGGCTCTCCTGTGGGTATGATACCTGAGCCAATCAGAGAATACAAAGGTGATGAAGGCAAGTACTATTCCACCCATCACTGCAACTCCGCACCTAGGGCTCAGATATTTTTCTGCAGGTGAACTTTGCCAAACTACGTGTGAGGAAGTCAAAATGTGTATTCCAGGCAGTCAGGACTTCATCAATAGGGACAGTGACACACGTATAAAAATGATGGGACACAAACGAAGCTGTCAGGGCAGCTTCAAGTGTGATACAGGGAGTGCAAGAAGATGAGGCTGAGAGGCAGGCAGGAGACTTACCAGGCAACGTCTATGTGCCTAGGGCAGGGCACTGAGAGCAGAAGTTGCTGGTGGCCCATAAGCATGTTCTGTTTGTGAAATATTTGGATTAATTACCAAAGTTTAAAACTCTGGGACTTCACAAACAAATTTGAGTTTTTGGCTTCTCTTAAGAACATCTGGCCATGCAGAATCCATGATCCCTAGAGTTGAAAAGTACCTGCTTCCCCTTGGAGCTCTCCTAGTTCCCCAAGGTCTCAACATATTTTGACCCTGGGGATGCATTTGAATTTCTGAAACTGCTATTAGATAAAATCACTCTGGTGATAGTGCCAAGCCTGTAACAGGAAGACTGGAGGCAAAGACAGGGCAGGAGATCCAACAAGTCTATATTAAGGCAGTGGAAGCAGGAACTGGAAAGGAAGAGAGGCTACTTGAGAATTTTTTTTAAAGCAGGGATTAAATGGTAATTCGATAAAGAGTAAGGGAGAGGGAGAAGTCAAAGTTCCTAGCCTAGACCACAGAATGACCGATCTATCAAGAAGGGCAGAAACTGGTAAACTGGTCAGGGCAAGAGGGGCACAAGGGCAGAGAAAATGATGCATCATTCGTTCATAGGTTTGTTTCTATTACCTGGCTAGAGATTTGACATTTAACCAACAAATAAGTATTTCTTTACATCTAGCCTCAAAACTGGCACTCCCCACAAACCTTCTGTCCCACATGCTGGCATTTCCTCACTGCTTGCAGGTCAAGGACTCCCAGGCCCTCCCCATTGAATCACAAGTTCCTTGCTCTGCTGCTACACCAACCAGCAACACTTCCTGGAACTCACCATTTCAGATCTTTTACAAACAGTAACTCAAGGAATGCTCATAGCAATTCTTGGAGGAGTGGGTATTGCTATATAGTTTTTGTTTTGTTTCGTTTTGTTTTGAGACAGAGTCTCACTCACTCTGTCACCCAGGCTAGAGTGCAGTGGTGCGATTTCATCTCACTGCAACCTCCGCCTCTCAGGTTCAAGTGATTCTCCCGCCTCAGCCTTCCGAGTAGCTGGATCAGGCATGCGCCACCATATCCAGCTAATTTTTGTGTTTTTAGTAGGGATGGGGTTTCACCATGTTGGCCAGACTGGTCTGGAACTCCTGGCCTCAAGTGATCAGCCCGTCTTGGCCTCCCAAAGTGCTAGGATTACAGGCATAAGCCACTGCACCCGGCCAAGTATTGTTACATAGTTTTTATAGTGAATGCATGCCAACTATTTTTCTTTATTCAAAGTCTGAATTGGAGGGGCCTGAAACTGAAAACGCCTATTTTCCTCAGAGGAACTGCCCTCGTCCTTAAGCATTTTCTAATGGTGGCATAACCACTGAAATGTTTTAACAGCACTGTGGGAAGATCAGAAGACTTTAAAGGCTCCCAGACTTGGTAAACTGTATGTCTTCCTCTGTGTAAATTCCAAAAGTATCACCACTAATCCAAACAACAGCTCTTCAAGCAGGAGTAAATAAAGGAAAAACCTCAACTGAAAGGTCAGGAAAAGGACTTTCCTGAAGTACAAATAATGGCCACGTGTGGTTGCTACTAACTTCAAATCTTTTACAGATGCCACAAGATAAGTCTAAGTTCACACT
This sequence comes from Rhinopithecus roxellana, assembly GCF_007565055.1. Classification (NCBI taxonomy): domain Eukaryota; kingdom Metazoa; phylum Chordata; class Mammalia; order Primates; family Cercopithecidae; genus Rhinopithecus; species Rhinopithecus roxellana. The sequence continues at coordinate 163,826,622 of NC_044551.1, forward strand.
CCTGTTTGCAAAAACAATCCAACCAGGGAATATGAAAATAACTCTTTAGGAAAAGATTTGCCACATGATCAATTACATAGGGCAGACAGGCTGAAAACTGAAGGTGGTATAAGGACCATGGTCTGAGAGGTACCCAGACAGGACATAAGAAATGTAGGAGTGCTGACTCTGTTCCTAGTTGATCTTATACTCAGTTAAAAATAAAAAGAAGCTGAAGAATGAAGCCACATCCAGAAGAGCCAAGCGACTGGTATGTCTGTGTAATACTTTATTTGTCATCCAAAGCCTTATATACATTGCTTTACTTGGTGATAACCTCTGAGCTGAGCATGTCCAGATTCTTACATAGCGTCAAAGATGTCAACATCACAACACCAGTTACCATCTGCATTCTGATCTGACTTCACGTACGATACTTACATGTTTTCCCCCATATTGCATTGAACTAATTTGATCGATGAATTTTCTTCTAAAATTACACTCAACGTATTCTGACAGCCACTAACCTAAAGATCTCAGTTCCAATCCACCCAGGCAGTCATCACTTGAATTCTGCCACCATTTAGAATTGCTCTACCTCTAAAAGCTCAATGTCAAGGTTCTCTTCTTCAACCAAAAGTTCACAACCACCCTTCCACTTTCCCGACCTCACTCTCACTAAACTTTATCTGGGTCTCCTGAGTTACCTTCTGGAATTTACTGAAAGCTGGTGACACTGATGATATTCTCCTAGTCGCTCCCTCTGAATACTCACACCCTCATACAGCCTGAACTTAGAGTACTTCATGAATATACGCTCTATGGAGTCCTTCACCTCCTTGATCTTCTAACACAATTACAGTAAGAGGACAGGAATCACTACCCAGGAAACCTATGTCAGGCACCTCCTCTGTTCCTGGTTCACTGACATGTGCTGCATAGTCACGAACACAGGCTCACAGGCATCCCAGGAAGCAGTGAGAACAACAGAATGCCAGAACCAGAAAGGATATTACGCGATGATATCTGATGTCTTAACTTTAGAGATGAAGAAACCAAGGTTAAAGTGAGAGAGCTGGCAGGTGGTAGAGGCAACACAAGAAACGTTCTCTTGGGCCAGGCGTGGTGGCTCATGACTGTAATCCCAGCACTTTGGAAGGCCAAGGCAGGTGGATCACTTGAGGCCAGGGGTTCCAGACCAGCCTGGCGAAACCCTGTCTCTATTAAAAATACAAAAAAAAAAAAAAAAAAAAAATTGCCAGGTGCGGTGGCAGGTGCCTGTAATTTCAGCTACTCAGGGGGCTGAGACTGGAGAACTGCTTGAACCTGGGAGGTGAAGATTGCAGTAAGCCGCAACTGTGCCACCACACTCCAGCCTGGGCTCTGTCTCAAACTAAACAAACAAACAAACAAACATTTTTTCTTCCCCCACCCCCAGAAAGGTAACACAAAAAACCTTTCTGGAGAGGAAAAAAAGTTTTATTGGGATAAATTTATTCTATTCCATGGAGTGGAACTGAAGGGCTAGGATGGGACCGAAAACAATGACTCACAAGGGATGAATGTGACTGGAAAGGTAGGAGCCATGAGGGAGAAAAATGAGATGCAAAATTTTAGTTTGCAGTCAACAGGAAACCCACAAACATATCCGCACAGGAGTGCAACAAGGTGAAAAGGTTGGAGAAGTGTTGTGGCACCCATGCACAGAACAAAATCAGGCTTTCAAATGACAGCTTTTATTTTCAAATTAAATTATGTGTGTGTTTAAATGCCACAACATTTGCAAGTAACTAACAATTTAGTTTGAGGGGCTAGGGTCATTAACTACCATTTTAGAAGAAAACATGTTACAATTTAAATGATTTCCATATGCTTTTCAGGAGCTTAAACTAAGCTAATTGAACACTTTCATAAACCAATAAGGAACAATATTTTAAAATGTTAAAAGCATTTATATCTCTAGGATATAAAATTATGGGTAATTTTAGTTTTTAAAATTCTAACTTTACAAATGTTTAATTTGTAGTATTACTTATCACTGGGTGAAGAGGCCTTATAAGACAGTCGTGACTCAGGCCTGAGTTCAAACTCTGTCTCTGCTATTAACCAGTTGAATGATTTCAACTAAGTTACTTTAATTATCTTAACAGTTTTTACATCTGAACGTGGGGATAATTATACCTGACTTGTATATTACTGTGAACAATTAAGAATGTAGATTTTGTTATTTGCTAAGGATAAGGCAATGCAGTTATGCCAGGGATATTTAACAGCAGCAGAGACACCCAGGCTCAGTTTTACTTTTTTGATGTGATATGACAACTTACTTCTAAAAGGGACTAATTAAGTGACTTTGTTTAGCATTAGAGCATTACAAAGCTTTAAATTGTTAACAAAAATTGCCTATAATATTTCTCTAGACACATTTGAGACTCTTGAAGTTATCTCTACCTATTACCCTATCTCTAGAGTAACTTCCATCAATGGTATCCCAGCACCATCTTCATTGCACCAGAAAATATAAGCCTGTTCAAGTCTGCCAAACAATCTGGTGTTAGGCACTATAAGAAGTATATAGCCATACCTTAGATAACTCAAACACCCATTTTCCAAACATTTCATTCCTGAAGTAGACCATAATTTATAATAACTCAAATTATTTACATGGTGCCTTCCAGCTAGAGAACATGGTTCCCAAATTTGAATTCAGCTCCTATCCTATAGCTGTGGTGCTTATTCATTCATGTTAACTAATATTTGTACTTTAAATAAATGATTTATAGAATAATATCCCTTCCATTTAAAAAAAAATCTTTAAAGAAAGCCAAATCATATGTTTCTGTAGATAGTAGAACATAAGCTTGTCTAGAACAAACAATATGGAGATGGCTTATAAATTTTTCATAAGCAGGATCCAAATCTTAAAACTACTGTATAATACTATAAAGTAGGAGATGGACCCCAAACACATTTCATTCCTATAATAAAAGTAAAAAGTAGTCTCTTTTCCCCACAAGATCTATCATTTTCTATTATTCTGCATTTTTTAGACCTGTCATGGAAATCCTACAGTAAAGTGAATCTGTAAAGGAAGACTGCTCATCAGATGTCAGTCTGATCTTTCATTCTTGGACCAATGCATCCTTCTAGTTAAAGGCTGGTCCAATTTAGCCAAACCCAGGTATTACAGAACAACAGATGATGCCAGGTTACTTTCAATGAAATCACAAGGTATATGCTTTAGCCCCAATGAGCCTGGGCTCAATTAAACTTAATAGATCAGAGAACTTGCCTACTGAAGTAGATGTTGAATGATCAAATTTGCTTCCAAACCTAAGACACTGAGATCACAGGAGAAAATCCTTAAATGTTCTGAATAGGCACAGGGCCTGCTATGGCTTGAATATGATTTGTTCCCACCAAAATTCATGTTGAAGCATGTTTTCCAATGTAATGGTGTTGAGTGGTGGTGGGAACTTTAAGAGGTGTTTGGGTCCTGAGGGACCCATGCTGTCTTGTGGGAATGAGTTCCTACACACACATACCTACCATACACACACACACACCCCAGAGGTGCTGGAGAATTCAGGCAATGGAGGGAGTGGTAAGGAGGGTATTGCCAGACTTACAGAAAGCTCCAAATGGCCTCAAGCATAAGGTGACATTTGAGCAGAGACCTATAGGAAGTGAGCAACAAGCCTGGGGAAAGCGTGGCTCTGAGGAGTCGTTGTTGAAATGCTAGAGGAACAGCAAGGTGATCAATGTATCTGGGGCAGCAAAAACAAGAAGGAAGGTGGAGGTGGTGGTAGGGGTAGGGTATAGATCATACAGCGTCCACTTTCAGGACTTAGAGTCTTTTATACTGGGTGCAAGGGAAAAAGGGTTTTGAGCAGAGGAATAACATGAACTGACTTATATTTTAAAAGAATCACTCAGCTGCTGTGGTGAGAACAGACTGTAGAGGGTAAGGGTGGATGCAGAGACCAGTTACAAAAACAAGAAACAAGGAGCAAATAAACCATCAAAAACAGGTCATACATGTGCTCATAGCTTAGCTGTGGGTTTGGTGACAGATTACTGTGGGGTATGAGGAAGAAGAATCAAGAAACATGTCAATGTTTTTGGCTGGCAAAAATGGAAGGATTGGGTTGCCATTTACATATGGGAAAGAATGTGGAGTTCAGAGTTTGGTTTTAGAAAGTTTAGTTTTAAATACCTATTAAACATTGAAGAAAAGATGATGAGGCGGCAGCTGAATATGAGTCTGGAATTATGGTCTGGGCTGGCAGTATGGACTTAGAGGTCAGTGTTTGGATGGTTTTTTACAGCCCTGGCACTGAGTGAGAAGAGGTGGGAGGATAGCGCTTTAGGACATCCCAACATGGCGGATGGGCAGGGGCTGAAGAACCAGTGGAGACCAAGAAGGGATAGCCAGTGAGGTGAGAAAACAGCCAAGAGACAGCTGTGTTCTGGCCACACTATTACATCTCAACTAAATGCCTATTTAAAACGCTCAGAATCTGAAAAAATACTGCTGTTTCTTTAAAGAAGTATAAGGCTAAATACCCTGTAAGTAAACACTTAATGATAACTAATAGCAACCAGAAACTGCAATCAGATGTTTTTCCAAACACCTAATATTGTGAAATATTAGTGATTTCAATTAACACACAAATGGAGGAGTTAGCTTAAAAAGAAAAGATGAGAAGTTTTCAGGGCAGCAAAAGTGATCCTCGTGAGGACTATTTTTTTCTAATGCCCTCTACATGGGTTTGGATACAATCACTCCGGCAAGTGTTTTTAGTGATCTAGAGAACTATTTTGCAATTAGAGTCATGTGCTGCATAACAACATTTTAGTCAAGGACAGGCCACATATACAACAGTGGTCCTGTAAGATTGTAATACCACATTTTTACTATACCTTTTCTATATTTAGATATGCTTAGGTACACAAATACTTATCACTGTGCTGCTACTGGCTACAGTACTCAGTATAGTAACATGCTGTACAGGTTTGTAGCATAGGAGCAATAGGCTACACCATATGGCCTAGATGTGTAGTAAGTAGGCTGTGCCGTCTAAATTTGTGTAAGGACACTATCAAGTGTGAACAACTGATCCCCTAACAACACATTTCTCAAAAGGTATCCCAGTTGTTAAGGGATGCATCACTACCATATATGCCACATTTCTGCTCCACTACAACCTTCTCTCTAGTTAATGTGTAGTCAAAGGATGAAAGCAAATTGGAGTCCTGATATGATTCTCAGTCCTCAGTCAAGAAGATATTAAATAGCGGATTCTAAAAATGGCCACTGTACAGTTAAATTGTCTAATCCTTTTTCCTACAAAATTAGGGCAGCAATAAGCTTTTTGGGTTTTTTGTTTGTTTTTTACTGTTACTGGATGTTAACAGTTGCTTTCATCATTTAAAAATATTTTCATTTAAAATTCAATTTGAAGACTCTCTTAAGAGAGCTAACATATCAATGTCCTTGAAATACGACTCTTAGGTAGTACAATTTTAGATAACAGAGAGAGAGAGGGAGAGGGAGAACTTATATCTCATACATAAACAACACAGAACATCAATGTGTTTTCAGAAACTAATCAATGTGATACCACAAATGTTAATAAGAGGGCCCTAATCAAATTCTTATATGTAACATTGCCCATCTTATCATTCCTTATAGCATAATGAGCTGAAAGCTATAATACCTTGACATTTCTTCCTTTAACAGAGAGAATTTTTCACACTGACTTTTCAATTCAGCAAAGCTATACTGATCCAACAAGAATTAAGGATCTAGTCCATCTAAAGCAGTAAAATATATTAACACAGCCTAATTTGCAAAAAGGTTTACTCTTCCTGTATTTGGAGGATACAAATTAATGTACTATTTTGCAGATATAAATATTTGGTGCAATGAGTAAAGAACCCCAGTGTCCATTTTCACCTCAGTTATCTGAACCTAGCTGCATGACTATCTTCACATACTGTGATTTCTCTAAAATGAAAACTACCATTCCACTGACTTCTCTTCAATCAGTTGAGCTGTATTACTACAGAGGATTGCAAAACAGACCATTATCTCAATTCTTATTCTCATACTCCTATGTGCTCCCCATACCTTAAAAGAATTTTCTGATTATAAAGAGATGAGCCCAACAAACACTTCCCCAGCTACAGGAATTTCTTGGATTGTAGAATTTATATATTGCAGTCAAAAATTTTAAAGACTTCATTCTGAAAAGCAAATCTTCTTCTCCAAAACTCTTAATTCCAGAAACGTTTCCTCAGGGAGAAAAAAAAAACTCAAGAGCTTGACCTTCAATCACTGGTGAGAAATGCAGAGAATAAGTCTTTTTTGTTTTGTTTTTTACTGAGGATTAAGGTACTAAAACATTTCCCTATTTCAGTGCTTCTCACTCCCTGCAAGTCTCTCCTTTTTTCCATGAGAAGAGAGTTTCCCAGTTTTAGAAATTTCTTTATGTCACACTTCCAACTCTTTAATTTAGGAGTTCAGTTTGTATTACATTCTCACACATCATCAGTAAATATATGCTCCCATCTAAAATTTGTCTTGCGACACAAATCCTTACAAAGTGGTGTCCTCTTGTTTCAGTGTTGTAAATTAGATATTCTTACCAAGTTAAAATGAAAGAGACCTACTGTTTAGCCAGATCACAACTCAGAATATTCATATGACCACAGGATATGGGTGTTGTTTCACCCATTAGTCATGGCTGTCTCCTATGTTCACTTTGTTCCCACAGCCAAATATGTTAATGATCTTTCTCATTAATCCTCTTTCCCCCATATCATCTCTAAAATGGAATTTCCTCATGGGAAGAAAATGCCAACAAATTTTCTTGACAGCTATGAAAGTTATAAGTAATGTCTCTAAGATAGTCATGATTACCAATTTGCCAAAGTGTCTGAAAGAAATAGCAAAAATATGTATTGAACTTTGAGACAAATATCATGGTATCCAGTGGGTTCTGCAAGCTGTCATATTTATTATAAGGCTATTTCACATAGTCAGTGTTGCCAATGAACATCCAAATCATTGTCTACCTTAGTACACTTCAACTCTATTAATCCACAGTAATCTCTAGTTTTTACTATATCTCTGACAATTTACTGACACTAAGTTGTACGGGACCTATATAATTTTGAATTTAAACAACCTTCTGGTTTTATACTGTAGACTCAAACTATGAAACACAATTACCTAAACAGTTTATTACCACCTCAAACACAAAGATACTATTTTGTTAACTAGCTTTCACCTTAAAGGAAACTCTAAAATAAAAGCAAAAATAAATTGTATCACTTTTAACACTGAATTTTCTAAACTCCAGGGGAGAAAAGAACAAGCATGAAAGTCACATCCATCCACATTGAAGCAGGAAAACAACATACCCAGAATAGTTTTGAGATTTGCGTTTCTGCTTAATCCAATTAATATAGTATGGCTGTATTCTATCTTCCAATGCTGGGATACTGGGTCTCAGTGGATTTCAGTGAGTGAGTGAGGAGTCCAGTTACATGACAAGTCTTCCAGAATTAGATGCCTAAACACTAGCACATAATAGCAACAGGCCATGTGAGTCAACATGTCCACACCTTGCTCAAGTCCCTCAGCTTTCAGGCATCTCCAGACACTCCCTTTGCCTCCCTATTCTGAATTCACATGCCCAAAAAGCTGAGACCAGAGACTCTGTCAGTTTACTTGGTAGTTTTTTTACATTAACTTTCAGATTCAGATTAATGCGTAATTATACACACATCAATGTACCAACACTTCAAAAAACCTTTAACGAAAAGTACTTTGAAAATTTATTAAAGGACTCATTCGAACACAAGAATATAGAATTGCAAATTAAGTATAATTAATATAATATTTATATGAGGCAGAACTTTCATACGGATCTTTAGAAAAACCCAGACTCTTCACCATGTGCAGAGTGCTTCAAGGAGGCTTGGAGCCAAACGGTCTGGGCTTAAAGCCAGGCTTTACCAATCACTATGTGACCTGGGGCAGGTTCCTTACATTCTGTCTTCTCAACTATAAAATGGAGGTGATTTAAAGTATCTACCCAGGAGCAAAACCAGGATTGGAGAAGTCTGAAGCGTATGGAGCAGGCAGTTATTTGCAAAGACTTATAATCTTGTGAGCCCACAGCTAGGTGCTTCCAGAACTTCGGAAGTGGCCGTGCAAGTGAAAAACCTTGAGTCTGAGCTTCCTTAGCAACAGTAAATCCCCCTCTGTACCTTCTGCAGAAGCTTGTTACGGGGCTAAATGAAATACCTGTAAAGCACTTAGCAAAACAGCCAGCAGGCAGGCAGTGTTCTATAAACCTGACTATCACTAATATTAGTGAAGAGAAGAAATGAGTGTTATAGGCCCATCTACTTTATCTGAGGCTATCAGAGCAGAGGAAACAGGCTTCTTTGAAACAAACTGTTTTGGAGTCATATGGAATATTTATTTACATGGCAAGTTATATTGGAAAATGTATGTAACACCTACCGTGAATTGCACAAGCTGAAAATACCCATGTTGAGGGGGGAAAGTTGCCGAAAGGTTTGATGTTTTCCTATAATTATTTTAGATAACTAAATGTGTATCTCAAATCCCCAAATGCCTCTCAATGTCTCTGACTAGAATGCACCTCAAGTCATGAATTTAAGAAAAGGTGACCAAAGTATTCATACTACCTGCTCCAAACACAAATATGAATGCAATGAAGTTTCCTTAACTTGACAGATACTCTGAAACCCTGGGTTTCTTAAGCCCTCATTCCAAGAAACAATCTAATGATTGAGAAAAGGAATAAAATGGCTATTTCTTTGTGATTAATAGTTTTGGGGTGATACTAACTGGCACATATGTGACTTCTCTCTCCTCTCTCTCACTGTCCCTTTGTCTCCCTTCATCAAAACTCCAGCCAGATGGCAACAGCATGTCAGAAACATTTATTATTAAATCAACATTTCCTTGAGAATTATTCAAATCCATCCTTAGTCACCTAAGATTTATTTGGCTGCCCCAAATCCCTAGATTACAAATAACATTTAATCCTAACTACTATGAAATTTTGTCAGTCTAACAGATGGTCTAGGATGACTCTTTCTGAAGCAACTCTGTTCATCTGATCATTCTCTGCTCTTAAATGGAAAAGAACTCATAGGATGGGGAGACACTGGAGGAAAAAGAATAGGGAGATACAGTGTATATGCAAAAGAGTAAGTCCTACCACTCTCTACTGCTAACAGGAGGGGAATGTTTTGAGTCACTTGTCATTAACAGAGTTTAAACTTAAAGCTCTATTATGACTAGCAAATAAAAGAATCACAGGTGCTCAATATTTGCTGACTAACTGAATTTGGTGGTACTTACTTTTATGAACTGATAGTTCATGAAAATGAAATGGCTTAATTGTTACTTTGATGATAAAAGACATTAAAACATATCAAGAAACCTATTTATCATATAATATACCATCAAGATACTGAAAATTACCTTTAAATGCTCCATGGTCACTTTCAACATTTAGCATATGTGAGATGAACTCTTCACATTACTATAAGTCTGAAATCATACATAAAATATAGATATACATATATTTGAATAAAATCAAGGGTCATGATCCTAGCAAGCCAAGGAAAGCTCTGAGAGAAACACTTCAAAAAGAAAATGCAATTAGCCTTACCACGTTCTTCCTTTGTGGAGTGTGACTAGAAGTGGCAACTCTGCATCAGATCATAGTAGAGGAGCACACTGTAGCATCTTCCTATGCTTCAGCATGCCAGGGAAGACCTCCTAGACAGGCTTTTTACTAAACCCAAATCCCTCAAAAAAGGTCTCTATCTCTACCCATAGTTTCCAATTTCCCTTTAAAAAGACAGAAAAACAGAGAATAGCTGCTGAGTGCAGATATTATATACAGAAAACAACTAGAGTTAAAATGGGACTCTTCTTCCTGCCCATTTCCTCAAGGAAACTCAATGCTCCACCCAGCCTTGTGCGTAATACCATACTTCTTCAAAGGCCCCGGATATGCAGATGACAAATAGAACACAAGCTACTAAAAGCAGTGGCAGGTTTCTTGTCTAATTATGAACTCTTGGGTTTTGGCAATTCAGCCCAAAGATACATGAAACACATAAATATCTTATGAAAGGAGATAAAACCAAGGCTTGATCCAATTAGGATTCTTGAGCTTGCTGCCAGAAATTCAGGTGGTAACCTCAGTCTTCTGGCAAACTTCCAAGAGCATGTGATTACCAACGATGATCCTAAAATGCTCCTTGTAAGTTCTGCTTTTCCTAGGCTGTGCCCAGTAGATTTTCTGGAATCGTTTACTGAGTGAGCCGATTCTGTTCCTAAAGCTGCCCAAGGTGAAAGGTGCCATATAAAACTTTAAACTGCTCCACAATAAAAATGGGCTTTTTAAAAAAAAATAATTTCAGAGAACACCATAAACTCTCCTCATCCTTTTTCACTTCATATTCTGGGTTCTTCAAAAGTCTGACTTCAATACACTTGAAAAATGAATCAAAGAGGAATTTTTCTCTAAATGAAAACACTAGCCTCTTTGTTACCTTAGATTCCAATAACCAAACACACATAGATTCCATATTACTTCCCAAAAGGAATTTCCAAGTAATTTTTACATCTGATTCGACTATGCAAGTGCATTAGTTTCTTCACTCCACTAAACAAGAGAACGGTAAATAATCCTCAGAGGAAAACATTAATTTAAGTGGAATTTAGTACTCGGGAATGAAAAAGATCCAACTCTTATCATGTATACAGGAACGGAGTGGGGAAACACAAATAAAATGGTGAATGTGGATTTAACAATCCCGCCATTTGAGGGCACAGTGCTGGGCAACTCTCTCCTGGCCCATGTCCCTTCATGATAAAGCTACACAAGGAGATTCAGGGCTTGGAGAAGTACTCCTTTACTTAAGGTGTAAAAAAGATTTCTGGACTGGGCACCATTTCTCCTGCGGAGAAACCATTTCAGTAAAGAGACTTTCCCCACTTTACATTCCTCCAGGAAACGAATCATTTTGAGGGGGTATTCTTTCATTTCAATGTTATGCCCAGTTCTGCAGCTCCAACTCTGGAGAACACAAAGAACTGAGTCTGAACATATATCTATTCTGCCTCCTTGATCTGATTTTGGTAGCTGTTAAAATTCAGTCAGGGTCTGCTAAAGTTTGAGAGAGTCCAGATGATTAAGGCAGCATTGGTGATGTTCCCGCTATCATTTCCTTGGTCTCCTAACCTAGGTAGGTCGGATTTCCTCATGTTCAGGTCAGGCCCCTTAGGTGCCTTTGAAGAGTAAATTCTATTACAGGTAAAAATGCTGGCTGCAAGATCCTCTTTTAAGGGTTCTCTGATCTGCATAATGAGCCACACTCCCAAGAGAGTATGAGATGGTAGCTGAGAGGTGAGGTATGCTTGAATGTAGGTTTGAAATACTATTGCTGCATTTGCTGCATAAACCAAGGACACCAAGAATGTGGAATGCAAATTTTAATAAATCCTAGAAATGCTGGTGGCAGAAAAGCTTTCTGGGCCCAGAGGGAGGCAGTACAGAGGATAAGAGCATGGGCTCTTGGAACCACACTCCATGACTAAATCTCAGTTGTATTACTTACTAGCTATTTGATTCTGGACATGTTAATTTTTTTCTGTGTCTCCACTTCCTTATCCGAAAAATGGGGATAATTATGTCTAGGGTTGTTGGGGTAGTTGAAGATTCATTAGATTATTAATTATAAAATACTTACAATGAGTCCAGGCATATAATCGAGTGCCATTATAATGTTATCTTCACTGTTAGTGTTGCCAACGATTAATATCACAATTTCCAAGTGAGTCACTCTGAGGTACAATAAATTATTAAGCTGAATACCTAGGTTAGGGGAGAGCAGATGGAAACCCAGAAGAATACACAGAGAGGAGAACTAAGGCACCTCCCTCCTCAAACTGATCGGGTGTTTATTCAGGGGGACAGGCAGTGTGGCTACACTTGGTGGGTGGCTTCGCTGGGAGACTGGGTCAGGAGTGCATTCCCACTCCTTTCTTCCTTGACTGAATTTATCATGAAGTTTTAAAAACATAAAGCTGCAATGAATATACTGAAAGAAATCAGACTCTGAACGTCAGTCGTTTTCACTCTGTCAAGTTGAAACAATTGAGAAGGAAAGCGGCAACGGGGCTCCTGATCCACTGGAAGTCCTTGGGGAATTCATTAAATACTTGCTAATTGACTGAATTTGCCTGTTCAAAGGAAACTTGGAAATGTATACGCCTTCAGGGAATAAATCATGGCATATACAGTCCACTAAGTATCTTGCTTCTTAAGAGTAACCATAGAATATGGTTTATATGTAAGTTAAATATTTAATTGGTATAAATATACTACTGAGATCACTGAGGCAAAAACGTGAACATTTTATTTCTACTTTTTAACGAGTACATTTTGGGCCATTATGCTTAACGTTAATACCACAAAAATTTCTGAGTTCGGTAGCACAAAAATATTTTAATATGACTTGGGTATTTTCATTGATATGTGGAAATAAATGTGTTCCATGAAAAGCAACTGCCAACTGCTTCCACTACTCATTTAATGTTCAAAAATATTTTCATGGAAAAACGTAAAACCAAAATGGCAAGCCAGGAGAATTGGCGCCTCTGGGATTAGAAGGTCAGAAAATTACCTAATCTTATTTCTGCCAAGAAGGGTTACTTGTATTAAAATGACAGCAGTCACCAACACACTGGGAGGAAACACAGGCCAGGGGAAAACGGGCCGGTTGTATTTCAGAGAAAGCACAAGCACACACATGGGCTACAAGAGAAATTATATCTGAAAAATAAAATAGAACTTCCTCATTCATTAGTCTCAGCTCCACAATAATTTCTAACTGATTCAGAAACTTGCAAGGCTCTCACAGAACCCAGATAGACAAGAGCTTTGATGTATGTTGACGACACACTGCTGGTGATTTAATTTTGTCTGAGGCAAGAGCACCGAAAAACAATCAGAGTCATCTCATGCCTGAAGTATCAGAATTGTATTATTTTCCAGTGACAGCAGAAAAATAATTTCCATGAATGAGTATGGTTTGGGGAGCTGGGGAGGGAAAAAACTGAAGTAGGGAAACAGAGGTGGAGGAAGTGTGCTTTGTGGATTTTCTCTCCTTCAGCAAAGAGACCTCAAAAATTTCTGGCTGCAAGACTGATATCAGACAGACATCAAGAACGCAGCTATATCTGGCTTCCCTCATGGCATAAGTAGCACTCACAGCAAAATGCATGCAACCACACAGTCACTTAAACTCAGATGCAAAAATTACCAGGCTTTGCGGGTAGAGGCACCACTGCTGAAATAGACATTAAATCAAACTGATAAGCTTCTGGCACTTTTCAGAAAGGCAGTAACATTTGGAAACTTTTTTTCCTGTTTTTTAAACAAAGCAATTATTTCACTAAAAACTGAGAAATGAAGGGAAAAAGTCACCTAAAAAAATCACTATCCACAACTAATGGTAGAATTTTGTATATTTCATTCCAGTCTTTTCTCCTATTTCCTATTTGGCAATTATACGTGACAGATAACCCAGAAGAAAGCAAGTCCTGCATTTCACTCTCTCTCCTGAAAAGACTCTTCAATGAAGCTTTTAAAACAAAAAAACAAAAAAAAAATCCTGGTGCTTTACGACACACCCAATTTTGCTTACAGATTTTCCTCAAATTTAAGGTTTTGTTGTTTGGTTGTATACAATTCAAAAATGAAGGCTATTAATACTGAGTTCATAGTATAAACAAAGAGACCAGAGATTAGAAAAAAAATGTCAGCACATTGGATTAGTTTCATCCTCCCACATGCCAATGGGTGTGGGATTGGGAAGACTGCAATTCCATTCTTATCACAGTTTGCTTCGACTATCAAGGTGATTCAATATGGCAGGAGGAAAAGACTAATGGTCTCAAATTTTTAACAAAATTGCATTTCCAATTTTTGTAAAATGGTTGTTTAGAACTTAAAACATAATTTCCAAAGAAGCAGTTACAAGGAGAGGGTACATATTTCCAACTTACTCTGCAACATCTATTTAATCCCTGGGTTTAAAGTGAGGTAACAAATGGTTTAAAAGATGAGGTAACTATGACAATTCATTGAAATGTGAAGAGAATATTCCTGTATATGTTTTTTTTCCTCTTATCCTTTAACGTCTAGTTTGTTTCTGCTTTTTAGGATATATAACATTAATACAGTACTAAAAGTATTTAATTTGTAAATATACATAAATTGGAGATACAAGCTGTTAAAGCTCAAACTTTATTTAAACAGAGAAGTTTGGACACCGTTAGCTGAAACAATAACATCAGCATTACTTTCATTTGCTGCCATATTGATAACAAGATCTCTTTAGAAAAACATGTTCCATGTTTCAGCAGGGACGGCCCCAGGAATAAATCTGCCATGCAAACATCCATTATACTGTGGGTCTCTTTCGGAGATAAATTGGGTAACAGGAGTTTGGCATCCCAAAAAGGCAGCTCTGAGAGGAAGCAGGGTACTCCCTTTCTTCAGGGGGTCCTCTCATGCAGCAGAGTTCTCAAACGCCTTCAGTTTAGCACCCTCTTAACCTGGTAAGTGGAACAGACCTTGTCCTCACACATTTTTAAGGGGTTTGAGTGAAATCCATTCGATCCACTTGCTGAAATCCATTTGTGGATTTCTGGGACCATGATCCCAGAGAAGAGGATGTGGGCTCAGCCATCACTAGGAAGGATCTTCGTAGTAATGTCTAGATGGTGAAGAGGACTCGAGTTCTGAGACTTCAAAGTGCAGCCCATTTGTGGCAAACACTTCACTGAGAAATGGCTTCTGTGGATGGAGTCTAAGCCTGGGGTGCTTATTTTAGGCAACTATGGTACATACACTCACTTTTATATACACGTTTCTCATTTGTCAGATTTCCCACGGTGAACTGGCAACTCCTCTTTGGGTGAAATCCAAATGTGGCAGAAGACAGATTCCTGGTTCTTGGCCAGGTCCTGTCAGTTTCTCATCATTACCTGGTTTTCTATTTCCAACTCAATTTAAGGTGACTGAGTCTCCACACAGATCTCAGGTTGAGCTTTAGACACAAATCTCATCTGGTCACTCATTATATGATTTGTATCCTCCAGTGGCTTCTGCCTTTTTGAAAAGTCCAAATTTCCTACTCTTTTCTGGTCTCCTATTCTGCAAATTAAATCTTCACAAGTGATTATACTTTCCACATATAGAGTGGAGGGTGATAGAAAGCTGTCATGTCAGTCTCTCCCATTCCACCACTCCTCTCCCTTCTGTGTGGCTGCATAGGGAAGGACAAGTCAGAACACCCTTCTCCCCAGCACAGTAGTTGGCTAGGGGTTGAGAACTTGACCCAATTAAAAGATGGTAAGAGAGTGAGGCCTAAATATACCCAGGCCTCAGGATCTAGCCATGGGTAAGTCACTCCTGGACTTATATGAGCTAATATTATTATTTAAACTAATTTGAAGTCCATTTCTAAACTTTCCACTGAAATAAACCTAGAACACAGACCATATTGAATTGACCTGCTTATGACAGGTGTGGAATCTGTTTTTAGGCCTTGAGACTAACTATGTTTTTACATCTTTCAACTGAACAGGACATAAGTCGATCGCATGATTCATTATATCTACTCTAGCATACGTAGCTTGACTCCACTGAACCCACTCCCCTTCCTCTGACACGTCTTCTTTAATACATCAGTGACACTATTTACAGCGAGGATGGTTTCAATGGAGGTTGCTCTAATATCACATTTCTCTTCCTCCAAGAGTCTAATGCCAACTGTAACAGGATTTCTCATCTTTTTTCCTATCCTCAAAGAGCCAACTGGGCCATTTAAATCACCCAGTTAATGTACCGTTACTGTTGAGGAGCAGATGGAGGTCTGCATTAGAGTCCACCAGAATCTGTGCTCCAGAAGGTACAGCCTCAGGACCAGAGAAGCTGAGAATACCTTGAGGACCAGACCCTTATTCACAAAATAAGGAGCTGGGTACTAGGTGAGGGGAAGTAATTTGACTCAGAGCATCACAGAGTCAGGTGAGAGGACACCCTTGCCCCATTCCACAACACTGCCCCTCCAGGACATCATGCAGCTCCCACACAAGGAACAACTGCCAGATCCTCTGGATGTCCTATAAATTAGTCGAATCAGAAACTGAGTAATGTCAGTGTGTCATTATAGGTCATTTAGAAATAGCTTTAGTTTCATAGTAATAAGCTTTCAGCTATATGACATATTGCTCTAAACTGTACAGAAACTCAACTAACTTGCAGTCTTTTCTTAGGAATATAATATAATATAGGCCTCTGGTTAAATGTAGCAGATTGACTACATATTTCTCACCTTTCCTTTCCAAGAATGACTAAAATGATAGCAAATAAAATAAAAATTAAACAGCTAAGGGCAAGAGAATAGGAGGAAAGACAGCAGAGGAGCGATTTCAACAGATTTTGGAAAGACAAAGTAGACAGAATGATGCCCAATTTAACTTCCTCAACTCTGCTATAGCCTAAAGACCCTACGGAGGAGATACCAAGAAAAATAATTTACTCTCATAGAAACCCAGAGAGGCTCAAGTTTGGAGAGACTGTGTACCACAAAAA
Organism: Rhinopithecus roxellana; assembly: GCF_007565055.1. NCBI lineage: Eukaryota > Metazoa > Chordata > Mammalia > Primates > Cercopithecidae > Rhinopithecus > Rhinopithecus roxellana. Next base: position 163,843,331 of record NC_044551.1, read on the forward strand.
ACAGGAGTGAGACATGAGGCTGGAAACTTGAGAAACCAGTTGTAAGTTTATTTAGAGAGAGACTAGACCTCCAGGTCTCTGTCTTAACCCTTCACACGTACAGGACTACCGTCTCTCACCTTGACCACCTTCCCTAAAGAACAGAACTCTGTGGTATGAAGACCACAGACCTCAGTTATCACAGGCTTTGACTGAAAGAAAAAAAAAGGTATTACATGAAAGCACGTAATCTGAGCCACGGGCCTCCACTATTCCTTTCGCTCTCCAAAGTTTCATTCTGCCAAATGTTGGAAGCCAGGCCAACATCTCCAAAGTAGACAAGTCTTCTCTGGAGAAACTGCACAGACATTCAGGCTGACAAACACTTGGCTCCAAAGTCCACCTGTTGGCTAATCCAGTTATTCCCATAGAGCTTCAAATCAGATTTTTTACATTCTTTTAGGAAAAAAACAGATGGCCATATATTCAAGGAACTAATTCAACAGAATAGAGAATAACCAAATCAAATAGCAGTATAAAATGAAAACCCTCCTTCTCATAAACCACACTGTTTTTCATTGCTTCTAACTCCTTACTGGTGCTAACCTAATCCCACATCATAGCCATCTTTGGCAGTAGGCCAATATTGCAAGGTATACCCAGATTCATTTGAAATATTCTGGACTTAAGATACTAAATTCTTCCAGAATACCATTTGAGTTCATGTGTGTCAGGAGAGTAATAGTCAGGCTTAAAGACTAAACTTGGAGAAAAAGCCTTCAGTGATACATTACAAGGCATTCATTCTAGTATATTCACTTGATTGATAAGTATGTCAATGGTATAGTTCTCAAACTTCTAGATGACACCACTTTAGGAGGAGGAACAGCCAATATAGAAGCTGAGTGAACCAGAACCCCATCCAAATAGAATCTGAAAAGATTCACATTAAGGACAAAATTAATTGGAACAAAAATTAAGTCTTATATTCACATTTAAAAACAACTATGCAAAACAGAGATATGAATTAGTAAGAGTTAATTATTACAGTTTTTTATTTAAAAAAAAACAACTCAAGAATCTGGGTTTCCTATACGTTCCATGACTCATCAATAAAAAAAACTAATGCCTTCTTAGACAGCAGCAGGAGAGGCAGAATGCCCAGAGCATCGTACTTCAAGGGGGTAATGAACAAGGAACATGACCACACGGGGGTAACCAGATGGACACAGTTCAAGACCATGCACCACAGAGAACTGTGTTCTTCCCATCTCGGGTACTTCAGAAAGCCATTCCCTTCCTTCTCACCAAAAGGAACAGAAAACTGTGTGCTGTGGAAATCGAGAAAGCAAAGCTGTGACTTTACCAAAAGTAACAGGAGTCAGTCAGGGAAGACCAGGACAACCTGGGTTATAGGAGCCAGTGGTGGCGAGAGTTTCCTCTCCCCAGTGAGAGCGAGATCATCAGGCAAATGCAATTCACAATGAGATGCCATGGAGGGAAATTCTGTTTCTCTTGAACTACTTAGTTTAAGAAGTTTAAACCAAAATATCCAGTGTAGTGGTCAAATGAATTCTGAAACGAACAACTATGCTTTCTGCCTATTATCTTACGATCAACAGATCAACATTTTTAGCTTTTTAGCCCAGGTCTAAAAATGGCTATTAAGCATGTTTTTCTTTTTCCTTTTTTCTTTCTTTCTTTTTTTTTTTTAATGGAATGGTATCATGTACTGGCATGATCTAGAAGTAGCTACATCAGCCCTCTTCTGGTAATGAATCATCAGCACATATAAATGGAAGGTAAAGACAAGATTATTTTATTCAAAGAAACAATTACTAACTCACAGGACAACAAAGCTTCAGCAGCTATAGGATACTACTTGTGAGTATCCTATACTCCTATAACTCCAGGTCTTTGCCTAACCCTTCACACGTACAGGACTACGGTCTCTCACCTTAACCACCTTCCCTAAAGAACAGAGAACTCTATGGTATGAAGACCACAGACTTCAGTTACTATAGGCTTTGACTGAAAGAAAAAAAGGTATTAAATGAAAGCATGTAATCTGAGCCATGGGTCTCCACTGTTCCTTTCCTTCTCCAAAGTTGATCTGCCAAATGTTGGAAGCCAGGCCAAACCTTGGTTTCTGGAAAACAATTCAAAGGTGCTGGCCATGCCTAGTGTGTTTACCCTTCTTTCTATTTAAAACCTGTCATTGGCTCCCTTTGCCTCCTGAACGAAGTTAGCCAACTCCCAGCCAGGAGCTCAGGCCTTGACGACGGGCTCATGTCTCTGGGATACACCTCTCAGGACTGCCCTCCGTTTGCCCGATGCTCCAGCCAAGCGACAACATGACAGTTCTTAGCACACCTAGCATTTCCCTCTCTCTTTCCTTGCTTCAGGCTCTACTAACACCCTTCCTCTGCTTCTGCCACCCATCCAACACTCAGCTTGAGTCAGATTCAAATTTTGTTCATGGAGCCATGCAATGGATTGGAACATCAATATAGTTCGATACCCACCAACAGTAAACAGATGACAGGATCCACTTCTACACTGCAGGCAAGGTCACAACACACACAAATCTGGTTAAGATGTGTCTTTCGACAGCATACATGGAAATATCAAAATTATCTAAATCTACATAATTGATTCTAACAGATCTGGCTTCTCTAATAAACAAATTTGTAAATGGAAACATGCCTCTCTCACCCCCAAATTGCATACGTAATGTGGATGTAATTGTTGGCCTCAATTACTGATATACTTCTAACAACACAAGGAATGATCATCCATATTTTTATGAAATGTAGATCTGTAAAATAAATACAGTTAAATAACCTACAAGTAGGTTTACAAATTAAAGCCTACAGGGAAAAATATATTTTGATCTTCCAATAGCTAACACTTTGAGCAAAGGGAGAAAATACTCCAAATTATGTAATACTCTACATAATCTCTAGAGTTAGAACGAGAATGTGTTTAACACGTGTTCTGAAGTTTAGCCTATACATTATGAAACTTTAGATGTTCCAGCTCTAAAAATAAAAAATAACAGTTTTAAATAACATTTTCTAAATACAACATTTGGTTACTAGGAGTCTCTCATGATTGAAATTTACTTAGCCTGAAAGATGAAATGTCAAACTCCAAATGGAAGGAAACAAAATTAGTGCAAGTCCATATCTACGCTTCCACTAGAAAACTGGTTTCACCTAGTGAGTTTACTGATTTCAGCTCTTGGAGGCTAGAAGTAAAGATAGCTAAACAATAGGAAGAGTTGCTTCCCTAAAGTAATTAAGAAAACGTTTCACTTTACTACTATCCTCCAAGCACCAGATCTATATATTTGTATAAGCACAACACTCCCCAAATATACATAAAGTGAAAATCTACTATACCAAATTTGTCAAATAAAATCTGAGCTTCTCCATTGTTGTTCAGGCAGCAATATTGTCTGCAAGTATGAGAAAATTAATATTGATTAGCCATTGTGGGGTAAAAATTCCACAGAAGTGCCATATTACATCATTTGGGTAGCTTTTGCTTCTGGAAAGCACATCCCAGCACTTTGGGAGGCTGAGGCAGGCAGATCACCTGAAGTCGGAAGTTTGAGACCAGCCTGACCAATATGATGAAACCCCATCTCTACTAAAAATAAAAAAATTAGCTGGGCATGGTGGCATGTGACTGTAATCCCAGCTATTCGGGAGGCTGAGGCAGGAGAACGACTTGAACCCGGGAGATGGAAGTTGCAGTGAGCCGAGATCACACCACTGTACTCCAGCCTGAGCAACAAGAACGAAACTCCATCTCAAAAAAAAAAAAAAAAAAAAAAAAAGTAATACTGTTTTCCCATTAAGGTTCAATCCAACCTTGAGTGACAACCCAAAGAGATCTCTTATGTCCTCTCTGCTGTGTTCTCCAAGTCACCTGTTTTTTTTTTTTTTAACCCAAGGAAACATTTTAAATATCTCCACAAGCCATCAACAACCTAACTGGCCAGGAAAAAGGTAAGCAAAGTAGAATTCAGTCCCTGCCACAACCAAGCCTTATGTCCTTGAAGCAACCAACGACATAAGGCCAAGAAGAGGTGTGCCACCAGGATAATAGTAGGTTTGGAATCCACTGTGAGAAACAAAACTCCTGGTGATTAATTTTGAAAGTGTGCTACTACCCTGTAACCTTCCTAGAGAATATAAGGCTTCTCAGTTTCAGCTTCTCAGTTTCAGTAATAAATGTCTGACAAAGCCTCATACTTCTATTTTCTCCGTTATTCATCCCCTCCCCACAAATGATGGAAAATCCAAAGGAATCCTAGCCATAAAGAACTCATACTGTGACAATTTAAAACCCATTCAATCACAGCAACTGCCACTTTGAAAGGAAAAAAGTCACCAGGAGTAAGGGCCAACAATGTAATCAACATCTAATGGGATCAGAAAGTGTCTGGAAGTCTGGGCTTCTCATGACACCGAGGCCAAGGAGAACAGTATTACTTCAGAGGTTTCAGAAAAAGATCTTGTTATAAAGCCTTTTGAGATAAGGTCCCTCCCAAAAGTATTTCCCGAGGGGAAGACGGGGAACAAAAAAGAATAAAGTCTTAGTAGAAAAGAGAGACATTTAGATTTAGTTATAAAAGATGGCTTACTAGCAGAGAATTTGATAAACCATGGAAGGAAAAGAGCCTTTAGCCAGAATTTCAAGTCAGAATTCCAAAACAAGTCAGATTCTAGACATTTCAGGGTTCTGGAGACAGTTAAAACATGTTTCCACTTGCTTGTGGAATAATCTGTAATCACCGGTTCAATACAATCAGATCCCTACCCACTGAAATATTTACTTTTTAAACTGATAAGCTGAAAAGTTCATCTTTTTGAAAGCAATTTCTCGTGAAGTCTCATCTTGATTTAGTGGAAGAGGGAAGTAAAGGGGAAAAGCTTACCCCACAGAAAGAGGGGAAGTGATGTTACATTGTGAAACTTAAGGGAGGAAATTCAGCCACGTTTCTAGGGAGAGGAGGCGTGTAGGAGAGAAGGAATGGCTTAACTTTTAGGAAAATAGGAAGGCCAAGTGACTGCTTTGGTGAATGCTGGAGGAATGGAAAACAGCAGTGAATCCTATTTTGGATACTGACAGAGGCTGAGAGCCAAGTAAATGAATCCCAGGAGGAGATGCTGTCTTTTGTCTCCAGCTGTCGGCTTTTTTCTTGAAAGTTGTCTCATCACTTTCTGTGATTGTGGTTAGGAAAAAATCCTACTTTATCTTGTGAACTTTTTATTGTCTTCGCTAAATTATGTGTTACTTCTGTAAACCACTCTACTCTCCTTGTTTAATCATCACAACAGGGAAGGGGAGAGGACTGCAATGCACTGTTTCTGAATCCAATCACTGGAGTCATTCACATAACATTAGGTTTAGGACTGAGAAATAGATTCTGAGGTCACAGACCAGCCCCCTTTATATTTAAGCAGGAGGCAAAAACTGAGGCTGGGAGAGATCTGGAGTCTTGGCAAGGCTCTCTGCGACTTCCAGAGGCTTTCTTCACTCTGTCCACTGTTTGGTCCATTTCATATTCTGCTCTTTCACCTTTGTCCTCAAATAGTTTATGACAAAGGAAGGTGCTGGACACTGGAAAGGTAAAGTCTTAAGACATGACCCCTGCCCTGGAGCAGTTTACAAACATGGAGGAAGCTAGGGCTTATACTTGAAAACATAAGTGATAATATGATTAGCAAAAAATCCTACAGGAATCCATAAGAGGGCGTTTCATCAAGGGGCAACTGACAAAAGCTTTGTGAAGGCAGGTGCGTTCAGTGGAAAGAGTAGACCACACAGGTAAAGACCATGTTAAGAGAGGGAGGGAGATGGGAGAACAGTCGCACCCCCAGCACACAAAGGTAGACCTTGGAATGATGGCTCATGATACATTTAAGTCAACAGAAAACTAAGTGAAGAGTAATGAGAAGAAAGGAGGAAAACTACAGAATGCTTTCAATGGCAAGCTAAGGAATTGAGACTCTTTTCTAGATAGTTACTAAAGATTTCTACTGGTAGAAATTTCTTCACATAGAAGTTTTAGTAGAAATAGGCCGGGAGCGGTGGCTCAAGCCTGTAATCCCAGCACTTTGGGAGGCCGAGACGGGCGGATCACGAGGTCAGGAGATCGAGACCATCCTGGCTAACACGGTGAAACCCCGTCTCTACTAAAAATACAAAAACTAGCTGGGCGAGGTGGTGGGCGCCTGTAGTCCCAGCTACTCGGGAGGCTGAGGCAGGAGAATGGCGTAAACCTGGGAGGCGGAGCTTGCAGTGAGCTGAGATCTGGCCACTGCACTCCAGTCCAGGCGACAGAGCGAGACTCCGCCTCAAAAAAAAAAAAAAAAAAAGTTTTAGTAGAAATAAAAGTGGTATATACAAGGCAGCATCTTAAGGATCACTCTGGAAATGCAGTACAAGGTGGACTGAAGAAAGGCTGGAGGCAGGGAAACTGAGAGGAGACTCAGCAGTTCAGGAATGAGGTGATGGGGACTGGTCCACAGAGGACAAATGGATGTAAGAAAGGACATCCTAAAGGAAAGGTAAATGGGATTTGGCCATCTACTGGATGTGGAACAATCAAGGCTTTCAATCTTCAAGTAGAGATGTATGGGAGAATGGTGTCACCATAACCAGAGGGAGGGATAGTAGATGGCAGCAGGGGAGTGTACGGTCACCTATGAAGATATATCCAACAGCCATTTAGAAGTCAGATGCTGAACTAAAGCCCTGGAAAGCCATCAGGAAGCACAGTGTTGAGAGTCGCCCAAAACCAAGAGCCTAACCTTGAGGGTGAATGAGACATCCAAGCAGTCCCAGATCTCAGCCTGGGGCACACTTCATAGTTAGGGAGCTGGAAGAAGCAGAAGTCAGGGAAGGGCGCAGAGAAGGAAAAGCCTCAAAAGGAAGTTAAGAATAAAGGCAGCGTATATCCTGGTTACTCCAGGCTGAGGTGGGAGGATTACTTGAGCCCAGGAGTTCCAGGTTGGAGTGAGCTATAATTGTGCCACTGCACTCCAGCCTTGGTGTCAGAGTGAGACCGTGTATCTATTAAAAAAAAACAAAAAAAAAAACAAAAAAAACAGACCACACATAAAAGAAAGGCAGGAGGGAGCTTTACAATTTAGTACAGTATTAAATGCCCAAGGAATCAAAGTAACAGAACACAGAAAAACACACTGGATGGGGTTATTAGATCATGGGCATCAAAGCAGGTGCTATGCTCAGTTTTATGTTACTGTCACTTCATTGCCTCAGTAAATATAAAAATAAATTTCATATCTGAGTAAAGTCGATACAGGTTAAGCATTCCAGCTTTGAAAATCCAAAATGCAAAATCCAAAACACCTCTGGTCCCAAGCATTTTAGATAAGCAATTCTCAACCTGTATATGAAGAGTATATGAAATTGGTTGCTTCCCAGATTTTCTTAGTGTTGAAACCCGGTTGACCTTCTATTTTTTTTTTTTTTTTGAGACGGAGTCTCGCTCTGTTGCCCAGGCTAGAGTGCAGTGGCCGGATCTCAGCTCACTGCAAGCTCCGCCTCCCGGGTTTATGCCATTCTCCTGCCTCAGCCTCCCGAGTAGCTGGGACTACAGGCGCCCGCCACCTTGCCCAGCTAGTTTTTTTGTATTTTGTAGTAGAGACGGGGTTTCACCATGTTAGCCAAGATGGTCTCGATCTCCTGACCTCGTGATCCGCCCGTCTTGGCCTCCCAAAGTGCTGGGATTACAGGCTTGAGCTACCGTGCTTGGCCCAGGTTGACCTTCTAAATGCCAAGAGACATAGTTTAAATCTGGTTGGTCCAACACATTCACCAAGAAGGGTCTTGAGTAGCAAAGCTATTTCCACCTTCCTATCCCATGGTAACGATAGGGTTTTGATATAAAAAGATTCACGGCCGGGCGCGGTGGCTCAAGCCTGTAATCCCAGCACTTTGGGAGGCCGAGACGGGCGGATCACTGAGGTCAGGAGATCGAGACCATCCTGGCTAACATGGTGAAACCCCGTCTCTACTAAAAAAAAAAAAAAAAATACAAAAAAAAAAAAAAAAAACTAGCCGGGAGAGGTGGCGGGCGCCTGTAGTCCCACCTTACTCGGGAGGCTGAGGCAGGAGAATGGTGTGAACCCGGGAGGCAGAGCTTGCAGTGAGCTGAGATCCGGCCACTACACTCCAGCCTGGGCAACAGAGCGAGACTCCGTCTCAAAAAAAATAATAAAAAAAAATAAAAAGATTCCCCTCAGCAGAAACAGGACAGAACAATGTTCTCTGGTTCTCAGTGCACATGAGGCATGTGCTCTCATTCTCTCTTTTTTCTTTTTTTCCTTTTTGAGACGGAGTATCACTGTGTCACCTAGGCTGGAGTGCAGTGGCATGATCTCAGCTCACTGCAGCCTCCACTTACTGCTGTCTCTGCCTTCCGGGTTCAAGTAATTCTCCTGCGGGTTACAGGTGTGCACCACCACGCCTGGCTAATTTTTGTATTTTTAGTAGAGATGGGAGTTCACCATGTTGGTCAGGCTGGTCTCGAACTCCTGACCTTGTGATCTGCCCGCCTTGGCCTCCCAAAGTGCTGGGATTACAGGCATGAGCCACCGCATCCAGCCCTCTCTCTGTCTCTCTAAACAACTGATTGGACACCACACTGTTGTGGATCCGGAAACGGAAGGGTGAGCTGTTGTGGAAGAAAACGGAGTCCCTGTTGTTTACTCTATAAAAACCATTCTCCTTTAAAGATGCCAATCACAACAGTATTAAGATCCGCTCAGAACCAAATGAAACACAGAAAGCTCAGGGGGTCAGCAGAGGGATGAGGACAGTGAGACTTCCCAACTTTACTGAGATGAAGTCAGAAGAAAAACAATTCCTTATATCTCTGCATTGTGCAAGCTACATGCTACTCACTCTTTTCCTTCACAGCTTTCTGTGGAGACAAGATTTCCTTTATGTCTGCCAAACATATGCCCTCTACCTGCATCTGATCCCATTAATTCCAGCCTCTGCTCAGCTGCTGTTCCATTAGTTATTAATATTTCCTCTCCTGTGCCTCTTCTCTGCCTTCCTCTTGGCTCACCCCCAAAAATAAGCAGGTAAATCTGTCTGTCTCTGTATATCTGTGTGTTTGGGGTATATAAAACCCCATCTGCCACTGTTGGGTTTCAGGGCAGAGAGCAGAGCTAGGCAGAGCAGTGTGCTTCATCTCACTTTCAAACCTGCTCACCCAGGACAAGGGCGGGACAAATTTATCAGACAGATGAAGCTGGCCTTCAGGCCCCCTTATCCACTGCTCCTTACTCTGGTATCACCCTCTACCCTCAAGCCTTTGGTTTTACCATCTACTTAACTAATTCTCTGTGACTCTAAGATTTGCCATGGCTAATAGCCTCTTCAGACTCCCATGCACAGTTTCCAAAAAGCCAAAAAAGTGGTGGAGGGAAGGTAAAAAATATAATGCAGTATTTCAGGAACCACCACCAAATAATAAGAAACATCTGAAAGGAACAGAACTTTCATGGCATGCTGAAACCCAAATGGAAAGCCTGTCTCCCCATAAAGCCAGCTTTGCTTCCCATAGTGTCTGAGATGTACTGCAAACAACAGGAGTTGAAGATGGTCAGTGAAGACCCACCAATGACATAGGGCACACAGGGCACTCTATCATTATCTCAGGGAAGGGGAGGCCAACCATCATGTCTGAGGACAGAGTCACCAAGAAGCATCTTCCCTAGGATTCTCACTCTGTAAAGCAAAGATAATGAGAACAAATGACTGCTCAAACGTCCAACATGGGAAAACTGGAAGATTGTTTAGTCCAACCTCCTCAGTTTACACAAGAGGAAAAGGAGACGTAGGAAAAACTTGCTCGAAGGTCACGTAACATGACAGAGGCAGAGCTGGGGTTAGAACCTCTGTTTCTTGAGTCATCATCCCAGTGCAGCCTGCTCCCACAGCACACTGCCTCCCGACGACATCTGTTCTTTCACACAGACATGTGCCTTTATAAATAATTGTTTTTAAAAAGTTACTCAGGTTACCAGACCTTTTCTGTGATCCTGTGTTGTTATTGGAATCCTAACATCAATCACAAAGTTATGTCACATGCTTCCTGAGGAGTGCATGGAACTGTTTGTGTAAGTGATGTGGGGAATTTAGATCAAATATTCAGTGACTCAAAACTGAAGACAAAGACGGCCAGTGCTGGAAAACGCATGTGGCTTTTTCTAATGGGCTGAGTTCCAAGCATGTGTAATTCCACTCCCTCTACTTCCTACATTCTGATGACTGGAAATCTTGGGGTCAGTTCAAGGTCGACCTACACAAATGGAACTCCCTAGGATAGCCTTAGAAAAACACAGGTTACCCCGCAACAGGTAAATTTAGGGTACATCACTCCAATAAACTGTCTTGCCTGACAAGGTTCTCTGTAACAGCTAGGTCACATGAAGGATTTATATCTTTTCCTTACTGACTTCAGAGGTAGAGAATTTATCCAGAGGGGTTTCTAAGGTACTACTTTAATAATACAATCAAAAGTGTTCTATTTGGCCTTACTTTTCCGCACATCGTAACTGTTCACAGGAAAATAAAGTCATCCAGTCTCTTAGACTACAAACCTCAGACAAATTCTAATTGTCACAACACCACTTTTGCGAATGCCGTATATACTAACTATATTGTCAGAAATATTTATATCAGTCTGGCCAAGCCAAAAGGTATTTTCTTCCATAACTTTAATTAGCACTATCCACATTTTTTTTTAAGTTGGTATTGCCTACATTTGATTTCAACTGTTAGAATTCATGTTTCCATTTATCCTATTCATTTGTGCTTGGAAAAGGAATACCACCATAACGTGTACTATGATAAACTTTAAGATACAGACAGCTTCTCTGATAGTTGGAAATCTCCTACAGTGTGATCTCTATAGCCAGGGTGACAAACACGGGACTAAGGGACCTGGCAGGTAACTAAATGATTCAGGAGGGCAGCGGTAAGTTCATATATAGATCTGGACTGAGGGGTAGGGGCTGTGGCCTAGTGGAGAAGGTACGACCCCTCAAAGCTTCTCATACTTACCCCATTACCACAGTGAGGAAGACTGTTCTAGTTTTGCCAGATCTTCTGACTTCTCAAAAAAGGCGATAAATTCAGAGTTTTGGGGAAGTCTCAATTTTTAAAAACATTGAGTTTTGGGGAAGTCTCAATTTTTAAAAACATTAACTCAAGTTGAAAACAAAACAAAACAAAACACTGAGCCCAAACATGCCTATGGGCTGCTGTACTTGGCTGCTGAGTTTCCAATTAGATATCTCTCCTCTATAGGAAGTGGGAATGATACATATTCAACGACGCCTACAAAAATTACTTTAGATTGTTAGTCTCAGAAACCCACTGGTGGCCTGAGGGGACATGCAAAGGGAAGAGGAACGGGAGCAGAGATGGCAAATTATTAAGGTTTCAAGACCTTAAAAGAGACAATCAAAGCATTCATATTCTCTGTAAAATTACCAGATTAAATCAAATAAAACCCCACTCTTTTCCCACAAAAATCAACAGAGAGGCCTGCTTTTTTTTCACCACAACCCTATTCCTCCATTTATCCCTGACATCCTGCCAACACCTAACCAGTGACTAGGTCCTGTTTACTTCTTAGTGGAATTATCTTGATAGAGCATCTCGTCCCTTCATTCCCATCCCATTGTCTTAGTGTAGAGCCTCACCCATTGCCTAGACCACAAGGGTCCCCAAACCCCGGGCCCACAGAGCTGGTACAAGGCCGCAAAGCAGGAGGTAAGTGGTGGGTGGGCGAGTGAGAGAAGCTTCATCTGTATTTACAGCTGTTCCCCATCACTCACTGTTTGAGCTCTGCCTTCCATCAGATCAGCAGCGGCATCAGATCTTCATTAGAGCATGAACTCTATTGTAAACTGCGCATGTGAGGGATCTAGGTTGCAAGCTCCCTATGAGAATCTAATGCCTGATGATCTGTCGCTGTCTCCCATCACCCCTAGCTGGGACAGTCTAGTTGCAGGAAAACAAGCTCAGGATTCCCACTGATTCTGTATTCTAGTGAGTTGTGTCATTATTTCATTATATATTACAATGTAATAATAACAGAAATAAAGGGCACAATAAATGTAATGCACTTGAATCATCCTGAAACAATCCCCCACCCACCCCACCACCCCAGGTCCATGGAAAAACTGTCTTCCAGGAAACTGGTCCCTGGTACCAAAAGATTAGGGACTGCTGGTCTAGACCACTGTAGTTGCTATGGTACCCCCAGACTCCAGTTTTTATCTCTTCCTACCTCATTCCAAACCTAGTCCATACTACAACACAACAACCAAAATGATTTTTCTTAAATGTACATATCATAACCTCTCTGCAAATATGCAGGAAACTAAGAGCATTTGCTTCTTGCAAGGGAAATGGAGAACCTGGAGAGTGGGTTCAAGAAAGCCTTATTTTCCCCTGCATGCCCTTCTGTACTTTTTGAATTTTTATTATGTGAGAATTAATTTCTCAAAAATAAAATTTTAAAACATGTAATACCCCAGGGCTTCTAGATGAAGAAGCAAGACATCTCCCTATCCCAAACCACTGGGGCACATAAATGGACTAAGGATTTCTATAGGTCAGATGAGAGCATACTGAGAAATAAACCACAGCAGAGCTTGGGACACATGCAGGTGGAAGGCAAGAATAGAGGTGGAGGTTGGCAGCATCTGAGATTAGAAGTATAGAAACTGAAAGGAGGGTACATCTGCAAAACTGCCTGCAGGATGGTGGCTTAGCATGGCCTCCTTTTCCCCAGCCTAGGAGGGTGGTGGCAAGGCTGACCCCTAGTCTGAAGTCAAACATCTACTCTCCAAAGGGAGCAAGTGATCTGCCAGGAGGGACTGGCAGACCCTGGTGGGGATCTCCCCTTTGGCATTGTGGGAAACTCTCCCCATCTTGCTTGCTTCACCTTGACACACCCTAAAGTGAAACCTTCTCTTTGACGCACTACACCCTCAGTTTCAGAGCTCACAACCCATACTCCTAATCAAAGAAAGGCCAACGGGGGCAGCAGATGAGCACAAGCAGACGAGCACAAGCAGGAAGGAAGCTAAGTCAGCTGCTATGCATCCTTCATGCATCCACATGGATAGGTAAGCAAGGATGACTACATATGAAGAAATCAGGGGAAAAAAGACAAATACGGAAAAAATGAAAACAATCCCAGAGAAGACACAGATCACAACTCATGGAGCTAAAGCAGAAGAGAATTTTAGGGGGAAAAACATCTGAGTGTGGTCAAAGATATTAGAAAACACACAATACATACATGAACCAAAAACATCACTATGGAAAAGATTGTATATTGAAGTTAAAAATTCAATAGAAAGGATGAAATGATAAAAGAATGATGAAATCCCCAGAAAACTGGGTAAGTGGAAGGAGGAAAACAAAAAAGTTTGGTAAGACAATTTAAGAGTAAATCCAGGAAACCTAACATCCATCTACTGAACCCAAGTCTTCAGATTGGAAGAGCCCAAAGGTGCTGAGCAGAATAAAGGAAAAAAGATTCTCATAATATGTCACAATATCTTGATATTAAGAAAACATAGTCGCCAAAGAAAGGTCCTTCAAAGGTACAAAGGTCAGTAGCATTGACTGCTAGAGAAATTCTTTCAAACGCTAAGGGAAGATTATTTTGAACTCAGAATTTCATATCCAGCCAAATTACCAGTTAAGCATGAGGACAGATAAGCAGAGGCTCAAAGTATACTTGCCACGTACTCTTTCTGAAAACTTACTTTATAATATACTCCAGCAAAATTAAAAATATGTTTAAGAAAAGGGAAGATATAGAGTCCAAGGAAAAGTGGAATTAAGCCAAGAATAAAAGGAAAATAAATGTCAGGATGACAGCTGTCCAGCAAGTCCTGAAAGCACTTAGTTCATAATAACGCATTCAAAACGGTTGTATAATCAAGAAAATAAATTACAGTTTTGAGAGAATGAAGACAAATATTACTTCTGCAAATGAGAAAACAGGCAATTAGAAAGTCCAGGAAGAACAAGGCTATATATAAGAACGTCATAGCCCATACATAAAGCAAACAAAAGTATGCCATGATCCTAAGCCACTAACCAAATATAAAGAAAATTTGACCTAGATGCCCAGAACACCTCTGTTCAAGTGGCCTATGCTTGGTTAATAACCTAGGATTCCCTCTTTATGGTGCATTCATATTTTTGATACCACCTTGAGGGAGTGTTATCAGAGCCTCTGGATCCAACCAACGGAAGCAAACCATCTCCTTGGATTTTCCCAATCTAAGAGTGTGAAAGAGCCGGGTGTGGTGGCTCACACCTGTAATCCCAGCACTTTGGGAGGCCGTGGGCGGATCACCTGAGGTCAGGAGTTCAAGACCAGCCTGACCAACATGGAGAAACCCCATCTCTACTAAAAATAAAAAATTAGCCGGGTGTGGTGGCGCATACCTGTAACCCCAGCTACTTGAGAGGATGAGGTAGGAGAATCGCTTGAACCCAGGAGGCGGAGGTTGCAGTGAGTCGAGATCATGCCACTGCACTCCCGCCTAGGCAACAAGAGCAAAACTCCATCTCAAAAAAAAAAAAAGAGTGTGAAAGACACTGTTAGTTGCCTGAGTAAACCTCCATTTCCAACCCTTCTCCCTTGCCTGCCTCTAATATGTACCTTAAAAACATAAGAGCAGGCCAGGCGTGGTGGCTCACGCCCATAATCCCAACATTTTGGGAGGCTGAGGCAGGTGGATCACCTGAGGTCAGGAGTTCAAGACCAGCCTGGCCAACATGGTAAAACCCCGTATCTACTAAAAACACAAAAATTAGCCAGGCATGGTGGTGAGTATCTGTAATCGTAGTTACTCGGGAGGCTGAGGCAGAAAAATTGCTTAAACTCAGGAGGTGGAGGTTGCAGTGAGCCGAGATTGCAGCACTGCACTCCAGCCTAGGCGACAAGAGCAAAACTCTATCTCAAAACAATCAAACAAAAAAGAACATAAGAGCTGTTATTCCCCAACCCCCTTTGCAATCTGATCACAGTGAGAGCTGAGATGTGAGCCAAAGTCCTTGAGGAGGTTTCCTTTATAAATAAAAAGGCCAAGTCTTGCTAAGAAGAAAGTTTTGCAATTTTCCCTTCCTTGTTTTCCCTATGAAAGCCACATATTAAGAATGATGGGACAGAAGGGTAAAAGGTTCAAAACGAATTCCATGAGTGCCCGTAGCAGCCTTTGGGATCAGGAAACTAACCCCCATATGTACTTAAGACTTCAGTTGCATATTTTTTTGTTATTGATGGGGAACACATTCCTTAACTGAAACAAGGAATTGGTTTCCTATTCTGAATGAAGCTCAGTTTGAGTTGGGTTTCTGTCATCTGCAAGTGAGAAAGATCTAACTAATATATATCTCTTTCTTTACACTCTGCTCCAGAGGAAAACTATTAATAGCCTGTCAAAGACCGCATCTTTTACCTTCAGCCTTAGGAGGAATATTCTGGGTAGGTTTTCCACAGAGCTTTCACTTAAATATTTACTTGGCCCCAACCACAGTCTAATCCCTGTGGTTACATGGGACACTAGGCTAAACAAGCCACCACATTTGCCCTCCTGGACCCCAGTAAAACAGGGGCAGAGAGTTTACAAATGCATAAAATGCTGCTTGGAGTGTAGGACTATGTTATGCAAGCACAGCAAAGGGAGTAATTTAGATCCATCTGGTAATATTTCCAAACCTAGGAAATCCTAAAATCCAAAAATGCTCATTTGATCTGATTCAGCCACATCAACATTTTTATCCACCCACCACCAAACTCTTATTCACTGAACAATGACCCAGATGAGCCAAAACAATATTTGCTTTGAATGAATTTGTATTTTAAATTGGGTGTGTCTCTTGTTCCGGGAATTCACCACATCCCAAACAAATTAAATCCAAATGGAAGGTCCTAATTCAAAAGAAACCAGCACCATAGTTTAGCCGCACCAACTCTATCTCTTTAGTAGAATGATTCCTGGTTCTGTTTCTATCCAAGAGGAGAAGTAGGTAACACCACTACTCTAACTGAATCAAAGCCTATCCTCATCCCAGCACTGCTTATTTCATTCATTGAACAATATTAAATGAGTATCTACTATGTCAGATACTCTGCCAGGTGTTGTGGATATGCCAGAAAATAAGAAAATACCTGCCCTCAAAGGAATCATGTCTACTGGGGCCAGCAGGCATAAGTAGAGGGTTCAGACAGGAAAGCGCCACCAAGCTATTACAACATATTATACTGAGTTTTAGAAAAAATAAAATGTAGCTGGAGTGGATTCTCTAAACAGAGGGAACAGCATATGCAAAGGTCTAGAGGCAAGATAAAACATGGCATATGCAAGAAACTTGCCTACCTATATAATAGGTAGGCAGCTTGTAGCATTTACTTGAAATATGTATGTTTGATGAAGAATATAATGAGTCCACTTCTGGACATGTTGACCTTGGGAAGCCTGAGAGATATCCAAACTTAAGAGCTGTCTGGCCACTGCAGACACTGTTACCCACCTGCCAACCTGATGCAGATACCTGGCATAGCCTCAAATCTGAGAAGAGTCACTGTGGCCTTCAAATCTGGGTTAATGCCAATTTTTGCTTTATTTCCATACCATATCAGCTTTTTGCTTCCTCTACAGAAAGTGCTAGTAAAGCAAAACCCATAAACCATTCTGAGGGCCAGATTAAAACTCTACTTGAGTTCTCCAAGGTGACTAATTTCAACTCTTATCTTTACAGGAAGAGAATCTGGCAGGAGGTCTGGATGGTTACTAATCCGTTATCATCCTTCCGTTGCCTGTCTTCCTACATCTCGTTGTACCAAGTGGTCATCACAAATTTGTCTCCTTTTGTGTTTTCCCCTCTAATTTATCAGTAAAGATTAACAGAAGTTCATGGTATTGAAATTTGTAGGCAACTGAGAATTTCTGGGGCTGAGCATGTTCATTTTTAAGGTTCATGGGCTTTTGGCATATACTCTAGGTATCACTTCTGGTCATCCTGGCCCAGTCTGGTGTGTAGGTCCAGAGTTCAGGCTGGCAACAGATTTGGGCATCAGTACTAAGGCTCTCACGAAGCTGTGCAAACCTCTAGAGAGTACAAGGAATCAGGAGAGAAAGGTCAAAGGGAGAACTCCAAGGAACCCAGGAATAATGGGGCAGACAGAGCAAGAGGAGACAGGAAGGAAAAACTAAGAGGACAGAAGGACTCCAGGCAATGAAAACCAAGGTCAAGAAGAGGGAGCAATCATTCGACAGAATCGGATCAGGAGCAGAGAGTTCAAGTGAGAAAGAGAGTGAGAAGCATATTAAAGGATCTTTGTTGACCTTGGCGAGAAGTGGGTTGAGAAGGGAAAGAAAACTGAGGACTCAGACAGGAGGTACAGAAAACCCTTCAGAAAGGCTGGCAATAAATAAGCTATGGATAAGAGGAAGAAAGCAGTAGCTAGGGCCGCGAGTGCACAAATTGATATGCACGGGGGTGTGGGTGCCGGGATGTGGGTGTGTGAAAGAAGAGTTTT
Source organism: Rhinopithecus roxellana (assembly GCF_007565055.1). NCBI lineage: Eukaryota > Metazoa > Chordata > Mammalia > Primates > Cercopithecidae > Rhinopithecus > Rhinopithecus roxellana. The sequence goes on from NC_044551.1 coordinate 163,860,945, forward strand.
AAATACATTTAAAGACTGTTGGGAAAAAGTCATTAAAGAAGGAAAGCCTGGAGACTATGGAGAAGTGATCATCAATACCACATGTTCCCGAGGGAGGGGAAAGAGTTCTATCTAGAGAACAGGTATAGAAAGGAAACCTCTTCCATTCTAGGAGGGAGGACAGATGGATGGATGGTACTGGTGCAGAAACTTGCAGGTCGGGTGACAAGCTGAGGAAGCCACAACTCAATGACTCTCCATAAAGCAGGAGGCCAGAGCATCTGCTAAAATTGAGAGAAGTGAGCAGAACTGAGAGAAGTTGAATGAGGGTAGAGAAGATATCAAATAACCATTGTGAATGAGAGAGAGCTTCCCAAGGCAGTTTTTCAGTGAGCACATTGCAAGGGGTCCTGAAATCAATACTTTTTAAAGAAGGGAATTAAAAAACCAAAGTACACTGCTTATAGTAAAGGCAAACATTGTATACAACAACATTAATATAACATATGCTTATGTGTATACTGAATTGTGATGTAAAAATTTCTTTCTGTGGGTGGTACTCAACATATTTGAATGCCAACAGAGTAGAACAAATAAATCACTTATAACAGGGGGTCCCCAACCCCTAGTCTATACCCGAGACTGGTACTGGTCTATGGCCTGTTAGGAACCAGGGCGCACAGCAGGAGGTGAGCGGCAGAGAGTCAGCATTAAGGCCTGGGCTCTGCCTCCTGTCAGATTAACCACAGCATTAGATTCTCATAGGAGCAGAACCCTATTGTAAATTGCACTGCAAGGAATCTAGGTTGCATGTTCCTTCTGAGAATCTAATGCCTAATGATCTGAGGTAGAACAGTTTCATCCCAATACCACACCCCCGACCCCTGCCACAGCAAAATTGTCTTCCGTGAAAGCGGTCCCTGCCAAAAAGGTTGGGGGTCACTTACTCAGAACTGAGGTGAGGGTGGAAATGATTTTAGTTTGTGGTGGCACTAACCATCATTATGGCTTATGCTTTACACCTGCCCTAGGTTAGCAGGGGTAATTAAGTTTAAATGCTCCTGTTAAATGCTGTGACTCAAGAAGAACACAGAAAATATACAAAGTAAAATACCTTATCACTTACTTTACTTAATTATGCTAATTAAAACTTTTAAAGTAATTTTACAGTAAATTAACAGGCTATACAAGAACAAGGTCTGTACTACTCTGACCATATAATTATGCTTTTTGCTATCCATTAAAATTCTTACACCAAAAGATCTTTAAGTGATCTATTTAACTTGTGGATATATTATGTGTAAAAATGTTAAAAGGTGTTTTATTTTAAATCCACCCACATTTTTATAATTTACAATAGCAAAATGCAAGACAAAAAACACAACCCTATTATTGTTAAATACTCTCTAATAATTGAAGGCAAATCCCTTCTTTTAGAAAGGTACTCCTCCAACTTCTAAAGGAACCAAAGTGACTCCATTAGAGAGGAATGCATTTATTTGCCATTCTCAGTCATTTGCGACATGCCCCATTGTTACAGATGAATCCCAATTGAAACAGTCAAAAAATGAACACTGCCATATTCCTCATTTAGCCAAATACCAATTATTATTCAGAGACCAAGACTATCCTTCAGAATCATTCAGCCCTAAATTCTAATCCCATAAATCTACTTTGTGGGTTAGAAGAAAGCCTTTGAAAATACAGTAAGTCAGGTAATAGAGTCTACCACACCCCTAAGTCATTTAACAGACCCATTATCATTTGCTAAAGAAAAACAAAATTGCCGGGCGCGGTGGCTCAAGCCTGTAATCCCAGCACTTTGGGAGGCCGAGACGGGCGGATCACGAGGTCAGGAGATCAAGACCATCCTGGCTAACACAGTGAAACCCGGTCTCTACTAAAAAATACAAAAAACTAGCTGGGCGAGGTGGCGGGCGCCTGTAGTCCCAGCTACTCGGGAGGCTGAGGCAGGAGAATGGAGTAAACCCGGGAGGCGGAGCTTGCAGTGAGCTGAGATCCGGCCACTGCACTCCAGCCTGGGCGACAGAGCGAGACTCCGTCTCAAAAAAAAAAAGAAAAAAAAAAGAAAAAAAAATTAATTGGAAAGCATTTTGTTCTTAACATGCCTCAAAAGTTATTTGCAAATATAGTTGTGAAGTCACTTTATTTCCAGTAATTAAACTTGGTTGAATCAGAGTGGGGGCCAGGAGAAGCACGTGGCTATTATTTTTCCCTTTAGGGTAATTTGAACTCCTAGAACATGCTAATCCATTTATGTCTAGTGTTCCATTATTGGAACGCTAAGCTTGTGGGAGTTACTTATATCCTACTGCTCAAGGTCATTGCCAAGATCTGATTTATCACACACAAAAAATTTTGCAGCCTCCAGCATAAATGGGTTAATTTTCATCATAACAAAAATGAAGCTATTTTATGTGTCACACTATACTAGGTACCACAGAATACAATATTTTTTCTCAGGTAGGTATTTATTTCTTAAAAAAAAAAAAAAAAAAAAAAAAAGTCAAGTCAACCAAAATGTATAAATAAGCTCGAACTACAAAATGACTCTAGAAAAGACAGATGAACAAGTTTGTTGATTAACAAATGTTACTTTTCCATGTAGCCTGCATTCATTATAAATTCGAGAGAATCAATGGCATTCAACTCTGGGAAAAAAAAACTCTTTAAATGCAGAAGTTCACCTAACTCAGTAGTATTCAACTTTTTGTTTTCAGGTTCCCTTTACACTCTTAAATTACCAAGGACTCTAAATAGAGTTCTTGTTATGTGGGTTATATCCATTGTTATTTATCACATTCAAAATTAAGAAAGAAATTTTTAAAATACTTTTTAAAATAACCTTTAAAACCACATATTAAAGTAGATACTTTTTATGTATTTCCCAAAAGAAAATTTAGTAAGAATGGTATTGTTTTGTGCTTTTGCAAATCTCTTCAATGTCCTGCTTACTGGAAAATAGTAGAGTTTCATGCCTGCTTCTGCATGCAGTTTGTTGCAATATAGTGTTTAGGATGAAGTATATGAAGAAAAATCTGGCCTCATACAGATAAACAGTTGGAAAATGAAGGGTGTCTTGCAATCATCTTTTGAGATAGCTGTGGGTATTCTTTTGTACTTTCCCCAAATTCAACAAGTGGTGCTTTTTAGAAGTTAATTACAATATGGAATCTGAAATCTGACAAACTTTCTGTACTCTGTTACATTAAAATCCAATGGTCTATTTGCGACTTGAAAGGGTCTTTTTGCCCATGTACGATTTTGGAAAATACTGGTTCATTGAGTTATGTAGCTTTTTTTTTTTTTTTTTTTTTTATGCATGCACATTTTTTTTTAGAAAACGTTCCCCCAAAAGCACATTATTAATATTACTATCAATCTTACCAGACACAACTTAAGTACTGGGAAGCTGTCAAGCACAAGGTTGCAAATATGAGTTTTCCAAAATTTCAGTTTTCACTTTCACCTGATAGCTCTAATTTTATCATTGGCAAATACCATCAGGCGTTTTTCTTGAAGTACTAGCCTCCTCATTTCTGAGAAAATATCAAATGGTTTAAGTGTTCAAAAAAGGTTAGGATATATCTTTGTGATGAACTATGTGTCCAATATACTGTTTACAAATAATATACAGAGGGTTGTCAACTTATGATGGGGTCACATCCTGAAAAACCCATCCTAAGTTCAAAATACTGTAAATCAAATATGCATTTAATACACCTAACTTACTAAACATAATAGCTTGGCATAGCCTACTTTAAACGTGCTCAAAACACTTGCATTAGCCCACAGTTGGGAATATCATCTAACACAAAGCTTATTTTATGCTTAAGTATTGAATATCTCATGTGATTTATTGAATACTATATTAGAAGTGAAAAATAGAATAGCTAAATGGAAACTCAAAATACGATTTCTACTGTATTTGCCTTAGAACTATCCCATCATAAATTGGGGACCATCTGTAAAATGCTCATAATATAGTGTTAATTGGAAAACACAAAAAAACATTGTTTATATTACTATGGTATCAGCCATACTTCAAGCAGTTTGCCCATCTTTTCCTGAACTTCTTCTGTATTAGACAAAATAGCCATAAAACCAAACCCAAAACTCTTACCCAGAGGGCAGGTATTTATGCCTTTAGGAGAAGAATGTACAGAGTCATAAATACCAAATATTAACAGTTATGGGAAAAACTGACAAATATTATAATATTTAAGTTAGATTGACTTGTTTTAAGCATTCAACTGACACAAACAAAAACAAATTAAATACACATCCTATTTGATTACAACCAACATGGAAGAAATGAAACCCAGTCTTTTGGCAGAGAGGGTATAAAGAAGCATGAATTTACATGTTCTTCCTAAAAGCACTCTCCTTTTCAGATGTTGACAGAACAAATGGACTCTGTCCAAAATTCAAAACATTTTTGCTAATCACTTTCTTATATTGCAAAGTGCCCACATGATGCTGTATTAACTCCTAAAAGCTATTCTCATTAACATGACTGCAGCACACAAAAAACTACCTCATTATTAATAAAAAATTCCAATAGTCTATGTGTCTATCTACCCCTCTGCTAATTAAGAATTGGAGAGACTGATTAACCAGTCGCTCACCAATTCAAAAAAAGACATCAACTTTTTCATGAATGTCCTAAGAGCCTTTTTTTTTTTTTTTTTTTTTTTTAAGTACAAGGTCCATGCAAAATAAAGGGCCTATTCTCCCAAGGTTTCCCAAAACAAATGCATCCTCTAGGATGTCCTGCACTTTCAGGCTCCTCTCTTTAGCACATGCTTAAGCATACAAGCTCAACAAATTGCTATCAAAAGTAATGTCAGTCCCATGATTCTAGGCATATTACTCTGTCTGCTTTCAACTATTACATTTGCTATCAGGTTGAAATAAAAAAAAAAAAAAATCAAGAGAAACCATCCTTGGCTTGGGTTTTTTGAGAAAAGTTACCATTTTTCTGGTCTAACAATTATTTATATGTAAGCCACCTCATCTTGATTGCAAATCTGTTAGGGCTGAGCCCATCTTTTATGCCTTTATCTTCTCACTATCTACCACCATGGCTTTTAAAAGATGGTACCAAATACCAGCAGTTACTGTTCACCAAACACTTATGTGCTAATGTTTATACATATCACCTTAATTCCCCATCATGACCTTAACAGGTAGAGAGGGGTGTCCTCTTTCTATGGAAATAAAGAGACCAAAGATACAGTAACTAGTCCCCAGTTAGCTTCTAAGTAATGCAAATGGCATCCAAACACAGGTTTGGGACTAAACAAGTGATTCTCAAACTTTGGTGAGCATCAGAGTCATCTGGAGGGCCTATTAAAGCAAATTCCTGGGCCCTGCACCCTGACTTTCTGATTCAGGAGGTCTGGAAATGGGCTTGATAATTTGCATTTCTAACAAGTTCTCAGGTGATGCTGATACTGCTGGTTCAGGGACCACTGAGAACAGTTGCTCTAACCACCTTAGCCTCAGCAATGTGGAGAGTTCAATGTGTTGAAAAGACAATGATAGCTAACAAGGCCATCAAATTCACACAGAGTAAAAAGGATGGAATCCTGACACATTTTTCAAAAATCAATTTGAGAAATGTTTTTTCCTGCTTGTATATTTTTCTACCCTACCATCCTGGTGGAGAAAGGCTGGTAAGAAACCAAAAGTCCTCAGTCCTCTACCTTATAGAGGGGGAATGTTCAAGACTGGCCCTAACAAGCAGGAGTGTGCTGTTGTCTCTTCTAAGACAACAGAGTAGCATCTGCTGGAGTTAGAGAAGGCAGACAGCTTTCAGACTTGACTAGCTATTTGGAGAAGATTACAGCTAAATCTGTGCGACTATGATGGAGAGGACCCTTAATGGGAATGGCAGCTGAAGGAAGGAGGAGGAAATGGAATCTACAAGAGGAGACATCTACTCAGAACATTAACTCTGGATCAGATATTGGCTACCATGCCAAAGAATCATAGCTATGTTACTATTGATGAATCAATAGCGGCCCTGATTCACTTGGACAGCTGAAGAGTTCAATGTAACAAACCTCTGCCTAGGAAGCTGCAAAATTGGTACCACTAAAACACGGCTCTTTCAAATTGTTTAAAACTCTCCTATTGAGATGTACACATTTGCAGCAACGTTTCATTTCTCAGAGTAACATGACTTTCAAGGACAAGGTAAAAAGACTGCAATAATTTTACTGCAGGAATCTACTCTGAAAAGTAAAAGCTGTAACACAAGATTGCAATAATTTTATTGCAGGGAATCCACTCTGAAAAGTAAAAGCTGTAATACAGCTATTACCTATGGGGGTTATCTCCAGGAGCATCTTAATTTTCCTGAGACGTTTATGGCGTGGCAGAAAACAGCTGGACTCTTGCATTCCACACAGATCAAGACACAGCCTCACACTTCATCATGGCAATAGCAAAATAACTGAAGGGAATAAAAAAGGAAAGAAGGAAATAAAACCAGTGGGCTTGTATCTAAAGAGAAGAAGAAGAAGAAAAAAAAAAAAAAAAAAGACCTGGTCAGATTGGAAACCAAACCACTGACTAAGTCATGCATCTCATTTGGTTCGTTAATTCCTCGTTTTACACTAATGTTCTGGGAATGAAAAGAGGCACTAGATATTAATGCTCTTTAGAAACAAAAATTAAGTGATTCTGAAAGATACGATTTTTCAGTATGTAAGACTTTCTAAGGTAAAAATATCCACTAAAAACTGCTTCCTAAAGCCAGCACACTTCGTTGGTGCAATGCTTTGTGAATGTAGTTTGTCCCTGCCAAAACTTGCATTGACGTTTACATACAAAGCATTACACAATCTTCCAGGAGACTTGGTTTCTCTATGTAAATATGAAAATGGCATCTGCCTCGCCCTCCAGTGATACAATGAGCAGAGGGCCTTAGTTATGTGTCAAACACCTAAAGTCTGGCCCGGTAATTATTAGCTCCCAGCTTGAAAACTAGCTCATTGAACTTAAAATCTTTCCTTCCTCTCAAAGGTTAGTTAGGACGCTGACCAACTGTCTTCCAGAGATCTTGTGGGATTATGAAAAGGTTAAAATATTAAGGACTTACACTCAATGAGAGCTATTCTCACCCACCTCAGCTATTATAAAAGCAAACACTCCCCCGTACTTCCCTGTGATACTCTAGGGAGCTGCAAACCACAGCCCATGGGCCAAATTCACCTGCCACATGTTTTTGTAGCGCCTACAAGGTAAAAAGAATTTTCCCACTTTTAAATGGTTAAAAAAATCAAAAGAAGAATATCTTACGATTTAAAAATTATATGAAATTCACATTTCAGTGTCCGTAAATAAAGTTGCACTGGGTCAGGCACGGTGGCTCAGGCCTGTAATCCCAGCACTTTGAGAAGTCGAAGTGGGCAGATCACCTAAGGTCAGGAGTTGGAGACCAACCTGGTCAACATGGTGAAACCCCATCTCTACTAAAAATACAAAAATTAGCCAGGTGTGGTGGCACATGCCTGTAGTCCCAGCTACTTGGGAGGCTGAGGCTGAGGTTCCAGTGAGCCAAGATCACACCACTGCTCTCTAGCCTGGAGGGCAGAGCGAGACTCTGTCTCAAAAAAAAAAAAAAAAAAAAAAAAAAAAAAAAAAAGTTGCACTGGAACACAGCTATGTCCATTTTGTTTATATATTGTCTGTGACTTTTATCCTACCATTGGAGAGTTGAGTAGTAATGCACAGGATATAGGACCTGCAAAGCTTAAAATATTTATTACTAGTCCTTAACAGAAAAGGTTTTCCTATCCCTGTGCTCTGGGCCCAAGTCAGCTATGCCTCTGAGTATCCTGAGACCCATAGAGAATCAGCCCTGGAAACAGGTAGTTGTACTGAGAAGCAACATTCTGTTTGTTTTCTCCCACCCCAACCTGGTATCTAAGAAATGCTTCTGCTTCTAGTTCAAAGCAAGGCTATGATATCACAGAATGAACCTCAACCTCAATGTCTGCACTAAGGGAAGGGTAGAGCAGCTTTCTCTATGGAGCCACATTTTCAGTAACTTAGTCCCATACTTAGAATCCTATACTCTGCCTTCTAACAGGTCTTCACAGCAGCTCTAAAAATCTCAGGCTTCTTTTCTACCACTGTATTAGGGTACCTTTGGTTGTATATTCCCAAAACCCTTTGAGAAAATCTAAGCAAAATATGAACACACCCCCTTTTCATTTAAGTACACCAGGGTCTCTGGGAACTGGAGGGTTATGCGGAGGAACTTGAGCACATCTCTTGATTTTTTTCTCTTCTCCATGCATCTCCTTCATGCTTCCCTCACTGCAGGCCAACCCCTCTAGTTCATATGTCACCAGGATTTACATCTCCCCGGCTTCAGAGACAGACTAGGAGTAGAATCATACCCGTTTCCAAATGCCCAGGAGACAGGTCAAATTAACAGGTCTAAGAGTAACAGTGTAAATGGAATGCAGGGCAATCCCTAGAAAATGAGAAGGGAGAGATCTGAATAGACAATACCTTAAATATCCACTCTGCCTGCCATAATACAGGTAGGGAAAACAAGCCATTTAAATTTAGGAAGAGAGACAGTAAGTCTCCTTCCAAAGACAAGTCTAATAAGACCCTCACAGTATGGGGCAGTCTCAGGCATTTGAATTTCAACTTTCATTAAAATCCTAGGTCTCATGCCAAATGCTAGGAAAAACTGTTGTTCTTTTTATAGTTCCCCTGAAAAATAACTATATTATTTTGGTCCTGGCTTGAGTCAACTTCTCCCTTCAATCTACATTTCTTTTGTGCTTGCTTCCTCTTTCCCTTCTACACACACACATAAACACAACCATTATCACCAGCAATTCTGAAAAAACCTATACAGGAAAAAATTCAGACTAGATATTCACTCCCCCAAAGTGGGACTCTTGTTTACCCAGCAACGATCAACGATGCCACTTACAAATACGATACACGACCCCGCAGGGCTTCTTAAACACACAGCCAAAGTCAGTCCTTCGGAGTTGGCAGTTCTTAGGAAATTCCCAATATTTCACATCAGGCTTTATTTGTATTTATTTGGGAGGGATGGGCAGAAGATGGGATAGCACTACTCCCTTACATTTTTTCTTTTGAGATGAGGTCTCGCTCTGTCATCCAGTCTAGAATGCAGTGGTGGGGAGAACTCCTAGGCTCAACTAATCCTCCAGCCTCAGCCTCAGAGTTACTGGGATTATAGGTGTGAGCCACCACATCCCAGCCACTTCGTTACATTTGAAGGCACCTTAGCACTTACAAAGCTTTTTTGCACACCTTGTGGCATACAAAGTGATCTTCAACATCCCAGCAAGGGAACTACCTCCCTCCATACAGACAAAAAAAAAAAAAAAAACACACTAATAAAAAAACCTACAAAAGATTAGGTATCAGGCTCAAGTGAAAACAATGGGTCATAAAATCAGGGATCCAGGTCACATTTCAAGCCTAGGGTATTTATTGGTTTGTTTCATTTTCTTTTTAAAATAAGAGCCTAAGTTGCTGACCAGTTAGCATGTGGCCTCAGGCCAATAATAAATTGGGTTAGAGAATCATGCACGGACATGACTTGGCCAACAGTTGGCTAATTAGGAGAATTTAGCAATGATTGCATTATTAAACCATTTCAGCAGAACAGGTTTCACACTCCCCTGTATCCCAGAGCACGTTCTCTACAGCTCTTTCCTTCCTATCATCCCTGCAGCAGGCCCTCAGCGCTCAGCCCTCTGCTCCCTTTCTTTAAAGGCTGCCCTGGAGATCCTCATCAGCTCACAGAGGCAACCACTGGCACACCAAAAGTGACTTCCCAAGAGACTCTCGGGTCTGGCAATTCACTCCTCTGCTACTATCAACCCAAATGTAATTATGTCTAAATTTTATCCCCTCACCCCTAGAACTCATCTTCTCTTCAGTGAGGTATGTTGTAGAACCTTCACGTTTATATAAAATCCACCCATTGATGTTCATATACATTATCTCATCTCCACGGTAACTCTGGGAAGTAAAGAGGACAGCACTGTCATTGCCATTTAACAGTTGAGGCATAACACTCAAACTCTGAGCTTATTCTGTCAGGGGCAACATTTCCCAGCCACTTGATGGCCAAAACAAAATCCAGCAACATACTGAGATGTGCTACAACATCATGAGCCATGAAAACACACCAAGTGAAAGAAGCCATTCACAAAACCACATCCTGTACAATTTCCAGAACAGGCACATCCACAGTGACAGAAGCAGATAAGGGAGGCAATGGGAGGCAGGGGTGACTGCTAATGGGGTTTCTTTGGGGGGTAATGAAAATGTTTTAAACGTAGTAATGGCTGCACAGTTCTGGGAATATACTAAAAACCACGGATTGTACACCTCAAATGGGTAAGTTGTATGGTATATGAATTACATTTCAAAGCTATTAAACCTAACTTCTGTACTTATATGTCTTATAAAAAATATATGTCTGCTAAAACATGATCTTAAATTAGAATGAAATAAAGTGGAATGGAAGATGAAAAAAAAAACCCTAACCAGCTACATCTTCAACTCCTTTCTACTCCCTTCCTTCACAATGTCTCCCTCACCTAGTAAATTCTGTCACTATTGTAACCAACAAATCTTCTATCTTAATCCAGGCCTCAACTCTACAAACCTGGGTTACTGAAACAACTCCTCCCTGATTACCACATCTCTAGTCTCTTCCCTATCCAAACAATCCTAAAGATGTCCAAAATTCTTCTTCCACAAAGCACCACCTTCCTATACCACTTCCCTGCTAAAATATTAGTACCTAACTCAGCATGGAACTGAGGTCCCTCAAGGGTCCGAATGAACTCTACCTTTTCCCAGTTCATTCTGGCGGTCTCACCTAGTCCTCTGTGACTCACACACGTGCGCAGCACCACCACCACTAGAAATCCTTTCTTCTGCTTACAGAAAGGCCTTTAGGATGTACCACTGTCAATTTCCCTTGAATATTCCAGACCATAATGTTTTTCTTTGAACACCTACCATTAGTAGTCTGACTCACTCGATACTTAGATAAGAAAAATTTTGTATCCTGTCTCCCAATAAGGGCCAAAAGGTAGCTAAGGTAGTTAGAGGATACAACATTTTTTGTGCCCTGCCCCTCCATCCACTAGGCCTTGGATACTGCTATATACAAAGCATCTCACAATTTAGTGACCATTAAAGAACATGAGCTCCCAGAAATTTACTATCTAATTTAACACCGCAGAAGCTGCTGGAAAAACAAAAATTTTTAGGTTTTGGAGGTGGATTTCTTTAAAATCAGCCCTTAGTAAATCTTTGGTTACCTGGGAGCTAGTTTTAACAAGTATCTAGAATGTCCAAGCACTGAGTTTAAGGGGAAAAACAGATTAGCTAAAACACACCACCTTGGAAGACCCAACAGTTTTACTCAATGGTATCCTGACTGGTTAGTGCAGGACACAGGATGGGAATATTAACGGTGACTGATGTTATCTATAAAAGCTAGACTTTTTTTCTTAAAGGTGAGAATGCAGTAGAGAAGCAAAAGGTATCAAAGGAACAAAAGAAGAATGGCAGCAAAAATTAGAAACTGAGAAGGCAGCAGCACAAATAGATGAATATTTGACAGAGAAGACAGGGATGAAGAAACAAAAGTCAGACCAGCTTTGCAACCTGGAGGGAGACAAGGCAGAATAATTCTTTGCTTACGAAACCCATAGAACACCAGCAGGCAAGTTCCCTTCTTGGCATCAGGGCCCTGCAATCTCTCTCCAGGTGGGGACTGGGCCTTTTGACTTCAACAGGCTCTACTGCAGGGAACCAGAGGTCAATGAACTCTTTATAATAAGCTTTTTCAATGATACCTTAAATGATAAAGAATGCTTGGTTGGGCGCAGTGGCTCATGTCTGTAGTCCCAGCTACTTGGGAGGTTGAGGCAGGAGAATGGTGTGAACCCGGGAGGTGGAACTTGCAGTGAGCCAAGAACACACCACTGCACTCCAGCCTGGGTGACAGAGCAAGACTCCATCCCCCCAAAATAAATAAATAAATAAATAAATAAATAAATAATAATGCTTATGTGGCTAAATTCCTGAATTAAGCTACTGCAATGAGGACACATTAAAAAAAAAAAAAAAAGACAAAAAACACTTCCTTCATATCTCTAGAATACTGTGGGTTTTTCCCCTCCAAGATGACACTGAAACAAATGATTAAATTGTGGTAGCTTTCTAAATCTGATTAATGTTATTCAGAGACTCCCACAAACTGTTTGCCATTATTACACTTGCTAATTAGGAGCTGTAAGGTCTTTATCTTCCCCAACCTACAGTCACATGCTCAGGATGGAGCTTTGCTAAAAGCAGGACTCCTGGCTAATACTATTAATGAGTTTAGCACTGCCAAAATGTCAATAGTTTTTTATTTGGTCAGAAAGGGCCTAATTTACCTAGTTCAGCTGCCCTTGGTAATTTTCATGGAAATGTCAGAGCAGCAATCAGGGGAAACAAATGGCAATAAAGATGATTACTAGAAGGGTGGCAGCGAATACCCCACCGACAGACTGCTTTTTTCTCTCACCACTGCAAGATTTCGTTCAGAGATAAGGCAACAGAGTACACTGAGTTCAGCACCCAACATAACTACATATTTTTTCTAAAGTATAATTACATTTCTGCAATTTTGAAACAGACATAATACAAGAAGCTTAACTGTAAACTTCCCCAAAGACTGAAAAGAGCATAAGAAAATGTTTCAGGCAGAGAGGTGGGAAGAGCTGAGCTGTTTAACATTATTTACTTTCATTTACAAGAGGGTGTAGGACTCTAAAGAAAAGGGTACCTACAGAAGGTAGATCTAGATCTAACTCTTACCACTTTTGCACTAGAAAAAATGTTTATGACTTATTCAAGACAAAATAGATTCCTTCTTTAGCATTTTCAACTTATCCTTTCTTAGGTGGTTAGGAATGTAATAGTTCTAAGTCAGTAATGAATAATACGGCTGTTCATCTTTAGGTCATCAACGTCAGGGTGTCCAAACATGGGCTATATTCACTGAAGCGTGCAACAGAATGTGGGGAAATGCCCATGTACCTGTGCTGACTTGGGTGGCTGGACTAAGCCTTTCACTGATAGAATTCCAAAGTTTACTGGGACACACATCAAATTTATTCAAGTTTTCAGGAAAAAAGAGAACCATACAAAATAAAGAAAAATAAAGCACTCAGCCTAGTCCCCAAGGGCTAACGTCCTTTAGAATAAAAATCCCAGGTTCCCAAGATAACAATGTGTCGTCCCCTTTGCACCCACTGCATTCCCTAACTCCCTATATCCCCACAATGGGACACAGAAATGCTTCATGTTTTCTCATGTGAGGCCCATTTAACTTTTCAGCATACTAGATGAAGCAAAGAAAAAGATAACTTTTCCGCTTAGAAGGTTGAGAAACGAAAATTCCAATGCCAAATTCCATGTGACCTGAGCTATATCCCTACCTTCCATGCACGTTACCTTCCAGGTAATACATAGGTCAGTGTGTTTTAAATCAAAGGGTCCACACACTACCAACACTGGTGTTAAGAAAAGCCTTTGACAGAAAGATAACTGCTTCACTTTACCTCTTAAATTGCCCTGCAAAAAATAAACAAATATACAAATAAAAAGCTGGCATATATGAGCCTAATTCAATCTCTCCTTGGGGAAATTTGACATTTTGCTAAGACAAGGATAAAAATATTTGCTTCATTTTTCTATCAATTCACCTAGATTAAGACTATAACCATGTCATTCATTACAGCTGTATGACTCAGAATGGGACCCTCAGTGAGCAAGTATGTTCATGGTAAGACAATGGCAAGAAATATACTTATCTAACAGGCCTTTGTTTACATTTCTAAGCACAGAATTGCAAGGATATAATGCGGCTGACTCAGCTGCCTGTGAATTCCTATGGGCTTAAGAAATGTCTTGCTTTTCCTTGACTCAGTTTCCCATCATTAACAATGGCACAGTTATCTCTTCTACTACCTACCTAGAACACTAGATACACAAATCGTTGGGTAAGGATTAAGCACTGCGTACACAGTGAGGATCCCTTGGCTCAAGTCTGGAACCAGAAGACAAACGAAACCCATAGACAAGAGGCCTTTTTCTAATGAAGAAAAAGAAAAAGGTTTCTTATGATCAGTCATCCTTACTTTAGTAAAGAATTTCCTAGTGTAAAATTTCAAAGAAAACTTGGTATCAACATCTGAAATAAAATGAGCAACCATGCAGGATTGCTCAGGACTAGCATGGTTTTTGCACTGAAATTCCTGGGCAAACAGAAATAGTTGGTGCTATAGTTTGAACGTGTTCCTCACATTGGGAATGTGTTTTGGGGAACACTTAATCCCCAGTGTAACAGTGTTAAAGAGGTGGAAAGTTTAAGAGGTAATTAGACCATGAGAGCTCTGCTCTTACAAATGGATTAATGCCATTTATCAGGGGAGTGGGTTCCTCAGAAAAGGATGAGTTTGTCCCCATTCCCCTCTTGCCATGAGATGCTGTGCATGATGTTATGAAGCAACAAGAAGGCCCCTGACAGATGATAGCCCCTCAATCTTGAACATCCCAACTTCTACAACAGTGAGCCAAATAAACTCCTATTAATAAATTACTCAGTCTGTGGCATTCAGCTCTAGGAGCACAAAATGAACTGAGACAGTTGACTATCCTTAACAGAGACTCAATGAGTAAGAATATTTGCATAATCAAAGATAACTGATTAACTTACATTTAGTTACTTTAAACTCAATTCTCTCCATTAAAAATTGGAGATTGTTTGGCTTTAGCTTGTTTATATATTATCTTTTTCTTGATTTATTTTGCTTGCACCAAAAGGGAAATGGATATGGTTTAATTATCTGAGGTTTAGCCACTTACTGTGGGACTCCAGGCAAGTTATTTAACTTCTCTGTCTCAAGTTCCTCATCATGTCAGGCACACAGGAAGCACTCAACTATGAGCCAGAATTATTCTCTCTAATATTGTAAGTCTAGTGGAATGGCCATATTTGTTCTGCTAGTGATTTTCAAATACCACTCATCTGAATAATTACTATGAATTTTTTCTTTTAATCTCAGAGGAGCCTGCAAGTATAATCAGGTTGATAGGCTCTCCTTTAACTCTTGTCCCTTTCCCTGACAGATCTAAATAAAAAAATAAAGAAGCAATTTCCTTCTTCAATTTAAAATTGGGCTCTGCCATACTCATTTGAGCATAACCAAGTGATAGAAAATTCTTTTAATAACAAAATATCATTATTTCTTTCTCAGTAATTTCTAATTATCAGGATACACTTGTCCATGTTAGGATATGTTCCCGCTTCCAACAGCTAACCTAGAAATAGGAATAAGCTCATCAGAATTCTAGCAACACCAGTAACAAAACATAATTAGCTTCTTGGAATTTATGAGCCCATTCTTTCAACAAAATACAGTAATTATTCTTTTAAAAATGAATACGATAATGCTTGGATTGCAAGGAAACAGTTCAGTGAATGAATTATGAGACATTACTCTGCTATCATATCTGGCAAGGATCCCTTTACTTTGTTGTCCTTCAGTCATTTAAATTTTCAATCTCAAGCAAATAAAACCACTGATTATCACGTGGGTAAGCAGCACAGAATCACAAAAATACAATAATGTTGACTAAGTGACTGCTGCTTCTTGGGGCTGCCAGCAACTAGAGATTGAAGAAATGGGGCAAGAAAGAGTTTAAAGAAGTTACTGTTACTTATTACTATTTCACTAATGTGAAAACATTAATGAACTAAGGAGAGAGAACTATTAGTTCCATAATACTAGAAAGAAAAATAAAAGAATATCTTAATCTACTGTATTTATCGGAACAGTACCTGAGAGGCTGAAGGTGACAATGAACAAACTTTTGGAATAGAAAGATAAAAGCAACATTTCCTCCAAAGCAGCAAATTGATTCATTACCAGTTACAGACGGAATGCCACGAATATGTGTCCTTTCCCTTTTCTAACAAAATATTCTAAAGGGGGTCAGAGGTTTCCCACTTGGTTTTCTAAGAACTGCCTCCAGGGAATGTACTGTGTATCAGCAATGAGATCTTAGGGAAGTTCATATAAAGCTGGAAATCAGGGATTCTATACTTCATTCATGAGTTATGCCTACAGCATTGCAGGGTCTTTCTCACTTGGGTCTTTGATTTTTTGGTATTGGGTTAAGTATTACAGAGAAATCTAATAGGACATAAAGTACCAGACACTCTCAGCCATTGTAGATATATACAAACTTGTTGGGGAAGCAAAACTTAACCATGAGAAACAGGATCAGGCCACATTTTTAAAAATTTAGATTTGTGTGTAGAAACAAAATGCAATACAACTGTTAGGAAAGAGGGGTTAAAGTAGGTATGGGGTGGTGCCAAGGAGAGTCAGCTGTACTAAATAAGGGTCTTTTCCTGATTAAATTATATTAAGCAAATGAATGCAATTAACACTAGGCAAATGGTCACAATAATAAAGATCAGAAATCTTCTCATCCATATTAGACTGGGTGAGGAAAAAAAAATAGTGAGTAATATCAAGTCTGGATAGGTTAAAAAGCATTTCTGCCTTGACATATGCTCTGTTCCTATCTCCTTCCTTCACCTCCCAAGTCTGCCCACTATGTTACGCCCCTAATTGCTCTAATTATGGGCTCCTCTGAGGATTGATGTGTATGACTGACATCCAGGGGAAGGGAGGGCTTCGCCTCCGCACAGAAAAACGCTGGCTTCTCCAGCACATACTAATAGGTAAACTTTGTATGCCCAACATGCATATGAAGCAGGATAGGGGACCTCCAGAAGCTCACCAAGAGTGCCACACAGGGGATTTATTTCAGTCACGCCATCAGACAGTACCACTTCCTACGATGACTTCCTACGATAGCTTCAATGCTTGTCACAATGTGTGGTAGCAATTACAGTGAAGCATAAATCAGACCTGGGTATTAGAAACTTCTTGGTCCCTTCTACATGATATCTGTTTCAGCAAACCAACTTCCCTCTAGGAAAGGGGGGAAACCAACAGGGAAGCATTTGTACTAAGCTGAGATCATTTAATTTCGACTAAAGATACCTTTGCTTTGTTTGAGATGGAGTTTTGCTCTTGTTGCCCATGCTGGAGTGCGGTGGCACGATCTCGGCCCACTGCAACCTCTGCCTCCCAGGTTCAAATGATTCTCCTGCCACAGCCTCCCGAGTAGCTGGGATTATAGGCGCATGCCACCACTCCCGGTGAATTTTGTATTTTTTAGTGGAGACGGGGTTTCACCATGTTGGCCAGGCTGGTCTTGAACTCCTGACTTCTGGTGGTCCGACTGCCTTGGTCTCCCAAAGTGCCAGGATTACAGGCATGAGCCACCACCCCAATCCTAAAGATACTTTGAAGGTTAACAGAATTGAGGCCAGATTAGCATTTTGGAACCTATTTCCCAACATTCAAAGGGTGAAGTTTTTTTTTTTTTTGAGACAGAGTTTCGCTTTTGTAGCCCAGGCTGGAGTGCAATGGCACGATCTCAGCTCACTGCAACCTGCGCCTCCCAGGTTCAAGTGATTCTCCTGCCTCAGCCTCCTGAGCAGCTGGGATTACAGGCTTGCACCACCATACCCAGCTAATTTTTGTATTTTTAGTAGAGATGGGGTTTCACCATGTTGGCCAGGCTAGCCTCGAACTCCTGACCTCAGGCGATCCACTCGCCTCGGCCTCCCAAAGTGCTGGGATTACAGGCGTGTGCCAATGCGCCCAGCCCTCAAAGGGTCAAGTTTCTATTACAATGCTTTGATGGGTCTAATACTGGGTGGGCTATGCAATCACTAAGTATAAATGTTTTCGTCATCAAAGTTCCTGCAATCAACTCTATTTTCATAAATACTCATTTCTGAATGAATGTTATACCTTATGCTTGAGAAAATATGTTTGCACCGAATGACATTTCTGGCTAGGAAGCCAGGCTCTGACACCTTCTGCACCATGCCTAGATTCCCAGCTTGGCTTTCAGCATGCCAGAGAAGTGGGGGCAGAGAAAAACAAGGCCAGCTTGCAATTGCTTCTCTCACACAGCTTGTGGCCTTCCCTTTACTTCCTGAAAGCCACAAAAACCTAAGACCATCCTAGCAACCAAAGCCTCCAGCCAGTCCATCACGCGGGTGGGCCACTAGATTAATGAGCTCCTTAAAGGAAAAAACAAAAACACCCTGAAGCTACAAGCAGACCCTCCTCCATTGTGCTACAAAAATAGTAACTCCTACTCTAAGAGCTAAATTGATTACATGACACAGTTTGCCAAACCAGTAGGTTAAATGTTGCTCTAGATTAGCATTTTGGTCAGACACAATTTAAACAAAAATTAAACTTTTAATGGTACACTTGTAGGTAGCAACACAGTTCAATTTAGGAACTTCTCAGTAATAATTCTGTCATTATTTATAGGAAGTCACCATTAAAACAGAGAAACACTAGCAATGCATAATCGTAGCAATTTTTGGCCAAAAAATAAAATTCAGCTATCTCTGTGATTAAAAAGGACTCCACTGGGCCCCTGGGATTAAGCATCCTATATTAGATTGGTTCACAGACATTGCAAAATAGATTAATACTATGATCATGCAGAGACAGGTATAGTCCGCCCTCCATATCCGTGGATTCTACCAACCATAGATCAAAAATTTCAGAAAAAATAAAAATAAAAATATACAAACAATACATTATAACAACTATTTACACAGCATTCACACTGTATTAGCTATTATAAGTAACTAGAGATGATTTAAAGCACAGGAGGATGTGCATAGCTTATATGCAAATACTACACTGTTTTATAAAGGACTTCAGCATCTACAGATTTTGGTGTAGCAGGAGGGTCCTGGAACCAATTCCCCTTGAACACCAAGGGAGGCTGTATATGTAAGAGTCACAGGTTATGAAACGTTCAAGTGAAATACCCTTTTTACAAAACATTTTAAAATTGGTTTGACTTTTTTTTTCTTTTTTTTTTTAAAGGAGGTCAACCCCGACTCCCATCCCAAAGCCACGGATGGGATGTCAAGGGCCACAGGTGGCCAGAATCTCAAGGCCACAGTGATTCTGGCCCCAAAGGGTAACCAGTGTGGGAACTGCACAGCAGCCCATGCCGACTCCCCAAGCTGCTGCCCTCCTCCTTACCCCACCCACACTCCTGCCCCGACTACCTCCAGACACCCCGGCAGCACTCCTTCACCATTGTAAAGGCATTCTTAAATAAGCAACAGGCTGGAGACTGAGTAAGCAGGCCTGGGTGGAACAACAGATGGTCCTAATTTATGATAGCTACGCGTTTGGTTTTTTTAAACTGACCTTTATAGTCTTTGGATTATTTTACAAAGACGACCCCGGGGCATCAAGGTACCCTTGTTTTTTCTTCTTTAACATCAGACACCAATTCTGCACCATACATTGCTCAGTTTCTTCATTTACACTATTTTCCCTCTCTCCTCCCCCACCTTCTCTCCTTTGATCTGCCCTAAAGATATAAGAAAACACAAAGTTATGTAGATGTGCTTATAATGAACACAGATTGAAAACCTATATATATACACTCAGTCGTTAACTGTATATTATGATATATAAGATGGACTATCAGAGTTATTAAAAATCAAGTTGTTTTCTGAGACAGGGTCTGGCTCTGTTGTCCAGGCTGGAGTGCAGTGGCGCAATCCCGGCTCACTAGGGCCTTGACCTTCCAGACTCAAGTGATCCTCCCATTTCAACTTCCCAAGTGGCTGGGCCTACGTATACTCATCACCACACCCAACTTCTTCTTCTTATTATTATTATTTTTATTTTTGTAGAGATGGTCTCACTGTGTTACCCAGGCTGGTATACTCTCCTAGGCTCAAGGGATTCCCCCCACCTCAGGCTTCCAAATTGTTGGAATTACAGGTGTGAACCATTGCACCTGGCCAAAAAGAATCAAGTTTTTTTTTGTTTTTGTTTTTTTCTGAGACGGAGTCTCGCTCTGCCACCCAGGCTGGAGTGCAGTGGCGCAATCTCAGCTCACTGCAAGCTCCACCTCCCGGGTTCACGCCATTCTCCTGCCTCAGCCTCCCGAGTAGCTGGGACTACAGGCGCCTGCCACCTCGCCCGGCTAGTTTTTTGTATTTTTTAGTAGAGACGGGGTTTCACCGTGTTAGCCAGGATGGTCTCGATCTCCTGACCTCGTGATCCGCCCGTCTCAGCCTCCCAAAGTGCTGGGATTACAGGCATGAGCAACCGCGCCTGGCCCAAGAATCAAGTTTTTAAAAAGAAGCTATATCAAGGAAAGCTTGAAAAAAATGCAGAATATGATTCTGTAAAACTCAAGTACGATCCCTTTAAAGAACTATTTATAACTAAAAGACATACCGGCCAGGCATGGTGGCTCACGCCTGTAATCCCAGCACTATGGGAGGCCGAGGCAGGCAGATCACCTGAGGTCAGAAGTTCAAGACCAGCCTGGCCAACATGGTGAAACCCCATCTCTACTAAAAAAAAAAAAAAAACCGGCCGAACATCGTGGTGGACACTCATAATCCCAGCTACTCAGGAGGCTGAGGCAGGAGAATCGCTTGAACCTGGGAGGCAGAGGTTACAGTGAGCAGAGATCATGCCACTGCACTCCAGTATGGGTGACAGAGTGAGACTCCATCTCAAAAAAAAGAAAAAAATTTACCAAAATGTTACCTGATAGAAAAATACAAAAATTTTTGTTTACTCATTTATTTCCCAAGTTTTGTATGAACATGCATTATTTTTATGATCACATCTGCACACCCCTTACTCCTCACCCTGCCCTTTCTGTAAGGAGTCCAAGATGGAAATGCTCATGTGATGTGAACTAATTAAATCTTTTTTTTTTTTTTTTTTTTTTTTTTTTTTTTTTTTTTTTTTTGAGACAGAGTTTCGCTCTGTGGCCCAGGCTGGAGTGCAGTGGCCAGATCTCAGCTCACTGCAAGCTCCGCCTCCCAGGTTTACGCCATTCTCCTGCCTCAGCCTCCCGAGTAGCTGGGACTACAGGCGCCCGCCACCTCGCCCGGCTAGTTTTTTTTTTTTTTTTTTTTGTATTTTTTTTTTTTTAGTAGAGACGGGGTTTCACCGTGTTAGCCAGGATGGTCTCGATCTCCTGACCTCGTGATCCGCCCGTCTCGGCCTCCCAAAGTGCTGGGATTACAGGCTTGAGCCACCGTGCCCGGCCTAAATTTTTCTTAAAAACAATTTTAAAAACCATGACTTCAAAAGCACGGTCTGCTTTAGTTACAATGGCAGATTCTGAACCATACACATGTGTATTATATATACATAAAATGCTAGAAGATAGACTGTGGTCCTTTCATCTGCATTTGAGTACAAACAGTACCAAATGGTTACGTCATACTACTCTTTGTTTATGTGGTATATGCCATATTGGCATCTACGGTGGAGAGACTAGAATGAACTATACGTCTACAACAGCCATCAGCCATCTGCATTGACTGAACAGCCATGAGGACCAAAGGTGCTCAAATCCTGACCTGTCTCTGAGCCTTATTACCCAACAGTCTACTGCACATTTCCCCTTAGATGACCAGCAGGCATCTCAAACTCAGAATGCCCAAATCTAGACTCATCATTCCTCACAAACTGGATTTTACTATGAGATCTCCAATCTCGCCTATCAGCAGAATCCGCTCAGAAACCTGGGCATTATTCCCAATGCCTTTCCTTCCCTGCAACCTGCCAAGCCATCCTCCAACTCCCAGGTCTTATAGATGCCAGCTCCAACAGCCATGACTACATGGTCTAAGAAAGCAGTAGCATTATGCAAACAGCAGGGACTTCAGGAATCAGACCCTAATTGAAACCTGGCCCTGCCACCTACCAGACCTGTGATCTTGGAAAAGATCCTTAACCTGTTTGAGCTTCTATTCTCTCACATCTAATGCCCCTAAAGACAGGATCTGTCTCATGGGACCATGGCATGCCTTAAATGAAGGCCATTCACTAGAAAGTGAATGTTAAGGGTCAGGCACTATTAGGCACTATGCAGGTACAAGGATCAATGGTGAATAACAGCCATTGTGGTAGAAAATAGCAAGTCCACAGGCCTTTATGGTGTATTAACTGCTACAATGAGGAACTACCCAATGTGATGGGAAACACAGGAGAGGAGATGGAACCTAGACCAGGGTGGCAACATCAGAAACAGTTTTCCAAGGAAACTAACATTTAAACTAAGTCCTATATGATGAGCAGGAGGTAGACAAGCAAAGTTTAAGGGTATGGATAGTGTACCAGTGGAGGAATAGCAAATTTGAAGTTGTGACATCCAGAGACAACCAGGCACCTTGAAGGTGCTGAAATGAGTGCTGTTGGCTGGAGGATAGAATGTGAGAGACCTGGCCAGGGATATAGGTGGAGTGGTCAACAGGGTATATGGGGCTGGGTACCTCGAAATGAAGAGTTCTGAGTAGGGAAATGACCAAACAAATGCTTTCAAAGGGCTTAACACAGCTGAATGCTCTTCTTGAAACCTTTAATAGCTGCCTTCATTCTCACCACCATATAGTCTGGTTTACGCTGTCCAGAAATTTACAAATCAAACGCCTCTTTTTGTAAGCTGGCCTTTTCCAATTATTAACATGTTAGAGTATTTTTAAAAAGCAATTTCAAAATTTTTCTATGTTGTTGGTGTATTAAAGGCAAGAATATAAAGGGAAAAGCCCATGAGTCTTTAGCTGGGGTTTTTGATAGTCAGATATGCAATGAAAAGGTTAACTTCTTTTCTGAGTCATAAACCTCAGAACTCTCCACACAACTGATCTCAGTAACTTCCCAATTCCAATTGTTGTGTTAAGTAGCACTTATAAGACACTAAATCAGCCTCATCATTTCATGACATGGTATGCTCCAATTTCCCACCCAACCCACATAAGCACCAATGTTCAATGTTCAGAGTCACCCGAAGCATTCCAGGCTGATTGCTTTGATGAAAACTTAATTCTACCACTGAGGAATATTACAGTGTCATATTGTGAATGAAATTCACCCAGTAACCCAGGCCTCATTGGAATACCTTATTAACTCTATATAGTAATCTATGAACACTGACATTAAAAAAAAACCAAATTAGTGAAATGAATTTAGAACTCTTTCATTCCTATTGGATTAAGAATCATTCACCCCAGAAAAGCAATTAACATATTTGTCTCTTGCAAATGAATACTGGAGCTTAACTGCATGGACTTCCTACCTTTGTAAGAAAGGATGTCTTTTTGCATACAGAGCACAATTATATATAAAATTATCCTCCATGCCCCCATCTTTAAATACTACATATTCATTTTTAATTTGGAAAGAACCTTAATAAGTCCAGAAGCATTAGGTTACCAGTCTCACAAGCTCTTATGAATTTTTAGAATAATCAGACTATCAATGGATAATACATATTTAACAATACTAATTTGTAACAGGATACTTTTAATATCAGAAATATTATTGTGCATCACTAAACAGTTTTGTTGCATTAAAGGCAACATGTTTTAAAAAGTATAGATGTAGCTTTTGAAATGTATAGAGAAAGGGAATACTTGCAAAATGAAATTGAAGTAATTCGGTACCATATTACTTCACTAGAAGTATTTCAACAAAATAATATGGTATTGCCATGCTTCACATTTATCATTTCTTAACACAGTCTGCAACAATTCCAGCCCCTGGAGCTACTCCCACCATCCCAGGACTAGAACTTGCTTCCATTCAGCCTCCACACTGATCTCTTCTCTTCCTGAGAGAGGACACCCAGAGCCAAGTTCAGATACTCCCATGTGATCTGGCTGGAAACAAAGCTCTCCGACCCCAGTTGTACTGGGTGGGCCTCTGGGGCTCAGTGTTTGCCTTCAGAAGCAAATAGAGGGGAGCTGTAGCCCAGATCCTTTTTCATGGAAAGGGAACCTGGGGGTGGTGGGTTCCAGGGGCTTACACCATTGGTTGACATAAAAGTAGTTGTCCTATGTGTACCTTTTCTATCTCCTAGTATTATTTTACTTATTTTCAATATTCTTTATTATCATGTATTCTGTCAAGCACACTGCAAGAATGTAGTGTGTGCTCTGAGAAGAAGGCATTTCTCCAGTCACCGGCCACTCTCACCAGCTAAGGTTCTGAGACAGACACATAGGTGAACACATCATATTATAGAATTCTAAACTATAAGTCAGAGGTGTGAGGAGTGTTGCCAGACTTAATGGGGTACTTGGCACTCACCAGAAGTTGAGAAAGGCCTTCCAGAGAAGGTGACATGTTGAATCTAGAAGACGAGTTGGTGTCACCAGGTGGAGAAAGGTCATCACAGGAAGAAGGGGCAGTACGAGTTTTGTCTTGAGAGGGCAGGAGGGAGGAGGAGGAATACTGACTACAAGAAGATTTTGTATTGCACAAGATCTGTGCTTCTCCTTTTACCTGTTGGATATTCAGACCAACCTAGGTTGGAGGCAACGGCTTAGAGGTGGCAGTCAAAGCCATGGGAATGGAAACCACCACCGTAAGAGAGTCTGTGGAGATGAGCCAGCCATGGAAGTCCAAGGGGTCCAAAGCTCCACAACCAAGTGGGAGGTGGAAGAGCCTAGGGCTTAGGTTTAGGGCTTCTTCAGTTCCCTTCCCACTGCCCTCATGGTATATGCTGGTCAGTAAATGACCAAACTGCTTAACAACGTCAAGACACTAGCAGGAATATTCTATCAGTTCCTCCTTTTGACCATAGCTAAAACCTCAATAAAGTACCACAGGCTTTAAAAAACTTCTTGCAAATAAAAAAGTTAGCTATAAATGAAACAGGTGGCCTCTGTTGCTATGGAGGACATTCCAAATCCTCTCGAACCTCCAGCCATCACTGCTGCTTCAAAGCAATGCTCTCACCAGTGCTTCTGTAACCTTCCTCCGGTTAACTGATTGCAACTCATACAGTAATTTACAAACTGTGCATCACTGATAAAATCTTTACAGTAATTCACAAAGTGTGCATCACTGATAAAACCTTATCTCCAGGAAAGAATGGTCATGCACCACACGAACATGGTCTGTTTCTCTGCAGTACATCCTTATTCTGGACACAGGTAGTGACCGCAATGCCGCCCCTCTTCCATGACCTCAATCATGATGGTCATCCAAAGGTTACTGGGCACAAGAGGGATTGAAGACAATAAAGCTGGGACAAAATTAGGACAAAAGTGATAAAAATTTAAAAGGAATTAGTATTGCTACTTGTTAGCTCATTAACATTCTGGCTCTGTGAATCCAAAAAAGAAAATACCCAGTATTCTAAGACTTGACAATATTTGGATAAACATTTTCCCAGGCAATGAGCTTTTGGCATTAAGGTCGAGAAAGAAAAAACAACAGCAGTCAGTGAGACTCTCAGCATTCCTTCGTGTTGTTTTCATGACATATTGCTCTACACTTAAGCATTTCTTTTAAATGATTTGAGTGCTCACAAATACAGCTACTAATGCTTCTGCTTATAAAGTGCTTCTCTACTTGGCATCTTCAGCAAGTAGGCACTATAGTAGCAAAATAAAATAATAACATAACAGCAAGAACTGGCAATGACTATGTATTTACTAGGCATGTGATAATCACTATATAGGTTATGTCACTGACCTTCGCAACATTTATCTAGGGGAAATACTTTTATTATCACTACTTTATACAAGGAATGTGCAGGCCAGAAAAGCAACCTTCCCTGCATCCCCTAGCTAGGAAGTGGCAGGGCTATGATTTCAGAGTCTACAACTTTACAAATACATAGTTTTACAGACAAAGAAACTGAAGTGACTTCACCCAGTGAAGTTAGCAGAGAAGGTGCCAAAAAACAGAGGCCTTTCCTAGTCATATAACGTATTATCCTGACCCCAATATGTCATCACTGCTAGCCGGGGATGTTTTAATGCCAAATAAAGAAGATGCTCCATCTTTGACACTCAGGGAATTAAAGGGTTTGAAGGCATCTTTATCAGCATCAGACACTTTCTTCAGCAGTAATTACATGTGTGTCCAGACAGCATTTTCATAAGCAGTTCAGATGCCAAAAATGAGAAACAGTTTTGGAAGCTGCTCTATCAATACCAAAAGGCATACTGACTTCTGCTCTCAGGTTCCATCAGATTATGCCAAAAGAGAGACAGAGACAGAGAAAGGATACCAAATTTGATTTTAAATCTACCTGTTCTAAGCTGGAAGTAAAAACTCTTCCTGTCCTGGAGTCCAATGCACTCATTTTTCCCTCTCCTCAATCTTAACACCCTGTTAATAATCAGCCCAGGCACAACAACCTCTGAACGACTGCATTCCCACAGCAGTCCCGTATGGCGTGTACTCTTATTCAAATACTTCATCAAAAGTGCTCCCAATCAAGCATGAAAATAAATTAGATTTTGGTTTAACCACGATTAGAGTCACATCACCAAGAAATATAGTAACTGAGTTACCTAATCTAACAGACCAGCCTGACTTCCTGGCTACTTTCCACAAGCCCCTCTTGCTAAAGCCCTCTCTTAAAACTCCTCTTTGAAGACTGTGAAATCACATGTTGGTGGAAAACTGTAACTCTTCAAATGTCACAGACATAATTCTTAACTCTGTGCCTGCCTGACACTGCTAGTCAGGCTACAAGTAGAGTTGCTGGGTGTCAGCCTGTGAAAAGTACCCCGGCCCCACAAAGCATCAGAATGCTGCTTATTCTTGGGCACTCTGGAGGAGCCTTCCTGGGCTTTGGCAGAGCCATTTTCTGTGGAGAGACTGTTCACTCTTGGGCCATATTTTATACTCACTTTCACTCCTTCTGGAAATACCAAGGTGTGAGTACTGTGCAAAGCCCCAATATGGAGAAAATTAAAAATGGACAAAGGAGAAGACGACTAAGGGATTAATAATCCAGAATATGCAAAGAAACCCTGTAACTCAACATCAACAAAAAACAAACCAGATTTAAAAATAGGCAAAGGACTTGAACAGATATTTTTTTCCAAAGAAAATGCATAAATGACCAATAAACATGTGAAGACATGCTCAACATCACTAACCATTAGGGAAATGCAAATCAAAACCACAATGAGATACCACTTCACAGCCATTAGGACAGCTACAATCAAAAATAGAAAATTTTTTAAAAAAGAAATGGAAAAGACAAGTGTTATCAAGGATGCTGAGAAATTTTAAAGAGAGGATAGGCTTGACCAATCATGCCCTGTCAACACACAGCGGCTAGCAAACCAGCCAAAGAGTAAGCTCATCTCATTATCCTCCCCCAAAAAAGAATGGTGTATTGTATCTGCTAGGCTCCAACAATCCTTGTCAATAAAAGCCTTGTTGCGAGCAGACAATTACCACACACCCCAAAACCAGAGTTAAAAATAAATTCTTCTAATTACAGTTGATTATTGAACAACACTGGTTTGAACTGCAAATGTTTGATCCACTTACAATGTGTAAACTTAGCTTCTGCCACCTGGGACAGCAAGACCAAACCTCCCTCTTCCTCCTCCTCAGCCTACTCTACATGAAGACGATGAGGATGAAGACCTTTATGATGCTCCACTGCATAAATAATCAATATATTTTCTCTTCCTTATGATTTTCTTAATAACATTTTCTTTCCTTCAGCTTACTTTAGGACTACAGTATATAATACATATATCATATAAAATGTGTTAAAATTGACTTATCAGTAAGGCTTCTGGTCAACAGTAGGCTATCAGCAATTATGTTTTTGAGTAGTCTAAAGTTATGCACAGCCTGGGTGACATGGCGAAATCCCATCTCTACAGAAGATACAAAAATTAGCCGGATGTCTTGGCATGTGCCTCTAAGTCCCAGCTACTCGGGAGGCTGAGGTGGGAGGATCACTTGAGCCCAGCGGGTAGAGGCTGCAGACTGCACTACTGCACTCCAGTCTGCGAAACAGAATTCTTCTGCGGGGGGCGGGGGGTGGGGGCAGGTTGGCGTTTCTATGCCAGCAAGGTTTAACGGTCAACTGTATTTTGATAGTGTGATCTGTAATAATGTAATATGTAGATATGATTTACTGAAGAATTAAACTTTATCCTTTTAAAATAATTACAGAGTATTCTGAAATACATACCTTAATGTAAATATCCTGTGATATAGAAACAGAAGCTGAGGCAGAAGAGAAAAAAAAATCCCAGGGAATTAGAAAAATAAAATCTCAGTACTATATTTCCCCCTTTGCCACTAGCAAGCTTTCTTCAGGCATCAGTTTCTTTATCAGTCATGCAAATGGTTAGGACAAGATATCGCTTAAGTCAAATATATGCTTAATAGCACCACCCAATAGAAGCACTTCCTTTGTCTGATTCCGTGTTTGCCAGGCAATTTTCTGGTCATAATCTGACTGCCAAGTAGTTTTTCAATAGGAAGTAAGTGTCAGCATTCCAGTCTCCTTGTAGCTATATTTGTTATAAATCAATAAATTGATATTAAAGTTCATAAAAATAAAGTCTGATTCTAAATAGTTGAAGGAAATGGGTCCAAGTGACAGTGGAAGGTAGTTTTCAGTTTTCCGAATTCAAAACCCACCTATATTCTACATCATCAGCATCCATCAATACTGAACCATCAATCAAGGGAAAGCAATTTTCAAATCATTCTTGGCCAGAGTCCATGCCACTCCATTTTTAAAACCATTCCTTTTTAGGGGAAAATGAATTCACATACTCTGAAGATGTCAAAAAAAATAATTACAGTGTATTTTTATGGCACATAATAATTACTTCTGATTATAGAAAATGACACAATTTGAAAGTTTGGGGATATACACAGGCTTCAAAGGCGGGAAGCCAAAGGAGAGACACTGACGATGGATCACTCTGCCCTCTTCTGAAAACACCTTCTTTAACTGGCTTTTGGAATACAACTTTCCTGGCCTTTTCTTTGCTAATTCCTCCTCTTCCCTACATCTCCCCCTACCCACCCCCTCCCCCACTCCACCCCCAACAAAATATGAAAAGAATAAGAAAGCAAAACAAATTCAGGCCTGTGTTCAATACTCTCCAGGGAGATCCAGATACTCTTTCAGGGTTTATGAAGCCCTAGATGATCTGGCCAGAACTGTTTTCTTAGACCTCATCTCCTTCCCCTCTCCCCTTGCTCACTCTGCTCCCAGTCATTGCTGCCTTGCTACTCCTGAAACACAGCAAGAGTGCCCTGGGCTCTGCACCTTGGCCCTCACTCTGCCTTTCTGCCTGAAATGATTGTCCCCTATCTCCACATGGCTGTGTCCTTCATTTCACAGACTCCCACAGTGAAGTCTTCCCTGATCACTCGAATAGCATCCCTCCCCTCTTCATCCCCAAGAGTGTTTTCTTTACAGCATATATCACCACTGAACACGTGTGTATTGTCTATGCATTTGTGTAGGATGCATAGAACAGGGACTACATCAGTTTTGTTTGTTGCTGTATCCCCAGTCTTACAATAGCATCTGACATGTAGAAGGAACACAATATTTGTTGACTGAATATGTGAACGGTTACAAGATAATAAATTATAGTCAAAATGACCAAACTAAATTCCATTGAATGGGTACTTTAACCAAAATAGAAAAGGAGTTAATCCAACACATCTGTCACAGTAAAATGGCAACTGGGATTTGGTCCAAATAGCAACTTCAAAGTCTGTTGATGTCCTATCTACCACATATTGACTAGGTGCTGGCAATATAGTGATCAACTTTACTCTGTCTCTGCCTTCAAAGATCTCATGGTCTCCCCAAGGAGGCCAACTTGTAAGTATTCTGAACACAGATAAGGGAAGAAACAACTAAGCTGGAGACACTGGGGGCTGCTAGGAGAAGAGCAAGGAGAGTCTAAGAGTGCTGTGTGTTCTATGGACAAGTTCACATAACCCATAGGAAAACAGGAGCAAGGAATTACTCCCACTCTCACCATGCAACCAATCAGAGGCCTCCATTCCTTTTCTAATTGCAAGGCAATCTTCTCCCTAGTTGGCATTCTTCCTTTGACAGCTGCTTCAGTATTTCTCACAACCCCAGGTGAAGTTAATTGACACGCGCGCGCGAGCACACACACTGAGGTTTCATGAAACTTTCTGTTCTCAAATAATCACACACTACAGACTTTGGTTTAAGATGCATTTCCACCTCTGGCCCCATATGTCCTATGCACGTTCCATGTACTGATCAAATCTCATGACAAGGGATCTGCTCAAAATATTCCACCAACTAAAACATCAAGTAGCCTTCACCACACAATTTTCCCAATTCAATGGGCTTTTTTTATTGTTTATTTACAAAGTTAACAAACACAACATATGGTTTTTTGTATGGCAATTGGAATTAATAGCTGCTAATTATGGATTTTTTTCCCTAAAAGACTTTCTCAAGGTTTAAGGTCTTTGCTGAATTTAAGAAGTATCTTGAAAGATCCACACATGCAAAGTGCTTTACAACCTTATTCACTCCTGTGGCAATGAAAACCTTTGAAAAGGTTTCCTCTTTCCTCTCGTTACTGATTTTGGCTGCTTCTAGTCAACAGGAGAAAAAGGACATTCACTAGAAAGATAGGGTATCTCTGTAGTTCCAGTAAATATTTACTCTATAAATTGAACTTCTGTTTATCTGTGTAATCCACATTACTTGCTTTTTTCTTTTTTTCACCCCCAAGAGTGAAAGATACCACTGTCGGAAATCCGGGTAGATATATGGGGGAGGCAAGAGGGTTCAAAAAAATAATTACATACAATTTATCTCTGCTATGACATCCCCTCACCAATGTAAATAATCTAAGTCCTAACTAATATCTATCAATTCTTGTCTTCTTTGGCTTGTCTGATTTTATAACATTGCCAACACAAACCCCTCTCTCAGAATATAGAGATGGCTTAAAATATAATTTTTGTTTTCTGTAATTTGATTCCGTGAGTCAAAAACTAACTTTGAAATCCTCATCAACAAGTTTTTTTTTTTTGTTTTTTTGAGACAGAGTCTCGCTCTGTTGCCCAGGCTGGAGTGCAGTGGTGTGATCTTGGCTCACTGCAACCTCCGCCTCCTGGGTTCAAGCAGTTCTCTGCTCAGCCTCCCGCGTAGCTGGGATTACAGGTGCCTGCCACCATGCCCAGCTAACTTTTGTATTTTTGGTAGAGATGGAGTTTCACTATCTTGGCCAGGCTGGTCTTGAACTCCTGACCTCGTGATCCACCTGCCTCAGCCTCCCAAAGTGCTGGGATTACAGGCATGAGCCAACACACCCAGTCCATCAACAGCTTCTTAATTTTGCTGTAGATGCAGGTTTGATCTTCCAACTGCAGCCCCACCTGGGAGAAAGCCTTCCTCATGACTTGCGTTGGGCAAATCAGCTAGGCAGCTATTATAACTGCACACTTCACTTTGTTTCCTATCACCATGACATTCCCTACTCTAGATAAGTATGCCCACTCACTCAGGGTTCTGGCATCTCCAATTGGTAGCAACTACCCCTAAGGTGCTTCCCTAAGAAGTCTTGGAACTTAAAAGCTTCCCAATTGGTCAAAGCACTTCCTCAGAATCAAGGTTCTCTCCCTGCTTCCAGGTCTGTGGCCATCCCAGTTCTGATCACCTACCTGGTCTTTGAGTAACTTCTCTGTTCATAGCACATGTCCTCCTTTTTCTTGTTTGTCTTCCACCTGGTTCCAGCCACATGAAGCATCTCTGTGGCTTGATCTACTTCACCTTATCCATTGCGTTTGACTCAGGACCTCAATGTCATATTCAGCATGTGCTTCTTCAAGACCTGGCTGTCAGCCGCTGCCTTGCCATGCAGCCATGGGCACTAACTTCACTGGGTCCCCTTGGCTTTCTCCCCAAGACTCGGCACTCTGCAGCCCCACAGTGATTTGGCCAACTGTAGAAGGAACCTAAAGCCCTGCCTGCAGGGGTGGGAAAGCCGTAATTCTTAAGATATTTAAAGCTTTATTCTTCTCTTTCTGGCACCTCAAATATTGTAACATCAATCTCTGAGATGCCTCTGAATACACAGGTAGTGGGTCTCAGGTTGTAATATTCCACCTTCCTTGCAGTAAAAAGAAATAGAAACCTCCCTCCCAATCCCCACTGAATGTGGATCACAACTATTCCTTATCAACGAATCTGCTTTTAGGGCTCTGGAAAGTCAATGCTTTGAATTCCTCCACCACTTGGAGGCTATGGCAGTGACTATATCCCTTTACTCTAATCATATCCATTTCATTTTTATCAAAAACACTTATCTGGGTATTGCATAGGGATTACAATACAAATCAGGTTAAACAGGCTTATTAAATAGAACACTCCCTCCTTGGAACATGTGATAAAAAACTGAGGGCAGTAAGAGAAGCTAATGAAAGGAATTAATGTGCACATGGTGGACCTCTGGAGAAAGACTACCTGGGCACAAATCTTGACTCCACCTTTTATAGTCTGTGTAGTTTCGATATGCTTTTCCCCCTTCTTATGCCATAATTTCTAACCTGTAACATGGGCATAACAGAAGGTACCTCAGAGTTTTTGACAAGCATGTCAATATCTGGGAAGTGCTTAGAAAATGTGATTCAGAGTTACTACAAACCACAAAATGAATAGCTATAAAGCAAAACAAAACAAAAACTAAAAACCATTGGCAGACACTGGGAATTAAGCAATCACAGTTTTAAGGTCGAATGCGGTGGCTCACGCCTGTAATCCCAGCACTTTGGGAGGCTGAGGCAGGTGGATCACAAAGTCAAGGGTTCGAGACCAACCTGACCAACATGGTGAAACTGTCTCTACTAAAAATACAGAAATTAGCCAGGAGTGGTGGCACGTGCCTGTAATCCCAGCTACTCAGGAGGCTGAGGCAGGAGAACTTGAACGCAGGAGGCAGAGGTTGCAGTGAGCCAAGATTGAGCCACTGCACTCCAGCCTGGGCAACAGAGCGAGGCTCCATCTCAAAAAAAAAAAAGAAAGAAAAAAGGAAAGAAATCAGGGTTTTAGACAAGGCTCTGTCATTTTGTGGCTTCTGGGGGGGTTAAAATTGGTTGCAAATTCTTTGTGACACCCCTGTTGGAGAGGTGTTTTCTACTTACTTCTTTAACCTTAATCTGGTTGGGAGAACAGCTGTTTTGACCAACAGAACACACAGAAATGATCCTGTGCCCATTTCAGTTCCATATTTTAAGAGAAAAGGCAGCTTTACCTCCTCTTTCTTGGAACCCAGCTGCCATGCTGAGAGGAAGCCCAAGCCACATAGGGATGCCCACGTTGAAGAAAACTGAGCTGATCTCCCAGTTCACAGGCAACATTAGTTTGCCATTCATATGATTAAGCCATCTTGGAAGTAAATCCTTTTGCTCTAGTCACTGACACAAGTCTTCCCCCCGAACTCTGCCCAAACTGCAAATCCATGAGTAAATAAGATGGTTATTTTCAGTCTCTAAATTTTGGAGCAGTTTGTTGGATTCTGCACTAGGTCTTGACCCTGCTCTTCTTATGCTTATAGGGCTATGGCTAAGACAGATATTCAACAGCTCATTACAATGAAGTGTGATTTTCTAAAGACAGAGGAGTATAAAGAGGCAAAAAAGGGTATGTGAATACTAGGTGATCTTTCAGGCCCCGTCCAATGCTGATATTTTACAATTAATTTGATGAGGAAGGATAGCACAGCTGTGAGATGGCCACTTGGAGATAGTTACACAAGATAATCTAGGTAGAGAACAACTTTCTTCTATATAATTCTACTTCTAATTAGAGCATCAATGAAGAGGTGGCATTTCAGGAGTTACTCAACACACAAATGGTGAAAGCATGGAAAGTTGCCTCTATGGCCTAATTCAGAAGTGGAATGATGTGACACAAAATGCTGTGAATGAAGATCTAAGAAGAAAGTAAGGGAAATATGACTTCCATGGGCATCCAATGTTTTCAAGTAAATGGTGATGCAGAATTTTGTCTGTCCATTGTTTAAATAATGTTTAAAAGGCAAAGAGTTTAAGTTGATTGCTTTGTACAAATTCTTTGAGTAAGAATATTTTTTCATCTCCAGAGATTATGATTGCCAAGGGACAAATTTTTTAAAAATAAATTTTTATTTTTGTACATAAATAGGCAACTGTCTACCAGACAACCAGATCAAGCAGATAACTACTCTGCAAGAATGAGTAAATTCAAGTTTTACCCTAATATTGCTAAACCTTAAGATCTCTTCCTTCCAGGTACCTGGGATTATTTAACAAGAGTAAACTACATACTGGCCCCACAAATTTTACCAAGACCAATAGAGCTAACTGCTGACCTAAAACTCATGACCACAAAGAAGAATATGCCAGAGCTGTCCCTTGACAGATTTTGGGAGAATTTAATGCTGCTTAAAGTGTGGCCCTTCAGCTTCTTGACCATGGGGGAGGGAAGCTGAATGTCAAACAGTTAATTTTTGCAGTGCTTTTGATTTGCCTGATGTTGAAGTCCTTCCTTAATCTCAATTTAAAAAAAAAATCCTTCAAATCTTTATGACAGGAACAGCTATAGCCAAGAAAAAAGAACAAATCACTAGTTTATCCGTCTACATTTTCCTTTTGTATTTCTGTCGTTACTGCTATGAATTCCTTTGCTTTCAAAAAAAGTTCAGACTTGACATAAGTCATTTATGTTCAATAAATACATAAAAATATGTTTGAATGTTCATGGAGGCAATTTTACTATCTGCTGTAATCAACTCAGGATCTTAAATGACTATTGTTCAAACTAAAGACACAAAAGGAACACACTCATGAATTTCCTGTTTTCCATCTTGAAGTACTCACACATGCAAAACACCTCATGCCCAACACCCATCCCTAGGTCTCCTAATTGTGTATCCCTCACACCCAAATCCCTCCTAGTGTCCAAGCATTCCTGGAGTACTAGGCGCAGAGGCCAACACCTCAGTGGTTGACCAAAGCTTGCTGCTCTCACTAACGAGATCAGCAGATTACAACCAGAAATTGATTAAACTCACTCTCTAGTTCAGGATGTTAGAGAGTCAGCGTCAACATTACTGTCAAAGAGTCAATGACTCCTGTGTCTAGGGGACCCTTACAGAAGGAGTAAGCCCACAAGTCAACACCAATGAGAGGCATTTTGTTTATGATACCCAGGATAATGGCAGGTCTTTTCAGAGTTCTTCCTGCCCCTGAAATGCCTAGTGAACATCAGGCTGAATCTGACCCCACAGTGACCTCCAGACAGCATTGAGGCTCCTGGGCAATCAGAGAGACGGCACTAAAGGGGCCCTGAGAGGGTTTATTAGTTCTGCTTCCAGGTGAGGAGGAGGACTCAACTATCAAAAGTGAATGGCAACCTTGCCCTACAAGATACTAAGCGAAAACCGGTGTTTAAGAGAAAAATGACAGGGAAAAGAAAATTTTCACCAAAGATTTAATGTGAGAAATAAAAACGAATTGTATGTGAATCTATGGATACTGCTCTGTGGATATTAGAAAAACAGTAAATATTAAAGTTACTGCCCATGTTAAATTGAACTGAGATTTAGGGTCCACAAGGTATGAACCACACACTCCCTCTTGCCTTACAAATTATCTTTACACATATTCTAATTTAAAATACATACAAGTCGAGGTGGGCGGATCCCTTTAGGCCAGGAGTTCGAGAACAGCCTGGCCAACATAGCGAACCCTCATCTCTACTAAAAATATAAAAAAATTAGCTGGGGTGGTGGCACATGCCTGTAATCCCAGCTACTTGGGAGACTGAGGTATGAGAATCACTTGAACCCCGGAGGCAGAGGTTGCAGTGAGCTGAGATTGAGTGAGACTCTGTCTCAAAAAATAAAAAATAAAAAAAAAATACGTGCAAAAAGTAAAAATAACTACCATTCAACCTGCAGGATAACTAACATTGATTGGAAAGAGGTACAACTAAATCATGGAACCTAAAACTGGCTCGAAAGAAAGCAAAAAATGAATGAGCAGACACCGATGACAAGAAAAGAACATCTGGTAAAAGATATAGTTGAGGAAGGAACTTATTTCCTTAGGAACAATACTATGTCATAAACTGCTCAAATATTTTTCCAGCCAATGCAGGGACCACAAAGCACTCTCAATTCTTTTTTTTTTTTGAGACGGAGTTTCGCTCTGTCGCCCAGGCTGGAGTGCAGTGGCCGGATCTCAGCTCGCTGCAAGCTCCGCCTCCCAGGTTTACGCCATTCTCCTGCCTCAGCCTCCTGAGTAGCTGGGACTACAGGCGCCCGCCACCTCGCCCGGCTAGTTTTCTGTATTTTTTAGTAGAGACGGGGTTTCACCGTGTTAGCCAGGATGGTCTCGATCTCCTGACCCCGTGATGCGCCCGTCTCGGCCTCCCAAAGTGCTGGGATTACAGGCTTGAGCCACCGCGCCTGGCCGCACTCTCAATTCTTTCATTTGCCTACAAGCTTTATAGGGATTACTTAAGGAGTGGATACAACTAGGCAAAAAATGGATAATTGTATGTGGCACCTGAGGGTCATATTCTCTGCTCACCCAATGTGCTCAAGAACACGTCAATAGGACTAAAGTTGATCCACATCTCTTCCTTCACTCAGGGTTCTAGTCCCCCTCCTCCTAAGTCTATGATTCATTTAAACAAAGGTTACTGGACATCACTCTGCCACATAGAAACATTGTGAAGGGCCTGGCAAAGAGTGTCTGCAAAAGAAATGCCTTCAGTTTTGGGGTTTTCTATGACCTTAGAAGATCACCAAAGCCTTCTCCTGAAACAGGGTTAGTGATGAAGCAGGGCCCTGCGTTCTAGTTCAGATTTGAGACCGCTGTCTAAATATAAAATTGGCAAAAGTCACTTAAATACTCATGCCTCCTCCCTCACCTCCCATTTTTAAGTTCTCACTCTCAGCATTTCTTGAGCCTTCTACATCACAGGGGCAACAGCCGTAAGGATTAGGAAATGCTCTACTTCATTCAGCCAGCACCTCAAAATGCTATTTCGAACCGGAGCAGGAACAGCACAGCAGCAAGACACTTAAGAGCATCAGGCAGGGCCCAACAGCACTCACCAGCCCGAAGGCAGACCTCCTAGGTTTCCCCCAACCCCATTTAATCCCCCTCTTCCCATCACCAGGTGTTCCCTCACACACACACCCCCCAAGGGCTCCATCCCTTCACTTTGCCCTTCACCATTGGTAATCTGACATCACCATTATCTGCCTTCCGGCTGCTTTTACACTGTTTTCCTTTTCTTCCTCTTTCCTCTCTTCAGCCATACTCAAGAAACACGGACTACTTATGCTACTTTTGTCCCCATGAATGGTTCAGTGATGGTATCAAGAGGGAAACCCACAGACACCAAGCCTTTAGCTGTAGACACTAAGCACACAGACTTCCTCTTCTTTTGAGCACCCAGTT
Source organism: Rhinopithecus roxellana (assembly GCF_007565055.1). Lineage (NCBI taxonomy): Eukaryota > Metazoa > Chordata > Mammalia > Primates > Cercopithecidae > Rhinopithecus > Rhinopithecus roxellana. Next base: position 163,898,441 of record NC_044551.1, read on the forward strand.
CTACCGGCTTCTCATCACCACTTTTCAGGTTTTCAAAGCTTTGGGGGATGTGTCCGAGGCATCCCTAAAGTCATGAAAAAAGATGGCTTTGGGCTTCTTACCGCTCACATATTTGCATAGTGTTTGATGTAGCTTTAATTTCAAAGCTGGTCTCAAACACTCAAGTGGATAGGTTACAGTGGGAGCCCAGGAATTGTAAATGCGCTGGCCTCAAAGACTTAGGAGTCCAGACCCGGGCAGGAAATAAAGTTCTAAAGCGGCTTTGAAGTGCTTCCTTCCCAGACTCCTCCCCAGGGCCGGGTCATTCATCTCAGCCTAGGGAAGAGACCACCTTGCTTGAACTTAGCCAAACGCATCGCACGTGGGAGCCAAGGGGGAGATGAAATAATCCAATGCGTCCTCCTCAGCACCACCACCCCCACCAAATTAGTTACCGTCGGCTTAAACTCATCTGGAATGTCCGTGTATTTTACCGATCAGGGAAATAAAATGGTGTATACAAATTAGTGGAAGCGGGTGGGAAGGAACAGGGGATGCAGACTGTCGTGAGTAAAACGCCTCGCGGCTTGGTGAGAGGTTTCTTTTTTAAGCCACTCATTTCAGACTGAAATATCAAGCCAGTTCAGGTCATTTCCTGAGTAGCACTACAAGTTAAAACAAGATCCAGAAAATCTATTAATCTTCCATTGCGCTGCCTCCAGACTGGGAGCACAGGGGGATAGGGTGTAGGGCGGTGGAGAGGTCGAGGGGAGAGGGATCTGTGGAAAAGCAAACGCCCGAGAAATTCTAGCTCCCGACCTCAGCTGTTTCTTACCTCACTCAGCTCGGCCGAGGAGTCGTTTCCATATTTCATGGCAACTCCAGAATTCATGATGCACTTTTCAGAGTTGGGCTCTCAGTCCCCCAGGTCTCGGAGCTTAAGAGTTGGACTTCACAGGTTCAATATTCACTGCTTGGTCCCTTCTGCCACATTTTACTCTAGACAGCCATTTTCACCCAGGACAGTTGCGAAGCGCAAACGAAGGATGCAGGCACTCTTAAAAGGAGCAGCCGTGGCTTGCGTTTCACGGACGAGCCATTGCTGCAGGAGGCTCGGTGGCGTGGCGCGCTCGCAGCTGCGGCAGCGGCAGAGCCGGCGAAGGGACCCGCCCGCCCGCGCGCACCCAGCGCCCCGTTCCAGGGCACTGCCACCCTGGGCGCCGCCTCGCCACTCCTACGGTGCCTCGCCGCCCCCCATTACCAGGATGGAGGGCACCTCCCAGCACGAGCCGACACCCTAGAGGGCACCGGAGAGCTCCCGAAAAAACTAGGGCGGTGGAGCAAGGAAGATCCGCGCCTCGGAATCCAGAGAAGGAAGGAAAGCTGGAGGGAGCCGGAGCGGAGCTGCACTTCACGCTGAAGTTTCCCCTTTGAATCGTCTGGAGTTGTAAGTGGTTTCTGATTGAACACAGCTGTCTAGCTGCTGGCCACGGGGTGCGCGGAGGAGGCGGGGCTAGAGGGAGAAAAGGGTGGGGGCGAGGAGCCTGGAGGCCGAGGAGAGGAGGCCGTGCTGGGAGAGCAGGCATCCTTCCAGTTCTCTGCAATAGTAATTAAGGACCCGAGTCCAGGAGGGGGAGAAGAAACAGGAAAAGCCACCTGAATAATCGTGCAGGAAATTAAAAAAAAAAAAAAAAAAAAAAAAAAAAACTTCCCTCATAGGAGCTGCTTTCCATGATTTAATAAGGTCAAGACAAACCTAAACACTGTACATCAGACAACGCGGTGCACTTCTCACGGAACATTAAGATTTTACAAGGGTGCAGGGTAGTCATTTTCCCTGATCAGTCTAAAGTCAACATTACGGGTGTAAATTCACTGTCAAACTCCCTCTGTCTGTCACTGGGGTAGAGTACATTTTCTGCATGTCCGTAATGAATATAGAGGCCCCATCCCTTGAAACATGTCAGATAGGCTCCCCAACCCCCAGACCTTCCTTAAAAATCTTCCTGCTGGTTTGAGCGCAGGTAGATTTGTATTTATGGAGTGTGAAGTATGATTCAGAAAAGATTCAAGGGGCTGTTACACCCAGTCAACCCCTGGGATCTGAGCTCCCCTTCAACTTTGAGTTCCCTAGGTAAAACATCCTGTGTCTATTGGGAGAGAGATGAGATGGGGTAAAAGGGGAACTAGGATTTTTCTCTCCACAAAGTTAAAGTTCCACTGAATTTGAGATGCACAGAAAATGTTCTGATGCTTCAAAACAGTAGCTCTGCGAGATTGCTTAAGAAACCTCATCAGTCTCTTTCTACACAATAGGGACAAAATGTCTCCATCCCCAATAACAGAACTTGGCATTTCCTGGAGCCTTCTGTGAAAAAGCCATTGTATTGTTAAGGTCCATGGTCTTTTTTAAAACTCATGTTTATTTTATTCTTTAAGAAGGGGCAGAGTGCTACTATTTGCATATAACATTTTACCCATCCCCATTCTTGTTGAGTTCATTCATTGCCTGATGGAGGCGCTGCTGGGATTAGGAAAAGTTTGCTGCTCTTTCTAGAGCACTGGGTCCCAAGTTCTTGGGCACTGCCAAACTAGAGCACATTCTGCATGGGGGAGGAGATGGGAAGCTACATTATTTAATTTATCTTTTCATTGAAATCTGTTGAAAACCACATGCTTGAAGCTGGAAATGGTGGTGTATACATAACTATGAAGAAGACTCAAGCACTGCCCCTGCCCTGAAGGTGTTTATAGTCTTGTAAAACATGAACAGAAATGACAATTTTAGATAGAAAATGAGACTTGCCATAAACACAGTACAAATGAGGAGTGACTGCAGTTCGGAGGAGGGAAACATGATTTTATCTGGACAGGGTCTGGAGAGAAGAGTCTGTGAAGGAATCTTAGAAGAGGCAGTATATGAGTTGACCTGTGAAGAATGGCTGAGCTCAGCATAGATGAGAAGTAAGGGGAAAGCATTCCAGGCCACTGTGAGAGAAAGTATGGATGGAGACTGGAATGTGCAGAGTGGGCATGGGGGATCACAGGCATTCCATTCTGGAGCATAAGCTGGGTGAGAAAGGGGGGCTGATGTCAGATAGTGAACAGTTTTAAGTGCCATGTTAAAGAAATGGGCCTTCTCAATAGGCAATGGAGAGCCACTAAAGGTTTTTGAGCATAGAAATAATGGAGATCAGAGCTGTGCTTTTAGATACTCCAGTAGATTTGAATCACACCCATGAGTAACTAATATGAACTCAAATAGGCTAGTGTTGAATGTGATTCTGGTGTTTAAAGATACATATTTTTCATACGACACCACCCCTAAAACCAAGCAGATGACTTCATCTGGTGTTCAACCAAAAGAAAAGTAATCTGTTCCAAAAGTGGAGGAAGAATTAGCAGTGCTGAACTTACTGAGAAGTAGTGTCTGTAGATTCTACTTTATAGACAATATAAGGCATTTTCAAGGGTAATGTTGATTGTATGAGATTTTCTTCATAAACAATGACTTGAATACTTCAATACGTATACTTCACATAAGATTCAACTCCACCACAATCTGGCCGCAGCAGATGTGGTAGGTTGAAAGTGGGAAATGAACATGCCAATTGTACTATCAAGGCAGTTCCGCTAGAGGTTGAAAGGGCCTGAATTAAGGAGGGACAGCCAGGCGTGGTGGCTCACACCTGTAATCCCAGCACTTTGGGAGGCTGAGGTGGGTGGAGGTCAGGAATTCAAGACCAGCCTGGCCAACATGGTGAAACCCTGTCTCTACTAGGATCATGAGGTCAAGAGTTTGAGACCAGGCTGGCCAACATGGTAAGATCCCATCTCTACTAAAAATACAAAAAATTAGCTGGGCATGGTAGCAGGTGCCTGTAATCCCAGCTACTCAGGAGGCTTAGGAGGAGAATCGCTTGAACCTGGGAGGCAGAGGTTACAGTGAGCCGAGACCGCACCACTGCACTCCAGCCTGGGCAACAGAGTGAGACACCATCTCAAAAAATAATAATAATAACAAACTTAGCTGGGCATGGTGGTGCGCACCATGTAGTCCCAGCTACTCAGGAGGCTGAGGCACGAGAATCACTTGAATCGGGAGGCACAGGTTGCAGTGAGCCGAGATTGCACCACTGCACTCCAGCCTGGGTGACAGAGTGAGACTCCATCTCCAAAAAAAAAAAAAAAAAAAAAAGAGTAGGGCTTCTTGCATTGAGGGGGAGTCTAGATTGGTTTTCTTATAATCTAAAATTCCATGAAATGATTTTTCTGGTGGTAATTTAAATGTCTTACTTTTTTATTTATTTATTTTTACCTCATTGTCTTGGATCTCTGCTATCAAGAAAGCTAAGATATTACTTTGAACAAGAATGCAACTGGGTCAATATTATAAGAATGTTAGAAACGTAAGGACTAACTCATTGTGTCATCTCAACACACCAAAGAATAAAGCCCCAAGTAGGTTTCAGGCTATAAGAAAAAGGTTTCACAATTAGAGCTTGCCAGGGTTTACCAAGAATATAAATCTACATGCCTACAAATCCTGTTATACTGTGGCTGCCTTAATATGAACGCTCCAAGAAAGCTTCTCCAAGTCCTCCTACTTCAGCAGGGATTAAGCTCCTATGGAGAGGTGTGGGCAGGAGGTGGCAGGGGAATTTATCAGGATGAGGGAGAAGGTCTGGGAGAAGGAGGAAAACCTGCTTTGCAATCAGGCAATAGCCTGGTGCTTGGGTTCCTCTCCTTCCTGAGGCCTTGTCTTCTATAAAGCCCAGTCTCTTCTCATCTGGTCCCTGGGATGAGAAGAGGCAGCAGTAGTCCTGGGAACATTTCTGGGTAAGTGGAAGCTGCCCTGGGCATGATTGGATGAGGCCGTGCACCAATACCATGCTGTGGGCACACTGGCATCACCTTTCTGCTGTTAGGGTAGTCTGGCTTCTCTGGGTATGGCTGCTGACTTCAGTGAATCTCTGCATGGCAGAAAGAATAGATTCTGGGTCTGGTCTGTACCCTCTACTGGTGATAAACATCAGGTTAATTGAAGCAATCCTGATTAAAAACCCTGAACCTCTAGCACTAAGGAAACCGAAAACCTTGGGACTAGTTGGCCTGGTCCACTGTCTCTACCCCTGGAGTGCCCCAGCCATCCTTGCCTACCCCAGCAGTCCACTGTACTGAGGAAACCTGTCCTGCAGCCCACAAGAGTGGACTCAAACTCTAAAATTGTCCCCTTCTCCATTGACTCTCTCAAGCTAAACAAAACGCTGATACCTCAGATTTTAGGTTGAAAGCAGTCTGGTTAAACTAATTCACACACACGTGAATAATCTTCTCAACCATGCCCAAAGTGTTTACATTGTAACTTTGAAATGTACAAAGTTTTTGAAATGTACAAAAGGAGAATGCTTTGAAATAATTCTTAAATTGGTGGAATTTCCTGAAGAAAGTGAATTTTGAGGGTATAGGGGGATTTCAGAACCCTATGAAGATTCAGGAAGTCCCAGTCCTTTGAGTCCTTGAGGATCATAAAAATTAGGGAGCCTTCAAAGTATATACTCCAAGAATTTCCTGCCCTAAATCTATAAGCTCACCCCACTCTCCCACCCCTGTGACTCCAGAAATGCTCTCCCTTTCCAAACTCCTGTGGCCTTCTGATCAATTATCAGACCAGCTCCTCTCTTAGGTCCTGGGTTGGGAGCTTCTCACCAGCCTCAATGGCCTGCCCTGCAACAGACATCATTTGCTCAAGGAACTACAACACAAAGAACTCAGGAAGCATTGCCATGGATGATCTGTATCCTCATCTCTATGTCCTCAGAGAAAAACATGGATATCCTGCAAGGAATTCTGTTGTTACCAAGCTCATCCCTGCATCCCATTCATATAGATGAGGATATGTAGGTTCACCAAGTTTGTGGTGTTCATTCAGAAAAAGTAAAGCACCCACTGTGTGCTAGAGATTGTCCTGCATGTGCCCTGGGATTCAGTGGTGTATGGGATGGAAAAGATCCCTGCTTTCACAGAGCTAGCACTCATGATGGGAAATGATTAATAAATACATTTTAAAAGATAGTTACAGGCCGGGCACGGTGGCTCACGCCTGCAATCCCAGTACTTTGGGAGGCCACAGAGGGTGGATCACCTGAGGTCAGGAGTTCAAGACCAGCCTGACCAACATGGAGAAACCCCATCTCTACTAAAAATACAAAATTAACCAGGTGTGGTGGCGCATGCCCGTAATCCCAGCTACTTGGGAGGCTGAGGCAGGAGAATCGCTTAAACATGGGAGGCAGAGGTTGTGGCGAGCTGACATCACGCCATTGCACCCCAGCCTGGGCAACAAGATCAAAACTCCATCTCAAAGAAAAGAAAAGAAAAAAAGATAGTTATAGGCTGGGCACGGTGGCTCAAGCCTGTAATCCCAGCACTTTGGGAGGCCGAGACGGGTGGATCACGAGGTCAGGAGATCGAGACCATCCTGGCTAACACGGTGAAGCCCCATCTCTACTAAAAAATACAAAAAACTAGCCGGGCGACGTGGCGGGCGCCTGTAGTCCCAGCTACTCGGGAGGCTGAGGCAGGAGAATGGCGTAAACCCAGGAGGCGGAGCTTGCAGTGAGCTGAGATCCGGCCACTGCACTCCAGCCTGGGCGACAGAGCGAAACTCCATCTCAAAAAAAAAAAAAAAAAAAAAAAAAGGTAGTTATAGTTTGTGTTGGATGCTATAAAGGAATTAAACAGGAGCTATGATAGGGGAGAGCAGGCCCCTTAAGTGAAGAGGTCAGAGAAGGCCTCTGCAGAGAAGACATTTCAGCATGTAGGTAAAGAAGGAGCCAATTAGGGAAAAAGTGAGGGAAGGGTGGACAGGCAGAGGGAACAGTAAAGGCAAAAAGCCTAGGGAAGAAAAGGGCTTGACCTTTTCAATACAGTTTAATAAAACTCAAGTTTTTATTTAATTGAAATTTAAGCTCATTCTAATAGTTTACTAGTAGTGACAGAACATGATGAAAAAGATCATGTCAGAGCCAAATTATGCAGGGTATGTATAGACTACACATTTCACTGTGTGCATGAAGATGCCACAGGAAGACTTTCTACAGGGCAAAGACACAATCTAGTTTACATTTTTAAAAGGTAAATCTATATCTTCACAAGCTTTACCACTAGGTAACCTAAAAAGTAAAAACCAAGGACTCATACAAGTATCACTGCTAAGAGATTAACAATTGAGAGAATATCCCTATTTTGCAATCCTTAATGAATTAATAGATTTAAGTATTTAGCATAGTGGCTACTAACATTACAAAAGGACATACAACCAGACACATGATTTCCGATGGAAGAAAACATTACCACCTACAGAGCCACCTTAGCAGTTTTTACATGAAGAAATGTTACATTAACCACAAAAAAACCCTATATAACTCTACTAGACAAAACAGTGTGGTTTCTTCATCAAATAAAATGCAAAGGGAAAAAGGCAAATGAGCAAGTGAGAAATCACCAAAAGAAAAACTCTGCATATTGAAAGAGACTTGAAGACATATTGACCAATGGCACTATGTGGACTTTATTGAGATCTTGATTCAAACAAAGTAACTATAAAAATTATGAATTATGAAAATTACATATTTATACAGTATTCAGAAATATACTTTTTGGATATTTCATGATGTTAAGAAATTATTACTTTTTTAGATGTGTTAATCGTCTTGTGGTTACATTTAAAGAAAAAGAATCCCTGTATTTTAGAGATACATTAAAATATTTAGGGGTAAAATGACATGATGTCTGGGATTCACATCAAAGTACTAGAGGAGGTGGGAAGATAGATGGGGTTATTGATGAAACAAACTCTAATGATGAATTGATAACTGTTATAGCTCAGTGATAGGTATGTGGGAAATCACGCTACTCTTTGTCCAATTGTATGTGTACAAATCTTCAAAATCAACAAGTTAAAGCAAGATAATTATTCCTCCTGTGTAAAAACTGGGTTGAAGTACCATAAAAGTAAGGCAAGGAAACCTGTTAAAGGCTATTGCAGTGGTCCAGGTAAGAGGATGTTTGTTGCTTAGAACGCGGTGAAATCAATGGAGATGGTAAGAAATGGACTTGAGATGTATTTTTTAGGTAAAACGGACCAGGATTCAGTGAATTATTGGATACAGGTAATGAGAGAAAGATAGGAATCAAGTATGACTACCAGTTTTTGGCTTGATGTAAGGAAGGACCAGGTTTGGCAGAGGAAATAAAGTGTTCCATGTTGGATGTGTTAAATCTGAGATTCCTATTTGACATCTAGGGGGATGTCAATAGCAGTTGCATATATGCATCTTAGATTCATGAGAGACTCCAGCATATGGTGATGATTTGGAACTTATTGGCACATAGATTATAGTTGATGTTGAAAGTCATGAGAACATATGAGGTCACCAAGGAAGAAAGTGAGTAAAACATAATACAGTCCCAGGACTTATCCTTGAGATCCTTAATACTTTCAGGTTGGATAGGAATTACCTTACACCAAAACCAACTTTAATTGCAGCTTACAAATTTCTGTGAATAGAAAGATCAAGAAAGAACGTCCAGAAAAGAATAGAAAAACTGAAAACTGTGTCATGTTTTAAGAAGGAGAGTTGTTGGCTGGGCGCAGTGGCTCATGCCTGTAATCCCAGCACTTTGGGAGGCCGAGGCAGGCGGATCATGAGGTCAGGAGATCGAGACCATCCTGGCTAACATGGTGAAACCCTGTCTCTACTAAAAAATACAAAAAATTAGCCGGGCGTGGTGGCAGGCGCCTGTAGTCCCAGCTATTCGGGAGGCTGAGGCAGGAGAATGGCGTAAACCTGGGAGGCGGAGCTTGCAGTGAGCCAAGGTGGTGCCACTGCACTCCAGCCTGGGTGACAGAGTGAGACTCCATCTCAAAAACAAAAACAAAAACAAAAAAAAGTAGGACAGTGGTAACCTGTGTGGGATGCTGCTGAGAGTTTAAGAAAGCTGACAATGAAGAAGTGTCATCTCGCTTTGGAGATTACTAGGGACCTTGAGAGAATCAATGTCATTAAAGGGTGGTGATAGAAATTAGATGAGTGTGGATTGAATGGTGTGTAGGAAGTAAAAACATTGAGAGAGCATATGGAGATAACTTTTTGTTTTTTGAGACAGAGTCTCACTCTGTCGCCCAGGCAATGGTGTGATCTCAGCTCATTGCAACCTCTGCCTCCCAGGTTCAAGTGATTCCCCCGCCTCAGCCTCCCAAGAAGCTAGGATTACAGGTACCAGCCACCATGCCCAACTAATTTATTTGTATTTTTAGTAGACACGGGGTTTCACCATGTTGGCCAGGCTGGTCTCAAACTCCTGACCTCAGGTGATCCACCCGCCTCATCCTCCCAAAGTGCTAGGTTTACAGGCTCAAGCCACCACGCCGGCCTGGAGGTAACTTTTGGGAAGTATGTTGCCCAAAGCCTCACTACTAGTAAACTATGAGAATGAGATCTTGAATCAAAGTCTCTACTTCTACTTCTAAGCTTTTCTTCCTTTACTATGTCCCTTCAGTCAAGTTAGCAGAAGCACCTCTGCAAGGATTAGAGAATCTGGGCTGTTAGCATGGTTGACCCCTCCTGAAACTGCTCACTGAAGTCTGTCCCATCATGGCCAGGTCTTCACCTTATTGTTCATGAAGTCAGCTACACTGCTTTAGACCCAGTGACTTACTGATAAAAAATAGTTGGGATGCAGTAGATAATTTGGTTAGTCTATGTTTAAAACTGGCTAAGAAAGAAGTACTTGAAGACTATTTCCAGATTACATCTCACATACAGAAAAAAAAACAAACAAAAACCCAACCTTCTCCAACTACAAATATAACTCAAGCAAAGAAAGCACCCCTGTGGTGTTTGTCTGTCTCATTAGTTACATTTACAGACTGCTTCACACCCAGCCTAGGCATCCTAATAACCCACAATCATTTGGTATCAACATCTATGACATTGTCAGTGGGGATTTGATAATGATTTGAGATTTACTACTTTATGCAAGCATCATGTGATGCATCAAAAACCCCTTCACTGTCTGATTAGATATTTTCAAGCCTAAAACTTAGTGTCTGTGTCATTGTCAATATTCAGAGTATCTTTCAAAAATTTTTACTCATTTGTTCTCCAAATTTCTTTTAAACTATATCACATTTTCTATGGAAAAGAAAATTAATCAGCGGAGATTAGAGATTTGGAAATCCAAGTAAAAAAAAAGTTTTAAGTCCTCCCAGGAGTACCTGCATATGGTCAATTTCCTGGAGAGGAAAACAAAAAAAAAGCATTTTAAATAGATGCATAAAAATAGATCTAGTAAAATTTGGCGAACATGCTTAAATTAAATGAATTCCAAATACCTGCCACTGTTATTTCTGGAGCCGTTTGGGCTAAAACAGCATCATTCCATTACTATCTCTTAGCTAGAATGTTACAGCACCTACCCAAAAGGGGCAAAAAAAAAAAAAATCAGTATAATATGATGCCTCATATACTTAATAATAAAGGAGTCAGTTAACCTGGTATTGTATCAAGCTGGGGGTGAAGGAAGGTCTGAGGCACAGGCTAGGAAAGCCACCTTCCTAGCCTTTGAGTTCATGAAGTACCCATGGATGGACTGCTATGGTTGGGATTTCCTATAGGGACATGCTGAGGCATGAAGAATGGGCTCCTGCCTACCTTGATAAGTCAGCTTCCCTCTCCCAGCCATCCTCAGGTGTTTTGCATGATTATCACGAGCCCAAACTTCCCGTTCTAAGCAAATCTTCTTAAATTGGCATCTCCAGCCACTCTTACCTGTGTTCCAGTTAATATTCTTTATGTGACTACCAGACACTCTTGCTAAGTCCTGTCATCACTATAAAACTGTGTTTAAAACGGAATTTGTCACCTTCCACCAAAAACCAACTTTAATTGCAGCTTACAAATTCATGTAAATGGAATCATAGTTTCCAGTCTAATAAGTTTGGAGTCATTTTCAGCTCCCCTTCCTTCATCTTCTCTTCCAGTCATTTAGCCCTTTCGTCCCCACTTGCTCTCCACTTTTACTGCTTAGCAGCACCTTTCCCAGGCCTTGTCACCTTTCATTTCAGTTACTATAACTTAATGATATGACTCCAAAGCATTCCACATACTCCAGCCCAGCGATTTTTCTCCAAAGTACAGTTTTCCATAATGTCATTCTACAAGTTATAGTTTATGTTTTATTAATGGATAATTCACATATCATAAAATTTACCTTTTAACATAATTTAGTGGTTCACAGAGTTGTGCAGCCATCACCACTATCTTATTTAGAACATTTTCATCACCCCCAAATGAAACTCATACTCATTAGCAGTCACTCTGTATGTATCCCTCCTCCAGCCCTGGCAAACACAAGTCTACTTTGTGTATCTGGATTTACCTATTCTGGACACTCCATATAAATAGAGTAAGACAATATGCGACTCTTTGTATATGGCTTCTTTCACTTAGCCTGTTTTCAAGTTTTATCCATGTTGTGTATGTATTAATGGTTCATTCCTTTTTATTGCCAAATAATATTCCATTGTATGGGTTTACCATATTTTGTTTATCCATTCATCAATTGATAGGTATTTTTGATGTTTCCATTTTTCAACTATTATAAATAATGTTGCTATGAACATTTGTGAGCAAGTTTTTAATATGGACATATGTTTTCAATTCTCTCAGGTATATACCTAAGGAATGAAATTGCTTGGTAATAGGGCAATTTTATCTTTAAGATTTTAAGGAACTACCAAATTACTATATTTTCCAAGATGGTTACACCATTTCACATTCCCACCAGCCATGCATGAGGGTTTCAATTTCTCTACATCTTTGCCAACACTCACTGTCTTTATTCTTGCTATGTGGTTTTGATTTGCATTATCCTAAAGACTGATAATGTTGAACATCTTTTCATGTGTTTGTAGACCATTTGTGTATCTTCTCTGGAGAAATGTTGATTCAAATCCTTTGCCCACTTTTAAATTGGGATGTCTTTTCATTGTTTAATTTTAAGAATTCTTCATATATTCTGTAGATTAGACCTTTAACAGATATAAATTTGCAAATATTCTCTCCCATTTTGTGAGCTGTCTTTTCCCTTTCTTGGTAGAGTACTTTGAAACATCAAAATTTTAATTTAATGAAGTCCAATTTATCTATTTTTTCTTTTATTGCTTATGCTTTTGGTGCCATATTTCATAAATGATTGCCTAATGCAAGGTCACAAAGATTTACTGCTATTGTTTTCATCTAACAATTTTTTTAGTTTTAGTCCTTATGTTGAAGTCAATGATCCATTTTTTGTTAATTTTTTTTATCTTGTGATATAAAGGTCCAACTGTGTTCTTCTCATTGTTATCCAGTTGTCCCAACACTTTTTACTGAAAAAAAAAAGTATTCTTTTCTCCCATTGAATAACTTTTGTACCCTTGTCAAAAACCAATTAGCCATAAATATAAAGATTTATTTCTGGACTCTCAATTCTATTCCATTTATTTGTATGTCCATCCTTGTGCTAATACGACACATCTTGGTTATTGGCGTTTCATACAAAGTTTTAAAATCATAACGTGTGTTGAGTCCTCCAACTTTGTTCTTCAGGGTTGCTTGGGCTCTTCTGAGTCCCTTGCATTTCAAAGAATTTTAGGATCAGCTTGTTATTGTGCAAAGTAGCCAGATAAAATTTTGATAGGCATACACTGAGTCTGTATATCAGTTTGGGAATATTAACATTTTAATAATATTAGGTCTTCCAATCCATGAACATAGGTGTCTTTTCATTTACTTAGGTTTGCTTTGATTGTTTTCAAAGGCATTTTATAGTTTTCCATGTATAAATCTTGTACTTCTCTTGTTAAATTTATTCCTAAGTATTTTATTCTTTCTTAATCTATTGTAAATGAAATGTTTTTCTTAATTACATTTTTAGATTGTTTATGAATGTACAGAATTGCAATTGATTTTTGTTTATTGATCTTGTATCTTGCAGTCTTGCTGAACTCATTTATTAGTTCTAACCTTTTGGTGTTTTCTTGGAATTTTCTATATATGAGATAATGTCATCTGCAAATAGAGATGTTTTTTACTTCTTCGTTTACAATCTGGATGACTTTTATTTCTTTTTCTTACTTAGCTGTCCTAGCTAGCATCTCTGCTATAATGTTGAATAGAAATGGAAAGAGCAGACATCTTTGTCTTGTGCTGCTCTTGGCAGGGTGGTGGGGAGGCATTCAGTCTTTTACCATTAAAAATGATGTTAGCTTTAGGTTTTTTGTAGATTCCCCTTTTTCTTCAATAAATTTTTACCCCTCACCACTTAAATGGAAAACATTTCTTCCATTTAAATGCAAGTTAAGGTGTCTTCTTACTATCTTTCCCAAGCTCGTTCCCACATTAATGTATTTTCCTGTTGCTCTTTCTCCTGCGTGGAGTGTTAGCTCCATTTGCCTATCTAAATCTTTTTATTTATTTATTTATTTTTTATTTTTTATAAAGACAGAGTCTTGCCCTGTCACCTAGGCTGGAGTGCAGTGGCACAATTATGGCTCACTGCAGCCTCAACTTCTCATGCTCAAGCAATCCTCTCACCTGAGCCTCCCCAGTAGCTGAGACTACAGATGTGCACCACCATGCCTAGCTACTTTTTTATATATATTGTAAAGACAAGGTCTTGCAATGTTGCCCAGGGTGGTACCTGTCAAAATCTTAACAACTCTTTGGTGCCTGTCTAAATCTTAACAACTTTTTTAACTCTTGTCCTGACATTAACCTTTCTGTTCTCTGAAGTCCTTCAGCACTCTTGCCTTGATAGCTCCATTAAAAGGTGAGCTGTATGATACTCAATTCGATTAATTAAAGAGAAAAACAGGTATGACTGTATCAGTATTAGAAAATATTAGGAAACAATTCTTATCCAGTTGATACATGACTACTACCCCAAACCAGAGACTGCCCACTCCCTCCTCAGGTTGCCCCATCCCCATCTCTAAAAACCTCCAGACCTTTCCACAGTTTAGCAGCCATAAGACTAACACTTTGGGCTAGGCACAGTGGCTCATGCCTATAATCCCACCACTTTGGGAGGCTAAGGCAGGAGGATTGCTTGAGCCCAGGAGTTCCAGACCAGTCTGGGCAACACAGGGAGACCTTGGTCTCTACAGAAAATTTAACAAAAACTATCCAGGCATGGTCGTGCATGCCTGTAGTCCCAGTTACTCACGAGGCTGAGGTGGGAGGATTGCCTGAGTCCAAGGCTGCCTGGAGCCATGATTTTTCCAGTGTACTCCAGCCTGCAAGACCCTAAGACTCTGCAAAGAAAGGAAGAAAGAGAGAGAGAGAGAGGAAGAGGAAGAGGAAGAAGAAGAGGAAGAGGAGGAAGGAAGGAAAGGGAAGGGAAGGGAGAGAGGGAGGGAGGCAGGAAGGAAGGAAGGAAAGAAGGAAGGGAGGGAGGGAGGGAGGAGGAAGGAAGGAGGAAGGAAGGAAGGAAGGAAGGAAGGAAGGAAGGAAGGAAGGAAGGAAGGGAGGGAGGGAAGGAAGAAAGGAAGGGAGGGAGTAACATTTTTATTTTGCACAACCAAGGTTTCTAAAATCTTCCTCCATTGCTAAGGCTAGTCCCCATTGACAAGTATTTTGAGTATTATTCCTGGAGAAAAGAGGCCATATTTTTTAAATGAAGCCAGAGTCAAATAATAAATTTCTTTATCAAAGATATTCAATTACATTGTCCAATTAAACTATCATCATGCTCTTATAGAATTTCCTAACAGAATTTGAATCAACATCCCCCAGCTCCTTTACCACTATCTGAACATGAAACACATTTACTGTTATACATTCTTTTTTCACTTCAGTAGCTTTAGAGGTACAAGTGGTTTTTGGTTACATAGATAAACTGTATAATGTAGAGTCTGGGCTTTTAGTGTAGCCATCACCCAAATAGTGTACACTATAGCCAAAAGGTAATTTTTTATCCCATGTTCCTCTCCCAGCCTCCCCCACTGAGTCTCCCATGTCCACTCTGCATGCCTCTGCATACTCGTGCATGCAGCACTTTGCTTGCATCCCCACAGCTTAGCTCCCATTTATAAGTCAGAAACATGTAGTATTTGGTTTTCTATTCCCAAGTTACTTCCCTTAGGATAATAGCCTCCAGTTCCATCCAAGTTGCTGCAAAGACAGTATTTTGTTGTTTTTTTTCCAATGGCTCAGTAGTATTCCGCTACATCTACACATATATACATACACACCATGTTTTCTTTATCCACTCATCTGTTGATGAGCACTTGGGTTTATTCTGTATCTTCATGATTATGAATTGTGCTGTGACAAACACATGAATGCAGGTGTCCTATTTATATAATGACTTCTTTTTCTTTGAGTAGACACCCAGTATCTGGGTATTGCTGGATCAGATGGTCTGTTACACATTCTTAACAATACATTTCATTTCTTTCCTTTCTTTCTTTCCTTTCTCATTCCTTCTTTCCTTCCTTCTTCCTCCCTCCCTCTTGCCCTTCCTTCCTTCCTTCCTTCTTTCCTTCCTTCCTTCCTTCCTTCCTTTCTTTCTTCCTTCCTTCCTCCCTCCCTCTCTTCCTCTCTCTCTCTTTCTTCTGTGTTTCATACCATTATCAATATTTTAGAATTTCATATTCTAGAACTAACTGGGCTCTGAAATACTTGGCTTATTTTCCCAGTTATAAGGAATACACTATTTGAAGGCACCAGCAGCCTACTCTTCACCCTTCAGAGCCTGTTATGTGGAAGACTGCTATAGTTTGAATGAGGGTGTCCCCTTCACAATTCATATTGAAACTTAATCCCCAGTGGAACAGCATTAAGAGGGGTGGCCTTTGGGAAGGCTTCACTCTCATAAATGAGATTAATACCCTTACAAAAGGGCTTGAGGTTGAATGGAGTGCTCTCTTGTTCTGCGTTTTCCACCATGTGAGAATACAGTGTTCCTCCCCTCCAGAGGAGATAGCAACAAGGGTGCCAACTTGAAAGCAGAGAGCAGCCCTTACCAGTTACCAATCCTTCTAGTGCCTTGCTTTTGAACTTCCCAGTCTCCAGAACGGTAAGAAATAAAGTTCTGTTCTTTATAAATCACCTAGTCTGTGGTATTCTGTTACAGCAGCACAAATGAATGAAGATAAAGCCTATGGCATATGAGAAAGCTTGCCCAAAACTTTGTCCAAACTAATGAAAACTACTTATTTTTTCTTCATATCCAAAATATTAAGTTTTTGTTCTGTTTCTTCACACAGTTCATGACTCACCCTTTTCATTTGAAATTATTTTTCAAACACTTTCCACTACTGTCACTAGTGATAGAGAGGGAAATGTATCACATGGGAAATAAAAGCTAACTCTGAAGTGCAAACAGCTACTATTTGGAAGAATTTGGGAATTTGAAAAAACACAAAATGGATAACAATATTGGACTAATTTATTTTATCTTTCTTAAGGTGGGAATCTCCTTCAAAAGTGAACACATTTCTCTGAATTCTTGAGACAACTGCATTAAATTAATGCCTTTTCATATTCCATCCTTCCTTCATTAAAAAAATATTTATCACCCACTATGTGCCAAGTACCTTAGAGATATAATAGCAATTAAAAAGAAGTTCACCAGCTAGGCACAGTGGCTCATGCCTGTAAATCTCAGTACTTTGAGAGGCCAAGAAGTGAGGATCACTTGGATGCAGGAGTTCATGGTTACAGTGTGCTGTGATCAAGCCACTACACTTCAGTCTGGGTGACAGAGCAAGACCTGTCTCTGAAAAATTAAAGAGGTACACCATCATTGCCTTCAGTTGAACTTAGAGTCAGTTTGTGGTAGAATGCAAAGAGGGACCCATACTTTACCCATCCCTGTAAACATGTCCTTTGCCTATAACTTTGTAGTGCCCTCCCACTCTGACTCTGGTCTTGTCCATGTGACTAACTTTGGCCAACAGAATAAGATGGAATTAATGGTATGCCTGTGTCTCCCCCAGGAGTCTGTCATGTTTCCTCTTACACATCTGCCGCTAACATAACATGAGTGCATGTCTGGGCCAGACTTCTGGAGGGTGAGAGACATGTACAGCAGTTGCTCCAGTCACCCAAACCAAGGTCTGGCCAGATCAGCCATCAAGCCAGCTTATCCTCAGATATATGAGTGAGTCCAGGCTTTACAGTCAAGAACACAGCTGCCCTGCCGACCTGCAACTGACCCCAAATACATGAGCAATAAACACTTACTGGTGAATGTCACTGATATTTTATAGTCTTTTAAAATTACACATTATTGTGGCAACAGATAACTGACACATTGCTTAATCATTAAAAAAATAATAAAAACCGGCCAAGCACAGTGGCTCACACCTGTTATCCCAGCATTTTGCGAGGCTGAGGCGGGTGGATCACCTGAGGTCAGGAGTTCAAGACCAGCCTGGGCAACATGGTGAAACCCCGTCTCTATTAAAAATACAAAAATTAGGCCGGGTGCGGTGGCTCATGCCTATAATCCCAGCACTTTGGGAGGCCGAGGAGGGCAGATCACAAGGTCAGGAGTTCGAGACCAGCCTGGCCAATATGGTGAACCCTTGTCTCTACTAAAAATACAAAAATTAGCCGGGCGTGGTGGTGGGCACCTGTAATCCCAGCTACTCGGGAGGCAAAGGCAGGAGAATCACTTGAAACCGGGTGGCAGAGGTTGCAGTAAGCTAAGGTTGTGCCACAGCACTCCAGCCTGGGCCACAGAGCAAGACTCCATCTCAAACAAACAAACAAAAAACAAATTAGCTGGGCGTGGCGGCACACACCTGTGGTCCCAGCTACTCAGGAGGCTGAGGCAGGACAATCACTTGAACCTGGGAGGCAGAGGTTGCAGTGAGCCCAGATCATACCACTGTACTCCAGCCTGGGTAACAAAGCAGAACTCTGTCTGGGAGAAAGAAAAAAAAACAAAACAAAACCAAAAAAACCACAAACCTATAAAACTGCAACGTCTTCTCTAAAGGACAGGGAATACAGAAATATGAACACATATAACAGATAGAGTTGACTAGAGTTGACATAGACTGGTGGGGAGTGAGGTTAAGGAACATTTCTTTAAGGAAGAGATGTCTGACCTGAGATCTGGAAGACATGCAGAAGTTAACCAGGTGAAGGGTAGGGAAAAAGAGGTGCTCAAGTCACAGCAACTTCAAGTACAAAGGCCCTGTAGGGAAGGAGTACAGATGCTGAGTTACTTATAAGGTCAATGCAGCTGGAGAATGGAGACAAAGAGGAGAATGCAAACAAATGAGGCTGGAATGATAGGCAGTGATTGGAACAAATGAAAGGCTTTGTAGATGATATGGAAGGTTTAAGACTTGACCCAAAGAACTATGAGAACTACTGAATGGTTTTAAGATGGATATAAGTTATTCTTCTCTCATGCTTATTTTGCTAGGAAATGGGTAAGGAGTTTCTCATATATGTACCTTGAAATTTGCCCATGAAATTCATAATCTAGTCCTGAAAAAAAGATATTTATCCATCTATTTAGTCAATGAACATTTATTGAGAGGTTCCAATTGGGAATAAATAAATGATTGAGAGATTAAATGAATGAATGAGCCTGTGTCAAGCAATCTGATTGGCACTGGAGAGACAAAGACAAGATTCCTCCTCTTAATAAGCTCACAGTCTAGTAGGGAAGATAGACACAAAAAAGAGACTTCCTTGTTAACCCAGAGAAATATGAGCAATGTGCTTTGAAAGTGTAGAGAAGGGGCTGGGCATGGTGGCTCATGCCTGTAATCCCAGCACTTTGGGTGGCCGAGGCGAGTGAATCACGAGGTCAGGAGTTCGTGACCAGCCTGGCCAACATGGTGAAACCCCATCTCTATTAAAAATACCAAAAAATTAGCTGAGCATGGTGGTGTGCACCTGTAATCCTAGCTACTCGGGAGGCTGAGGCAGGAGAATCACTTGAACCTGGGAGGCGGAGGTGGCAGTGAGCCAAGATGGTGCCACTGCACTCCAGCCTAGTGATAGAGTGAAACTCTGTCTCAAAACAAAAACAAACAAACAAAAAAACGTGTAGAGAAGGAACATCCAGTTCTGCAAGGGCCAAATAGCACTCATTGAAAGCAAAATGAGCTTGAGGAAATTATGGCTCCCATTCTGACCTGAGAGTTCCTGTCATATCTGATAGTGGTGGTTGAGGAGGAAGGAGGGTTGGAGATACAGTGGCAATGGGGAGCAAATAAGGAAAAGAGATCTGGGGCACTTTCTACTCTGGAAGTCCATCTCCTAATGCAGGAGTCACTGATCAGTATTGGCCTTCAGCTGTTTTCTTGGATTCCTATTTACTAGGGGTGTTCTTTGTGCATCATCTGGTGGAAGACTCCAGAGAGCCTGGAAAGATTCTTATATTTCTAAATAGATATTCCATATTCTCTCAAAGCTCCCAGGGAGACCTGTACAATAATCTGCCATTTTCTTTTTCTCTCTCTCTCTCTCTTTTTTTTTTTTTTTTTTTTAGACAGGGTCTTGCTCTATTGCCCAGGCTGGAGTGCAGTGGTGCGATCACAGCTTACTGCAGCCTTGGCTTCCTGGGCTCAAGTGATCCTCCCGCTTCGGCATCCCGAGAAGCTGAGACCACAGATGCAGGCCACCATGCCAGGCTAATTGCTATTTTTTGCAGAGACATGATCTCACTATGTTGCCCAGGTTGGTCTTAAACTCCTAGGCTTAATAAATCCTCCTGCGTCCGCCTCCCAAAGTGCTAGGATTACAGGTGTGAGCCACTGCACTTGGCAGATATCTATAATTCTAAACAGATATTCCAGATTCTCTCAAAACTCCCAGGGAGGCCTGTATAAAAATCTGTCATTTTCTAGTCAAAATGATAGAATACAATTTAAAAATCATGGGGATTCATTTTGCCTTTAATTGGCCTTTTAAAATGATAGAATAGGCAAATAAGAATGCATTTTTCTAATTACAGTTCGGATGGACTTGGGAGTGAAGGTTGGATGACTGTATCCTTCAGGTTTAAAGATTTTTATGGGAATTCTATTTCCCTGCAGATCCTGAGTTGTTCAAAATCAGTAAAGGGCATGTAAGTGCTGTTAGTGCCAGCAGCTTCACCTGAAAGAACTGTTTTTGCTCAACTCCACACAGCATGCAGCTGGATATTCTGAGTATTGCTAAGTGCTCATGGTGACATGGACCAAGAAAGTTTCAGGGGAACCCTGAACTCTCCACCTTTGGCCCCACTGGGTCATTTTTTTTTTTTTTTTTTTTTTGAGTTGGAGTCTTGTTCTGTCACCCAGACTGGAGTGCAGTGGCGCAATCTTGACCTACAGCAACCTCTGCCTCCTGGGTTCAAGCGATTCTTCTGCCTCAGCTTCCTGAGTAGCTGGGACTACAGGCATGCACCACCATGCCCAGCTAATTTTCGTATTTTTAGTAGAGACAGGGTTTCACCATGTTAGCCAGGCTGGTCTCGAACTCCTGACCTCAGCTGACCCACCTGCCTCGACCTGCCAAAGTGCTGGGATTACAGGTGTGAGCCACCACACCTGGCCTCCATTGGGTCATAATGTTCAGTTTGGGAAGTCAGTTCAAAAGTCCAGCAGGACTGGTCTTAGTGCTCTTCCAGGAGTTTTGCTCATTATCCTGGATTCTGGCCTTTGATTCTCATATTCTCTTGATTTGTAGAGTTAATCTGCCATTGAGCTTTGCTCTCCATCAGTAAATAAGAAACCATTTTATGATGAAACACATTATACATTCTATTCACTATTCATGTTGTTTGCAAATAAAGTTTGTGATCCTTACTATTGACTGAGGTGCTTTTAAGGTAAAGATTAGAAGATGTTAAATATAAATCCCAAATTTATTTCTGGTGCTCAATTCTTTTTATCCCTTCATGCCTGCTAGGAAACCTCCAAATTCATAACAGTGTCCATGGCAGTGAGCTTTTCTTCAACAGCAGTTCCCAAAGGTACTGCCTGTTTTATTATTAGAACTTGAATATTCCATATGTACTGAATACAGTTATGTATCTAGTGGGTGCTCAATAAATTATAGGTATTAGATTAAATCATAAAAAATTGCTTTTAATAGAACAAAAATAGAAGATATTGACGATTTTAAATAGTTCAACTTAATACTAAGTTCTGGTGCATACAGCCAATATAGAAAGTGAAGTTTGAATTACGTTAAGTAATTTCAGCAGCATCCAAAAGGGTCAAATGCCCTTTATGTGCTCCTTTTTTAAAAAAATGACAGCAGGCCAGACACAGTTGCTCATATCTGTAATCCCAGCACTTCAGGAAGCTGAAGGAGGAGGATCGCTTGAGCCCAGGAGTTCAAGATCAGCCTGGGCAAGATGGCAAAACCCCATCTCTACAAAAAAAAAAAAAAAAAAAAAATTAGCAAGGCATGGTGGTGTGCATCTGTAGTCCCAGCTACTCAAGTGGCTGAAGTGGGAGGATCACCTGAGCCTTGGGAGGTCGAGGCTGCAGTGAGCCATGATCAGCCGCGCTCCAGCCTGGCAACAGAGTGAGACCCTATCTCAAAAAAAAAAAGACAACAGAAGATTGGGCCATTTCTTCTTTCAAAGTGCCCAAAACAACTGAGTACAAAGTAGACCTTCAAGAGATACAATGTTGGCTGGGCGCAGTGGCTCACACCTGTAATCCCAGCACTCTGGGAGGCTGAGGTGGGCAGATCACGAGGTCAGGAGTTTGAGACCAGCCTGACCAACATGGTGAAACCCGGTCTCTACTGAAAATACAAAAATTACCCGAGCGTAGTGGCACGCACCTGTAATCCCAGTTATTCAGGAGGCTGAGGCAGGAGAATCGCTTGAACCCAGGAGGCAGAGGTTGCAGTGAGCCGAGATCATGCCACTGCACTCCAGCCTGGGCAACAGAGAGAGACTCCATCTCAAAAAAAAAAAAAAAAAAAAAAAAAAAAGAGAGAGATATGTTATATTAAGTAGTCTACTTATCGTAAGTCATATTCACAACTGAAAGGCTATAATTTGATAATATTGCTTAAGACCCTTTGTACTGCTAACTGAATTAAAATACCAGTAACAAATACCAAGAAAAAGGACAGAAATAAGTTTGCAGGCCTCATCTGCTAGCACAGTCACTACCCATGTCTTGACGGAAATGAATTCTCGTAAGGGTTGAATATTCTCCTAGAGCTCATTTGTATTTCTGTCATGATCCAATAAGTTCCAAGAGTGAGAGAAACTACATTTCACATAGCCCACATGAGCCCTGGCACATCTAATCTGCAATCTCTACCTTTAATTTATATCTGAAAAATGAATGAATGAACATCTACAGGGATATAAAAGTCAAGGTCACATAAACACAATGTGTGATTCTATTACACCTGATGCCCAGCTCTGAACAAATAAACTCTATTACATATGCTAGCTTTGTATCAAAGAGGGTAAACCAAACTGCTCCCCGCCGCCTGGCAAGAGACATGCAAATCTGTCAAATAACAAAGCATTCAGCCCAACCCACTGACTTGATCATATATGTTTGTGTGTGTGTGTATTTTTAAAACCAAGTTTTAATTTTAATAGCATTCCTTTTTAATTTAAGCAAAGCAAAATGGAAATGACACTGAAACAGATGCAAAAGTATGGTGAAAAATGTCTACTTGGACAAAGCTATTTTAATGAAAGCAACACTATGCAGGCTTCCTGATTCCTTTTAGTTATTCAACCACCCAAATTAGATTCGCTTCACTGGCTGTCTTCATCAGATTTCACAAAACTTGGGACTATCGAAAAGAAATAAAAGGTGAGGGTTTTCCTTAAAGCGGGATACCAGGTTTTTAACACAAATATTCAGATTAAGTGAAGGAACTTGATTAAACCCACAATTCAAAATAATGATGAACTGAATGCTGGAACTCAGCTGCCTGACACACTTTAGCATACGAATTAAATTTTCTGTTCACTAACCCACTTTAAAAAACTATATTCAAACATCTCCTTTCAGGGAATTGGCCATATGTGAAATGAACAGACTCTTGGGTCCACATGGGTCTTGGCTTGCAATTTCTGAGTTTGCTAGAAAAGTGAGGTTATTGCATTATATTACAATGGACACTAGTAGATATATTTGAGTATATGACACTATAAGAGCCATGCCTATTTAATCAAACGGGCCATCATTAAAATACATACAGGTGTACCAGCAGTTGTTTCATGAGTGATAATATCATAAAGGGATGTTTATGGCCAGGTGCTAAAGAAGGTACTTCAAACAAGGAGGTGAGTACATGTGATGATAGGGAAAGAGCTGTCATGATGTATGACATGGATCTTCCTAAGTACATTCACAATTCTGGAGCAAAATGTTTTCCATAAAACCTTCGTTCCACAAATAGAATTTAAAAATGGCATTGTAGCATATGGCCATGTAAATTGTAAATGCAATCCACATGTCTTCAACAATGCCAGTGTGGATGGGCTAATGAAGATGCAAATGGAAAAAGGTATACTACTAAGTTGGCTACTTCAGAACACCCAGATGGCCCAGAAATTCCAGACCATTTTGTGAATTCCAAAAGGAAAAATGTGATCAGGATATAATTACAGCCTTCATAATTACAGTCTTACAGATTTAAGATTTCACATAGTTTCAATATCACAAGATGCAGAGGGAGACCTAAATGCTTTATGAATCATATAAGAAGGAAAAAAGGAAGCAAATCAATTATGAAGAGGTAGAGGTCAGATGGTTTCCAGTTATTGATATTGCACTGTAGGGAGATGGATTGAGTTTTGTGGTGGAGATTAGATATAACTAAGTCTTGAAGAGTTTAGTTAGCTGGGGAGGAGCTACAGTTTGAGTACATTCATTTTTTAAAGCACTGTACTTTACACACATTACATCACTGTTATTGCCATTTTGAGATGAAGACGACTAAAGCTCAGCGAGATGAAACAATTTCCCCAAAGTCACAAAGCTGGTAAGTGCCCAAACAGAGATGCGAATTCCAAGTCTAACTAACTCCAAAGCCTACATAAGGGCTAACCAAAGCAGTCTTTCATGTATCACCTTTACAACTTTTGCCAGACTATGTACCATCTGGCTGTAATCTACTTAACATGATTCTCTAAACTGATAGATTTATACTTCAAAATGTTTATTTAAAATGGTACATATACATCATGGAATACTATGTGGCCATAAAAAAGAATGAGATTATGTCCTTTGCAGGGTCATGGTTGGAGCTGGAGGCCATTACCCTTAGCAAACTAACACAGGAACAGAAAACCAAATACCGCACTTTCTTACTTATAAGTGGGAGCTAAGTGATAAGAACATATGAATACACAGAGGGCAACAACACACACTGGGGCCTATGAAAGGGTGGAAGGTGGGAGGAGGGAGAGGATCAGGAAAAACAACTCATGGGTACTAGGCTTAATACCTGATGAAATAATCTGTACAACAAACTCCCATGACACAAGTTTGCCTATGTAACAAACCTGCATGAGTACCCTGGAACTTAAAATAAAATTTTTAAAAAATGACAATTTTATAATGCTATTTTTTACTATTTTTTGTTTTTGTTGCGGGAAGTAAGGGACCCCAAACAGAGGGACCAGCTGAGGCCATGGCAGAACATAAATTGTGAAGATTTTGTGGACATTTATTAGTTCCCCAAATTAATACTTTTATAATTTCTTATGCCTGTCTTTACTGCAATCTCTGAACATAAACTGTGAAGATTTCATGGACATTTATGACTTCCCCAATCAATACTCTTGTAATTTCCTATGCCTGTCTTTACTTTAATTTCTTAATCCTGTCATCTTTGTAAGCTGAGGATGTGTGTCGCCTCAGGACCCTGTGATGATTGCATTAACTGTACAAATTGTTCATAAAGCATGTGTGTTTAAACAATATGAAATCTGGGCACCTTGAAAAAAGAACAGGATAACAGCAATGTTCAGGGAACAAGGGAGCTAACCATTAATTCTGACTGCCAGGTAGCCAGGCAGGACAGAGCCATATTTCTCTTATTACCGAAAAGCGTAAGAGAAATATCACTGAATTCTTTCCCCACTAAGGAATATTAATAATTAACAGCCCTGGGAAAAGAATGCATTCCTGGAGGTGGGGGGCCTCTAAAATGGCCACTCTGGGGGTGTCTGCCTTATGCAGTTGCAGATAAGGGATGAAACATGCCCTGGCCTCCTGCAGTGCCCCCAGGCTTGCTAGGATTAGGAAATTCCAGCCTGGCGAATTCTAGTCAAATGGGTTCTCTGCTCTTGAACCATGTTGAGATGTTTATCAATGACAATGCATGCACAGTGGGACCTGGAACTTCATTAGTAATTCTAGTTTCACTCTGACCTTGTGATCTTACCCTGACCTTCTGCCTTGTGATCTTTTGTTGCCCTTGAAGCATGTGATCTCTATGACCCAAACCCTATTTGTACACTCTCTCCCCTTTGAAAATTGCTAATAAAAACTTGCTGGTTTTACGGCTCAGGGGCATCACGGAACCTGCTGACATGTGATGTCTCCCCTGAACACCCAGCTTTAAAATTTCTCTCTTTTGTACTCTTTCCCTTTATTTCTCAGACCAGCCGACACTTAGGGAAAATAGAAAAGAACCTACATTGAAATATCGGGGGCTGGTTCACCTGATATTTTTTGAGACAGGGTCTCATTCTGTTGCCCAGGCTGGAGTGCAGTGGTGTGATCTCAGCTTACTGCAGCCTCCACCTCCTGGGGTCAAGTGATCCTCCTACCTCAGCCTTCTGAGTAGCTGGAACTACAAGACACATGTCACCAAACCTGGCTAATTTCTTGTATATTTTATAGAGAGGGAGTTTTGCCATGTTGCCAGGCTGGTCTCAAACTCCTAGGCTCAAGCAATCCACCCACCTCAGCCACACAAAGTGCTAAGACTACAGGCGTGAACCTCTGTGACAAGACTTCTAATACTATTATTAATGGAAAATAACTGTCAGTGGCATAAGCAGAAGGCAACTGTAAAAGCAAAAGTAAATTTAGTCCAGCTAAATACTGTTGCTTATCAAAGCTCTGATCCTGGGGCCTGCCTTTTCCTTGTAAAGAGAGCTCTGAGAAGCAGGGAAGTATTGTGAACTTCTTGCACCCATATGAGGCTTTTCTCTTGATGTAAACATAAGGACTGGAAGAGAACTATAAAGGGAATTCTGTTCTTATCATGTAATACCGTTCTATTTGATGCCATGTGGTGTGCCACCCGTATTCACTGTGCCTTCCACCTGTGGCATGCTGGCCTTGTTTTGGGAAAGCATGTCCCCATTGGCTGAGCATTTTCTGTGAGCTGGATCAAGGGAAGATGGAAGGGAGTGACTGGATCTGATCATTTTTTTCAAACCAAAATTCAACTTGAAGGAAACTAGATGCCTATTTCCATGCATGGCTCAATTAAGTTTTATATATAACAAATCTGAGATCAAACTCAAAATTAAGCATAGAGCTAAAAATCTCACATGATATTGAAGTCTAACAGCGTTCAAACACGTTGGCTCTAAGAACTACTGGATATTGTTTACCAGGCTTCCTGGATAAACTATGGGATATCATTGTGCAAGCCACAGCAGGCCTCTCCTTCTTGCAAAACTTTGCCTTGGAGAAGATATGCTGGAAGTTCTTAGTGCCTCGCCTACTCCTGGGCAAACCCCAATGGCCATAAGAGGCCCCAAAGTTATTTCTTAGCATAATTTTATCATGGGCTTCTGTTTACTTCTATTTAAAAATACAGAACAACAGTATGGCTATTACAATACCAAGATGCTCATCATAAAATACTAAAACCCAACTCCATGTGTCAAACAGAATGATCAAAAGATATTTGTACATTTTTATTTCAAAGGTATTTTATTTCCTAATCTTCTACTGTTTGACTCACTGGTATGCTTAATAGTGCATATAAACTTTTGCAAAAATTCAACCAGTATCTTGGTTTTTTTTTATAGCATGTACTCTGCCCAGAAAAACCCACATTCATGCATTCAAGTCAACTATGTAGTACACACAAACACACACACACACACACACACACACACACACACACATTAGTTGTTTGTTTTTAAAAAACTGAATTTCAGTAGCAGAGAGGGTAAGGGATCCTAAATGGCAAATATATGGAAACATAGAAACTGAAAGAAATGCAAATTCAGATTCATGTCAGGAAACAGATTTTCAAATGGTGATAAAATTGTACACAAGACTGTTTAGGAAAATGCACCAGAGTCATTGCAAAAAAAAAAAAAAAAAAGTTTAAATGTCATCCTGGGAGGAACAGAATATTAACTGGCAAAGCAGGGTGATAACCTACAGGCCCTCTAATGTGCCAAATATTTAGACTTCTGAGGAAATACATGTTTATTTTAGAATTAGGAAAGCATACTACTTACCTATTAAAATTTTCAGGAACCAGCAACTGGTTTAATTATTAGCAGAGTTCCTTGGCCAAACTATTACTTCCAAAAAGGGTGATATCCATACATATTAAACATTCCTTTTTGCAATCCTAAGGCCTGGCACAGTGACTGGCACAAAAACATTGCTAAATGAAAACCATGATGGGTAAATTAGTATATAGGTGAGATCTTGCTCTTAAATACAATATAATTTGGGCAGATTTTGGAAATGTGAAGAGAGAGTTGATGTGAATGCCAATTGTTTCACCTTCCTCTAGCAGAATATCAATGTAACACTCATGACACTTTCTCAAATATTTCAAGTAGCATAGCCTACACTTTCTTAATTGACACAATTATTTGTTCTAATTTTCTAAAGGTACATTTTTATGTAAAAGGAAAAGCACAGGCATGAAACAATATTCCACCACACACTTGTGGTTCAGTAATCATTTTGCTGTTTTAGTGAAATATCCTCAGAGCAACTGAAAATGCTAAATATAAAGGAATGAAAACAGAAACAAGGATAATAAGCAATTTCTATTTCTACTGAAATCTGAAAATATAGAATTTCTATTTTTAATTTGAAGTCTAGAAATAAAACCAAAACATATCTTTTCTATAGCTGAGTCTAAAAACCAAGTTTCTTTGTAAAATAAATAAGAAAACTTTTTTTTTTTAATAAGGAAAAAGCATTATTCACCAGGTCATACCATTTTAATACATCTGACCCCAAGTTTTAAATCTTGGTTTCTGGAACCTGAAGCAACTGGTTCTCTGCTGATTGCTAATTTGAGAGAGGAAAGCCATCAGGAAGGAGGTAAACTCTAAGTCAGAGCTCGGCCTTCTGGATCTGAGAGGAACTGTATACAACAGGCAAGTGCGGAGGCCACATTAGGAAACTCCCAAGGGGAATGGTGATGTTCTGTAGTTAAAACTTAAAGTCTTCTTGATTACAGAATTGAGAGATGGCTTCTCAATCAGAAACACCTCAGTTCTAAGAAGATGCTGTCTTTTATTCCTGAACTTGACTCCATAAAAGCAAATGCTCCCTATTTCTCCAGTTCGAAAGCCTTCTTCAAATGCAAAGCCCAGGTTAAGCACCAAAGAGCAATGCTTCTCAAACTTTAGAGTGAATACAAATCCCAGAGAGCTGGCTAAAATGTAGATTTTGATTCACTAGGTCCAGGGCGATGCCCATGATTTGTATTTCTTTTTAATTTTATTTTATTTTTGAGATGGAGTCTCACTCTGTTGCCCAGGCTAGGAGTGCAATGGTGCCATATTGGCTCACTGCAACCTCCACCTCCTGGATTCAAGCAATTCTCCTGCCTCAGCCTCCCAAGTAGCTGGGATTACAGGTGCACGCCATGCCTGGCTAAGTTTTGTATTTTTAGTAGAGACGGGGGTTTCACCTTGTTGCTCAGGCTGGTCTCGAACTCCTGACCTCAGGTGATCCACCCACTTCGGGCTCCCACAGTGCTGGGATCACAGGCGTGAGCCACTGCGCCCAGCCCATGATTTGTATTTCTAACAAGCTCCAAGGTGGTGTGGATGCTATTGATTTGTGGACCACACTTAGCACATACAGAATACACACCTGTGGCTTCCTTGACTTTACCATCTGGTGGGGAAAGTCTATAAGTAAATACGTAACCATTGTGGTTTGACTTCACACTTTTCCTACCTACTGATTATCTAATATGGCTGTACTACAATTTTATTTTATTTCTGCATGAAAATTTCTTTTCATGAATATGTTGAAACATAATTGTATAAAATTATCATACAGAAAAAGAAGAAAAGATAAATCTGTCATGAAGTTTTACTTTAAAAAAGAAATCAATTATGAGAAAACAAAAATTACACATTACAATTTCTTGACTAAAATAAATGAAAGTGTTTCATTAAATAAAGAGGAAATCAACTCCCCCTACAAACATCCAATTATTCAATTAGTTTCTTGGGCAAAGTCAACATCCACCAGTAATGTTGATTTTATGCCTATTTCTACCTCCTGGTTTAAGTAATCAGTTATCAAAAGATAAGCGTTTCCTACTTATTCCATAAATATTTACCGAGCCTCAACTATACGTTAGGTACTGGGCTGGGTACAGAGGATAGCGAGGTAATGAATGAGAGGAGCCAAACAAGAAACAAGTAAGCAATGAGTTGGTAATAGTTAGAAAACTGAGTGATAGAAGGTGAAGAACCAGCTTCCAAGATAGCTTACAGTGATCTCCGTTTCCCAGTATTCATTTCCTTGTACCTCTTCCAAGCTAAATAGGACTGACCTGTGTAACCAATAGGATACTGCATAAATGACAGTGCATGACTTCTGAGGTGGCTAGGTCATAAAAGACATTGTAGCTCTGCCTTGCTCTCTTGGCTCTTTCACTCTGAGGGAAGCCAGCTGCCCTGTCATGATGGTATGCATGTGGCCCCATGGAGAGGCCCACATCATGAGGAACTAACCAAGCACTAACTTGCTTGGTGTTTGAATAGGCCACTTTGGAGGCAGATTCTCCAGCCTCGGTCAGGCCTTCAGATGACTGCAGCCCTGCCTGATGACTTGACTGCTACCTCATGAGAGACCTTGAGCCAGAACCACCCAGCCAAACCACTCCTGGATTCCCGATCCACAGAAACTATGTGAGACAATAAATGTTTATTGTTTAAAGCCACTAAGGTTTGGGGTCATTTGCTGTGCTGTAATAGATAACTAATACAGAAGAGAGGTGGGTGACAAGGTGAGAACACACCTACTTAAACAAGTGGTCAGGAAAGGCTTCTTTGAGAAAGAGACATTTAAGCTGAGAATGGATAAAATGGAGCCAGCTCTGGGGTGGAAGGTGGTGGCAGTGGTGGTAGGAAGAACAGCATTCTAAAACGAGAAAGCTGAATGGCAGAGGGAAGATCCAGAGTTGTATACAGGACAGTGTAACCAGAGCAAATTCCTACAGGGAAATGGGAAAGGTGAGGTCACAGAGGTGCTCTTAGCCATATCAGGTAGAACTTCTTGTGAAAAGTTTAAATTATATTTGTAACACATTGGGAATCCTTTCATGAATCTTTAGAAGACTGACACGATTCTCTCTGTTTTAAAAATCTCACGTGGGCCTGGAGTAGTAATGCACACCTGTGGTCTCAGCTACTCAGGAGGCTGAAGCAGGACGATCACTCAAGCCCAGGAATTCAATGTTGTAGTGCACTACGATCATGCCTGTGAAAAGCCAGTGCACTCCATCCTGGGCACCATAGCAAGACAATGTCTCTAAATAAATAATATCACTTGGGCTGTAGTGTGGGAACGACCACTAATGCCTGGCTTACTATCTACTTTTCAGTTATTTAGAGGCTCAGAGAAGAACGACCAGGAAAGATTTGAAAGTATTAGGAGTTACCTAAATATCTAGTTGTTACTAGTATTACTCTTGCTGTTATTCCAAAATCGGGCCTGGTATGGCCTCTGCGGTGTTGCAAGGGAGGAAACAAATGGATGGGAGAGAGTAAAGGGATTTTGCTGGTTTCTGTAGAACCCCAGAATCCTTTCTGAGGTAGCCTCTGAACCTCGCTAAATCCAATTCCAAATTTAGGAAGGAGTTATCTACTTGCTAGGCCTAAAATGTCGATGAACAACAAACACAAATGTATAGTACAAATATTTACTTTTTGGTGTGGGCATGATTTTTTTAAATATATAATTTTTTATTATGCAGATAATGTTCACTGTAGAAAAATCCTTGTTTATTACACACATAATATTCATTGGAAAAAAATAAGAAATGTAAACGTGCAAAAGGGAAGAAACTACCAATCACCCTAATTACACAAGATAAACACTGTTTTCATGTTGGTGAGTATCCTTCCAGTATCCCTATTCCCATATGTAAAATATACAGGCTAAACCTACAATTTTAAAGGTTTTTCCTTCTCTATTATAAAAACCATAAATTCTGATGTTAAGCAATTTGAAAGATACAGAAAATATAAAGAAGAAAATAGATGGCATGAATAACACTACCTCTATTTCTTTCTGAGAATCTAAAGGTAGCACTGGCAATCTATCCAAGCCTGCAGCTGTTACTCTGAGCTGCCATTTTCTACAAATATTAATTTCCTTAATTTCACCCTACCTTCTTACCTCATTACCTTACCTACCTTCTTACAAAAGGAAAATAAAAGTTGAAGACTGTTCACTTTGTAAGAAGTTTTGGAACTTTTTTTTTTAGAGACAGGGTCTCCCTCTGTCACCCAGGCTAGAGTGCAGTGGTGTAGTCATAGCTCACTGCAGCCTCAAACTCTTGGGCTCAAGGGATCCTCCCACCCCAGCCTCCCAAGCAGCTGGGACTACAGGCACATGTCACCATGCCCAGCTAATTAAAAAAAAAAAAAAAAAAATCTCCGTAAAGGCAGGGTCTCGCTATGTTGCCCAGGCTGGTCTCAAACTCCTGGGCTCAAGCAATTCTCCTGTCTTGGCCTCCCAAAGCATCTGTATTACAGGTATGAGCCACTGCTTCCAGCCCTGGAATCATTTTTATAACTCACAATGAGATAAATAAGTTAGAGGGGTGGGAAGGAAAGGTGTTGTGTGATAATATTGGGAAAGAATTCCCAGTGTTTCTTTCTCACCACAGACTCTAACCAATCCTAACCCTTTGAAATATATTATAGGGGCAGCGCTTGAAAAGACAAACTGAATGTTAATAATTCACACAATAAGAGTGCTCAAACTGACTTTTCAACCTCAAAACAAAACCTGTCTGGAGAAGTGTATTAAATTGTGGTTGTTTTCATTACTTGGGCTTCTCACAGTATTTTGTTACTGACTTAAATCTAACTTTGAAATAGAAATTATTCTCATGGACTGTAGCCACTCTTACTTTCATATGGCTTCCTAGACTTCCCTGCAAAGTCTTTTGCTGCTCTTAAAGCAATCACGCAGAATCACAAGTGCTGTGGGCTCAGAGAAACTTCAGTCTTGGTGGTAATCTTGACTACTTTATTGAACAACGGAACGTCATTTGCTTAATGGAAAGTATTATAGCATATGGTGCCATTCCAATCAAGGTTTAATCCATTTGACAGCAGATTTTCAAGAACATAAACCTGTATTTTCCTTCTAAAAAGAGTCACTTCACAGTTGAATTTCACAGAAATTTTAAACCCTTGATCCACAGCCAACACTGACACGGTTTTACTCCTCTAATACAACAGTTACCTTTCTGAAATCACTGGAAACATTTTTAGCCAACAAGGTCTAACAGACACATGATCTTAATGTATCTGAACTCTGAAAAACTGAAAGCAGGGAATCTGGACCATATTGTAAAAAGTAATCTGAGATACCAGTGAGTGTGGAGTAAGGGGCAGAGAGGCATTAAGCAAACACACGAATTAGGGTTTTATTTATACCTTTGAATATAAATTAGATGTTTTGTCTAGATTAAAGCCATTAATATGCACAGGTACAAAAAACATGTTTGAATGTGATATGGTCCGAATTTCTCACATTTAAGTATGAATCAAGCAACACAAGAATAATATGGGACACACAGAAGAACCGAGACAGAACCAAGGCTACCTGGTTAAAGGTTATTTCTGGTTCCATAGTAAAAGAAAAGTTAGGACACATAACAGAAATCATTACATATTATTTATGTATCGTTTGGGTGCTGTCTTAGTCCCTTTGTGCTACTATAGCAAAATACCTGCGACTGGATAATTTATAAAGAACAGAAATTTACTCTCACAGTTCTGGAGGCTGGAAAGTCCAAGATTAAAGTGCCAAGATCTTCCAGATGGTGCCCTGTTGCTGTGTACTCTGGAGAGGCCAAATGCTGTGTCTTCACATAGCGGAAGAGATGGAAGGCCAAAAGGCCTAAGCTAGTTCCCTCTAGCTCATTTATATGGAATCCTCATTACTTTATCACTTACCAAAAGGCCCTACCTCTTAATAGCACCATGATGGGGGTTAAGTTTCAATGCGAATTTTGGAGGGGACATATTCAACCCATAGCAAGTGCAATATGAAGTTATAATGAATTTTCAATAGTTCTCACTACCCTATATGGATTCAGTCATTCTTAACACTCTCTGTGTTATCTTCATAATCTTCTATGGTAATGAATCTATTCCAGTATTATGTTAAACATAAAATGTCTGAATTAAGGTAGATTATATTCAACTATTTAGAATCAAGATTCTGTAAATGATCCCTCATTTCAGATTCTGTCAATAGGGTCTTTTTCTACAATGAAATAAAAATTTTATTCCCCCAAAATATCTCTTAAAGAGAGTGAGGCATTTCCTTGCAAGGAATGCTTTTATAATTCACATAGGGTAAAAGCATAAGATGTTAATATCATGTTTAGCAACAAAAATGGTGCCTACATTTCAACATATAATATTAGGAGAGAAATTTGCATCCCTCCAACAAAAAAGAAGGAGGTAGACAAGAGTAAGTAAGCAGGAGCATTGCTTGGGAGAGGGGTGTGAAGGTATGGAGAAAAGCTTCAGATCTGGGATAAAGGAGGATCTCTAGAGGACAGAAGTATCAAATAGAAACTCTTAAGCTGTTTGCTTGAAAACAGAGGTATGTGTGTGTTGGGGGGTGGGATTTACATTTAACATAAATCTCAGCCAGGCGCGGTGGCTCACACCTGTAATCCCAGCACTTTGGGAGGCCGAGGCAGGCAGATCACCTGAGGTCAGGAGTTCGAGACCAGTCTGTCCAACACGGTGAAACCCCGTCTCTACTAAAAATAAAAAATTAGCTGAGTGTGGTGGCATCCACCTGTAGTCCCAGCTACTTGGGAGGCTGAGGCAGGACAATCACTTGAACCCGGGAGGCAGAGGTTGCAGTGAGCCGAGGTCGTGCTACTGCACTCCAGACTGGTGACAGAGTGAGACTCAGTCTCAAAAAAAAAAAAAAAAATATATATATATATATATATATATATATATACATCATCCTCTATGTACTCATTCCTTACTAAGTTATTGCCCACCAATTCTTTTGCAATCCTAGATTCATCACTAAGTTCCAAGTCTGGGTTGCAATGAGGAGAAAACAGAGCTGAAATGAACAGAAACAAAACCTGAAGGACAAAGAGTAGCTGACATTTGGGTTTTTGAAATAATAATTATTAGGTTGGTGCAAAGTAATAGCAGTTTTTGCCATTAAAAGTAATGGCAAAAAGCACAATTACTTTTGCACCAACCTAATAGTATTATACCTCAGTATGAAAAATATTAGGAATATTTAGGAATAACATTAGGAATACCTAATAGCATTATTCCTCAGTATGAAACATAAACCTGACATATATAAACATGGAATAAGATCTAACAACTAACAAATGATTATCCTTCTCAATACAAGTATAATTGACACCATAATTCATAGATCTGCTAATTCTTTTCCCTTCGTACCTGGCAACATTCACTTCTTGAGCTAATGTAAATGCCGGTCTTATAAATACGACTTACCTCTCCCCTAAGAGAAACAAATGGCACAATAAGTGTTAGATTAGGAAGGAAGGGGTAGAGAGGGTTAGGTTTGAAGAGGGACTGACCATCTGAGAATTAAATGAGATGATGCTGGCAAAGCGCTTCTACCAATGTCCTATATGTACTAAACACTTAGCAAATGTGACCAGTTATTATTAGGAATAATGGTAGGAACACATTAATTCCTTCTGCCTGCTTCTGTCTCTAGGGAAAGGTTTTGCCCTGATCCATAGCAGGGACTATTACCTAAAAGATACAAGGCAGACAGGGCTAGGGAAGAGATTATCCCTCTGCCTCAGAAGAATCTACTGAGAAGTTAATGTGGGCTCCACCTCTCTTACTACTAATGGTTTTTCTCTTCACTTTTAAATCTAGCTGAAAACAGCCTCCAGCATTCTCGGCAATTAGAATGAGGCCTCTGGGTTCCAAACGCATCTTTGATAGATGCCTCTAACTGCATCAACGTGGCAGAGGCATTTCTCTCAGCATTTAATGCTAATCCTCCCTGTTGTCTAAGGATAAATAACTGCACAATCATGTCAGAAGGCCCCAGCATAAATTCACCAGGGGTTTTAATTACTCTCCAGTAACAATGTCTCATACAAAATCAGAGAAATGAAAATCCAGTCAGTGTGTGTGCATGTGTGTTTATGTCCCAGACTATCCCCAAAACAGTCAGGGCATCATTTCTATTCCAATAGAGGAATAAGATCAGGAACCTACATCCAGTTCAGATGTGTGAGACAGCACCGCACCCCGTAGAATGGGTAGGAAGAACAAATGATTTCCCAATGACACTGCCTGCAGCATCCCTCCTTCCCTTGGGGCACATAAATGAGTAGCTACAAACTCAAGCTGTGGAGTCAAACAAACCTGGATTCACATCTCAGCCTGCTACATGTTCACTGTTTCATCCCAGGCAACCTCTGTAATCCTCAAATTTCTCACGGGTAAATGGGGGATCATACCTATATCTATATATACAGCACAAAGTTGTGAGGATTAAGCAAGATAATCTACACAAAGCAAGTGACACAATATGCCGTGTACGGTAAATCCCCAATGAATATTAGCAACACCAAGAGAAATGCACAGGGAGGTCCTGTCCCTTTGTTGCAGAGGACATGTTGCTATGAGGGTCCAGGTGTTCTTCCTCCCACCCAGGCCTCTAGTTGGGTGAATTGGAAGAAGAGCATCTTATCTCCCACCTGGGCCTAAGAGTAAACATGGTGAATAAACTATACACACACACACACACACACACACACAGAAACATATATGCACACATATATATATACACACATACATATATACATATATGTATACACACATGCATATATACGTATACACACACATATATAAACACAACTGCTATAGATCTCACAAATGAAAATGCCAGTGTCTGCAAGTTCATTCTATATATAACTTGTATAAATCCAGGAACCCATACAAACTAGTTTCAGAGGATTATCTCTTTCAAAGAAACAGTCCAACAACCAAAAGCAATTAATAGTAGATACAATTCTTTATTTAAGGTATCATATTTCATCAAAGGCACACTCATCAATAATCTATTGACATATTTTTTAATGTCCCTTTGCTTTCTCCTCTTGAAATCTATTATACTATCCAACTGCAATGGAACTTCTTTCCTCCCTACCCCATCCACTCACCTCCAGTCCATCCCTTTAGTGTATATAGATCAGCTTAGCCTCTCCTCCAGAAAGCAGGGCTCCCTTCTACTTAGGAGAGGGGCAGGAGAGGGAAAACTGAGGGAGCTAAAACATGATTGTCCTTGGTGATCATGAAGAAGGGGGCAGCAGTGCAGAGTCATCTAAGTGACCTTTGCCTCTCTCAAACTAAATTTGGCCTGAATTACATAAGGACAGTTGAGTCCTCGTGTAATTAATTGCAGCCAACTTAGTACATAAACTAACTGAAAGCCTAACTTAGGAGCATAGTTTTGTAACAAATAGCTGAGTCTCAGTCAATCACAGGCAGCCAACTGATCAGACCATATTCAAATAAGGCAAATGCCAAGCTGTAATCAGTCAAGTTTCTGTACCTGACTTTTGTCCTCTGTCCATAAATGCTGCCTGCCCATGTAGTGGAGCAGAGCTCTCTGAACCACTTCTGGTTCTGAGAGCTGAGTGATTCCTGAATCATTCTTTGCTCAGTTAAACCCTGTGAAATTT
The DNA here is from genome assembly GCF_007565055.1 of Rhinopithecus roxellana. Classification (NCBI taxonomy): domain Eukaryota; kingdom Metazoa; phylum Chordata; class Mammalia; order Primates; family Cercopithecidae; genus Rhinopithecus; species Rhinopithecus roxellana. The sequence continues at coordinate 163,935,625 of NC_044551.1, forward strand.
AATTTGTCTAAACTTTTTCTTTTAACACCTCTGCACATACAAAATACAAGAATACATTCCTGTACCTTTGTTCTTCCTCATTCTTAATTCATGACTTTATTTTCAAATACAAAGATGCAAAGATAGAAAACCTTACTACCCCAAAGTAGGAATGTATGTTCCCTATCTCTCCTTTGCCTTTTCTTCAAAAAAGCAAAAAGTCATTAAGATGTTAATGCTGAGATAAGTCATTGGAGGAAGGATGGAAAAGAAACTACAATAAATGATAGACAGGGTGCTGCCAAGCAGCTACTCTGTTTTTATCAAATACTTCAGACATAAATGGCATTTGTATTATGTGACAAAAACTCCTCTTCCCCTGCCCTACACAAAAGGAAAGGCAAAGAAATGCAAAGGAAGTGGTAATTGCCAGGTGTCTAGATATGGGACCACTGCCCTCTAGTGTACTTACAATTTTTCTAAATCCCTTTATCAGAGCTCTTTACCTTAAAGATAGTAGGAAACAGAATAAAAATCAAACTCTATTGAACTATCCAATAGAATCATTTTAAAAAATACTGTCAATTATTAAGAGAGTGATATGACGGCTTCCTACCACCTCACTATCTATTGGTGCCAACACTTTCTTCAGGTCCTACACATGGATTCCTTGTTTTAGTCCAACAGATTGCCAAAGGGCAGAAGAAATATTAAAGGTATTTCACAACTAGTTTGGCATAGGCACTAGCCAACCAGAACAGATGCCCGGATGATGCCAGCTGGCAGCAATTTTGCCTCTTCCCTTTGCAGGGCCAGCATTAACCCCTTAGATGCCGAACTGTGGAGAGGTTCTGGGTTCCTAGTACAAGGACTAGTTAGCCAAGAGAGTAGGGGACCTGGGACAAAAGTATGTCAATATTTCAACCATCTGTACTGTGGTATTCTGGCTGAACATTCGCTCTGCAAAGAGGATTAGAAGACATCAGAAAAATAACCCAGTACAACTGAGCAGAGCAGAGGAGTGACTCAGAGTCCACTAGCAAAGATCTGAAGTAGCTCTTTCTCCCAGCAGCTGTTCCTTCTCTTGCCAATAACCAGGGACATCCTCTAGACCAGGACAGGGGTGTAGTAGTGTTAGTAGTGAGTGTCAGGAAATCTACCCTACAGTCTTGGTTCTACTATTTTGTGTGTCCTTAGGTGGATATTTTGATCTGCGCCTCCATATCCCTGTTTTTAAAATAAAAAGGTTAGACTGAAGTTTTTTGAGGACTCTTCTCTCTGTAGGTAGAAATTATTACTTTTTCGTGATCTGTTTCTTTTGTTCTTGTTTTTATTTTGGGTTTTTGGTTTGGTTTTTTTTTTTTTTTTTTTTTTTTTTTTGAGACGGAGCTTTGCTCTGTTGCCCAGGCCGGATTACAGTGGTGCCATCTTGGCTCACTGCAACCTCTGCCTCCTGGGTTGAAATGATTCTCCTGCCTCAGCTTCCCGAGTAGCTTGGAGTACAGGCACCTGCCACCACACCTGGCTAATTTTTGTATTATTAGTAGAGACGGGGTTTCACCATGTTGACCAGGCTGGTCTTGAACTCCTGACCTCAGGTGATCTGCCCACCTCAGCCTCCCAAAGTGCTTGGATTACAGGTGTGAGCTGCTGCCTCTGGCTATGATCTGGTATTTCTAAGTGAATTCTACATACAAGATTATTCAGCATAATTTTTAATAACAATACCACCTTGAGAACTCCTGATGACAACAACATCATCTTGAGACAGCTCTTAGACTATAAAAAAGTGATCGGTAAATATCTGGAAATCTCCTTGAAAGATCTCATTTCTTTAGAATTTTTTAAGTTTCTATTTCCAAATGCTACCCTAAATGTAGCCACTTGTAAGTAACTTTCTTTTTTGATGTTTTCTTTATTTTTTGAGACAATGGCTTGCTGTGTTGCCCAGGCTAGGGTGCAGGCATGATCATAGCACACTGCAACCTCCAACTTCTGGCCTCAAGCAATCCTCCCACCTCAGCTGCCCAAGTAGTTGGAATTAGAGGTATGTGCCACCATCCCTGGCTATAAATAAGTATTTTCCTGAGATTTACTTAATTCCTTGAGGAAACTGGCAGGATAATAAAGCTGATTTAAAGAAGGATAGAAGAGGCCAGGCACAGTGACTTATACCTATAATTCCAGCACTTTGGGACTCTAAGGTGGGAAGACTGCTTGAGCCCAAGAGGTCAAGACTACAGTAAGCTAGTGCATTCCAGCCTGGGTGACAGAATGAGAACCTGTCTCAAAAAAAGAAAAAAAAAATAGAAGAAACTGGTAAATATAAATTCAGTAGAAAAAAATAATGCTGGCATAGGACTGCAAAGTTAGTAACAAAATGGTTGCCGTTTTACTAGGGCAAATAAAATATAACATTTGGGGTTACCTTCCCTGCTGGGCAAAAGTAGTTTGTATCTCTACCAGACAAAAGTCATCAGTAACTTACCAATCTTCTACAAATTAACATCCAAATGCTACAGATTCTAGACTTCAATTAATAGCAAATAGCCAAAGAAAGCTACATCTCCTGAAGTATCAGCTGATTCTTAGAGGATCTAATACGAGTTTGAACGAGCACCCAGTAATCTTTTTGCTTTATTTCAAAATTTCTGAAAATTCTTCTTAAGAATTTTCAAATCCTTTGACCCTAAAACATCAAGGTAGCAGATCTAATAAGAGGGAGAATAATAAGGACTGTGGAAATTGAAAAGTATAAAAACAAACAGAAAAACTCCTCGGTACTTTATGGTTGAAATGAAGAAAGGGGGAAACAAACCAAAAACTAATGTGAAACACAAGAAGTTGATCAAGTGGTTAAACCAAAAAGAAGACCTCTGTCTCTCTCACCACGACTACAACTCTTATTCCCACACCTTTTAAAGATGTTTCTGTATTGGCTGAAATGTGTGGATATGCAGTATTCTCCAAAGTAACCAATAGTGTTGTATCAAGGTTCAGTTAATAATGACTATATTAATAATTTTGATCATATAGCAAATGAGCATGATAATACACAGTTTTAATTCGATTTCCAATTCACAGATGTTAAACCAGCCTAAAGTAAAAAGGCTGCTTGGAGTTTTTGACTGTTGGATACACAGAGGAGCAAAACTTGCTATGTCAGTTTTCTAATTCGCATGATTTTATTTTCACAACTCATGACTTTTTTTCTCCTTTAAAAATGTAAATTACTTTTGCAAAAAAGCATTAAACACAAAATTAAATCTTAAAATGGGCAAAGTTGAAGCCAAGTCATCCAAAGGAAAAGAAGACAGCCTTGAGCAGCAGGGTGCAGAATACAGACATTACCATCTTCATCTGCATAGAAATGAGTCTGTGTTTACAACTTCATCATTTGAAATGTTACAGAAAAACTCATGAAACAGTGCACTTCCCCACAGATAGCTGGTATGTTAGATAACTAATAGCACAAAACTAAAATGTCTTTGCTTCATATATATTTATATATGTATTTATATATGTATATGTATATATACATCTATGTATATATGTATTCATATATACATGTATTTATATATTTATATAAATATATTATAAATTTATATATCTATAAATGAGGGAAGACAGGGAGACAAATGATTACTTTTACTTTTCATCAACTTTCTGTTATGCACATGACTTCTTTTATAGTATAATTTATTTTAGTGTACATCAATTAATAGTTTTATTAATAAAAATAAAGCTAATACTTTAAAAACCAAGTAGTATAGCTGACAGAATCTATCTAGACATGGCTATTTCATTCAGAAATTTATCTCTGCTGTATCTAGAAAGTGAAACTTCTGTTATGTTTTATGTTTTAGAATATTTGCATATATTAAATATATATTATATACACTTTTTTTTTTTAGATAGGGTCTAGTTCTGTTGCCCAGGCTGGAGGGCAGTGGTGTGATCTTGGTTCACTGTAACTTTCACCTCCCAAGCTCAAGCGATCCTCCCACTTCAGCCTCCCAAGTAGCCGGGACCACAGGTATGCGCCACCACACCCAGCTAATATTTGTGTTGTAGAGACATGGTTTCACCATGTTGCCCAGGCTGGTCAGACTCCTGGGTTCAAGTGATCTGCCCACCTTGGCCTCCCAAAGTGTTGGGATTACAGGCGTGAGCCACCATGCCTGGCCGTATTACATATATATTTACAATACATATTTTTTAAAAATCAGTCTCAATCACTTGGAAGTGACAATTCAAGGTTCTGATTTCTGATCTTTTTTTTTTTTTTTTTTTTTTTTTTTAAGATGGAGTCTCGCTCTGTCACCCAGGCTGGAGTGCAGTGGCATGATCTCAGCTCACTGCAACCTCCGCCTCCCGCGTTCAAGCAATTCTCTAGTCTCATCCTCCTGAGTAGCTGGGATTACAGGCACGCACCACCATGCCCAGCTAATTTTCGTATTTTTAGTAGAGATGTGGTTTCACCATGTTGGCCAGGCTGGTCTTGAACTCCTGACCTTAAGTGATCCGCCTGTCTCAGCCTCCCAAAGTGCTGGCATTACAGGTGTGAGCCACCGTGCCCAGCCAATGTTCTGAATTTTAAAAAAATCAACCCTATATTCTAGGCCATTCCTTAGCCCTTTTCTCAAAATTCCAATATTTTGTCCTATCCTAATTCCCTGAAAATCTAAAGGGTGACAAGCGTGCCCTATGCTGAAGAATTTTTTGTTCTTTGACTCTGAACAATGCCCAGAAGAGGGTGCTCATAGAACAATCAGCCTTGCTTTAACCATGAAGCTAAGACACATCCTCTAGATCAAAGTTTGGTATCCCCAAATTTGGCAAGTACCATAATGATTATAGTGTGTTAAGATTGCAGAAGGAGAAATGAAAAGTTCCCTATATTAAAAGCAATTCAAGAATACATTTTAAAAAGTTGGTGAAGACCTTTTAAATGAGGGAAGACAGAGACAAATGATTACTTCTACTTTTCATCAACTTTCTATTGTCCACATGGCTTCTTTTCTAGCATAATTTTAATGTACATCAATTAATACTTTTATTAATGAAAAATAAAGCCTATAATTAATACTTTAAAAACCAAGTAGTATAGCTGACAGAATTTATCTAGACATTGCTAGTTTATTCAGGAATGTAATCCTGCTGTATCTAGAAAATGAAACTTCTGTTATGTTTTATGTTTTAGAATACTTACATATGTTACTACTCAGAATCCATAACATTATAATTTGTACTAGCATTCTTTCCTGGTAATACAAATCTTGGTAGAAAAATATCTATCAGAAGACAGGCAATATATCTTTCCCACTGCATCCCCTCTTTACCAAACTCTTAAAATATCTCATATTGCTTTACCCATAGTTTTATGGGCTTACATTACACTGAGTTTTGCTGCTGCTTTGTGGTGACTTGGTACTAAATTCAGCTAAGCTGGAACCATATTCCCGAGTTCTCTTTCCTGTATGGTTCTGTTTGGCCATGAGAGACATTCTGTGTGAAATCCAGAAGGAAGAAGTAAGGAAGTCATACTTTTTATGCTCTGAAACTTGGTGCAGGGTACTGTCTTAGTCTGTTTTGTGCTGCTATCACAGAATATCTGAAACCAGGTAATTTATAATGAATAGAAATTATTTGGCTTATAGTTCTGGAGGCTGGGAAGCCCAATATCAAGGCACTGGCATCTGTCAGGTGACTTTTTATTGTGTTATCACATGGTGAAAGAGAGCAAGGGCAAGAAGATGGTGAGAGAAAAAGAGAGACAGAGAGAGAGAGGTAGTGGGAAAGACAGAGAGAGAGAGAGAGAGAATGGAACTGGTCCTTTTAAAATGGCACCAATCCCACCCATGAGGGTGGAGCTATCATGGCCTAATCACCTCTTAATTGTCCCACCTCTTAATACTGTTATAACGGCAACTAAATTCCCATATGAATTTTGGAGGGGAAAACAAACCATAGCAGGCACTATGCACCTTGTCCACTTGCACACATTATTGCTAATCTGCTGCTTAACTACTTGGTGTACCAGGCTTGCGGTAATTCTAATTCACTAAATCTCCTCCTTCAGCTTCTCTGAGTCCTGGGCCAAGTGTGTGTGCAGGAGACACACTGCAGGAGACAGAGTGCCAGTTTCTCCTGCAGGTCACCCACAGCATCAAGGTTAGACATGGTAAGACACAGAAGAGGTTTCCAGTTTGTCCTCAATGGTCCCATTGGTCCTCATGAGTTCTGGTTTGTCCCTACTCTCCTATACATCCAGCTTTCCCTCTTAACAGCTGATCTGACAAACCTATAGTAACTTCAAGCTCAACACTAGATACAGAACCAATAGTCTTCATAGATTGTATTACCAGCTCTCACATTTGTGTAAGGTCTAGCCCTTATGATAATAAATCTCTTATTCTGTATAATGTGTGGCCATTTTGCTTCTTCGATAAAACCATGCCTGCTGTAAGTATCTGTGTACAACACTGTCTTGTTGCCTTTGCATTGTGAACAGTATGTTAAGCCTCATGGTATCCACTGTCTTAGGTAGAATGAGAAGACTGGTGATTGGTGGTACAAGAAAAGGAAGAGATGCTTAGAAAGGTAAAAAGCTTATGTAGGAATCTCCCAGGAAATCCTCAATGCTAAAAATGTCTTTGCCTAGTTATCATTTGTTGCTTCTCATCTCCAAATCCAGCTTTCTTTGTCCTGTTTTGTGGTCTTGGAGCTGGACCATGTAAACATTTCTCCTTTGTCAAGAGAGGGTGCTGGAGAGACACTGGAGGACACTCAGCTTGACTCTTGTGGCTTGACTGTGCTGTGCTCTCCTCTGCTAGCTCTTGTGGTGGGTAGGGGCCCGCAGCATAGGACATCTAGTGACTCACTCTATTAAGTTTTAGTGGCACTATTTGGGGGACTTTTCAGTGGGTTTGCCACCACTCCAGCAGGCAGCTTCCCTGTGAATCCCTCTGGCATCTCAGTGGACAACTCAGTGATACCTGATGAGTCTTGCAGATGCCCCAGTGGGTGGTATCCCAGGAGGCTGGACCAAAGGTTCAGAAGTTTGGTGTCCTGCTTGTCAGCTCTGGCCTGCAACATCTCAGGGAAATTCTCTGCAAGTCAATGGGCTGCAGACTTCCTTTCAAAGGGGTCAGAATCATCCCTGGGTGAGGGGAGGGCCCTCTTCCAAATTTGTTCCTTCTTTGACACTCCTTCCTTGGCAACAGCCTTAGGGGTAGTGGCTATTCTTTCTATGTGCTATTCCTGTGTTCATTATGGTTTTCTTTACCCTTAGTAGGTAATCCTCTGCTACTAGTTAATAATCATTTATATTAAACTTTCCCTGTGTGAATTACTGTGTGCTTTCTGTCTCCGAACTAGACACTGATAAAATGCCTTTTGCTCTTAGTAGCTATTTAAAAGAAAAAAATAAAACTTAATTTTATTAGTTCAAGATTTTTCCTTAGAAGGGACATACATTACTTTTAGTGTGATTATATAAATAAAGGGATTGCCCAAATATGCAGTTTAGAGAGACTATTTGCTTTCTTTGTCCACCTGGGAAGGGTATTTCTCAAATCAGGCTCTACAGACTCATCTGAGAAGACCCTGAGTCACTATGGCTATGAAACAAACCACCGCAAACGCAATGGTTAAAACAACTATCATACATCACTCTCACATGTCTGAAAGAAAGACTCTAGGGTTGCATGACAAACAGTGAAGACACAGGGGAGGATGAAGAACTGAGGCCCAAAATGTACTCTACCACAGTGTCCAATGGCATTAATAATGGGTCTGTAAATTCAAATGGTATTTTTAAAGTTTTACTTTTCCATTTGGTAAGGAAATAAATAGTGTAATCACAGTCATAGGACTTCAGTGCCTGCATTTGCATTTATGGTTCAGTTCTTGCCAAGGGATCGCCTTGAGTGAGTGTGCAGAGGAAATGTTAGGCAGTGTTCCCTCATTTCTAAAGCTTAACCAGTAAACTAAAAACAGGGTATGTATATGACTGTTGGGTATGTGAGAGTTCTCTGTGCCTTGACTCCCCTGAAGAGCCAACTCAGAGAACCTGGCTATGGGAACCTCAAGGACTGAGCTGGCCTCCAATCAGGAGAGACAGGAGAACTTAGAAATCAGTCCAGGAGGTTACTGGAGAAGCTGGGAACCACAGAGTTATACAGAGACAGGAAACAGCCAACTCCCACAGTTTTCTTTTTTTTTTTTTTTTTTTTTTTGAGGCGGAGTCTGGCTCTGTCGCCGGGGCTGGAGTGCAGTGGCCGGATCTCAGCTCACTGCAAGCTCCGCCTCCCGGGTTCACGCCATTCTCCTGCCTCAGCCTCTGAGTAGCTGGGACTACAGGCGCCCGCCACCTCGCCCGGCTAGTTTTTTTTGTATTTTTAGTAGAGACGGGGTTTCACCATGTTCGCCAGGATGGTCTCGATCTCCTGACCTCGTGATCCGCCCGTCTCGGCCTCCCAAAGTGCTGGGATTACAGGCTTGAGCCACCGCACCCGGCCACAGTTTTCAATAGTAGGTTTGCTGCAGCAAACTGGTGGGCCATGAACCTGGAACCCTCCAGAGAAGGTACCATCAAATTTTGATCTCTGTGTAACACTGATTTCTGCTGTAATCCATCCTGTCATGGCAATGTCTGTCTTGAGAAAAGGCTGAGCTGATGTAGTACAGAGGAGGGTTCAACTTGCTGCAAATTATTTGAAGCAGGCACAGCCTAAGTCCAGGCCTATGCCAGAGAAAGATGACATATTCACTGATAATTGCCTAATCTCCTGAGCACATAGGAGGGCAAGATTAGGATAGTTAGAGTTCTACTCAAACTGTGCAAGAATGTTCTTGAAGTGTGGCCAAGTAACAAGCAGTGCAATAACTATGAATGTTTTTACAGATTTTTATGAGACATATCATACCCTAGCAGTGCATGTTTATATGTTTTTAATATATTTTTTATTTTATAATAGTTTTAGGCTAAGGCGGGTGGATCACTTGAGGTCAGGAGTTCGAGACCAGCCTGGCCAACATGGTGAAACCCTGTCTCTACTAAAAAAAAAAAAATACAAAAATTAGCCAGGCATGGTGGCGGGTACCTATAATCCCAACTGCTTGGGAGGCTGAGACAGGAGAATTGCTTGAACCCTGGAGGCGGAGGTTGCAGTGAGCCGAGATCGCGCCATTGCACTCCAGCCTGGGCAACAAGAGCGAAACTCTGTCTCAAAAAAAAAAAAGTTTTAGACCAAATTTGGAAAGATAGGCAAGAGAGTAATCACATACCCCACTAATAGTTTTTCCTACTTATTAACATCTTACATTATTATGGTATAATAGTCACAATTAATGAACGGATGTTGATACACTATTATTAACTAAAGTCCATACTTTAGGCTTCGTGTGTGTGTGTGTGGGTGTGGGTGTGTGTTTGCATGTGTGTTTTACTCTAATGTCCTTTTTTTCTGGTCCAGGATCCTATTGAGGGTATGCATTACATTTAGTTGTCATATTTTCTTAGGCTTCTTTTAGCTGGACAGTTTCTCTTTCTCAGACTTTCCTTGTTTTTGATAACCTTGACACTTTTGAGGAGTTTTGGTTACGTATTTTGTAGAATGTCATTTAATTGGGATTTTTCTGATGATTGTATTTTAATTATTGTTGTCATATTTACAATTGCTAGTTCCTTCAAACATCCCACCAAAAGTGTAAGAATTAGAAAATGTGCCTCAAACACAAAGAGTCTGAAAACCACTGGTCTACATCAAAGCAGGCTGTAAATATGCGTAAGTCAAAGTTATTGAGATGCTTAGTCTACCATTCGAACTTCAGTTTCAAAAAGCCAGGTAGGCTTTTAGACCTTTCCCACAGTGGTTGGATAGCAATCTCTATTTGTACTGTCTGCATGTCACCCAAAATGGCCAGGCCATCAGCCACCCACCTCGTTTGGCAGCCCTGACTTAGAAAAGAAGACAATAGCTCTTTGCCCAAAGGTCGCTTTGTAGTGACTCACCTTGAAGGAAAAAGGAAGGTAAATTACACATAATGACATAATAAGTTGTCCCACAGTTTTCGACAGAAAATACTCTTAAAGTATAACCAGAAACAAGAAACCTTCAATGCAACATTTTCCTTTTTGTTTTTCAAATGAATAAAGTCCAAATTAGGGAACAGAAGCAAGTATATACAATTAATTTGTAATGTTTAGAACCATAGAAGTAGTCTACTTATGGAAGAGCTGTGTGCATCTTCTAGTAATTAAACCTGTGCAAGTTACAGCCTTAATTAAAACACCTTTTAGGAGTCTACTCTGGTCTCAATGAAAGTAAAGTCCCTAAGTACTGGCAACTTTGGAATACTAAACATTACTGGCAATGCTGAAAATGGTACAATATTTACCGCAATAAAGAAGACAATACCCGATATGCCCCCTGGAGCACAAAATTAAAATATTTGTATTGGAATACAGACAGGCCGAAATATGTGTTCCATGAACCAAAAAGTACTCACCGTGTTGGCCAGCTCGAGATAGCTTCCTCCTACAGAGTTGCCAACGTGCGGGGACTGCGTGAGCAGTTTGTGGAGAGCAGCCTGCTGATGCAAAGAGCTTCCGCCATACTCGAGCAGCTTCTGGAGGGCTGACTGGCTCTGCACATCCGGGCTCTGGAGGTCCCTGGCACCAGAGTCGTATTCCCAGCTCTCCCTGGCTGCTGATAAGGCACCTAAGCCCGAGAGAAGCAGAGAAAATGAAAAGACATTTCCTTCATTAGCCTGTGGGTGGCCAATAGGCAATGATTTGGAACCTCCTAAGCCTTCCATGTGCCAGCATCTCGGAACACATGTGGTGCCCAGGCTGCATGCTAAGCGCTTTCCCTTTCAAACTGACACATGGGGAGCCTGGAGATAAAAGCAATTTCAGGCAAAGCATTCAAAAATAACTATCCCATGAATATGTGCCCCCTAAACAGAAATGCTTAGCAAAAAAAAAAAAAAAAAAAAAAAAAAAAAAAGCACTGGAGAGCCAAGTAAAGGGAATCCAGATCAGAGTCACATCTGTGAATTGCACAGGGCTACTATATTAGCCTTAGCACTGGTCATTCTTTCTCCAAACTGAGGAAGAAGGAAGCAAGAAAAATGACAGAAAGTTAAGATATTGCACTTTATCATGACTGTCTTTTTCTTCTCCTTTCTTTCCTTCCTCCCTCCCTCCCTCCCTCTCTTTTTCTTTCTTTCCCTTTCTCTCTCTTTCTTTCTTTCTTTCTTTCTTTCTTTTCTTTCTTTCTTTCTTTCTTTTTCTTTCTTTCTTTCTTTCTTTCTTTCTTTTTCTTTCTCTTTCTTTTCTTCTCTCTCTCTCTTTCTTTCTTTCCTTCCTTCTCTTTTTTTTTCTTTCTCTCTTTCTCTCCCTCCCCTCCCCTTCCCTTTCCTTCCCTTCCCTTTCCGAGGCAGGGTCTTGTTCTGCCACCCAGGTGGGAGTGCAGTGTCATGATCACAGCTCATTGTAGCCTCAACCTCCTGGGCTCCAGTGATCCTCCTGCCTCATTAAAAAAAAATTTTTTTTGTAGACCTCATTTCTACACTATGTTGCCTAGGCTGATCTCGAACTCCTGGGTTCAAGCAATCCTGCTGCTTTGGCCTCCCAAAATGCTGGGATTACAGGCGCGAGCCACTGCGACCGACAGTATCATGACTTTCTACTGTTGATGTACTCTTACCTAAAGGAAGCTAGGGTGTATTTTCCAGTTAGGGATAGCAATGAAGCTGAGTTCTGGGCAATAGAATATGAACAGAAATGATAAGTATCACTGCTGGGCCTTGCTTATAAAGCCCTGCAGTGTGTGATTCTCCATGCCCTTTGCCTTCTGGCCTGGTTCAGATGGGAATGGTACCCTTGGAAGCCATGTGGTACAGATGGTGGAGCCACAAGGTAGATGCAAGATGCCTGGATTCCAGAACCATCACTTGTAGAAGAGCTGTCTGCTCATCCTAAGTACCCTATTTTGACCTAATGTGATTAGAAAAGAAGGCTTTTTTTTGTATATGTTTTTTATTTCATAGATTTTTGGGGAAGAGGTGGTGTCTGGTTACATGAATAAGTTATTTAGTGGTGATTTCTAAGATTTTGGTGCACCCATCACCCGAGCAGTGTATGCTGTGCCCAATGTGTAGTCTTTTATCCCTCACCCCCCACCCACACTTCCCCCAAGTCCCCAGAGTCCACTGTGTCACTTTTATGCCTTTGTGTCCTCATAGCTTAGCTCCCACTTATGAGTGAGAACATATGATGTTTGCTTTTCCATTCCTGAGTTACTTCACTTAGAATAATGGTCTCCAATTCCATCCAGGTTGCTGTGAATGCCATTATTTTGTTCCTTTTTATGGCTGAGTAGTACTCCATGATGTATATATACCACATTTTCTTTATCCAGTCATTGATTGATGGGCATTTGGGCTGGTTCCATGTTTTTGCAGTTGCAAATTATGCTGGTATAAACATGTATGTGCAAGTATCTTTTTCATATAATGACACTTCCCTCTGGGTAGATACCCAGGAGTGGGATTGCTGGATCAAATGGTAGATCTACTTTTAGTTCTTTAAGGAACTTCTATTGTGTTTGATTCACCACATATTTTCGGTTTGTTGATTAGAGCAGCTAGTATTACTTTAACTATTACAGATGATTAGAAGGTAATAAAATATGCTAATAGTTATCATGCAAATGGGAAAGTGCAATGAAAAAGTAGAACTAAAGGAAGGATATCTAACTCAGTCCATCTGGAGATGACTGGGGAATGTTCAGGGAAAGCTTCCTGGAGGAGAAAGCCTGATGCTTCAGTTGTCACTCTTTCCAGAAAAAAAAATAGATTTGAGGTAAAGCCTGCTTCCTTGTGTTGTTCACTTCTGAATGAAGTGTCTTGTGGGTGCATCTGGTTGGTGAAGCCTAGGCTGCATGCCTCTAGCTGCAAGGAAAGCTGGGTACATGTGTTTTCTGGTTTTACTTTAGAGAGGTAGTATTGATAAGGTGAGACATTTCCTAAACAGAGAAGGGTGCTTAAAAGGCCTAGGCAGCCAGAACACAAACAATGGTCTATGCACAGGACGTGTACTAGGTCCTGGGGATATAGCCGTAAGCATGATAAATTGTAGTCCCTGCCTGCAAAGATCTCATCCTGGTAGATCTTTAATACATGGCTTTTAAAGACAAAAAAGGGATACAAAATGATCCAGTTTGTACTATGAAATGAGAACATATACAGATTACTCTATGATTCACTTGAGAATAATTACATACAGAAAACTGTTTGTAATTATTTTTGTGTACAGTGAGTTCTGATATGAATGTCCAGTCTCCTCTTATCAGGTATTGATGAATTTAATCAATGTGAATAGGAAAACTGTCTTCAGATGGTTTCCCCCTACTGTTCTGGCTCTGCTGATCCTCTCCAGTTGGTCTAACCCAACATTCTCTTTATACAGTGCCTTTATAGCTGGGACGCATCAACTGCTTTGTATCAAAGCAGGCAATTCTGTCACTATGTTTGCAATTGCTCCAAGTTTATTTTAATGTTAAAGTCTATTGATTGTATTGCAAGGGAGGTTTTGCTTTCCTTAACACAGACTGCCAAATGCCTGCTCTCCCTCCCTGTTTCTCTGAACACTGTCCGTTATCTGCCTAAATGCCTCAGGGTCTCAGTTCTGGTTCCAGCAATATGTGGCAAGAGACTAACGGAGGTCAGAGTTGAAAAGTGGAGCCCCCACATTGGACTGAGTCACAGACGGACTTATATCTCATAGTGAGACAGACAGAGGGCTGGGCCTTGACTTGTATGTTCACCACAGTACTCTCAGCACCCGTGCACATGGCCGGTGACATATCTAGCATTTAATAAACATTTAGTAAACATGGACTGCTGAATTATCCATGGTTGTAGTACCCTACGGTTTCACTTTTTAACCTGGAAATACAACATGGAAATTACTTTAAGTAAAAATTATACACTTAAATTTTTTCTTTATGCAAACATGAAGCCTCATTCTCAAATAGGAAAATATAACAGTTCTGAGGTGGAGCAAGATGGCTGAATAGAAGCCTCCACCGATCAATCCCCTGTGCAGGAACACCAAATTTTAACAACTACCTACACATAAAAAAACACCATCATAAGAACTAACAATCAGGTAAGCAATCACAGTACCTGGTTTTAACTTCCTCTCACTGAAAGAGGCACTCAAGAGGATAGAAAAGACAGTCTTGAATCACCAACACCACTCCTCCCCTACTCTCCAGCAGTGGTTATGTACCACAGAGAATCTGTGCTTATGGGAGAGGGAAAGCACAGCAAGTGGGGGACTTGGCATTGAACTCAGTGCTGCCCCACCACAGCAGGGAGCCAACCTGTGCTGGGCTCAGTCATTGCCCACCCATGGAGGGAGCATTTGGATCAGCCCTAGCCAGAGGGGAATTGCCCATTCCAGCAGTCGGAACTCGAGTTTCTCAGCAAGCCTTGCCACCATGGGCTAACATGCTCTGGAGTTCTAGGTAAACTTGAAAGGCAGTCTAGGACACAAAGACTGCAATTCTTCCTAAGCAGATCCTAGTGCTTGGCTGGGCTTAGAGCCAGTGGACTAGGGCAGCACATGACCTAGTGAGACATCACCCAGGGTGGCTAAGAGAGGGCTTGTGTTACCCCACCTCAATAACCCCAGGCATCACAGCTTGCAGCAAAGCAAGTGACTTGTTCCTTCTGCTTGAGGAGAGGAGAGAGAAGGGTAAAGAGGATTTGGTTTTGAATCTTGGAAACCAGCTCAGCCATAATAGGACAGGGTACCAGGCAGAGTCATGAGGCCCCCATTCTAAGCTCTAGCTTCCAGACTTTTCTAGACATACCCTGGACAAGAAAAGAACCTTCTGCCTTGAAGGAAAAGCCCCATTTCTGGCAGGATTCATCACCTTCTGACTGAAGCGTCATTGGGCCCCAAATAATCAGCAGTAGTAGCCAGGCTGTACTTGCCGTGGGCCTTAGGTGAGATTCAGAGCTATGCCGGTTTCGGGTGAGACCTAGCACATTCCTACCTGTGGTGTCTACAGTGAAAAGACTCCTTCTATTTGAGAAAAACAGAGGGGAAAGTAAAGAGGACTCTGTCTTGCACCTTAAGTACCAGGGCAGCCACAGCGGGGCAGAGCAACAAGCAGGCTCTTGGACAGCATTTCTGGACCTGCCCTGGGCCAGAGGGGAGACTATTGCTCTGAAAGTGAGTCCCAGGCCTCACAGCATTCACCAAAAGCTGACTGAAGAGCCTGTGCGCTTTAAGGGAACATTGACGGTGGCCTGGCAGAACTCACCATGGGTCAGTGGTGGTGACCACTGAGAGATGCTCCTCTGCCTGTGGAAAGGGGAAGAAAAAGCAGGAAGAACTTTGTCTTGTGGTTTGTGGGCCAGCAAAGCCATAGTAGAGTAGAGCACCAGGTAGATTTTAAGGTTTTTTTACTCCAATCCCTGGCTCCCAGAAGCATTTCTGACCTGCCCAGGGCCTGGGGGAACTCACTGCCCTGAAGGGAAGAACATAATCCTGGCTGGTTTCCCAAACTGCTGACTGTAAAGCCCTAGGGCCTTGAGTGAACATAGGCTGTAGCCACATAGTGGTTACGGTGGGCCTTGGGTGAGATCCGGTGCTGTGCTGACTTCAGGTCCAACTCAGTGTAGTCCTAGTGGTGGGAACCACAGGGGTGGATGCATCACCACACTCCCAGTTCCATGTGGGTCAGCACAGAGAAAGAGAGGCTTTGTATGTTTGGGAGAAAGTAAGGGAAAAGAACAAGAGTCTCTGCCTCATAATCCAGAGAATTCTTCCAGATCTTATCCAAGACCACAAAGGTGGTATCTCTAAGAGTCTGAAAAATACACAGTATTATTGGGCTTGGTGCCCAAGTCTCTTTGGGTACTAGAAGGCCTTCCTAAGAAGGACAGGCACAAACAAGCCCAGACTGTGAAGACTACAATAAATACCTAACTCTTCAATGCCCAGACACTGAATAACATCTACAAGTATTAATACCATCCAGGAAAACATGTCTTCACCCAAAGAACTAAATAAGCCATCAGGGACTAATCCTGGAGAAACAGAGATATATGACCTTCCAGACACAGAATTCAAAATAACTGTTTTGAGGAACAAAGAAATTCAAGATAACACAGAGAAGGAATTTAGAATTCTATCAGATAAAGTTAACAAAGAGACTGAAATAATTAAAAGGAATCAAGCAGAAATTCTAGAGTTAAAAAATGCAATTGACACACTGAACAATGTATCAAACAGATCTCTCTCCCTGTGCTGAACCACCTGGAGCTTGGGGAGAGGTGACACAAGCACAGTCAGAGGAGATAAAAGAGAAAAGAATAAAAAGCAATGAAGCATGCCTACAAGATCTAGAAAATAGCCTCAAAAGGGTAAATCTAAGAGGTATTGGCCTTAAAGAGGAAATAGAGACAGAGATAGGGGTAGAAAGTTTACTGAAAGGAGGTGGGGTACAGTGCCTCATGCCTGTAATCCCAGCACTTTGGGAGGCCGAGGCAGGTGGATCACCTGAGGTCAGAAGTTCAAGACCAGCCTGGCCAACATGGTGAAACTCCATCTTTACTAATAATACAAAAAAAAAATTAGCCAGGCATAGTGGTGGGCACCTGTAATCCCAGCTACTTAGGAGGCTGAGGCAGGAGAATTGCTTGAACCTGGGAGGTGGAGGTTGCAGCGAGCCAAGATCATGCCATTGTACTCCAGCCTGGGAAACAAGAGTGAAACTCTGTCTCAAAAAAAAACAAAACAAACAAACAAACAAACAAAAAAACCAACAAAAAGTTTATTGAAAAGGATAATATCAGAGAACTTCTCAAACCTAGAGAAAGATATCAACATTCAAGTATAAGAAGGTTATAGAACACCAAACAGATTTAACCCAAAGAAGACTACCTCAAGGCATCTGAAAATCAAACTCCCAAAGGTCAAGGATAAAGAAAGGATCATAAAAGAAACAAATAACATACAATGGAGTTTCAATACGTCTGGAAACAGACTTCTCAGTGTAAACCTTACAGGCCAGGAGAGAGTGGCATGACATATTTAAAGTGCTGAAGGAAAAAAAAAAAACCTTTTACACTAGAATAATACATCTGCTGAAAATATTCTTCAAACAAGAAGGAGAAATAAAGACCTTCACAGATGAACAGAATCTGAGGGATTTCATCAATATCAGACCTGTCCTATAAGAAATGCTAAAGGATATTCTTTAATCTGAAAGAAAAGGGTAACAATGAGTAACAAGAGCTCATCTGAAGATATAAAACTGACTTTTAATAGTAAGCACACAGGAAAAGAGAATATTATGATACTGTAATTGTGGTATGTAAACTACTCTTACAAGTAGAAAGACTAAATGATGAACCAATAAAAAATAATGACTACAACAACTTTTTAAGACATTGACAGTAAAATGAGACACAGAGAAAGAACAAAAAGTTAAAAACCAGGGGGAAGATGTTAAAGTGTAGAGTTTTTATTAGGTTTTTTGTGATTTTTTTTTTTTTTTGTTTATGCAATCAGTGTTAGTTTGTCATCAGTTAAAAATAATGGGTTATAAGATATTACTTACAAGCCTTGTGGTGACATCAAATCAAAAAACATACACTGAATACACAAAAAATAAAAAGCAAGAAGTTAAACCACATCACCAGAGAAAATTACCTTCACTAAAAGGAAGACAGAAAGGAAGCAAAATAGGAAAAGAAGACCACAAAACAATCAGAAAAGAAATAACAAAATGGCAAGAGTAAGTCCTTACTTACCAATAATAACATTAAATGTAAATGGACTAAACTCTGTAATAAAAAGTCAGAGTGCCTAAATGGATAAAAAAGCAAGACCAAATGACCTGTTGCCTACAAGAAACACGCTTTATCTATAAAGATACACACAGCTGAAAATAAAGGGATGAGAAAAGGTATTCCACGCCAATGGAAGCCAAATAGTAGCTATACTTGTATCAGACAAAATAGATTTCAAGAAAAAAACTATAAAAAGAGACAGTAAGCTCATTATATAATGATAAAGGGGTCAATTCAGCAAGAGGATATAACAATTGTAATTATGCACCCAACAATGAAACCCCTGGATAAATAAAGCAAATATTATTAGAGCTAAAGAGAGAGAGAGAGAGAGAGATCTCAATGCCATAATTGCTTGAGACTTTAACACCCCATTTTCAGTCGGATCTTCCAGATAGAAAATCAGCAAAGAAACGTTGGACTTAATCTGCATAATAGAGCAAATGGACCTAACAGATATTTACAGAACATTTCTTCAAGGTCTGTAGGATACACATTCTTCTCCTCAGCACATGGATCATTCTCAAGAATAGAATATATTTTAGGTCACAAAGCAAAAGTATTAAAACATTCCAAAAATTGAAATAATATCAAGCCTCTTCTCTGACCACAAAGGAATAAAACTGGAAATCAACAACAAGAAGAATTTTGAAAATCATACAAACACATGGAAATTAAACAATATGCTCCTGAATGACCAGTGGGCCAATGAAGAAAATAAGAAATGGATAAATTTCTCAAAACAAATGGTAATGGACACACTACATTCCAAAATCTATGGGATACAGTGAAAGCAGTACTGAGGGAAGTTTATACCTACCAATGCCTACATCAAAAAGTAGAAAAACAAATAAACAACCTAATGGTGTATCTCAAAGAACTAGAAAAGTAAGAGCAAATCAAACCCAAAATTTGTAGGAAAAAATAATTACAAAGATCAGGGCAGAAATAAATAAAATTGAAATAAAACAACACAAAAGATCAATAAAGCAGAAAGTTGGGTTTTTGAAAAGATAAATAAAATTGACAAACCTTTAGCCAGACTAATAAAAAAAGAGAAGACTCAAAGAAAGAAAATCAGAGGTGAAAAAGGAAACATTACAACTGATACTGCAGAAATTCAAAGGGTCATTAGGTGGCTACAATGAGCAACTATGCCAATAACTTGGAAAACATAGAGGAAATGGATAAATTCCTAGACACATACAACTTACCAAGACTGAACTATGAAGCAATCCAAAACCTGAACAGACCAATAAAAAATAATGAGATTGAAGCCATAATAAATGTCTTCCAGTAAAGAAATGCTGAGACCCAATGGTTTAACTGCTGAATTCTATGAAACATTTAAAGAACTAATGCCAATCCTACTCAAAGTGTTCAAAAAAATAGAGGACAGAACACTTCCATACTCATTCTATGAGGCCAGTATTATCCTGATACCAAACCCAGAAAAAGACACATTAAAAAAACCTACAGGCCAATATCCCTGATAAACACTGATGTAAAAATCCTCAACAAAATACTAGCAAATTGAATTCAACAACACATGATAAAGTTCATTCATCATGACAAAGTGGGATTTATCCTATGGAAGCAAGGATGGTTCAACATATACAAATCAATGTGATACTCATATCAACTGAATGAAGCACAAAAACAATATGATCACTTCAACTGATGCTGACAAAGTGTTTGGTAAAATTCAATATCCCTTCATGATAAAAATCCTTAAAAAACTGAGTATAGAAGGGATATACCTAAACATAATAAAAGCTAAATGTGGCACACCCACAGCTAGTATCATACTAAATGGGGAAAAATTGAAAGTGTTTTCTTGAAAATCTGGAACATGACAAGGATGCCCCGTTTCACCACTGTTATTCAGCATAGGTACTGGAAGTCCTAGCTATAGCAATCAGACAAGAGAAAGATATAAAGGGCATCCAACTGGAAAATAAGTCAAATTATCCTAGTTTACATAGGATATTATCTTATATTTGAAAAAACCTAGACTCCACCAAAAAGCTATTAGAACTGATAGACAAATTCAGTAAAGTTGCAGGATACAAAATCAACATACAAAAATCAGTAGCAATTTCTACATGCCAATAGTGAACAATCTGAATAAAAATTTTAAAAATAATCCCAAGTACAATAGTTATAAATAAAATTAAATATCTAGAAACAAATTTAACTGAAGAAGTAAAAGATATCTATAATGAAAATTATAAAACATTGATGAAAGAAATTGAAGAGAACCCCCCCAAAATGGAAAGATAATCCATGTTCATGAACTGGAAGAACTAATATTGTTAAAATGTCCATACTACCCAAAGCAATCTATAGATTCAATGCAATCCCTTTCAAAATACCAATGACATTCCTCACAGAAATAGAAAAGACAAACCTAAAATGTATGTGAAACCACAAAAGACCCTGAACAGCCAAAGTTATCCTGAGGAGCAAAGAGAACAAAACTGGAGGAATCACAATACCTGACTTCAAATTATACTACAGAGCTAAGTAACCAAACAGCATGCTACTAACATAAAAATAGACATATAGGCCAGTAGAACAGAATAGAGAACCCAGAAACAAGTCCACACACTTACAGTGAACTCATTTTTGACAAAGGTGTCAAGAACATACATTAAGGAAGAGAGTCTCTTCAATAAATTGTGTTGAGAAAACTGGTATCTTATTCAGAAGAATAAAACTAGACCCCTATCTCTCACCATATACAAAATCAAAATAAATTAAAGAGTTAAATCTAAGATTTCAAGCTATGAAACTACAACAAGAAAACATTGAGGAAACTCTCCAGAACATTGGTCTGGGCAAAAATTTCTTGAGTAATACCCCACAAGCACAGGCAACAAAAGCAAAATTGGACAAATGAGACTACATCAAGTTAAAGAGCTTCTGCACAGCAAACAATCAACAAAGTGAAGAGACAACACACAGAATGGAGAAAATATCTGCAAACTCCCCATTTGACAAGAGAATAGTAACCAGAATATATAAGGATCTCAAACAACTCTATAGGAAAAAAAAATCCAATAATCTGATTTTAAAATGGGCAAAGAATATGAATAGAGATTTCTTAAAAGAAGACATAAATAGCTAACAGGCATATGAAAAGGTGCTCAACATCGTTGATCATCAGAGCAATGAAGATCAAAACTACAATGAGATATCATCTCACCTCAGTTAAAGTGGATTCTATCCACAAGACAGGCAATAATAAACACTAGTGAGGATATAGAGAAAAGGGAACCCTCATATACTATTGGCGGGAATGTAAATTTGTGCAACCACTATGGAGAACCGTTTGGAGGTTTTTCAAAAACCTAAAAATAGAGTGATCATAGGATCCTGCAGTCCCACTGCTGGGTATATATCCAAAAGAAAGGAAATCAGTTTATTGAAAGGATATCTGCACTCCCATGTTTATTGCAGCACTCTTCACAATAACCAAGGTTTACAAGCAACTTATGTGTTTATCGATAGATGAATGGATGAAGAGAATGTGGTACATATATGCAGTGCAGTGCTATTCAGCCATAAAAAAGAATGAGATCCTGTTATTTGCAACAACATGGATGGAACTGGAAGTCATTATGTTAAATGAAATAAGCCAGGCACAGAAAGACAAATTTCACATGTTCTTACTTATTTGTAGGAGCTAAAAATTAAAACAATTGAACTCATGGAGATAGAGAGTAAGGATGGTTACCAGAAGCTGGAAAGGGTAGGGGGGACGTAGAGGGAAAGTGGGGATGGTTAATGCATACAAAAAATTAGAAAGAATGAATAAGACCTACTATTTTCTAGCACAATAGGGGGACTGTACTTAGTAATTTAATTGTGCATTTAAAAATGATGAAAAGAGTATAACTGGATTGTTTGTGACACAAAGGATAAATGCTTGAGGGGATGGATACCCCTTTTACCATGATGTGATTATTATGTACTGCATGCCTGTATCAAAGTATTTCATGTACTCCATAAATATATATACCTAAATGTACCCAAAATTTTTTAAAAATACAACTGTTCTGGGGTAAGACAGTCAAAGAACACTTCATGTGAAATTTATTATGCCATATTAACAGGCCTAAACCCAATTTCTGGCAGAATTTCTTAATTTGGTTAGCCAAACTCTATATTAATCAGCAAGATTAAAAGGCCTTCATATTATTACCATAACAATTTTTGCTGAAGTGATACTGAAAATCTCAGATCTTCTGCTATGGAGCCAAAATCAGTCATAATGGGATCCATATAAAGGGAAGTGGACGTTTTTAAAAACTGTAATAGACTGTTTCCATTACTCTCTTTTAATCTGTCTTCATGTTAAATTTTTTCTCAATAAAAACCAACATTCATGAGACAAAAACTGTCATTTAATTGTGATGATCTCACTGAAAAACTTTGAAAATGTAGGTCTGGTAACCTCTTCCTTTTGCTCTTTGAAGCATGATAGTACCTGATGGCTCATATGCAGCCTCTTGACAGCCTGTGTTCACCTCCTTATGAACCTCAAATTGGTTCCTGTGCTACAGGAAAAAAAAAAAAAAAAAAAAAAAAGGCTTACTATCTTCCCATATTTTTTTCTCTTCCCTCCTTCCCTCCCTTTCTCCTGTCTTCCCATCCTTTCTGCTTGCCTGCCCTCCAACAGATTTTGAGAATTCACTAAGTAATAGATTCTACAAGAAATACTAGAAATATTAATTCCAAGCTAAGACAAATCTTTGCTGTAAAGAGCTCACCATCTGGTGGAAGGGTAGAAAGTTCTATGACTTTTCTGAAGCATTCAAATTATTTCCTTTTTCTTTCCTCCTGCATCAGCACTGGGGGGCAGTGGGAGAAAGGGTTCATGAATGCACTCTCTCAAATTTCACTTTTATCAAATCTATAGTGAGAGATGAGGAAGGGGCTCCTTTTTCCTCTCGACATTTGAATCGGTATTTGTGTATTAACATGAATGTTCTTTCCTTAACGTTCAAGTTATTCTTCATCAGAAGAAACTGTGTAAATACATCATCAGGTTACAACCCTCAACTCCTGCTTAATGTTTCTCTTTTAAGAGTACTATAAGTGAAAGAAAAATTAAGAATATAATTTTAATATGATTTGGGTTTTGTCTGACATCTGCACATTAGGTCAATGGTCTCATGAGCCCTCTTGTAACATGGCTTTTCATATGCCTGTTCCCCTCAGGGATATGGCTCTGATTTCTTCTTCTGGACATGGACACCATTGTGTCAATGTCTCCTGGCTCACGAGGTTCCAGCCAGACTGACCTTCTGTATCTTCTAACATGATGGGTGCTCTCAAGGCACAGGCCTTTCACGTGCTGTTTTTGTGCTGGAAATGCTGCTCCTCACATTCTTTGCTGGGTTCAGGTATCTGACTTACTGAGTTCCCAAACAAATGACAAGGCCATTGTTAGGAGCACTCTTAGCACTCTCTCCACTCTCAAGCCAGACACAGGAGGGTCTGGGGGGTCATGAGCAATAGCTTTGGCTTTGGGCTTTCTGCATTGGAGTCCCAGCCACGCCCTTAGCCACAGTCATAAGAAGGTAATGAGGATGACAGTGTTTACCACAGAGGGTAATTGTGAAAAATGAAAAAAATAAAGATTATAGGTTTAAACATCTCTCTATATGGTCTCTCAGTACTACTTAAATGTCAGTTCCCTTTTTGTTAGCAGGCTTACACACATAAATTGCCTAATAATAAGCAAACATAAGTGGTTCCACAGATATATGTAAACATTTAAACCAATGTAGAATTGATAACCTGTGAAAGCCTCCTTAAATACTCCATCTGGCCTAGAGGGTAACCCATAGGATTCTTAACATTGATCAGTCTACACATGGTTAGGCTTCCTATACCAGTCTGTACTGGTCACTTAGCAAAGTGCATGAGGCACTTTTGACATGTTGTGGTATTTTTATTCTTAGCTGACCATATGAAGACAGATACCTATCACCTGACATAGCCACCTGCACAGGATTGTTTTCTACAATAACTAGAGTGGACAATGGAGAATTCTTTAATCATTTTTCTTTTCAGGAATGGTATGAAGACAACTGACAAAGGTCACTTCTAGGAACTAATTTCTTCATGAGCTTACCGCTGTTCCATTGTCCACTGGGAGTCAATATGAGCAATTTGCCAATATAATTCTATTGATTAGGACAAGCTAGATTATGCTGCAGTAATGAAAAGACGCCTTCCCTCCCCACCAAATCTCAGTGGCTTAAACATAAAAGACTTATTTCTCTGCACACTGCCATCCGAGGGTCAGCAAGGCCTCTGCTCATTGTAATTTCTCAGCACTATCTGTCACTACCTAGCAGAAAGAGAGTATTCTAGAGGATCTGACATTGGCAATTGAATGCTCTGTTGCACAAGTGACTCACATGGCTCATAATCCACTGGCCAGATATAGTCATATGGCCCAACCCTACCCTGAGGGGATCCCAGTCATGTACTCTTACCAAGTGTCCAGAACGGGCAAAACCGGAAACATCTAGTGAATTACAAGAACTGAGTTTACTATTGATTGGATTTTTACATTATCTAAAATACGATAACATCTGGGGGATTATTTTTTCCTTTCTTCCCTTCCCTTCCTTCTCTTCCTTCTCTTCCTTCCCTTCTTTCCCTCCCTTCCCTCCCTTCCCTCCCTTCCCTCCCTTCCCTCCCTTCCTCCCTTTCTCTCTTTCTCTCTTTCTCTCTTTCTCTCTTTCTTTCTTTCTTTCTTTCTTTCGACAGAGTCTTGCTCTGTTGGCCAGGCTGGAGTGTAGTGGCACGATCTCGGCTCACTGCAACCTCCACCTCCTGGGATCAAGCGATTCTCCTGTTTCAGCCTCCAGAGTAGCTGGGATTACAGGCATGCACCACCACACCCAGCTAATTTTTGTATTTTTAGTAGAGAAGAGGTTTCACCATGTTGGCCAGGCTGTTCTTGAACTCCTGACCTCAGGTGATCTGCCTGCCTTGGCCTCCCAAAGTGTTGGGATTACAGGCATGAGCCACTGTGCCCGGCCCCTTTTTCTTTTACACTTTTTATTGTACTATGATCAACCATATACCCTGTATTATTATTATTATTATTGTTGTCCAACATCCAGAATTAATGGCCTTATTAAGACCTTATTCTTGGCCTGTTAATGCAAGAATGTGGCAAAGGCACTTTCTTACGTAGAAAAATATTTAGAAAAAAAGACAGTCATCTTTTCTATCTGAATACAATATTTTAATTGAGAAATCCCTGTACATGTATATATGTATGTATACACACATCTATGATGTAGATGTGTGTATACAGATGCATATATTCCAGCTTTTACATTAATGACTGAAGAAGGAAATACTATGTTAAAAAACAGTGGCATAACGGGTGCGGTGGCTCATGCCTGTAATCCCAGCACTTTGGGAAGCCGAAGCGGGCAGATCACAGGGTCAGGAGATTGAGAACATCCTGGCTAACACGGTGAAACCCCATCTCTAGTAAAAAAAAATGGAAAAAATTAGCCGGGCGTGGTGATGGGTGCCTGTAGTCCCAGCTGAGGCAGGAGAATGGCGTGAACCCAGGAGGTGGAGCTTGCAGTGAGCCAAGATCGCACCACTGCACTCCAGCCTGGGCGACAGAGCGAGACTCTATCTCAAAAAAAAAAAAAAAAAAAAAAAAAAAGTAGTGGCATAAGAAAAAAATCCTAATTCGCATTTTGCCTGTATTTTGACAATCAAAAAAGAACTATAAAAATAAATGCTGACCAACCTCACCTTAGTTAAAGCACCCAGAGAAAGATCAGGTGGGTTGGTCAAAGGAAGTGCAAGACATGCCAACCTCAAAGGGCACCAACAAGGACCTTTTACCAAAGCTAGAGGATCTTCTTGTGGGTTTGGGAATTTGCCTTCTTTCAACATTATTTCTATTACCTTTTAAAACTGTAATTTCATCTCACTCCTATTATGCATTTCATAGGTCATCTTCTAAAGAGCTAAGATAAAGAGTCAAACAGAGTACTAATAGGTAGGCAGGGCTCACTCATACCAGCACTCTCTTCTTTTGCTGGTTTTTCTTAAAGGCTCCTCAATGAAGAGATAACCACTATATTAGTCTGCTTGGGCTGTCATAACAAAAATACCAAAACTTACATGGCTGATGCAACAGAAATGCATTTTCTCACAGTTCTGGAGGCTAGAAGTCCAAAATGGGGTGCTAGCATGGTCGGGTTCTGGTGGGGTTTTGGCTATATTCCTGGCTTGTAAGTAGCTACCTCTTGCTGTGTCCTCACATGGCAAGAAGACAGGGTGAGAGCAAGCTCTGCAGTGTCTCTACTTATAAGGGCCCTAATCTCATCATAAGGCCCCACCCATGATCTCATCTAACCTTAATTACCTTCCAAAGGCCCTGTCTCCAAATGCCATCACACTGGGGGTTAGGGTTTCCACATACAAATTTGGGCAGGGGGACACAAGCAGCCAGTCCGTAACAGCCATTAAGCAGTTTCTCTCCAGGCCAGTAAGAAAGCTTCATGGCATCTGGCAGCCCTGTAAGTAGACATCCAAAGCACTCCCTGTGCCCAGAGGTGGTCTCTGCACAAACAGAAGCAAAGGAGGCCATCTTATCTGCCACTGCAACATCTATCGGGTCATTTGAAGTGAGAGGCAAGGTGTATTTTTTATTTTTTTTAGAGACGGGGTCTTGTTCTGTCACCCAGACTAGAATGCAGTGGTACAATCATAGCTCACTGTAGCATCCAACTCCTGAGCTTGAGTCCAGGAGTGATCCTCCTGCCTCAGCCTCTCGAGTAGCCTGCCAATTTATTTTATAGAGACAGGATCTCACTATGTGGTCCCAGTTGGTCTCGAACTCCTGACTTCAGGTGATCCTCATGCCTCAACCTCCCAAAGTGCTAGGATATATATATGTATTTAATACATTTATATATGCATGTATATATAATATTCCAGCTAAAATATATATTCTAATATATAATACATATTTTATATAAATATATATATCAGGTTTTTAAATATATATATATTTTTAACTGGAATATTTAGTGTTTGAAGGTAGCAGACCACAAATTCTAAATGTTTCTTTCACTTATCCAAATAGCACAGGAAACTAGTGGCAATTTGACATAGTTATAAAACCTATCACTGGGAAAATCCTGCTCTCAGAGAGAATGCTAGAACAGAAAAACCTGCCAAACACTGAGATATTTGCCCTGCTGGGTATTTGGCAGCTACAGGTTAGTACTTTAATCCCATCTTCAAAGTGCCACCCAGGTTTGGCTTCAAGGCCTACAATTACAGTGCTTATTTACCAAAGGCACTATGCCACCTTCCCAGCAGGCCAAGACTCCTGTGAGAATGAGACAAGACAAATCATCTGGATAACCTAAAATTTACCTTAAGGATGGTGACAATTCTGATAGCTAACAGCTATTCAAAGCCCACCACACTAAGGACCAGGAACTGTACTAAGCATTTCACATATATCATCTTTGGTCCTACCAATAGCCTATGAACTGCCACAATTATTTTTCCCATTTTTAGAAGAGGACATTTTCTCTCTTTCAGTTTAATTTCATAGACATTGTTCATTTGCATAGAATAGTGTTTAAGAGCGAGGGTTTTGTAATCATGCTGTTTAGTATCAAGTTTAAAGACACCATAACCAGCTATGTGACATCAAGCAAGTTATTTAGCCTCAGTTTCTTAATATTTAACATAGGGATAATAACATGTACTTTCATGAGGGTGTTGTGAGAATTAAAGTTAAAATATGTATAGCATTTAAAACAATCCCTGGCATATGGTAAACTGATCAACAAATGTTAGCCATTATCTGACCACACTTCACAATTATTTGTTTGGAATCCATTTTAGATAACAGAAAGCAAATATATAGGGAAAATGTATACTCTCAGCTTCTGAAAGGTAACAATTATGATTACCAATTTAAAAATACAAAACCATTGGCGCCCAACCAGTGCCTAAAATTTTAAACAACAGTTTTGTTACAGTAGGTAGTCATGAGCAGGGCAGGAGAGGGCCCCCCACCCACCAGGAATGTCAGATGACCATCAGGTGATGGTCAGGCAGTTGTTAAAATGGTCTCTTTAAAATAATAATTGGTCACAGCCGGTACCAGGGAAAGGCAGTCTCCCAATAGACAGAAAAATCCTGAAACTGGAGATCAGCAGCTTCCCAGTAAGATCACAGGAGTTGGGGCAAGTGGGCTCAAGCATGTGCACTAAGGCAAAATGGTGGAGTTTAACTCATATATGACCTTCCAGGAACACTACTGGTAAGGGAAGAATGCCTGAAGTGAACATGTGTACAACTTCAGTAAAAACACTATGCTTGCAGCCCCTCCTAAGTGCTAGCAGGCCACTGAGCACGTGGATAGCCCAACCCAAGGGAAGACTCGGGGGAGAAGTAATGCAACCGCAGAAGCATGCCAATGTTTAAGACTCAGAGTCAGAGGTCAAACTGCACACTTGAATCTCTCAAGTTGCCCACTGCCTTCTTCCAAATGTACTTTACTTCCTTTTGTTCCTGCCCTAAAACTTTTTAATAAACTTTTATTCCTGCTCTAAAACTTGCCTCCATCTCTCACTCTGCCTTATGCCCTTTAGTCAAATTCTTTCTTCTTAGGAGGCAAGAATTGAGACTGCTGCAGACCCATATAGATTCACCCACTGCTAACAGTTTTATTCCAGCATTATTGTAAAGAAAATGAAAACAGCCAATCTTGTCAGGGCCAAAGTTACATTTCTCTGAGTATGGAATATTCCATTAGTAAGCCAGTCTTTGGTTACTGGGTTTGACAGACTTAACTTCCCTATTCTACTTGGCCAGCTCTAATCTTGAGAGGACATTGGCCTTCCCAAAACTTGTGGCCAGCACCATGAGGAAATCTGCACTTCCCGCCAGCAACGAAGACTTAAAAGCAGAGTAGGCATGATTTATTAATTAGATCTGTCCTCTGGTCACCCTTCTGTTTTCTACCTCTAACTTCTTTTCTATCCTTCATTTGAGCGTGGGACCCTTTCATCACAACACAGGCAGATGAACATACAGAGTGTTTAGGGGATCCTGAGACCTGTATTAACAGTATCTTATGATATTGTCTGTTTAGTGGCCCTATATCTTTCAGTTATGTGGGTTCTTTAGAGTACATTGCCTAATTTATTACCCTCCGTGTCAAGAAGGAAAATAATCCTTTCAATATACCAGAAGCAGCTACCTTTATGAATTTAAAGCTACCACATCGCCACAAGAAGCATGGGATAATTTTAATAAATTGGCTGCCAGGTGTCAGCTGTCCCTGTCACAGCACATTTACTATTTCTAGATAATACTGACATCAACAGAAGCAGCAGTAAATCGCTTAGTCCACAACAGAATCACCATGAGTCTGTAGACATTTGTTAATGTCAATGCTTGGTATCAAATTCAGGAACCTGAACCCCATGAGGGCCACTAGCCTCCTCTACTACAAATTACATTGCTAACACAGGCCAACTGTCTTAAAATCTGTGCCTGTGGTCGCAAGGAGAATTGGGTGGGAATGTACAGATAAATAGAGTCTATCTATCCTTCTCCTAAAGAAAAATAAAAAGCAATTCAAAGGACATGTCTACTAAGGGGCGGTAAATAATATCACCTCCCAGGTAGTTCTTTGCCCTTTGTCTGTCTTCAGGAAGTGAGCTTATTAGTGTCTTATTTAGAACATATGTATGTTACACGTATCCTAACTAGGGCCAATGCACTGAATTTCAATGTAACATTGGGAATATAGTGGAAGATATATTTTGAAATGCAACTCCCTCTCCCCTACCCCCACCCCAAGACTGTTGACAGGTGCTAAGAAAGAAAGAAATGAGGAAGTTTTTCTTACTGAAGCATGCTTATCAACACCATCACCATTAGTGGATATTTTTAATGTCCCACTGTGCCCAAGTGAGTTCAGCAGTCCTTGATGTCTTTAAGCATAGGCTTAAACACTTAATGGGAGATATTTTAGAGACAACTAACCCAAGGAGCAGCTGCAATAAACAGACTTTAAGATTCTCCTCCAGCTCTAACTTCTGTTGTTCTGTTCTTCATCAAGTTTAATATAAAAGGCAAAGTGTCTGCCCTTGGGCAGTTAATAATCTGGTTATGAAAGCACAGCTGAGGCAACCATCTTTAACCTTTTTTAAAAAACAATTAAAAATAATATTTGGCAGCTCATTATCTTGGTTTGTCTAAACTATATATTGAAGGAGATAAGCAAGAAGGTTGATTCAGGGCTGAAGAATTCAAAGGAGAATCTGAAGAAGGAGCATTAAAATGAAGAGGTATTAAAGCAAAGAAGTAGTAATTGACTTTCATTTCATAGAAGATAAATAGAAGGTTTGGTCCTTTAGGCCCCTGAAGCGGGCTGGGGAGTAGGGGGTAATATCCATGGTTCATATGAGTTTAAGATTTTTTTTTAAGATTGTCTCTCTTGGTTAGAAGGCAGAGATTGCATTTTGGATCAATTTATCTTTCTCTTACAAGGCATATTAATGGGCTATGTATTCAGCAAGCCCTTGGTAATCATTAATTTTTAAGTGGCATAAATGGCAGACTGTGAACAGGGATGATGCTAATCTGAGCCTGCTCCCTGCCATGAGAAGTATCACATACAACCTCTCGTTTGGCATGCCCATAACATTGTCATACTTCTTGGCTGAAAATCAGCCTAATCAAAATGGAAAATGCCAGGGGAAAAAATACACCAATGGGAATACAAAAAAAAAAACCATGATTTCGATTCTAGCTTCACAGAAAACAAAATATTATCCTTTATTCATGAAAAGTTGATATTTTTCATTTAAGTTTTCTTAATGTGCTGGATTACATTGATTTTCTAATGTTAACCCAAGTTTGCATTCCAGAGACAAACTCTACATACTCTAAATCTTGTTTATATATTACTGATTTTGGTTTGCTAGTATTTTGTTTAGGATTTTTGCATCTTTTTTCCAAAGTAAAATTGACCCATAATTTTTATTTCTCACATTGTCCTTGTTATGTTTCCATATTAGGTTATGTGTGAGTCTGTCTGTTTTTGAATGTTAGGTAGACCTCACCAGTTAAGCTGTCTGGGCCTGCAATTTTCTT
Organism: Rhinopithecus roxellana; assembly: GCF_007565055.1. Classification (NCBI taxonomy): domain Eukaryota; kingdom Metazoa; phylum Chordata; class Mammalia; order Primates; family Cercopithecidae; genus Rhinopithecus; species Rhinopithecus roxellana. Next base: position 163,966,675 of record NC_044551.1, read on the forward strand.
TGTGGAAAGATTTTTTAAATTACTGTTTTAATTTCACTCATAATTATGGAACTATTCAGATTTTATATTCCTTAATGAATCAGTTTTAGTAAATTATGTTTTTCTGGAAATTAATCTATTTTATCTAAAATTTTACAAATATTGACAGAAATCTGTTCATAATCTTTTCTTTTCAAATGTGTCTGCAGTATCTGTAGCAGTCTCCTTTTTACTCCCAATATTAGTTATAATAAACCCTGACTTGGCCACTTTGCCTGCCAATGTCATTATATTGTTGGCTGGATGACCCAATCTTGACTCAGTTGCTACACGTGCAAAGCAGAGGCCCCTGGATGTCCTACTCCTGCTATGTATGTATCATACTTACATAGCACATACCCTTAGCAAGCCCAGTATGTATGGAACCAATAAACCCAGATACTGCCAGATAATTAACAATGTCTAGGGGCTTTGCATTTCTCATTTGGGACAAGACAATTTGTGGTCCTTTCTTTTCTCCTCCAAACTTCTACCAGCAGAGCCTTCCTAGACTCCATGCTTTATTGGATTGCCTAATTGGCAGTAAAATTCTTCTACTCAGCAATCAATCCTGGCTTTCTAATGGTCTTTTTTTTTTTCTTTGACAGTTATTAGTGCCTTCTCTTTTTTTTACTTTAACATTCTTGCCAGGAAGTTATCAATTTCATAAATCTTTTCAAAAAATACTATCTTCAGTCTTGTTGTACCTCTATAGTGCTTTTCTATTTTATTAATTTTTGTTCTTATCTTTATTATATTCTCTTTTCTATTTTGTTTTGCTGTTCTCTTTCAAAATTCTTAGAAGGGATGCTCAACTCAGTCTTTTTACTTTGTTTTCTAATATATGCATAAAAGCTATCAAATTTCTGTAAGTACTGCTTGAGTTGCATTTCAATTGATATTTACATAATCTTTCAATTCAAACTATTTTTGAATTTTCATAATTTCATCTTTGAGCCATGGGCTGTTTAAGAGTATATTTGTGATGGTTAATTTTAGGTGTCAGTTTGACTGGTTAAGGGATACCCAGATAGCTGGTAAAATATTATTTCCAGGTATAGCTGTGAGGGTATTTCCAGAAGAGATTGGCATTTGAATCAGTGGACTGAGTAAGGAAGATCTGCCTTCACCCAGTGTGTGCAGGCACCATCCAATCACTTGAGTGACTGGATGGAACAAAGAGGAAAGGTATATTCACTGTCTTCTGGAGCTTGTATATCCATCTTCTCCCCTGCCCTTGGACATCAAAATTCTAGGTTCTTTGGCCTTGGGACTCTTGGACTTCCACCAGCAACCTCTCTGGATCTCAGGTCTCAGGACTGACAGTTACGCCATAGGCTCCCCTGGCTCTCAGACCTTTGGACTCAGACTGAGCCACACCAGCAGCTTTCCTGGTTCCCCAGCTTGTAGATGGCATATTGTGGGGGCTTCTCAGACTCCATGATCACATGAGCCAATTCTCATATTAAATCTGCCCTCACATATCTACGTCTATATATCCTATTATTTCTGTTTCTCTGGAAAGCCCTAATACAATGTTCCTTAATTTCCTATCATATGGGGTTTATATTTTATTTATTTATTTTTGAAATGGAGTCTTGTTCTGTCACCCAGGCTGGAGTGCTATGGAGCGATCTTGACTCACTGCAACTTCCGCCTCCAGGGTTTGAATGATGTTCCTGCCTTAGCCGCCCGAGTAGTTGAGATTACAGACATGCACCACCATGCCCAGCTAATTTTTGTATTTTTAGTAGAGACAGGGTTTCACCATGTTGGCCAGGCTGGTCTCGAACTCCTGACCTCAAGTAATCTGCCTGCCTCAGATTCCCAAAGTGCTGGGATTACAGGCATGAGCATTGCACCCAGCTGTCTGTGTTACTTTACTTCTAAATTTGTCAAGACTCATCTTATGGCCTGTACGTGATAAAACTTTATGAATGTTCCATATACATTTGAAAAGAAAGCATATCTTGCAGTTGCGTGGAATGGACTTTATATGTGAATTATCTTAAGCTAATTAATTGAGTTGTTCAACTCTTGCAGATGCTCACTTTCTTTTCTTTTTTTGTTTATCCACCTTGTTCTAGTAGTTAACAAGAAACATGCTAATATCTCTCATAATGACCGTGGATTGGTATTTTTTTTATAGGTATCAATCTTTTGCTTTTGTATTTTGAGGCTACATAATTAGGCTGAGACAAATTTTAAATTATTACATCTTTCTAACAAATTTTATCCTTCGCTTTTTAAAAATTAGCCTATTTCTAATAATGCTTTTGTGGTATAGTAAAAGCCTATTTCTAATAATGCTTTTGTGGTGTATATTTAGATTTTGTTCCTGGTTACTGGCACAGAGCTTCAAAAATCTTTGAAATTTCCTGAAACATAATTGTCTTTTTTTTACACTAATGAGACGACTCCAGGGTGGAGGGAGGGAGCTTCTGCTCCATTCTTTTCTCCCCTTCTGGAAATCTAATTTTATATTATGTTAAAAACTTCCTGACTATAGCCTCTTGTGTTAGTCCATTCTTGCACTTAAAAAAAAAAAAAAAAACCTGGCCAGGTGCAGTGGCTCATGCCTGTAATCCCAGCACTTTGGGAGGTTGAGGCGGGCAGATCACAAGGTCAGGAGATCGAGACCAGCCTGGCAAAACCCCATCTCTACTAAAAATACAAAAATTAGCTGGGTGTGGTGGCACATGCCTGTAATCCCAGTTACTTGGGAGGCTAAGGCAGGAGAATCGCTTGAACCAGGGAGTTGGAGGTTGCAGTGAGCAGAGATCGTACACAGCATTCCAGTCTGGCGATAGAGACTCTGTCTGAAAAAAATAAAAACAAAAAAACAAACAAACAAAACCCTGGGAGCAGGTAATTTATACAGAAGAAATTTAATTGGCTCACAGTTCCACCGACTGTACAGGAAGCATGATGTCAATATCCACTTGGTTTCTGGGGAGGCCTCAGTAAACTTACAATTATGGCAGAAGGCAAAGGGGAAGCCAGTACTTCACACAGCCACAGCAAAAGGAAGAGAGAGAAGGGGGAGGTTCTACACACTTTGAACAAAATCTCATGAGAACTCACTCACTAAATAGTACGAAAGGCGGATGGTACTAGACCATTCATAAGAACTCTGCCCCATGATCCAGTCATCTCCCACCAGGCCCCAACTCCAACACTTGGGATTACAATTTTACATGAAATTTGGTGGGGACACAGATCCCAACCCTATCGTTCCATCTCTGGACTTTCCAAATCTCATGTCCTTCACACATTGCAAAATACAATCATGCCTTCCCAATAATCCCTGAAAGTCTTAACTCATTTCAGCATTAACTCAAAAATCCAAAGTCCAAAATCTCATCTGTGACAAGACTAGGCCCTTATGCCTATAATCCTGTAAAATTAAAACAAGTTAGTTACATCCAAGATACAATGGTAGTACAAGCACTGGGTAAATAGTCCCCTTCCAAAATGAAGAAATAGGCCAAAAGAAACTATAGCCAGGCATGGTGGCTCACGCCTGTAATCCCAGCACATTGGGAGGCCAAGGCAGGCAGATCACAAGGTCAGGAGTTCGAGACCAGCCTGGCCAATATGGTGAAACCCTGTCTCTACTAAAATGCAAAAATTAGCTGGGCGTGATGGTGGTTGCCTGTAATCCCAGCTACTTGGGAGGCTGAGGCAGGAGAATTGCTTGAACCTGGGAGGCAGAGGTTGCAGTGAGCCGAGATTGTGTCACTGCACTCCAGCCTGGGTGACAGTGTGAGACTTTGTCTCAAAAAAACAAAACAAACAAACAAACAAAAAAACCAGAAAACAAACAAAAAAAAACAGAAAAAAAAAAAAAAAAGAAAGGAACTATAGGCCCCATGCAAGTCCAAAACCCAGCAGGGCAGTTATTAAATCTTAAAGCTCCAAAATAATCTCATTTGACTCCATTTCTCATATCCAGGGTATACTCATGCAAATGGTTGGCTCCCAAGGCCTTGGGCAGCTCTGCCCCTGTCGCTATGTAGGGTTCAGCCCCCGTGGCTACTCTCATGGGCTGGCACTGAGTGCTGATGGCTTTTCCAACTACAGAGTGCAAACTGCCAGTGGCTCTACCATTTCAGGGAGGATGATGGCCCTCTTCTCCCAGCTCCACAAGGCAGTGCCCCAGTGGGTACTTGTGTGGAGGCTCCAATCCCATATTTCCCCTTCACATTGTCCTAGTACAGGTTCTCCATGAGGACTCTGCCCCAGCAGCAGTCTTCTGCCTGGACATCCAGGCTTTTCCATTCATCCTTTGAAATCTAGGTGGAGGCTCCCATGCTTCAACTCTTGCACTCTGCACACCTGCAGGCTTAACACCATGTAGAAGCCACCAAGGCATATGGCTTGCACCTTCTGGAGCAGAGGCCTGAGCTCTATCTGAGGCCCTTTGAGCCAAGGCTGGAGCTGAAGTAGTTGGGATGCAGGGAGCAGTGTCCCAAGCTCACACAGGGTGGCAGGTCTCTGGGCATGGCCATGAAACCCTCCTAGGCCTCCAGGCCTGTGATGAGAGCATCTGCTGTGCAGGTTTCTGAAATGCCTTCCAGGTCTTTCCCCCATTATCTTGGCTATTAGCACTTGGCTCCTGTACTTACACAAATTTCTGTGGCCTACTTGAATTACTCCTCTGAAAATAGGCTTTTCTTTTCTACCACATGGCCAGGCTGCAAATTTTCCAAACTTGTACACCCTCATTCCTTTTTAAATTTCAGTTTTATGTCATTTTTCTGCTCACACATACAAGCATAGGCTGTTAGAAGCAACCAGGCCACATCTTGAATGCTTTGTTGCTTAGAAATTTCTTCTACCAGATACCCTAAATCATCACTCTCAAGTTCAAAGTTCCACAGATCCCTAGAGCAGAGACACAATGCAGCCAGGGCCTTTGCTAAACCATAGCAAAAGTGACCTTTACTCTAGTTCCAAAAGTTCCTCATTTCCATCTGAGACCTTATTACCCTGGACTTGATTATCAACATCACTGTCAGTATTGTAGTCATAGACATTCAACAAGTCTCTAGGAAGTTTCAAACTTTCTCTTAACTTCCTATCTTCTTCTAAGTCCTCCACACTCTTCCAACCTCTGCCCATTACCCAGTTCCAAAGCTACTTCCACATTTTCAGGTATCTTTATAGCAATACCCCACTACTTGGTACCAATTTTCTGTATTAGTTCATTCTTGCATTGCTATAAAGAAATACCCGAGATTGGGTGATTTATAAAGAAAAGAGGTTTAACTGGCTCATGGTTCCACAAGCTGTAGAGGATTCTGGGGAGGCTTCAGGAAACTTAGAATCATGGCAGAAGACAAAGGAGGAGCCAGCACTTCACATCCAGGAAGAAGAGAGAGAGCAGGGAGGTGTTACACGGTTTTAAACAACCATATCTTGCAAGAACTCACTCACTATACAGTACCAAGTGGGCAATGGTGCTAAACCATTCATGAGAACTTGACCCCATGATCCAGTCACTTCCCACCAGGTCCCGCCTCCAACACTTAAGATTACAATTCAACAAGAGATTTGGTGGTGACACAGATCCAAACCATATCACTTCTCTTTCATATTTTACATCTCTTTCTTCCTTTGTGCTTTCAAAACTAATGTCCTCAAACCTCTCTTTCAGTTTACGAATTCTCTCATTTCCAATTTGTTAATTTTAATCAGATTTTAATTTCAATTATAACATTTCTCATTCCTAGATGTTCCTTTGGTTCCTTTTTTGAATCTGCTTGGTCTTTCTGGTTTTCCTTTTTTCTAGCTTAGATTTTCTTTCTGGACATAGTAAGTGTAGTTATATTCTGAATTTGATAATTTCCATACATAAAATCTTGGTGGGTTTGTTTTTTTATGTTAATTCTTGCTCATTGTGTAGTCTCTTTATATATTAAGTAATTGTAGAAACTGAATTGCCCATATTCTCTGGATAATTATTTGTGAATATTCTTTTAGAACTGCTTTAATCACCTCCAAGGCAATTTTCCTTTTAATATTCTGAGGGTAATATATGGGTAGAATACTTCTATTCAACCTCAGCCAGATTATATAGCTCTCTAGGCTTCTAGATTAAAAAAAAAAAAAAAAAAAAAAAAAGGATTTATCTTATTAGATTTCCTACCTGAGAAGACCCTGGAATTTGTCTTCTGTTCCTAGGGCCCAAAAGGTCATGTAATTTTTATGAGGTTCAGACAATAATCTTAAGTAAGAGTGGCTTGGTGTGCCAGGTTTCCTCATTTACTTAGATTTTAGACTCATACAGCTTTACTATTTTGCTGGATATTCAGCATGCTTAAAGGAGAAGGTTAAAAATATGTTATTTCAGCTTTAAAAAATTATTTATTTATTTATTTACTTATCTTTTGAGACAGGATCTTGCTCTATCACCCAGGCTGGTGTGCAGTGGTGCGATCACACTCATTGCGGTCTTGACCTCCTGGGCTCAAGTGATCCTACCACCTCAGCTTCCCAAGTAGCTGGGACCACAGGTATGCACCATCATGTCTGGCTAATTTTAAAATTTTTTTGTAGATACAGGGTCTCCCTATGTTGCCCAGACTGGTCTTGAAATCATGGGCTCAAGATCCTCACTCCTCAGCCTCCCAAAGTGCTGGGATTACAGGTGTGAGCTACTGTACCTAGCTTTATTTCAGCTTTTAAAGTTATTTTCAGCTGGACAATATATTCTGATATTTAATCATGCTACTTGATATGGAAATCAATATTCATTATTACATAAATTATGAACTTGAAAATCTTTATAATGAAAATACATATTTACAGATGAGCCAAGTTTTTTTCTTGAACAGTTTTTTTATTTCCTTGGGACTAACTTTTTTTTTGTATTTTCATTTGTTTAGTTTTCTATGCATCATGAGTTCAGCCTCAAATACTTAGCCAATTATCTAAGTCTCTTCTCAATAATTTAAAATGTATATATATTTCATCAAATTTAGTCTGAAGGGTTTCTCCTGGAGCTTTTTTTACTTACTCTTCTGGACTTGCTCCAATGTCCATTATGTTTCACTGCTCATCTGTTTTCATTCTCTTTCATATTTCTGTTACTGACTACAGGTTCTTGATTTCTCAATGCAGTAGAAATTGAGATGAAGCCAAAATAATTTTCCCAGACAAGGCCTCATTGAAACCTATGCTTGGGCATAAGGGAGGCAGAGAAAGAGAGAGAGAGAGAGAGAGAGAGAGAGAGAATCTCCTGACTGACTCTGAAAAGAGCCAGTAGGGCTTTTTTATTAGACTAAGCAAAGGAATTGACATCAGGGTAGGGTATGCTGGCTGAGGGGTAGGGCATGTAGGTCAGCATTATCTGGTCATTAGAGTTGTCTTGAGTGATGGGTCACCTGCTGGTCTGGCCAGTGGCAACAAGACTATAAATCAATTGTCCAACATTCCTTCCTGAGGTAGGACACTGTGGCCTTGCTTATCTCCTTAGGCCAGTTCCTAGAATTATTTAAGTAAAAGGACTACAGTAGTGAGGTAGTAGTGTGGGTTTTATGATCAGTGGGAATATATGAAAGAATGCTCTAGTGGGGGGAAGCTGAAGCCAAGCCCCATCTCTACTCAGTCTCATTTCCAGGTACAGAAAATATTTATATTCTATTCTAATACTTCATTTATAATTTGATTGGTAAGGAATTCTAGGTTGGAAATAATTTTTCTTCACAATTTTGTATTGCTCACTTAACATCCGGCATTTGTGAGATGTCTGAAGCTATTCTGATGCTAAATATTTTGAATTTGTCTTGTTTTGATTTCCTTTCTGAAAATTTGAAGAATCTTTTCTTTGTCCCTAGTGTTACAAAATTTCATAATTATGCGTGTCTTAATGTTGGTCAACATTTATCATTTATGCTAGGATACTTGCCAGGCACTTTTATCAATAAACACATACTTCCCTTTGAAGGAAAATATCATGGACCATTTTGTTGATGATGTTTTTCCCGCTATTTTCTTTGTTTCCTCTTTCTAGAATGCCTATTATTTGAATGGTGAACATCCTGCATCAGCACTCTACTTTTCTTATCTTTTCTTTCCTATGTTCTATTTCCTTGTCTTTTCCCTCCTTTCTCTGGAAGATATTCTAATCTTTATTTCTTATTTTTTCCCACTGAATTTATCATTTATGATATTCTGAGTATAGGAGAAAAAGTGTGTTTTTTTCCCCTATTCTTTCACTCAACAACAATCAACATGGAAGATTTCTGTGACCAAATGTGTGGGAATATTTCCCCACCAACAAGCACAGAATTGACTCTGCAGTGGAAGCCAACTGAGTGTCCTCTAATTCAATTCAATTCTTATACTATCTACCTAGAGATAGCATCAGCTCCCACAGGTTGAGGGTTCAGTCCCTCAAGATGCCCACTCTGCCACCCTGCCTTAGATGCCAATCACAAGTTCCAGGTTGTTTTACCTGTGCTTCTGATCAACTGGGTATACATGGGTGTTCCCACAATCTTTTCCTTGGATTTGATTAATTTGCTAGGCTCACAGAACTCAGGGAAACACGTTTACCAGTTTATTATAAAGGATATTACAAGGGAAACAGATGAAGAGATACATGGGGTAAGACATGTGGGAGGGGATGTGGAGCTTCCACGCCCTGTGTTCAGCTATCCGGAAACTCTCTGAATCCAGTCCTTTTTTTTTTAATGGACACTTCATTACATAGGCATGATTGATTATAACTGACCATTGGTGATAAACTTAACCTCGAGCCCTTCTCCCCTCCCCAGAGGTTGGGGGCCGGGGCTTAAAGTTCCAACTCTATAATCCTGCCTTCGTCTTTTCAGTGACCAGCCTCATCCTGAAGCTGCTTAGGGGCTGCCAACCATCAGTCAACTCATTAACACATAAAAATACCTCATTTTTGGAGATTTTAAGGATATGAAGTGTTTATGCCAGAAAATAAGGACAAGACCAAATATATATTTTATAATATCACAAATATACTTTTCCAGAGTTTAAAAAAATGTCCCTTTTAACCTATTCTTTTTTCATGGATACAATATTTTCTTCTCTTTTTCAGAGTATATTAATGGTAGATTTTTTGAGTGTTCTCTCTGCAGAGTCTCTGTTCCCTTTAAGTTACTTTTTCTATTGATTTTGGTCTCTATCTTTTATTTTAGAGGAATTCTTCAGATGTTTGTTGCTCTTTGGTTGTTTCCACCTTTGGGCTACACAACCTATTTCAGCTCTGAGATCTCAGCTCACTATTCTTAAAACTGTGGTAGTCTGTTGGGCCCAATTCAGGAAATGCTGATCTATGTCGTACTAAATGAACTCTATCAGACCAGGCATAGACAAAAGTGAAACAGACAAAATGTGCTTTTCATAAGCCCTACCTCCCTCTCCCTTCCTTAGGTTTCTTCCACAACTCTAATTCTCCCTCACCCTACTTCTTCCTTCAAAATCTCTCTCGTCTGTTTACCTCATTAAAGCTGGTTCATGTAAAAAAAACTAATCATTTTATTCATACACGGTGTGAACGACTGATAAGACTAAACATATTCTCTGGTATTTGGTTTTTAAAACAAGGACAAAAGTATTTCTTGGGGACAAACCAAAGGAATAAACTTTGAGGATGTAACTTAGTCAACATCAATGCAAATCAGAAGTAAGGTGTAAGAAAACAGATAACTACCTAAATAAAAGCAAACCTCTTATTCTAAACAGTTGGCAATGGAGGGAAAATCTCCACAATGGATGATGTAGCAGAACCCTCATAATCCCAACCATTGTCTTCTATGATTCACCTTCCCCTTCAGGATTTTCCTCTAATTATCTCTGTAACCATTCCCAGGCCATGAAGAGGCAAAGCTTTTTCCCTTTTGACATTGAGGCCCAAAAATGGAAGCCTGTTCTTCTTTAACATACCAAACAGGGCAAAGAGACACCATTATAAAAGATTTTATTAATGTCTAAAGAGAAATTAACAGAAACATCACAAAATTAGATAACAAGGAGTATCAGAAGTGACTGTGGGTACTAGCCCAATCCTATCCTCATATCTGTTTCCAACGTTCAGAAACATAGACTAGATAGTCTGATTCCTCTTTTTCTGAAAGCAAGAGATGAAGGCTCAGAAAGAAGCCATCTCCTCCTCTATGACTTAAGCTCTTTCTTCTGACAGAAGCTGCAGACTGGTAGAATATGGACTGATCCATAGATATATTTTGTTAGTTCTGTTCTACTTAAAAATCATTTAAAAATTTAGTCATCAGCACTGAAATTTTTGAGATTATATTTCAAAAAAACAAAACCATTTTCCAGCATTGAACATATATGCATACACAGACACCCCCTCCCCCTCAACACATAGTCTGTAGATTCTAAACATCTATACAGAAATGTCTAACAAGAAAAACCATCTTAGAGACCTAAATTCTAAGGTTTTATTAATATAGCACAAGAAAACAGGAGAAATAACAGCAGTGTGAATTAGTTGAAAGACAGTTGAAGCTGGACGTGGTGGCTCATGCTTGCAAATCCCAGCAATTTGGGAGGCAGAGACAGGTGGATCACTTGAGGTCAGGAGTTCGAGACCAACCTGGCCAACATGATGAAACCCCATCTCTACTAAAAACACAAAAAAAATTCACCGTGTGTGGTGGCACATGCCTGTAATCCCAGCTGCTTGGGTGGCTGAGACAAGAGAATCACTTGAACCTGGGAGGCGGAGGTTGCAGTGAGCCAAGGTTGTGCCACTGCACTTCAGCCTCGGTGACAGACTAAGACTCCATCTCAAAAAACAAAAAAATTTAAAAAAAGACAGTCGAATCAGAAGCCAGGAGAGCTCCATTCTAGTCCCAGCCATGACGCAATTAGTTTTGTGACCTCAGCAATATTATTTAATCCTCTAGGTCTCCATTTCCTCATCTATCCTATATAGAGGATGAAATTAAATGATGTTTAACAGACCTTCTTGGCTATAATCTTGTAATTCAAGGGCAAAATTTTATCAAAGTACTCAAGTCAGATAAATTGAAGAAAACACTATAAATATACAAAGAAATAAATCTGACATGGTAATATTTTTGTGTTAAAATTTATCTAGAACTGACAAATATGCATGCATAAAATGAGAGCTAAACAAATATACGAAGTGCCAGATTAAATTCTGCTTCAACTAGGAGAAAAATGTTTTTCTTGTAGATAGCAAACTTAAATGGATCAACGGGAAACCATACACAATTCTTCCAAAAAAACCATATAAATTTAATGGATTTAAACTTATACACAAAATATTAGTTAAAACATTAGTCATTTACTAATGCCCTCTCATTTATGTTCTCCAATGAATTTGCATTAGTCTTATAAGAGATAAAACAGGAAGCAAAATAAGCCTTCCCGAGCTTTCTGTGATTATAATGTTGAGTGACAGACTCTGTAGAATGAACAATGGACAATGGCATAGTCTGGCCAAATTAAACACTTTCTGTAAGCAGACTGAGCCTTTATCTCAGCCAAGTAATCATTTTTCTTCCATGAAAAATATCTAAAATCATGCCAAGTTGTATCACTGCCACAGAAATTGGAATGGCTTCAACATCCCATAAAAACAGTGACACTTAATGAATTGCTTCAGTTAAATCACGCTGGAGAGAGAAAATAGATGAACAATTTCATTGTGTTATGTGTGGTCCAAAAGATATGATCAACACAGGTAATCACTGACTCCCTTCATGCCAGAATTACCACCTGAGATAAACACACCTGGATTCCCATGAACTTTTTTGGTTTATGCTGACTAATATGAAGTGATTAATGCCATTAAGAAGCAAGCTAAAATAGGTTCAAAAAGAGCAGCACCAAATAGTGTGAAACCCACAGATAAAAGACAAAATCAGCAAGTAAGACTGAACCAGTTTGTACTACTTGAGACATCATTTTAAAAGAATTTAGACTACCACAAAACAACATACTGAATTACACAAGGTACTGATCTACAAAAGAAATCTAAAATATTTAATATCTCAAGAAATACTTGTGAATCCAGTGATTTTGTACATGTTTTCTTAGAAGTTTAAAAAATATATGTATCATATGTTTTCTTTTTATTGCTCTTTAGTTTTTCCTTCTGTCTGCAGTGAATACTGAATGAAGAGATAATATCCAATGTACCACAAATAGAATATAACATCATAAGTACAGAATTTCAAGTTTACACTAAGATGAATGTATTAATGTGATCACTATATTGTTCTGCATGTAAAACACTGTTAATCTTTTTCAGCAACTGAGTCTCGCTCTGTCACCCAGGCTGGAGTGCAGTGGTGTAATCATAGCTCACTGCAGGCTTTAACTCCTGGGCTCAAGCAATCCACCCACCTCGGCCTCCCAAAGTGCTGGGATTACAAACATGAGCCATTGAGCCCAGCCTAAAACACTGTTTAAAGACACATGTATAAAAGATGTTTCTAAGAGTGCAACTTGGGTGTCTGATTGAGAAGAGAGTTGTTTCAATGAATGAAGGTGTCCACAACACAATTCCGCATGTAACATACTCTGAAAAGACACATATATAAAATATGTTTCTAAAATAGTCTAAAAACTAATAACGTTTGCACTAAAAAACAATTAAATACAAAGAACTGGAGTTCACATATACCTATTACAGAAATATTTTCATTCTGATAGATAAATAACACACATCTGACTGTGGATTACTCTGTCTTAGATATCAAAGTCATTTATTACCTTTGGTTTCATTAGCTGTTTTGTACTTACATTTTAATATATGGGTTCAATTGTCTGAGAATGGAGTGGGGGAATGTTCACAGTTCCCTCTTTCATTCCCTTGTTCAGAAGAACTCTTGGTCGCTCCTCATGGCAGATGACGTGACCTCTCAAGATAAATCTAAACAGATTCTTTCTCTATTTCTTTGTTTCATATTTTCCATGGGTTGGGGAAAAAAAAGGGTTAGTTTTAAAGCTGTGAAATATATAAAGGATACTGTCATGTTATATCCTTAATTATGTTCATAATTTTAAAACAAGATTTGCCACATAAAACTACCCCTGCATAATCAAGATTTTCCTGTGTTAACACATTTTCACTGCAGGATTACTTCCCTATACATGCTAAGTTAAGAAGCTGACGTATCTTTTTTTTTTTTTTTTTTTTTTTTTTTGAGACCGGGTCTCACTCTGTCACCGAAGCTGGAATGCAGTGGTGTGATCTCAGCTCACTGCAACCTCCACCTCCCAGGTTCAAGCAATCCTCCCACTTCAGCCTCCTGAGTAGTAGCTGGGACCTCAGGCTCACAGGCGCATGCCACCACACCTGGCTAATTTTAGAGATGGGGTTTCACCATGTTGCCCAGGCTGGTCTTGAACCCCTGAGCTCAAGTAATCTGACCACCTTGGCCTCCCAAACGTTTGGGGTTATAGGCGTGAGCCATGGTGCTCAGCCTGGGGCTTCTACTTTTTCTTTTTCTTTTTTTTAAATAGCAAAGCCATTGCAATAGCCACTCCAGAAAATGTCTTTGCTATGATCTTAACAGTGTTTGACAGCCTTAAACCTTCTTTGCTCCTTGATCCTGATGGGCTCTGTAAATCATTGTCTGGTACTAAAGCAATTGTCAGCTCAAATGTCAGGAGCCCTAAACAACCCAAAGAGACAAACTAAAAGAGAAGTAAGTTCTGAGGTTTATATTTTAGAGGAATCCTTTAATGAAGCATTTCTCAGTCTCTTCCACCAGAGTATGCTGAAGGCAGAGGATAGTCGAAGGAGTCTGGGGGACAGACCAACTTACCCCTGAGCCAGAGATTTCGTTGAAGTCACATGTTTCATCTTAAAAGTTCATTTGAATGGTTAATTCCATGCCGTATTTGTATTAATACAAATTTTAAACCATTTTCCAAGTTATACAACTTTTTCTCCAAATAGTCAACTAAATTGACGCTTGCGAAGATGTACCATGTTTGCTGGGCACAGTGGCTCACACCTGTAAATCCCAGCACTTTGGGAGGCCAAGGCAGGTGGATTGCTTGAACCCAGAAGTTCAAGACTAGCCTGGGCAACATGGTGAAATCCCATCTCTACAAAAATACAAAAGTTAGCTGGGGCGTGGTGGTGCACGCCTGTGGTCTCAGCTTCTCAGAAGGCCGAGGTGGGAGGATGGCTTGAGTCCAGGATGTCAAAGCTGCAGTGAGCCGTGATTGTGCCACAGCACTCCAGCCTGGGTGACAGAGTGAGACCCTGTCTCAAAAAAAAAAAAAAAAAAAAAGATGCCCCACGTTTGTCTTGGAGCTTTGAGTACCTCCCATACCCAACCACAGCTATGTACTCCCTGGATGTTCATATAACTCAGCATGATGCACAGGGACGTTGAATTTAATTACAGGTTAAATACTTTCTTTCTGTTGATCTGTTCTCCAACTTATCATAACCTGGGTGTGTTTCCTTATTTCAACATTGTTCCTTTTTTTTTTTCCAGTTTTCCAAGATCAGCTTGGGCTTTATTTCTTCCAAGAGTTTTCTCTGGTTTCTGACAATGATTCTCCTTTCTCATCTCCTACAGCACAACTTGTTTGCTTCACACATTTTTCACTAGATCATATATGATCCTGTACTAGTTCTATTTATATGTTTTATCTTCATTCACAATAATTTCACAAATTTCTTAAGGATAATTCTCTATGTGTTTCATATTTACTGCTAGATAAAAAGCTACCACAAAACTTAGTGACTTAAAACAGCAATAATTTGCTGTTTCTCGTGATTCTGGGGGTCAACAATTCTCAGCTGAGCTGGGCTTAGCTGAGCAGTACTTTGGTTTGTTCCATCTGGGATCACTGATGTGACTATAGTCATCTAGTAGCTTGACAGGGGCTGGAGGGAGTAAGATATCCACACTTACATGTCTGGGGCTTGGTGCTGGCTGTTGGCTGGGCCTCCTTGTGTGGTCTTTCAACCTTTGTTAGTCTAGTCCAGATGTTCTTTCATGGTGGCAGGGGTGTTCCAAGACATGCAGGAAGAAGCTGCAAGTGATTTGAGGCCTTGGCTCCAGAACTTGCACAATTGCATTCTTGTGACACTTTATTGTTCAAAGCAAACCACAAGGCCACCCTAGATTTAAGGGGTGGGGAAAAAATACTCTACCTCTTGATGGGAAAAGCTGCAAAATATTGTGGCCAGGTTTTTCAATCAGCCACACCACACCTTCTCTTTCTTCTGTCAGTGTAGCAGCAAGTGTCATAGTGAAGGACTATACTACATATTAGTTGATGTGAAATCAATGTTCTGGTGTTTTCATTTCATCCAGCTTGAGACTATATCCTCAGGATAAGAGTAGATTTAAAATAAAAAATTAATCTTGGTAATATTGATCTTTAACTCATTACTTGGACTAATTTTCTCTTTAAACATTGCCCAGATCCAAGCACACATTTCCTATTTCAAAGGAATAACTGTACCTTGAACAAACAGGTTCATGCTTTGAAGACTGACAATAAATTGAAAATAGTCGTTGTCCATGGGATTGGGTGCTATGGGTATCAGAGAGTTTTGTTCACTGATATATTTGTTTATTGGTCAAACACTCACCCAATGCATGCCCTGTGTCAGTCTCTGTACTATTTGCCCAACATGCATAATCGAGTAGAGAAGATGGATATACAGTGGATGACTATAACACAATGTGGCTCATAATTGCAATGACAGATAAATACACAAGATATAATGAAAACACATTAAGAGACATAAAATCAGATGTTTACCAATTCATTTAGAAACTTACAATTAGGTTGTATATAAGACACACATGAATTTCCTAGTTGTCATATATATATATATATATATATATACACACACACACACACACACACACACACACACACACACACACACATACACACATACACACACACACCAATATTACGTAGTATTATTAAAGCCTTTTAAGGATGGTGAAAATACACATACAAAGAAAAGAAAGGAGGCAAAACTTCCATTATAAAACCATGGAATGGGCACCTGTTATTTTTGCCTGCCCAGCACCCATTCACCTTTCTGGTAGTGACAGGACCTTGATTCCCTACCTGCTCTTTCCTCAGCTCAGTCCACAAGATGGGGATAGAGCCAACTCTACCCTAATTTCACAAGCTGAGCATGTTATCCAGGTCCGGCCAATCAGATCACTGCATTCTTATAGCCTGAGTGACTTGTTCAGGAATAGATATATGGTTCAAGAAGAGCTAATGAGACCAATTCCAGGACTTTTGTGAAGCCAGCATTAGAGAAGAATCCCTCTTTTCTCTGTGGCTACCTGACAGAATGGCTGTAAGACTTGGGCTGCTGGAAGCCACGACCAGGAGCCTGAGAATAAAGCCAATCCTAAAGGAAAGGGCTGAGACACGGCGGAAGGAAAGCTGACGACATTTGAGCCTTTGAATCCATCCATGCTGGATCTAACTGCCTAGGCTTCTCCAATACGGTCACATTTGCATTCTCTCTCAACACCTTGCACTTCTTCTTCAAAGTATTAGAGTTGGGTGTTTGCTGCTTGTCACCAAAAATCCCTAATACATAGGAGAGAAGGAACAAAACTCAAGAAGTAGGTTTGAGGGGTTGTGTAGGGGTCATAAGAAGACCAGCATTATTGAAGGTAAGGGCCCATGGGGGAAGTACTGGGAAACATGATGGGATAAAGCAGGATGAGCCCACTGGATGGTTAGGAGTCTTGACATCCAAAAGTATTCAGAGATGACAGCACAGTCAATTAAGTAGATAAAACAGAGCTGTATCATGAGTACATAGCAAAAATATTAGGAAGCCATCGCAGCACTGACTGAAATCAACAGCTTGCAGGCAGAAAGAACAGCTAAGAGGAAACTCTAGTAACCAAGGAATGAGGGAGGATCCATACCTAGACCATGGTACTGCCAATCTGAGAAGTATGAACAGAAGAATCAATAGGAATTAGGGACTCCTCAAGGACAGGAAGGACAATGATTAATAAAAAGAAACAAAATTAACTGCTAATCAAAGACTTGGCTAAGTTTACCCAAACTTAATCTACAGATAATTGCTTCACAACATTCTCAGTATGCAACAATAGAATGTAAAATGGTACCCATTACTTAAAGACTTTAAAGGCCTTTATAACTCCCAACTAAATAATAGAATAAATTAAATTGTTTACCATTTGACAGAGGGCTTAGAGTATGTAAAATAAAACAAAACAACAACAAAAATAAAAAAAAAAAACCCTTATACATTCAAATGGGGCTGAAGGCTATTGTGTGTGACTTGAGTCTGGTTTTATGCTCACTGGGCAGTATTTTTAACAATGAATCACTCTCAAGAGTGATTGTATTGAAAAGGTTTTGTGTTAATTATTCGTTGTTTACCCAGAGCCCGCAGAGGACTTAAGCCACTTTTGATTTTCTCAGTTCACCAGCCAGAACCCTACATAACAGGGCCCATCTGATAGGATTGAACAATGCCTTCTTGTTTCATTTAATTTAATCTGCTTTAAGGGTTTAGAAACATACCTATATACATAGAAAAAACAATGAAATCTAACAGTAGCATTCTTTCTGGAAAATTGGGATGTGTCAGGACTGAATAGGTTTTATATATATTAATTAAAACTGTAGTTTTAATTTTTAAAACAAGATATCAAACCCAAATTCAGGAGGCTGCTTATTTGTTTCTTTAAATCTGCCAAGGAATCAGGTTATCTCCTCATACTTCCTCCTTTGGGCTTGTGGGTTTGAGGTCCTTCCTGCCTAAACCATATATTCGTTGATCTAACTTTTTACTTTGAGTTTCTATTAAGGTAAACCTTTTTTACTGTTAGTTTTGCTGAGGAACTTCAGTACTTTATTTTTTCCTTAGACCACAGGGGCACCATCAGAGCAGCAATAAAGGCTGACACATCAGGTGAGAATCTACCTCAAGGACAGGGCAATAAAGAGTCTTTGGAGATATAGGTTATTGGAAATTGTGCCTGGTGTTCTAATCTTAGTATAAATGAAAGTTAATTGTACTAATTAGCAGGTTGTAATGTGTGTTATCTTAAACAATGTTTTACAACTATGGAATTTGATTGAAATAAGTTTTGGGGCTCTCTGAGACCTGACCAAAGGAAGAAAAACAAGTGCCCCCAAAACTCTGAGAAGCACAGACAGGTGACAGCCTCATTAGGTCAGCTCGAAGGGCTGCATCAGCTCTCCTCAGGAAATCCCTGTCCCTTCAGTGGCCATCAGCCTGAAGCACTGCCTCTTTCATATAATTCACATGTTTGACACAAGTACATGGAATCCATGTGTAAGGTTTATAGCTTGGCTAAAGTAAAAAAGAAAAACTATTTATTTAAAAGGGCATGTTTAAATAAAGGCTCTGTGGGAATTGCAAACCTATGTAAATATCTAATGCTAGAATTTCTTTTTTAACTTCCCAATCACAAAGAAAAGCACACTTTTCAAAATGAAATCTACGAGTAATTATAATGAACCCGATTATTTGTTTTTCATTGGAAAATTAAGTAGCATATAGAATACCTCACAACCATTCTGATATAATGTATGCATCACTTTGCTGCCAACGATATGGGCTTTCACTAACACAAATTACCCTCAGACCCTGCCTCAAGACCCTGAGGACCATATGTCTGTCATTTCTGGGAGTGGCCTCTGGATGGCAGTGTTATTTTCAGTTTGCACTATGCTCATCACGTCAGTTTTCTTTTTTTTTTTTTTTTTTTTTTTTTTTTTTTTTTTTTTTAATTTTTAAATATTTTATTGCTAAAAATGCTAATGATCATCTGAGCCTTCACCAAGTCATAAACGTTCTGCTGGTGGAGGGTCTTGCCCTGATGTTGATGGCCACTGATTGATCAGCATGGCAGTTGCTGAAGGTTGGGGTGGCTATGACAATTTCTTTTTTTTTTTTTTTTTTTTTTTTATTATACTTTAAGTTCTAGGGTACATGTGCATAACGTGCAGGTTTGTTACATATGTATACTTATGCCATGTTGGTGTGCTGCACCCATCAACTCGTCAGCACCCATCAATTCATCATTTATATCATGTATAACTCCCCAATGCAATCCCTCCCTCCTCCCCCCTCCCCCCTCCCCATGATAGACCCCAGTGCGTGATGTTCCCCTTCCCGAGTCCAAGTGATCTCATTGTTCAGTTCCCACCTATGAGTGAGAACATGCGGTGTTTGGTTTTCTCTTCTTGTGATAGTTTGCTAAGAATGATGGTTTCCAGCTGCATCCATGTCCCTACAAAGGACGCAAACTCATCCTTTTTTATGGCTGCATAGTATTCCATGGTGTATATGTGCCACATTTTCTTAATCCAGTCTGTCACAGATGGACATTTGGGTTGATTCCAAGTCTTTGCTATTGTGAATAGTGCCGCAATAAACATACGTGTACATGTGTCTTTGTAGTAGACTAATTTATAATCCTTTGGGTATATACCCAGTAGTGGGATGGCTGGGTCATATGGTACATCTAGTTCTAGATCCTTGAGGAATTGCCATACTGTTTTCCATAATGGTTGAACTAGTTTACAATCCCACCAACAGTGTAAAAGTGTTCCTATTTCTCCACATCCTCTCCAACACCTGTTGTTTGCTGACTTCTTAATGATTGCCATTCTAACTGGTGTGAGATGGTATCTCATTGTGGTTTTGATTTGCATTTCTCTGATGGCCAGTGATGATGAGCATTTTTTCATGTGTCTGTTGGCTGTATGAATATCTTCTTTTGAGAAATGTCTGTTCATATCCTTTCCCCACTTTTTGATGGGGTTGTTTGTTTTTTTCTCGTATATTTGTTTGAGTTCTTTGTAGATTCTGGATATTAGCCCTTTGTCAGATGAGTAGGTTGCAAAAATTTTCTCCCATTCTGTAGGTTGCCTGTTCACTCTGATGGTAGTTTCTTTTGCTGTGCAAAAGCTCTTTAGTTTAATTAGATCCCATTTGTCAATTATGGCTTTTGCTGCCGTTGCTTTTGGTGTTTTAGACATGAAGTCCTTGCCCATGCCTATGTCCTGAATGGTACTACCTAGATTTTCTTCTAGGGTTTTTATGGTATTAGGTCTAACATTTAAGTCTCTAATCCATCTTGAATTAATCTTCGTATAAGGGGTAAGGAAAGGATCCAGTTTCAGCTTTCTACTTATGGCTAGCCAATTTTCCCAGCACCATTTATTAAATAGGGAATCCTTTCCCCATTTCTTGTTTCTCTCAGGTTTGTCAAAGATCAGATGGCTGTAGATGTGCGGTATTATTTCTGAGGACTCTGTTCTGTTCCATTGGTCTATATCTCTGTTTTGGTACCAGTACCATGCTGTTTTGGTTACTGTAGCCTTGTAGTATAGTTTGAAGTCAGGTAGCGTGACGCCTCCAGCTTTGTCCTTTTGACTTAGGATTGTCTTGGCAATGCGGGCTCTTTTTTGGTTCCATATGAACTTTAAAGCAGTTTTTTTCCAATTCCGTGAAGAAAGTCATTGGTAGCTTGATGGGGATGGCATTGAATCTATAAATAACCTTGGGGAGTATGGCCATTTTCACGATATTGATTCTTCCTATCCATGAGCATGGTATGTTCTTCCATTTGTTTGTGTCCTCTTTGATTTCACTGAGCAGTGGTTTGTAGTTCTCCTTGAAGAGGTCCTTTACATCCCTTGTAAGCTGGATTCCTAGGTATTTTATTCTCTTTGAAGCAATTGTGAATGGAAGTTCATTCCTGATTTGGCTCTCTGCTTGTCTGTTGCTGGTGTATAAGAATGCTTGTGATTTTTGCACATTAATTTTGTATCCTGAGACTTTGCTGAAGTTGCTTATCAGCTTAAGGAGATTTTGGGCTGAGACGATGGGGTTTTCTAAATATACAATCATGTCATCTGCAAACAGGGACAATTTAACTTCTTCTTTTCCTATCTGGATACCCTTGATTTCTTTCTCTTGCCTGATTGCCCTAGCCAGAACTTCCAACACTATGTTGAATAGGAGTGGTGAGAGAGGGCATCCCTGTCTTGTGCCAGTTTTCAAAGGGAATTTTTCCAGTTTTTGCCCATTCAGTATGATATTAGCTGTGGGTTTGTCATAAATAGCTCTTATTATTTTGAGGTACGTTCCATCAATACCGAATTTATTGAGCGTTTTTAGCATGAAGGGCTGTTGAATTTTGTCAAAAGCCTTTTCTGCATCTATTGAGACAATCATGTGGTTCTTGTCTTTGGTTCTGTTTATATGCTGGATTACGTTTATTGATTTGCGAATGTTGAACCAGCCTTGCATCCCAGGGATGAAGCCCACTTGATCATGGTGGATAAGCTTTTTGATGTGCTGCTGAATCCGGTTTGCCAGTATTTTATTGAGTATTTTTGCATCAATGTTCATCAGGGATATTGGTCTAAAATTCTCTTTTTTTGTTGTGTCTCTGCCAGGCTTTGGTATCAGGATGATGTTGGCCTCATAAAATGAGTTAGGGAGGATTCCCTCTTTTTCTATTGATTGGAATAGTTTCAGAAGGAATGGTACCAGCTCCTCCTTGTACCTCTGGTAGAATTCAGCTGTGAATCCATCTGGTCCTGGACTTTTTTTGGTGGGTAGGCTATTAATTGTTGCCTCAATTTCAGAGCCTGCTATTGGTCTATTCAGGGATTCAACTTCTTCCTGGTTTAGCCTTGGGAGAGTGTAAGTGTCCAGGAAATTATCCATTTCTTCTAGATTTTCTAGTTGATTTGCGTAGAGGCGTTTATAGTATTCTCTGATGGTAGTTTGTATTTCTGTGGGGTCAGTGGTGATATCCCCTTTATCATTTTTTATTGCATCTATTTGATTCCTCTCTCTTTTTTTCTTTATTAGCCTTGCTAGCGGTCTGTCAATTTTGTTGATCTTTTCAAAAAACCAACTCCTGGATTCATTGATTTTTTGGAGGGTTTTTTGTGTCTCTATCTCCTTCAGTTCTGCTCTGATCTTAGTTATTTCTTGCCTTCTGCTAGCTTTTGAATGTGATTGCTCTTGCCTCTCTAGTTCTTTTAATTGTGATGTTAGAGTGTCAATTTTAGATCTTTCCTGCTTTCTCTTGTGGGCATTTAGTGCTATAAATTTCCCTCTACACACTGCTTTAAATGTGTCCCAGAGATTCTGGTATGTTGTATCTTTGTTCTCATTGGTTTCAAAGAACATCTTTATTTCCGCTTTCATTTCGTTATGTACCCAGTAGTCATTCAGGAGCAGGTTGTTCAGTTTCCATGTAGTTGAGCGGTTTTGATTGAGTTTCTTAGTCCTGAGTTCTAGTTTGATTGCACTGTGGTCTGAGAGACAGTTTGTTATAATTTCTGTTCTTTTACATTTGCTGAGGAGTACTTTACTTCCAATTATGTGGTCAATTTTGGAATAAGTGCGATGTGGTGCTGAGAAGAATGTATATTCTGTTGATTTGGGGTGGAGAGTTCTATAGATGTCTATTAGGTCCGCTTGGTGCAGAGATGAGTTCAATTCCTGGATATCCTTGTTAACTTTCTGTCTCGTTGATCTGTCTAATGTTGACAGCGGAGTGTTGAAGTCCCCCATTATTATTGTATGGGAGTCTAAGTCTCTTTGTAAGTCTCTAAGGACTTGCTTTATGAATCTGGGTGCTCCTGTATTGGGTGCATATATATTTAGGAGAGTTAGCTCTTCCTGTTGAATTGATCCCTTTACCATTATGTAATGGCCTTCTTTGTCTCTTTTGATCTTTGATGGTTTAAAGTCTGTTTTATCAGAGACTAGGATTGCAACCCCTGCTTTTTTTTGTTCTCCATTTGCTTGGTAGATCTTCCTCCATCCCTTTATTTTGAGCCTATGTATGTCTCTGCATGTGAGATGGGTCTCCTGAATACAGCAGACTGATGGGTCTTGACTCTTTATCCAGTTTGCCAGTCTGTGTCTTTTAATTGGAGCATTTAGTCCATTAACATTTAAGGTTAATATTGTTATGTGTGAACTTGATCCTGCCATTATGATATTAACTGGTTATTTTGCTCGTTAGTTGATGCAGTTTCTTCCTAGCCTCGATGGTCTTTACATTTTGCCAAGTTTTTGCGATGGCTGGTACCGGTTGTTCCTTTCCATGTTTAGGGCTTCCTTCAGGGTCTCTTGTAAGGCAGGCCTGGTGGTGACAAAATCTCTAAGCATTTGCTTATCTGTAAAGGATTTTATTTCTCCTTCACTTATGAAACTTAGTTTGGCTGGATATGAAATTCTGGGTTTAAAATTCTTTTCTTTAAGAACGTTGAATATTGGCCCCCACTCTCTTCTGGCTTGTAGAGTTTCTGCCGAGAGATCTGCTGTTAGTCTGATGGGCTTCCCTTTGTGGGTGACCCGACCTTTCTCTCTGGCTGCCCTTAAGATTTTTTCCTTCATTTCAACTTTGGTGAATCTGGCAATTATGTGTCTTGGAGTTGCTCTTCTGGAGGAGTATCTTTGTGGCGTTCTCTGTATTTCCTGAATTTGAATGTTGGCCTGCCCTACTAGGTTGGGGAAGTTCTCCTGGATGATATCCTGAAGAGTGTTTTCCAACTTGGTTCCATTTTCCCCCTCACTTTCAGGCACCCCAATCAGACGTAGATTTGGTCTTTTTACGTAATCCCATACTTCTTGCAGGCTTTGCTCATTTCTTTTTCTTCTTTTTTCTTTTGGTTTCTCTTCTCGCTTCATTTCATTCATTTGATCTTCAATCGCTGATACTCTTTCTTCCAGTTGATCGAGTCGGTTACTGAAGCTTGTGCATTTGTCACGTATTTCTCGTGTCATGGTTTTCATCTCTGTCATTTCGTTTATGATCTTCTCTGCATTAATGAGTCTAGCTGTCAATTCTTCCACTCTTTTTTCAAGATTTTTAGTTTCTTTGCGCTGGGTACGTAATTCCTCCTTTAGCTCTGATAAGTTTGATGGACTGAAGCCTTCTTCTCTCCTCTCGTCCAAGTCATTCTCTGACCAGCTTTGATCCGTTGCTGGTGATGGGCTGCGCTCCTTTGCAGGGGGAGATGCGCTCTTATTTTTTGAATTTCCAGCTTTTCTGCCCTGCTTCTTCCCCATCTTTGTGGTTTTATCTGTCTCTGGTCTTTGATGGTGGTGACGAACTGATGGGGTTTTGGTATAGGTGTCCTTCCTGTTTGATAGTTTTCCTTCTGACAGTCAGAAGGACTGTCTGTTAGTCTGTTGGAGATTGCTTGAGGTCCACTCCAGACCCTGTTTGCCTGGGTATCAGCAGCAGAGGTTGCCGAAGATAGAATATTGCTGAACAGCGAGTGTACCTGTCTGATTCTTCCTTTGGAAGTGTCCTCTCAGGGGTGTACTCCACCCTGTGAGGTGTGGGGTGTCAGACTGCCCCTAGTGGGGGATTTCTCCCAGCTAGGCTACTCAGGGGTCAGGGACACACCTGAGCAGGCAGTCTGTCCGTTCTCAGATCTCAACCTCCGCGTTGGGAGATCCGCGGCTCTCCCCAAAGCTGTCAGACAGAGTCGTTCGCGTCTGCACCGGCTCCCGCTACTTCCCCTGTTGGTCTTCAACTGTGCGCTGTCCCCAGAGGTGGAGACTACAGAGACAGGCAGGCTTCCTTGAGCTGCTGTGAGCTCCACCCAGTTCGAGCTTCCCAGCGGCTTTGTTTACCTACTTAAGCCTCAGCAATGGCGGGCGCCCCTCCCCCAGCCTCGCTGCTGCCTTGCGGATAGATCGCGGCAGACTGCTGTGTTAGCAGTGAGGGAGGCTTCGTGGGCGTGGGACCCTCCCGGCCAGGTGTGGGATATATTCTCCTGGAATGCCTGTATGCTTACAGCGCAGTATTGGGGTGGGAGTTACCCGATTTTCCAGGTGTTGTGTGTCTCAGTTCCCCTGGCTAGGAAAACGGATCCCCTTCCCCCTTGCGCTTCCAGGTGAGGCGATGCCTCGCCCTGCTTCAGCTCTCGCTGGTCAGGCTGCAGCAGCTGACCAGCACCGATTGTCCGGCACTCCCTAGTGAGATGACCCCAGTACCTCAGTTGAAAATGCAGAAATCACCGGTCTTCTGTGTCGCTCGCGCTGGGAGTTGGAGACTGGAGTTGTTCCTATTCGGCCATCTTGCTCCGCCCCCCCCCACGTCAGTTTTCTAAGTTAAAGTTGCAAGAGACTCAATCATCTCTTTCAATAGACTGAGTGTTCTCTACTCCTTACTTGCTCTGTGGCTTACAGCCTCAGTTTCCTTCTGTATAGAAGGAGGATTCTATTCTAGATGAGGAAAGTAGCTGCAAGGATTAGAGATGATAATGATAACAACACTATTATATATTGAAAACTTACTGTGATATAAGCTCTGTGTAGGAACTTTACATGTAATATCTCACTAAATCTTTCCAACTTCCCTATAATGTTTGTGTTACTGTTCTATCTTTAGAGATAAAAAACTTAAAGCTCAGAATAATCAGGAACGTAGCCTAAGTTCCATGGCAACTCAGTGGTGAAATTGGGATCTATCTTTCTAGCATTATAATACAAGTAAAGTGCCTAGCAAATTGTCTCATGCTAATAAATATTAGTAATTTTAAAACATTTATATTATTATAGCTATAAATATTAAATTGTATAGCTGAAGGCTAAAACACATAAAAATTTTAAAATGTTGTTTCTGGGATGGCTTAAAGCCAGTATAAAAATCTGTTATGACCTGGTTGTTCAGGTGCCTTAATTTTCACCCAAAGAACTTTTGAGCAGAGAATGCATGGCCTAAGAGAAGCTTTGTGAGTGAAAGTGTATAGTTAATTAAGTGTGGAAAATGCTTATATTTTATTCTTCTGGAGAATCTCAAGAAACAATAGCATATTAAAGGCTCCGAGATGTCTTGCAGTAAAGAAAACTATAATCTAGTTTAACCCAAAGTTTTCACATGTACTTAACAAAGAAATTCTTTCTTCACATAATATTTATAACCATCTCTTTAAATCAGTGTTCTGCAGAAAACACTTGGGAGAAATGAATCTACCGAAATTCCTCTTCCAAGTTGAGCATGTAATGTTTTGACAAGTCTTCTTTTTCTGCCAACTCATCTCCCTGTTGTAGATGTGCTGTGAAATGTCAAGGCTGACAATAAACTTTTTCTGGCACTTAACTATTAAACCTAAGTTTTTCTTAGGCTTTTCTCACAACAGCACAACATTCTTTCTACTTCTCTCCGTCCTACAGTCACAGGTAACCATTTCCTGAAACTCCTGTTCACAGTATTTCTTAGCTCCTCTTATAGAGCAGACCATATCTTCTGTACTATTCAATGGCTTCCAAAGTTTTGTTAACTCTACTTTAAAGCTTATTGCCACTTAATTTGTCATGTGCTTATGCCTCTACAATGACATTATAAGTTATTTAGTGTCTGAAACTGTGCACTCCACTTCCCTGTGTCCCTAAAGAAGCATGACAGTGCGTTGCTCATTCATTCATTAATTCATTCATTCAACAAACATGCACTGAGCATCTTCCCTGTGCCAGGCACGGTTCTAAGTGCTGGAGTATAGCAGTAAACATGACAATCAAGATCATTAGTACTCTGGTGGAAATTTATTTGTATGGGGAAAGATAGATAAGTAAATATTCAAGTAGGTACATAACTCATGTCAGATAAGGGTAAGTGGTATGAAGCAGTAAGGGCATGTGAATGAGGAAAGGAGGAGAGGCTGCTTGAGCTTGGAAAGGCCTCTCTGAAGAGGAAATATTTAAGCCTGGTTATGTGCTTGGTAAAGGCCAGGAGACTGGCTGAGTTTGCTAAATGAGAGGAAAAGCAGGAAGGCCACTGTGACTGTGGTAAACATGCTAAGTCAGGGGAGCAAGATGAGATCAATTCAGAGTGGGTGGTATGCACTACACTGTAGTAAGGAATTTGGACTTTAAGATAATTCGGAAGCCACAGAATGTTTTAGACATGGGATTGAACTAAGCATGATTTTATAACTTTAAAAGATAATTCTGACTACAGGGTAGAAAATAAAATGTCAGGAGCCAAGGGAGGGCTCAGGCAGGCCAGTTAAAGGTTATTTTAGTAGGCAAGGCAAGATATGATGGTGATTTGGATACGTGATAGCAGGAGAGTAAAGGAAGTGGGCAGATTCTGGCTATACTTTGGCATGTGAGACAATGGGACTTGCCAGCTTGAGCAAACAGATGCACAGAAATATTTCCTAGATGTAGATATTTACTAAATGCAGATATTTCCTAGGTAAAGGTTACCTGGGAGACTAATAAGCCTGGGAGAAAAAGTAGGGGACAGAATCAGAAGTTCTTTTTCACTGCGTTAAGGGTGGAAGTCTGTAAGATATCTAGGAATACATGTCAATTTAACCTGATTCTGGAGATCACAGGAAAGGGCGGGGATATATATATATGTAATTATATTTGGGAGTTACTGGTACAAAACTAGTATTTAAAACCATAGGACCAAGCTCGGCATGGTGGCGCCTGCCTGTGATCTCAGCACTTTGGGAGGCTGAGGCAGGAAGATGGCTTGAGTCCAAGAGTTGAGACCGTCCTGGACAACACAGCGAAACTCCATCTCCACAAAAAGATACAAAATATTAGCTGGGCCTGGTGGCGTATGCCTGTAGCTCCAGCTACTTGGGAGACTGAGGCAGGAGGATCACTTGAGCCCAGGAGGTTGAGGCTGTAGTGAGCCATGATTGCACCACTGACCTCCAGCCTGGGTGACAGAGTGAGATCCTGACTCAAATAAATAAATAAATAAATAAATAAACAAACAAACAAACACATGGGACCACATGAAATCATCTAAGGACAGAATGTAACCCCAAGGCACCTCAAAATTTGGAAGTAGTATAGGCTGAGAAAGGCAAGCTAAAACGGTAAACAGGAGAACATGGTGTCAAGAAGTCGAAGAGAATAAAGTATAGCTAGCATGAAGGAGTGGTCAGCTGGGTCAGATTCCAAAGATTTAGATGTAGGCAGAAAAGGAATCTTTGGATTGGCCAACATGGAGGCAGCAAGAGTAGGGCCAGCGGAGTGGTGAGGACTGAAGATGGTAAGAGTACACTGAAGGAAGGGTCAGAGAAATAGGGCAGTACTAAGGGGAACACAAAGTCAAGAGAGGGCTTCCCTCTACTCCCAGAAGGGAGATCCTGGAGTTTACCTAAATAGAGTCAGAAGGAGAGGAGAGATTAATAGTATAGAAAAGAGTAGGACTAATTGAATATATATATCTATATGTTTGTTTAGTTACTGTCTTTTTTTTTTGGATATAGGGTCTTGCTCTATGACCCAGGCTGGAGTGCAGTGGTGTAATCATAGCTCACTGCAACCTCTAACTCTTGGGCTCAAGTAACCCCTCCATATCAGCCTTGTAAGTAGCTAGGACAACAGGCATGCATCACTGCACCTGGCTAACTTTTAAGTTTTTTGTATGTTGCCCAGGCTAGTTTCAAACTCTTGACCTCAAGTGATCCTCCCGCCTCAGCCTCCTAAAGTGCTGGGATTAAAGGTGTAAGCCATGGTGCCCGGTGTAATTAGTGTCAATTTTTAGGTGTATTTGATTTACATTAGACTGAATAGGGAGTTGTTTTCCAAATCCCCAGGACTTAAAACTGGGTGGTAATAATAATAACAATATTAGTTTAACATGCATTTACTGATTACATGCTGGGCATTGCTTTATGGACTTTACACATATATTAACTCCTTTATTCCCCCAAATAACAATAAGTGCCCCGATTTTACACTTGCGGAAACTGAGACACAGAGAGGTTAACTAATTTGTCTAGTGTCATGTAGACAGTAAGCGACGAAACAGGATTCTCAAATAGTCTGACTCTGAACTCTTAACTACCAGGAGAAAGTGGTAGGAGGTTTCATAGCCACTAGCACTTCCTCAGTTCAGGACACATTTTATGAATCACCTCCTGTCAGTTACCACTTCTTTTCCCAAGGGTATAAGGTTATCTAAAAGGATGAAAGGGTATTGTTTTTCAATTCTTTCTCTGGTCAGGACAGTCTTCCAAGCTAGTCAAACCAATTAGATGTGTGCAGCAATTCTTTCAAACCAGTTTCTTTTTTTTTTTTTTTTTTTTATTATACTTTAAGTTCTAGGATACATGTGCATAACGTGCAGGTTTGTTACATATGTATACTTATGACATGTTGGTGTGCTGCACCCATCAACTCGTCAGCACCCATCAATTCATCATTTATATAATGTATAACTCCCCAGTGCAATCCCTCCCTCCTCCCCCCTCTCCATGATAGGCTCCAGTGTGTGATGCTCCCCTTCCCGAGTCCAAGTGATCTCATTGTTCAGTTCCCACCTATGAGTGAGAACATGCGGTGTTTGGTTTTCTCTTCTTGTGATAGTTTGCTAAGAATGACGGTTTCCAGCTGCATCCATGTCCCTACAAAGGACGCAAACTCATCCTTTTTTATGGCTGCATAGTATTCCATGGTGTATATGTGCCACATTTTCTTAATCCAGTCTGTCACAGATGGACATTTGGGTTGATTCCAAGTCTTTGCTATTGTGAATAGTGCCGCAATAAACATACGTGTGCATGTGTCTTTGTAGTAGACTAATTTATAATCCTTTGGGTATATACCCAGTAGTGGGATGGCTGGGTCATATGGTACATCTAGTTCTAGATCCTTGAGGAATTGCCATACTGTTTTCCATAATGGTTGAACTAGTTTACAATCCCACCAACAGTGTAAAAGTGTTCCTATTTCTCCACATCCTCTCCAACAACTGTTATTTCCTGATTTTTTAATGATTGCCATTCTAACTGGTGTGAGATGGTATCTCATTGTGGTTTTGATTTGCATTTCTCTGATGGCCAGTGATGATGAGCATTTTTTCATGTGTCTGTTGGCTGTATGAATGTCTTCTTTTGAGAAATGTCTGTTCATATCCTTTGCCCACTTTTTGATGGGGTTGTTTTTTTTTTTCTTGTATATTTGTTTGAGTTCTTTGTAGATTCTGGATATTAGCCCTTTGTCAGATGAGTAGGTTGCAAAAATTTTCTCCCATTCTGTAGGTTGCCTGTTCACTCTGATGGTAGTTTCTTTTGCTGTGCAAAAGCTCTTTAGTTTAATGAGATCCCATTTGTCAATTTTGGCTTTTGCTGCCATTGCTTTTGGTGTTTTAGACATGAAGTCCTTGCCCATGCCTATGTCCTGAATGGTACTACCTAGATTTTCTTCTAGGGTTTTTATGGTATTAGGTCTAACATTGAAGTCTCTAATCCATCTTGAATTAATCTTCGTATAAGGGGTAAGGAAAGGATCCAGTTTCAGCTTTCTACTTATGGCTAGCCAATTTTCCCAGCACCATTTATTAAATAGGGAATCCTTTCCCCATTTCTTGTTTCTCTCAGGTTTGTCAAAGATCAGATGGTTGTAGATGTGTGGTATTATTTCTGAGGACTCTGTTCTGTTCCATTGGTCTATATCTCTGTTTTGGTACCAGTACCATGCTGTTTTGGTTACTGTAGCCTTGTAGTATAGTTTGAAGTCAGGTAGCGTGACGCCTCAAGCTTTGTCCTTTTGACTTAGGATTGTCTTGGCAATGCGGGCTCTTTTTTGGTTCCATATGAACTTTAAAGCAGTTTTTTCCAATTCTGTGAAGAAACTCATTGGTAGCTTGATGGGGATGGCATTGAATCTATAAATAACCTTGGGCAGTATGGCCATTTTCACGATATTGATTCTTCCTATCCATGAGCATGGTATGTTCTTCCATTTGTTTGTGTCCTCTTTGATTTCACTGAGCAGTGGTTTGTAGTTCTCCTTAAAGAGGTCCTTTACATCCCTTGTAAGCTGGATTCCTAGGTATTTTATTCTCTTTGAAGCAATTGTGAATGGAAGTTCATTCCTGATTTGGCTCTCTGCTTGTCTGTTGCTGGTGTATAAGAATGCTTTTGATTTTTGCACATTAATTTTGTATCCTGAAACTTTGCTGAAGTTGCTTATCAGCTTAAGGAGATTTTGGGCTGAGACAATGGGGTTTTCTAAATATACAATCATGTCATCTGCAAACAGGGACAATTTGACTTCTTCTTTTCCTAACTGGATACCCTTTATTTCTTTCTCTTGCCTGATTGCCCTAGCCAGAACTTCCAACACTATGTTGAATAGGAGTGGTGAGAGAGGGCATCCCTGTCTTGTGCCAGTTTTCAAAGGGAATTTTTCCAGTTTTTGCCCATTCAGAATGATATTAGCTGTGGGTTTGTCATAAATAGCTCTTATTATTTTGAGGTACGTTCCATCAATACCGAATTTATTGAGCGTTTTTAGCATGAAGGGCTGTTGAATTTTGTCAAAAGCCTTTTCTGCATCTATTGAGATAATCATGTGGTTCTTGTCTTTGGTTCTGTTTATATGCTGGATTACGTTTATTGATTTGCGAATGTTGAACCAGCCTTGCATCCCAGGGATGAAGCCCACTTGATCATGGTGGATAAGTTTTTGATGTGCTGCTGAATCCGGTTTGCCAGTATTTTATTGAGAATTTTTGCATCGATGTTCATCAGGGATATTGGTCTAAAATTCTCTTTTTTTGTTGTGTCTCTGCCAGGCTTTGGTATCAGGATGATGTTGGCCTCATAAAATGAGTTAGGGAGGATTCCCTCTTTTTCTATTGATTGGAATAGTTTCAGAAGGAATGGTACCAGCTCCTCCTTGTACCTCTGGTAGAATTCAGCTGTGAATCCATCTGGTTCTGGACTTTTTTTGGTGGGTAGGCTATTAATTGTTGCCTCAATTTCATAGCCTGCTATTGGTCTATTCAGGGATTCAACTTCTTCCTGATTTAGTCTTGGGAGAGTGTAAGTGTCCAGGAAATTATCCATTTCTTCTAGATTTTCTAGTTGATTTGCGTAAAGGCGTTTATAGTATTCTCTGATGGTTGTTTGTATTTCTGTGGGGTCGGTGGTGATATACCCTTTATCATTTTTTATTGCGTCTATTTGATTCCTCTCTCTTTTCTTCTTTATTAGTCTTGCTAGCGGTCTGTCAATTTTGTTGATCTTTTCAAAAAACCAACTCCTGGATTCATTGATTTTTTGGAGGGTTTTCTGTGTCTCTATCTCCTTCAGTTCTGCTCTGATCTTAGTTATTTCTTGCCTTCTGCTAGCTTTTGAATGTGTTTGCTCTTGCCTCTCTAGTTCTTTTCATTGTGATGTTAGAGTGTCAATTTTAGATCTTTCCTGCTTTCTCTTGTGGGCATTTAGTGCTATAAATTTCCCTCTACACACTGCTTTAAATGTGTCCCAGAGATTCTGGTATGTTGTATCTTTGTTCTCATTGGTTTCAAAGAACATCTTTATTTCTGCCTTCATTTCGTTATGTACCCAGTAGTCATTCAGGAGCAGGTTGTTCAGTTTCCATGTAGTTGAGCGGTTTTGATTGAGTTTCTTAGTCCTGAGTTCTAGTTTGATTGCACTGTGGTCTGAGAGACAGTTTGTTCTAATTTCTGTTCTTTTCCATTTGCTGAGGAGTGCTTTACTTCCAATTATGTGGTCAATTTTGGAATAAGTGCGATGTGGTGCTGAGAAGAATGTATATTCTGTTGATTTGGGGTGGAGAGTTCTATAGATGTCTATTAGGTCCGCTTCGTGCAGAGATGAGTTCAATTCCTGGATATCCTTGTTAACTTTCTGTCTCGTTGATCTTCAAACCAGTTTCTTTTAGGATTTTTATAAATATCTACTACACATTCACAAACAATTTTTTTTCACAAAAAAATTTCCTTCTGTATACATATTTTGATACACATTTATACATCATTTTAATACTATATAGTATGCAATTATTGGTTGGGGTGTTCCACAATGTACTTAACCCTTCAAATATGTATGTGTGTACACTTATGTGTTTATAGAAGAAATCCATGTTCTTGGCAGAAAAATCTGAAAATACAGCTTAGCAGAAAAAATTCCTTCATTTCATCATTTAATAAATATTTACTGAGTGTCTATTTTGTGTCATGCAAACTTACAAATCATGCTTTCAAATACCATTTAAAAGCTTGAAGAAAATGCAAAAGAACTGCAAGATAGAAAATATACAGAAGATACGTGAAAAAATTAGTAAAACACAAATCACACGCATGATGAGAGACAGAGGGAGAGAGAGAGGAAGAGATTCCAGAAGTAAGTATATCAAATGTGGGCAGTAGTTATTATTTCCAGGTGGTAGGATTAGGGTGACTTTTATTTTCTTCTGCTTGCCTTTTTTCCCCGTGTTTTTTCTATAATGAACATATGTTACTTGAATACTTGGAAAGTTGTTATTTAAATATTATTTCTACATATTATGTTAAGAGCATATGCATTACCAGACATCTGATTTGCTGCTAAAGTAGAATCTATGAAGGTAGTAAGGCATGGAGTATATGTGGACATTTTTATTGTTTCCATTACTCAATAACAATGGCGCAAATGATTTCACTGCCAGAAGCATTGTTTAAAGATGTGTGTGTATGTGGCACTACACAATTATTCATGCTTGTGTGTGTGTGTGTGTGTATACATATATATATATATAAAATACATATATATATAAAAAATACATAAAATAAATGATGGACAACTAGTATGATACTTTACTTCTTGCCACTAGATCTACCTAGCAGAGAAACAGAGATCAAAGACACATTTTCAAGGAAAAAAAAAAAAAAACCTGAAAATTCAGATACTATCTTCTGTCTCTTTGTTAAGGCTACCCTTTAAGATGTCTCCTTTCTTTCCTTTTTAACTTTTTATTATGTAAAATCTCGAATATACTAAAAAATATGTATAACTGAGTATTCAAAAATAAATACAAGAAACCCCATGTTCCCATCACCCAATTTCAATAATTATCAAAGTATTAAGAACTTTCTTTGTGACTGCTTATCTTGCACCAGTAACAAATATAAACTTATGAACAGAAAAACTATCTTTATAGAAAACAATTTTAACATTAAATTTAAAAAATTGCTTTTAAAAGCCTCTGCATGTAACCTTGAAACTTCTTCCCCAAAGAGTTTCTGAGGTCTGCTGATGCAGTTACTGTCTTATGCATTTGCCCTTCTTCCATAATAGCTACTTGAATGCATTATTAAACTTGGGAAATGGAAAAAGCAAAATAAAGAAAGCAGTGAGCCGGGAAGTGTGAAGCCATCAGACAGAACTGGGGGAAACAGCGAGCACTCCCCCAGGGAAAGTGTGGCCAGGAAGACAGCCTCAGTATGAGCTGGCCCCAGGTTCGGGAGGCTACTCTCATTTAGAGAGATCACAGGCAAGGCCAGTGGAGTGCCATAAAACTGCCACCTGGTTATACCTACCCAAACTGTTGTCACTGCTCGTGGGCCAGGAAGCAATTCTATCCCTCAGATTCTTTGTACAGGAGTTGTCTGACTTTGCAGAAAGATCTACTTCCTCCTTCCTAATTTCTCGAACGAGCTGCATGCGGCATCTTGTGAAATCCTGAAAGGAAATCTTCCCATTTTCATCTGCTCCCAACTGGGTCATGATCTCAGCCACAGACTCTTCCATATTCAACTGGCGACAAACCATTAGCAAGTCATTTCTGCAGAAGGGGTTGAATAGAAGAAAATGTGTTATGAGTGACATTTAAGCTAGAAAAACTGGTTAATGAAAAAAAGAGAAAAAAGGTATTTCTCGAGCCAGGCATGGTGGCTCATGCCTGTAATCCCAGCACGTTGGGAGGCCGAGGCTGGCAGATCACAAGGTCAGGAGATCGAGACCATCCTGGCTAACACAGTGAAACCCCGTCTCTACTAAAAATACAAAAAAATGAGCCGGGCGAGGTAGCAGGTGCCTGTAGTTCCAGCTACTCGGGAGGCTGAGGCAGGAGAATGGCGTGAACCCGGGAGGCGGAGCTTGCAGTGAGCCGAGATCGCGCCACTGCACTCCAGCCTGGGTGACAAAGTGAGACTCCATCTCAAAAAAAAAAAGTATTTCTTATTCACATACTAGATGTATTTTCAACTTTCTCATTGCTTCTAGAAAAGTGGTAAGTGGTAAGTGTATGAAAGAAAACATGTTTCATCTGGGTTATTCTAAACAAAAACTCTATTATTTGGAATGGTGAGGCAACTTTTAATCCTTTGTTCTCTTTTTCTTCCTGTTTCCACACCCTTCTCTCCCTTTCTTTGTTTTGAAATTGAGGATTGTAAAGTTCTTTCTTTACACCTGAAGAGTGTAGCATTGTAATCTCACTGTAAGATAAAGCTTCAGAACGTATAACAGACATTATTTCTATTCTTGGCAGAGTCCAAAATCTAGTCAAGTTATAAAAGAACCAACAGAGATTTTAACAAGCTTGATTTTCAGCTTTCTGGACCAATCTGGTAACTTTAGTACTTGTTTAAAACATCATTTAATCTTGACTTTCATGGTTCAATGCTTAGCTACCTTTGGTTTTTCCTGCTTTTGAGTGTTTTCCACCTTCCCAGAAGCAATCAGTAAGCCCTAAGACTAAGGGCAGGGATGAAAATCTCAGTGTCTTCCAGGACTAGATTTAATGTGAATGTGTGAAGTGGGTAGATCTAAGATAAGAGGGCTTGGTGGGGTCTGTGGCTGGACTAGAGAAGTGTATACAGCCTATAGAGTCTCCAATGTTAAAAAAGAAAAATAAAAAAAAATTTCAAAAAGAATAACAAGAACAATAACCCTATGCTGATCAAGAACATTTATGTGGAGGACATCAGTTTGATCCCTGACATACAAGTCTTATTCTTTTCTCTCTACCTAACCTCCTTTAGCAACTATTTTGTTCATATTCCTCCAACTGCAGGTCTCAACAAAGGTCAAAGGACTGTAGAATTTAAGTGCTGGAAGATACATTAGAAATTTGTTCATGGTCACAAACAAAGCTAATTAGTGTGCCTGTCTCAACATACTACCAAAGTTCAGTTATCTGGAGAACATAACCAGTTTGATGTTTGCTGACTTAACCATGCTAAGACCACTCTTCAAGTCACCCTTCACAAATTCTGTTTCCCGGTCAATGTCTCTATGGTCTCTCTCAAATTCCCTAGGCTCACAAAATTGTGGGCATTTTTAATATCTTCTCATTCACTCCTCCTTACCCCTAATTCTGTGCCCGGCACGCCCCTCTCCTACCTTTGCCCTTGTCCCCTTCCCCAAGTTTCCAGGGTCCGAGTTATCATCAAATTTAGGTTAGTCTTGTCCCCAAAATGCTTTTATACTTGCTCTTTATGGTGTTTTTCAATAAATGTAACAGACTCATCACCCTGCTTCCATATGCTATCCCATTTTCATGTTTTATAAAGAACTTTTACACATAGCTACATGTTTTATCTTCTGTGTACATGTGTGTCTGTGTCCATATGTATATCATATATCTATATATGCCTCTGCATCTGTGTATACACACACACACATATACACATACATATATATACACACATATATTTGTAAAGTAGATGGATGACGATAGGAATAAATATATACATGGAAGTGGGTGTGGGAGGTTAAATTATTAATATTAGTCCTAACCTTTCATTATGACACAGCAGTGTTATACATGTATATCCTTGCCTTGGTCTCAGGGCCAAGGACATTCATGGTAGGTGTGTCCTTTCCCATCCCTTAACATCAGGCTTCACATCTAACTTGCTTTGGCCCTTCGGATATTACTGGACAAGTGCCTATACTGTTGAGCTTGTCCCCTTTTGCTTTAGTCATCATTATGAGAAAAACATACATGGTAGCCATTACCCCTGTATCTAGCCTGGGCCTCAAAATAAGCCACCCCAGTCTACCTGAAGACTCATAGCTTAAGAAGTCATTCCAGCTGACCCCAAAATGTGTGATCAAGAGTAAGTTCTTATTGTTCATGCAAATTAAAGTTCATTCTTAAGCTCAGATTTTGTGATTTTTCTCCCAGCAGTAGCTAATCAATACACTGTAAAAATGTTTGTTTGGTTTTTAAAGTAATGTTTTCATATGCTTATCTTTTTGCCCTTCTCTGTATAAGACCTACCTGATGTTCAGCCAGATTCATCCAAGAGTTAGAGATGATTAGGATTGCTAAAGTAGGAATACAAACAGAAAGAAATGATCCTGCTTTTACTCTGAGTTCAGGGTTCAGATTATACTTTCTAAAATAAGAATTTCTTTCTTAGACATTTAGAAAATAGCCTTAAATTTAGGCTTAGCAAGAAATAAAGAGGTTTTCTAAATTCCAGAAGTTCATGTAATGTTAACATTAATATTCTCTGATTGGAAAAAATATGGTGTATTCATTTTTCCTGTCTGTGTATTTTCATTTTTCACAGTGTATTATACTACTTTCATAAATTGATATGTCATTGTAGGTTTTAAAATGGGGATAGTAGTGGTACCTACCTCATAGGGTTGCTCTGAAAATAAATGAGATAATACATAGAAAGCACTTAACATAGTTTCTGGCATATACTAAGTACTCAATAAACAGTAGCCATTATTATGATTGTTTTATAATTGTTGATCATAGATCTTTCATAATACCCTAGTTGCATGATTAGGGCTTTAATAATGAATTGTGATCTGCTCAGGGGAAAAGAATACTGAACGGAACTGACTACCTCACTAAGTGGTACAATCTGTCCACAGAGGCCCACCCTTCCTCCCTGCTGGCAGCCCACTTACATATATTGGGCACCCTGGTGAGAAACTCAGCTCTGTCCAGGCTTGAGAAGCCACATTCTACAAGGAACAGCTGCAAAGAAGTAACTGTGGTCTAGAAATACCAACTCAGAATAGAATGTGTAACACTGAATTTTAATTTTAAACGTGTAGGCTGTTGAGAGGCTGATATAAAAGATCAAAGCCAAAATACATTGCACTCTGCCAAATTAAGTCAAATTGTAAGTTTTAAATAGAAGTACTAGTTTTTCAAAACTAAATTCAAGCTAAATTCTTTTAGTATAGAAATACAAAATTAACAATAATAACTAACAAGCCTGCAGGGGAATTACAATTATCCCCTGATATGGTTTGGATGTTCATCCTCTCCAAATTCCATGTTGAAATGTAATCTACAATGTTGGAGGTGGGCCTGGTAGGAAGTGTTTGGGTCATGGGGGTTAATCCCTCATCAATGATTTAGCACCATCTACTTGATGATGAGTGAGTTCTCTCCCTGTTAGTTCACACATGAGCTGGTTGTTTAAAGAGGCCTGACACCTCCTCCCCGACCTTGTTCCCTCTCTTGCTATGTGACATGCTGGTTCCCCTTTGCCTTCCGCCATGATTGGAAGCTTCTTGAGGCCTTCACCAGAAGCAGATGCCAACATCACACTTCCTATACAGCTTGCAGAACAGTGAGCCAAAATAAACATTTTTTTCTTATAAATTACCCAGCCTCAGGTATTTCTTTACAGCTACACAAGAATAGACTAACATGTCCCCATTTTACAGATTACGATATGACAGCTGAAAGAGTCACAGAGACAATATGTGGCACAGCCTGGAATCTAAACCAAACTGGTCTGATTCTAGAGCTCTTACCCTTTCCATGCTATCATCTAGCATCTTGGAGGTTAATAACAGGTACATTTTGGCATGAGAAAACAATTAGGGACAGAACTAACATTAGCAGCTTGATTATTAAAGGTCATGAAGTAACAACGCTTTTATATCAAACCAGAAAATTACATTCATCTATATATGTGTTATCCTTCTATGTTACATATGAATGAGAATATAAAGTTACATTTTGTTATCAACAAGATGAGAAAACAAAGTTACAGCAGAGGAAGAAAATTATAAAAGCTCTCCTTTATATCAAGAGCTAAGTCTGGAGAACTTGAATTACACGGTATTTCCATAAGCCACCTTGCCATGTTGTTACAAATGGCCTTCAATGACATACAGTTCCATGTGACTATACCTCTTTATAGCATGCCTTTGCCATTCCTCCCATCAATAGGTGGAGGCTATTTCCCTGCCCTTGAATCTGGGCTGGCCTTGAGACTGGCTTTGACCAAAGAACATGGCAGAAATAAAATTCTAGGATTCTGAACACACAGGCCTAAAGATGCCTTCTAGCTTCCAATTTCAACTCAGTACCTTCCACTTCCATGCAGTCCTGGTAGTCTGCTCAGGCCCATGGTGGTCTCTTCCTTCTGATAACATTTAGTACCTGCACCAGTCATTTGGTGATTATTTACAGTTTTGTGACAGCTTTTGGATCGTACTTTGATTTCTTTCTCTCTCTCTTTTTAAAAATTGTTTTCACATATTCAATCCTTATCTTCCCAATATGACCATGAGCTCCTGGCAGCCAGTATTGGTGCCACATCAATCCCCTTTGAGATGTGTGCAGCACCTAGCACACCACCCCATGCACAGCAGACCCCATCACATTTGTTTTGATGGATTGATACATAAACTCTCAGAAGTTGAAAATGATCTTTCTTTTAAAGAGGGTCCTCACTTTGGATATTTTCACACATATACCTGTCTTTGTATTTTCCCACAGAATGCGGCACACGGGATGCTCAGTAAGTATGAATGACCAATGGCCTCCAAAAAACACTAATAACCCCGTAGCCTTAGTGACAGAACAGCAGGACATTTCTCTGCCCTAGGCAAGGAAAGTTTTTCAGAGGAAGAGATACTAAATTGAGACTGTCCAAAACTAAGTTAGTCCAGCATAGAACTATCTCAGTAGCAACAACATCATGTAAGTGTCCTGCCTTGAAAAAAAAAAAATAAAACTTTTGTATATTATTTCAGAAAACACACATTCATTGTAGAAAATGTAGACAAGCAGGAAGAAAATACAGATTACATGCAATCCCTTTACCTAGCAATAACCACAGTGAATATCTGGTGAATTACACAAAATTGTACTGAACATTTTTTCCTCTAAGTCATTACTGTTACAAGTGATTTAAAAGGTGTTTCATATTCATATTCATGCATATATATCTTATCTTCAGATGATATCATCATAACATGAGAAGGAAACAGACCTCAGTTTGTATCAGAGGAACTGGCCAAGTCAGGCAATATTTAGCTCTTAGAGTCTAACACCAATCACCAGACAGCAGAACTAAAATGACTTCAGTCATTTCAGAAGATTGATGCTTCTCACTCAAAACTGCATGGTTTCACAATGCACAGCTATTATTTTCTATATATAAAAGTCTTTTTTTCTCTCTCTTGGCTATTCTTCCTTTAACTTATAAAGAAATTGAGTATGAAGTGAAAATTCAATAAAACTATTTGTCATTCAAGTAAATTCACAGCCTAACCTTGGGGATGTATAATGGGAAAGATAAGCTTTGGTCTCTCAGGCTCAGGGGCAGAGAAAAACACTATTCTTCTCCACAATGATAATAAATCCCAAACCCCGTTGGAATGAGGGCTATACAGAGGCAGTTTAAGTAATAGGTTACATGCTTTTGTTCAAAATTCTCAACTAACAGAGACCCCCGGACCTAGTAGGTAGTCCAGAAATAGTTGCTCATAAAAGACTGCAAAAACATCTAAAAACTTATTTCAGTGTGTATTAGCTATTATTATAAATAATAATAATCATATAAATAACAGTATAAATAATAATATAAATATATACTATTATAAATAATAACAGCTAATTTGAGTCACACAAAAATGTAATTTAGAAGTCTCTAATTTCAGTTCTACAGATATTCAAAGTGTGAAAAATTACAATTAGGTC
This sequence comes from Rhinopithecus roxellana, assembly GCF_007565055.1. Classification (NCBI taxonomy): domain Eukaryota; kingdom Metazoa; phylum Chordata; class Mammalia; order Primates; family Cercopithecidae; genus Rhinopithecus; species Rhinopithecus roxellana. The sequence continues at coordinate 164,007,410 of NC_044551.1, forward strand.
ATAAAAAGTAACAGATGGCTGGGCTATAGCTGGTAATTTCTGTGTACAGCTGTTGAACGGAATAAATGCATTTGCCTTTCTTTCGTTATTGCTTCTTATGAAATAATTAGGGTGAAGTACAAAACAATAAGCATATAAGCAAACAAAACCATATTTAAGAAAAAAGGAGAAGAGGTTATTAAATATAGGAAATTTCAACAAATTTCAGAGAGACACAAAAGAGATGGGAGCATGATGACGGATGATACAGGCACTAGAAACCCTTGCCTAGAATATGCAGCAGGGGAGCTGCTGGGTGGTACTGAAACACTGAAGGTTCTAGGTTTATAACCAGCCAGTGTGATGAATTGTGAGAATGAGAAGTGGCTGTGCTTCCTTTTCCTAGCATGGAAAAAGAGATATTGTCCAAAGTTGGTAATCAGGGTCAGGCATAGTGGCTCATGCCTGTAATCCCGGCACTTTTGAAGGCCAAGGCAGGAGGATCACTTGAAGCTAGGAGTTCGAAACTAGCTTGGGCAACAAACCGAGACATCAATCTTTACCAAAAAAAATTGAAAAAATTAGCCAGGCATGGTGATGCACACCTGAAGTCCCAGCTACTTGGATGGCTAAGGCAGGAAGGTCACTTGAGTCCAGGAGTTTGGAGGCTGCAGTGAGCTATGATTGTACTACTGCACTTCAGCCTAGATGACACAGCGAGACCTTGTCTCTGGAAAAAAAAAAAAAGCTGGTAATCAGGATACAGAAGTATTAGCATATTTTTCCATGTTATGGAAGAAATGATCAGGAGAACTAGAAGCACAAACGGTACCAAGACTGTGCCTCTGGGGAGTGGGCATGGGTGTGGAGAGGGAGGTAGGGCAGGAGGGTTGTGTTTTGTCACAAACTCTTCTGTACCATTTTATTTTGTTGTTTCCCATATGCGTGAATAGTTTTTATTAAAGTAATGTTTTCAAATTTTAAAAAACCAAATAGATTATTAATGTAATTTGAGATATGACAAAGATTGTATTTAGATAAAGAATTCCACAATGCAATAAGGAAAAGATAACAACCCAATAGAAAAATGGGCAATGCTAGGCATTGTGGCATGTGCCTGTAATCCCAGCTACTTGGGAGAATGAGAAGGGAGGATGCCTTGAGGCCAGGAGTTCAAGGCCACAGTGAGTTACAATTGCCTGTGAATAGCAACTGCACTCCAGCCTGGGCAACAAAGTGAGACTCCGTCTTTAAAAATAAAGAAAAAGTAAGAAAAATGGGCAAATGATGTGAACAGTCAACAGAAAAGAAAACCTGAATGGCCAATGAAGATATAAAAAGATTCCTAACCTCACTAAGCATAAGGAAAACGTAAATTTTAGAAATTGGATGCCATTATAATATGTGATGGATTGCCAAAAACGTTAGTCTTACAATACCAAGTGCTGACAAGGAAACAGAAACTTTCACATGGTATCGGTGGAAGAAAAGCTGATACCACCTCTTTAAGAGAGGACTTCAGCAACATCTAAAAAAAAAAAATAGATTCAAGCATACCCTTCAACCAGAAATTCAAATTTTAGTTACATGTGCTCAAGAAATTTATGCATAAATAGAGGAGACATGCACAAAATCTGTAACAGCAAAGAATTGGGAAGAGGTTAACAATAATATTAATAGTCATATTTATAATAATAGCTAATACACACTGAATGTTTATTGTATGCCAGGGCTTGAGCTAGTGCTTTATATATATTAATTAATTTAATGCTCACCACCACCCCATGAGGTTGGTACCATTATTATCTCCACTTTATACGTGAGGAAATTGAGGAACAGAGATGTTAAATAACTAGTCCAGATGCCTATCAACAGAAAATACACACATATATAAATTGAAGTGGCATCACAAAATGAAATACAATAGAATGGAGGTTTGAAAGAAATGCATCTACAATGTATCATCATAAAAAAATCTCAAAACCAGTAGTGAGTAAAGACATAAAGTTGAAGAAGAACATAAACAATATGACAGTATTAATCTAAAGTTTAAAAATATATAAAACAATGCTATAAACTGGTATAGATTTACACATAGGCAAGTAATAAAAACAAGGTCAAGAAGCATAAATCTCAACTATAAAGAGGTGAGAAAGGGAGAAGAACAGGATTAGGGAAAGGCACAAAGGGGGCTTGACATGCATTTGTAATGTTGTTTTTAAAAGCTGTGGACAAATATAATAACTTCTCTGCAATCTGGGTATGCTACGTATGTGTTAATTACATACTCTAACTTTCAATATTTAAAATGTCTCTTAATTTAAAAATCTAACATATATATAAAGCTGTTTCAAAACAAGTTTGGTCTGAGCCTATAGTTGGAGGGGAAAATGTTTAAAATAATGTCATTCATATCAATAAGCATTTATAGGACATGACCCTTGGAGTTAATCAAATTAGATGATCCAAAATGTCATTTTGGAACTTTTGTTCATCCTTACAGACTAGACAGCATCTGATTATTTTAAACCTGGTATGATTTTCTAGGAGTGGAATTACTTATTGTTAAAAGGTCCAATCTCTCAATACAGTTTTCTGAACGTCCTTCGAGAAACATCAAATTTATAGTCCCACCAGCAGTGTCTGAGCTGCTCATGCTTTGGCTATGTTTCTAGAGAGGGTAGGTCTAATTTCCTACATAGAGAGTAGTCCCTATGTCCTCATTTTCTTTTCTGCAAAGACATTCATAACACATAATCCCAAAGACACATTTCTTGCTTTCTCTTCAGTGCTTAATGCTGACTGCTGCCTTCTTGAAACTCTTCCTTCAGTCTGTTAAACTCTGTCTTCTGGTTTCTCCCATCTCTGTAAGAAAGCTCCATATCAGAATTCTTATCCTTAAATACATGCTATCTTAGAGTCATATCCTTGGCCCTCTGTTTTTTCACTCTATAAACTCTCTGCAGATAATCTAATCTAAATCTGTGGCTTTAACCTACCACTATGTATGGCTGACTACCAAATCTCTACCTTCAATGAAGTAGCAATCCACTTTCTACTGGGTAGATACAATTGATTGTCATATATTTATCTTGAACTCAAAGTACTGTGCTTAATTCATCATCTTGTACCCTTTCCCAAATTTTCTCCATCTATCTACATAAATTACACCTTCCAGTCACCCATGCTGGAAATCTAGAAGTTATCTAGGATGTTTCCTTCTTGGTTATCCCCATACTCAGTCACCAAGAACTAGAGCTTTTATTGTCTAAATAGCTCTCACATCCATTCCATCCTGATCATCCCGACCTCTCTCATCACTTTCCACCTAGTTTATTGCATTGGTCTCCTAACTGGTCTCACTCTTTCCAATGGGCAGCCAACAAATTCTATCTGTTACTCTTTCCTGCTTAAAATCCGTTATTTGCTCCTTACAAGACTTTTAGCTTCATACCTAAGTTTCTCACTTCATAGCCAAGGCCCATCAGAATATAGCTGGGTCTGCCTCTCTAGTCTCATCTTCTTGCTGAAGTAGGTAGCCTTCATTCCAGCCCCCAAATTTCTTTTAGCTTCTATAAGAGGCACTGTTATTTTACATGCGTATGCTTTGCACATATTTGTCCCTCTGCTCAGAACATCCTTCTCTTTCCCTTTCTTCAAACTCCAGTGCATGTTTCATAAGTCACTTGAACAGCATCTCCTTCAGAAATATTCTGTATCTCACATAACTCCCAGTCTAATTTGATAGCCCTTCATTTTCTTATCAAAGTACTTGCACAAGCTTCGATCACTTACCCCACTCTATAGTAATGACTGAGTTATTTTATCTCACTTCTAGTAAACCAGAGGTTGGCAAGTAACACCTGCAGCCAAATCCAGATCATTTCCTGTTTCTGTAAATCTAGTTTATTGGAACACAGCATGCCCATTTATCTATGTAATGTCTATGACTACTTTTTTGCTATAATAGCAGAGTTGAATCACTGTAACAGAGACCATATGACCCACAAAACCAAAAATAAATACTATATGACCCTTCACAGAAAAAGCTTGCATATCTGTACTAGGCTGTAAATTCCTAGAGGACAAACTTCATTCTTTGTTCGCTATCTTTGAGTCTCTTATATCTGGTATACAGTAAGTGCTAAATATATGCATAACAAATAAATGAATATGTGGGTAAATATAATGTTAGACTTGAGGTCAAAGAGGTGAAAAGAGATCCTAAATCATGAAAAACTTTAATGCCATTTCTCCTGTACTTTTTGCACACTTGAGTTTGTAATCACAAATTAAAACAAAACAAGTTGATATCATTCAGTTTTTAAATATCTTCTAGTATATATGTATGAAAGGAAAATAAAAACTTGGGACCCTAATTTCAGTAAGCCAAAAGAAAAAAAAGTTAAGCTGAAAGCAGAGTCATGCAAGAAGCTGCCTTTCCTTTTGATCCTAAGCAGATAGCTACAGATAAAAAGTTAAATATCTCCACAGATAGCTACTCTATGTTCACCTTATCTTAAAGTGCCGATTTACTGAGCATCAGGTATATACATAATTGACTATTCCTCTACCTGCTCCTTTTCTCTTGCAATATATGGATTCAGTAAGGTGACCATACCCTCCCTCTTTCCCCCCAGGCTGCTGTTCCCCTTTAAATACTGAAGCCTTCAAAATCCATGCACCCTTAACCTTTGCAAAATAAACTTCTAAATTGATTGAGACCTGTCTCAGATACTTTGTGGTTTACGTATGCTGGGCTCCATACCCTTCAAGTCAGTAATCTAAACTTTCTATATAAATAGATATTAATTATGATGCTCAACTCATCATAATTGCCTGGGGTGATTAATTAAAACATTTTGATGCTTATGCCCCACGGCCCATGCAACTAAATCAGAATGGTGGGGGTGAGGGACTGGGAAATGGGAGAGGAGTTTGTTAAGTATTTGTTAAAAGGCTTCCTAAGTAGTTCAGAGAACTTCTGTTCTATACCAACAATCCTAAGGAATGAGGGTTTTCAGGACACTCAGGAGTCTTAGTGATCAAAAACAAACAAGGCTGGGTGCAGTGGCTCAGGCCTGTTATCCCAGCACTTTGGGAGGCCGAGGCAGGAGGATTGCTTGGGCTCAGAAGTTTGACACCTGCCTGGGCAACATAGCAAGACCCCATCTCCACAAAAAATACAAAAATTAGCTGGGTATGGTGTCACAGGCCTGTAGTCCCGGCTACTTGGGAGGCTGAGGTGAGAGGATCATTTGAGCCCGGGAGGTGGAAGCTGCAGTGAGCCATCATTGTGCCATTGCACTCCAACCTGGGCGAAAGAATGAGACTCTGTCTCAAAAACCAACCAACAACAACAAAAAAAACCGGGCCAGGCGCAGTGGCTCATGCCTATAATCGCAGCACTTTGGGAGCCCAAGGTGGGCAGATCATTTGAGGCCAGAATTCGAGACCCGCCTGGCCAACATGGTGAAACCTCATCTCTACCAATAATACAAAAAAAAAAAAAGTCAGATGTGGTGACACACACCTGCAACCCCAGCTACTCGGGAGGCTGAGGCAGTGGACTCGCTTGAACATGGGAGGCGGAGGCTGCAGTGAGTTGAGATCGTGCCTCTGCACTCCACCCTGGGTGACAAACCATATTGTGGTCATTTATGTACTTGCAAGATAAAATAAAATAGATTATTTTGAAAAAATCCTCTATAGAAGTAAGAAAACAAAAGGATTCCTCTGGAATTTAAGCTCCGCAAGGATGGAGAATTTTGTCTGTTTTCTTCACTGTTGCATTCCTAATACCAAGAATGATACCTGACATATAATAGGTACTTGGTAAACAAATAATAAATGAATAGTAATTTTTTCATTTGCTTTTGATCATCCAGAAGCCCATGATTCCAAATATTCTGCTTAATTGAAATTTTACAAAAGAAGAAGGCAACCTGGCAGATATAGTCTTCAGTGAATCAACAGATAACTTTCTTTAGGGGCATAATAATTATATTCTACAATTTAAAATGGAGTTTTAATGTTAAAAAGGGAAACCAGAGAGACACTACTATGGATAAATGCACCTCAGCTCCTTTTTAAAATTCAGTTTTTAATTTAAAAAAAGTCAGCTGTAGTCTGGAAATACATGTGATAATAACATGAAGAGCCATGAAGGAAAGGGAAAATCAATTCCAACATTACCTAAACAAACAAAATGCCCTATGATATGCATCTGAAAGAATTAACTGAATTCATCTTGGCTCCTTCCACTGTCTTAAAGCACTCACCAAGTCTGCCAAAGTAATTAACATCCTACACTGGCATAAAGTTGAGCCCATGCATTCATTCTCTGTCTCTGTCACTCTGTGTTTCTAATAAAACATTCTGCTAGAAATGATGAAACTATTGGTCTAATTCCCATATCTGAAAAAATGCTTTTGGTTGTGGTTACCAAATTGAAAAAAATACAGAAAAATAGGAAAGACAAAACAAAAATCAAGATTGAAGGAAAGAATAAACATTTTAAGTCACCTAATTTATATTATAAAGTTTCTTTTTGAAATGTCAAGCCTAATGGAATATTGAAATATAAGCTTTTTTAATGGAGAAAGGACTCCCTGTTCAATAAATGGTGTTGAGATAACTGGCTGGCTATAAGTAGAATAAAATTGGCCCCTCACTTATCACCATATGCAAAAATTAACTCAAGATGGATTAAAGACTTAAGGCCCAAAACTATACAAATCCTAGTAGAAAACCTAGGAAATACCGTTCTGCACATTGGCCTTGGAAAAGAATATATGATTAAGTCCTCAAAAGCAATTGCAACAGAAATAAAATTTGACAAATCGGACCTAATTAAACAAAAGAGCTGCTGCACAGCAAAATGAACTATCAACTGAGTAAATAGAGAGCCTACAGAATGGGAGAAAATATTCACAAACTATGCATCCACCAATGGTCTAAAATCCATTTAAGGAGCTTAAATCAGTAAGCAAAAAACAAATAACTTCATTACATAGTGGGCAAAGGACATGAACAGACACTTCTCAAAAGAAGACATGCAAGTGGCCAAAAAAACATGGAAAATGATCAACATCACTAATCATCAGAGAAATGCAAACCAAAACCACAGTGAGGTATCATCTCACATTACTCAGAATGGTTATTATTAAAAAGTCAAAAAATAACATTTGTCAGTGAAGCTGTGGAGAAAGGGGAATGCTTGTGCACTGTTGGTGGGAATGTAAATTAGTTCAGACACTGTGGAAAGCAGTTTGGAGATTTCTCAAAGAACTAAACATGGAACTATTCGACCCAGCAATCCTATTACTGGGTATATACCCAAAGGAATAGAAATCATTTTACCAAAAAGACACGTGTACTTGTATGCTAATCACAGTACTATTCACAATAGCAAAGACATAGAATCAACCTAGGTACTCATCAGTGATGGATTGGATAAAGAAAATGTACATATACACCATGGAATACCATGCAGCCATAAAACAGAATGAAATCATGTCCTTCGCAGCAACATGAATGTAGCCAGAGGCCATTAACCTAAGTGAATTAACGCAAGAACAGAAAACCAAATACTACATGTTCTCAATTATAAGTGGGAGCTAAACATTGGGTACACATGGACATAAAGATGGCAACAATAGACACTTGGGAGCTACTACATGGGAGAGGGAGGAAGGGGATCAAAGGTTCAAAAATTATTGGGTACTATGTTCACTATCTGGGTGACGGGTTCAATTGTATCCCAAAACTCAGCATCACGCAATATACCTGTGTAAACTTTTTGTAAAACTAGGATTTCCAATAAGCAACTTCCTCAATATTGTCTATTTTGAAACGTATTTCAATTTATTTTGAAATCTATTTTAACCCTGTGAATTAGTATTTGTAGTCTTGAACTGTACTGTTCAGTATGGCAGCCACTAGTCACAGATAGCTGTTTAAGTTTACATTTAAATTAATTAAAATGAAATATAATTAAAAATTCAGTTCTTCAGTTGTACCAGATCAACAGCCACATTTCAGATGCTCAGGAGCCACACTGGACAGCACAAGTATAGAATATGTTTTGCTCATCACAGAAAGTTCTAACATCGGAAAAAATAAAATAGTCTACAATATCTTCAAATAGCTTCAGGCAATAGTATCAGTTAAGGAAGGAGATTGTTAAAAATGTCAGTTATTATTCTAAGTAAATAAGGAATATAAAACTAGAAGCTTTTTTTTCCTCAGAACATAAAAATCCTATTATTTTATAAATTTGTTAGTATTTTGCAGCTGATTTTCTAATTTTGGATTCATTTCTACTTATGGAACATATAAAAAATATTCACTTTTTGATTAAGGAAATCAGATTCAAATTCATGTCCAAATCACCGCCCCCTTATGAAAACATTTTGGTTGAAAGATTTATAGGACTTCTGGGGCAAGCAGAAGGGTAAGTATGTTTCCTAGAGAAAGCACCAGCTTTGCCTTCTTAGATTTGAGTTACTGCAATACTAATTCCTTCTGATGTTTGGCCTGAACTTCCTAAGAAGTCACAGAAATAATGAATAGCTAAGATTAGTCACTGACATGATAGTTTCCCCTTTCCAGGTGAAATGTCAAGAATGACTAAAAGCCAGCATTCAAGAAGACAGCATCTGCAAACAAGTATTATATTTACATGTTTTTTTTTTTTACAACTTTTAATTCTATAGTTCTTTTACTTGTGACTGGTTCCTAATATTCTCACTCTTTATTGTTTTTGCCCTCTCCTTTATTTTATTTTATTTTATTTATTTATATTTTTGAGATGGTCTTACTCTGTCGCCCAGGCTGGAGTGCCTCCCAGGTTCAAGTGATTCTCCGGCCTCAGCCTCCCTAGTAGCTGGAATTACAGGCACCTGCCACTATGCCCTGCTAATTTTTGTATTTTTAGTAGAGACAGGGTTTCACCATAATGGCCAGGCTGGTCTCAAACTCTTGACCTCAGGTCATCCGTCTGCCTCGGCCTCCCAAAGTGCTGGGATTACAGGCGTCAGTCACCGCACCTGGTCTGTTTTGGTCCTCTCTTAATTTGATGTTTCCTGTTGACACTGCAGTGACAGAAAATACTTTAATGTATTTCCCCCTTGGATTATTTCTTTAAATCAGTAAATTAACACTTGGTATTAATCAAGACTCAGCCTATCTTCACAATGATTTGTAAAAGCTTCTCAAAAGCAGTCTCTGCCATTCTTGGGGAAAAATACTCATTCAGGTGGCTATACAAAGTATTTTAGATATATTTTTTCATTTAATTCTCACAATAGCAGATCTTATTTTCATTTTACAGGGTCTATCAGTGCCTTGTAAAAGGAAATCTGTCCCAAGTTCCTGGCACCATATTTGGTACACAGCAGGTACTTAAACAGCTTGGTAGATGAATGAATGAACAAAGAGCACCTTTTTGTTAATCTCAGTGACAGATGTAGAATTTTACAGCGAGCACTCAGTAAATCCTTACTAATTGAATATTCTAGCAATAATGGTCAGTATGACAAATGAATAAGTGGCTCTTAATGTATCAATGTCCTTCCAAAAATCCCACTAAAGCTAAGCAATGTACCCCAGATCCAAACGCTATGTAAGGTAGTCATGTCTGAAAGATATAGAAAGAGGGAATACTTGGAAAAGACCTAATACATAGGTTTTGGGGCAATAAAAGTATTTGGGAAGTGAACCCCTTTTAAAAAATTTATTTCTAAGTGTATTTGAATAATACTTCCAGAATAAAGTTATTCTTTCAGATCATTTTAGGTCACGCTTTTTTTTTTTTTTTTTTTTTTTTTTTTTTTTTTTTTTTGAGACTGAGTCTCGCTCTGTCGCCCAGGCTGGAGTGCAGTGGGGCAATCTCGGCTCACTGCAAGCTCCGCCTCCCGGGTTCACGCCATTCTCCTGCCTCAGCCTCCGGAGCAGCTGGGACCACAGGCGCCCGCCACCACGCCCGGCTAATTTTTTGTATTTTTAGTAGAGACGGAGTTTCACTGTGTTAGCCCAGATGGTCTCGATCTCCTGACCTCATGAACCGCCCACCTCGTCCTCCCAAAGTGCTGGGATTACAGGCGTGAGCCACCGCGCCCGGCCTAGGTCACACTTTTTATGGGAAAATTACACACATAACACCATTATTGTAAAAAGACAATTGCACCCAATTTTTTTCACCAGGGTAAAAAGATGTATATTACAACATGTATTTAATATATAAAAGATTCACAGTGTACTGTGAACGATAAACTTACAATTATGTTTATTTTTTCCATTGTAGAAAAGGAGTAAAGGTAGAAGATAAATCTAAATTTTTCATTAAGTACTACTCAATAGAATAACCAAGTCTAAGCAGTGTTTTAGGCTAGGCTCCAAAGGTGTACTTGACCCCTGGCTCTTTAAATTGAAGTGGCCCATCCACAGAGTCTGCTACCAGCCTTTTCAATCCTCTGTCCCTTGGTCTCATTGTCTTTCTCATTTAGCAGCCTTCTCAATATTTCTTGCTTCCCACATCATTTGAACCTGTATGTCTGACCTCTGAACCTCCCGACTCTGCTCACACAGTTAGGGACTGTTGCATTCATACTGAGAATAGATGTTCTCAATGTTTATTTTGGCTCCTTGGGTCTTATCTTGGCCTGGAGAGAAACCCAAACCTTTCCCTGAGGCTGACACTGTGACATGTGCAAATTTCCCCAGGTTTTCTTATTTATATATATATATTCTCCTCTAAAAGTTAAAAACTTTATTTTTGTATTTTTAAAATTTTACTTATTTTTAAAATTATTATTACTATTTTTTTGAGACAGGGTCTTCCTCTGTCACCCAGGTTGGAATGCAGTGGTACGATCATAGTTCACTGTAATCTCAAACTTCTCAAGCGATCCTCCTGCCTCAGCCTCCCAAGTAGGTAGGATTATGGGGGCTCACCAACACATTCAGCTAATTTTTTAAATTCTGTGTAAAGATGGGGTCTTGCTATGTTAGCCAGGCTGTTCTTGAACTCCTGGCCTCAAGTGATCCTCTCAGCCTCCCAAAGAGGTGGGAATACAGGTGTGAGGCACTGCACCTGACCTACCAAAAAATTTTTAAAACACTCAGCACATGGAGGATTTTTTTTTTAATTTCAAAGTAACTGCAATAAAATTCTCCTAAATATCTTCCAAACTACTTTAGTTTTAGAAAATGGCATAAATGCAAAAATAATATGGATGAAATGCTACTTTACACTTTTTTTAAGGGTTAAAAAATGCAATTTTTTTCATGTATAATTTTCTCTCCTATTCTACTCATTCTCTCAGATCCTAATCAAAATATTATAGCACAAGAAGCAAATGAGGGCTTGTAGTCTGATTACAGAAAGGAGAAGGAGGAGATTTAATCCAGTATAGGCAGCAGCCTCAGGCAAGAAATGTTGTCATTGTGTCTCACATCCTTAAGTATTACATGAAGATATCCCCCAGGCTGGAGGGCAGTGGTGCAATCATAGTTCACTGCAGCCTCGAACTGTAGGGCTCAAGTGATCCTTCTGCCTCAGTCTTCACACCCAGATAATTTGTTTAAAAATTTATTGTAGAGACAGGTCAGTTTTTAATATTAGATTCAATGCTGCCAAATAGCTATAAAAAATTTGAATAATTTTTTTTTTTTTTAAACTGTTAAGAAAATTTTTGTGGTTTTATTGTATCATGAGGCATTGAAACATCTGAACAAATCAATGTCTGGGCGGTGAGGCAGCTGCTTTCTCCTTCACTTCTTTGGGTTACTAGAGCAACTTGTCAGTAGATTAAAAAAAAAAAAGGACAACCTTTTGCATTACTTAAGTCTTTCCAAGGCATGCGCTGGTACAACACAAATTTCTCCCATCAGATGCAACTAGTCTAGCGTCCAAACATCATGCACAACACCTCGGTGGCAGCAGCGCACTGCGCCCACTCCTGCCGCGGCCCTGCTCATTTGTGCATGATATTTGGAGCATCTGGAGGAGTGGGAATAGTATTGGGAAGAGGAGGGAGGAGGAAACAGCATGAGTGCCTAGTTGAGAGGAGGTCAGCCGAAGTTGTGCAGGGCAAGCCTGAACATGTCATTGGTGCAAACCCAAGCATCGTTGATGTTCTTTAATAGGAACATCTGGTGGAACCCCATGATGGGGTCTTCATCCGCCTTAAGCTGGCCCACAACCATGCTGATGATGCAGCTATCTGGAGTGGGCTGATGGTCCTGTGCGGTGATGCTGTGCTGGATTTTCTGGAACGGAAGGCTAGACAACTTCTCCACAATGGCAGCTTTCCCCTGGAACTGTTGTCCTTCCCACGTAAGGCATGACGCATCAATGTAAATTGCGCCTAGTTGGGTTCTATCATTATCAAATAACTGGTAGTAATGTTGAATGAAGCTGGATCCAATCTGCTCCCAAATTGGCTTGTCTCCCATTCTGGAGCGTCACCCGGCCTCACGGAGACCCGAGGGGCTGGCACGATGGCGGCAGCGGCGGCGGCGGCAACCCAGCGCGGTCTGCGACCGACTGTCCCTTCCCCCCTGCCTTCCTTCGCCCGCCCCGCTGCACTCTCAAAAAATTTGAATACTTTTATGCTTTCAGTGTTCAAAGACTTTTATAGCAATTTGGCAGCATCCTGTACTTACCTAGCTGCAGATTGGCAAGAAAAGACTAGTCTGTGGCCCACTCTGAGTAGCACTGTTCCAGATGTCATGAATATGGCTAAAACTATCCCGTACCTTGTAGATTAGAGACCAATGTGGGAAGGAATGGCACAGAACAGCAACAATGCCAGTATTAGCCATGGGAGCTTGCCATCATTGTTTACTTTGACATACCATTCCAAGGAAAGTAAGTGCACACTGTAAGAACATTTAAGTCTATTAAACAACTCATAGTAATGCCATCAAACTTTTATATTTAAAATATACCTAAGTTAAAGTTAAATCTCAGAATAAAAAAAAATCCTTCAACTAACCACATCACATATTTAAATGAGTACTGTGAACTAGGGGTTCTACATAATTGAACAAAAGGGGCCCTTTATGTTTCACAAATCTGTAGTACAAATCATATCACAGATTATAAAGTATTCATCACAAGGAAGGAGCTTCTTCTGGTTTGGCCTGGACCTGTAGTGTTACAACAGTGGCGGAGAAAGAGGTGGTAAAATTCCAGCCGGAGTAATAAGCTGTTTGGACAAGGAGAGAAGAGGAAGGTGGGAAATGAAGGAGGAAAGGAAGCAGCAGAGAGAGGGAGCTGTAAGCCCCCAGCGGGATTGCCATCAGGGAGCCAGACCCAGGGGTGAGAATGTGAGGTCCGGTTAGTAGAGCGGCTCAGTGGTAAAGTGATAGTTACATAACACCACCAATACTTTGGTTTTAAAAATGTCAAAACTTCAGTTTGTTTCTTTTTTTCTTTTCTTTGAGACAGAGTTTCGCTGTTGTCGCCCAGGCTGGAGTGCACTGGTGTGATCTCAGCTCACCGCAACTCTGCCTCCCAGATTCAAGTGATTCTCCTGCCTCGGCCTCCTGAGTAGCTGGAATTACAGGCATGCGCCACCACACCCAGCTAATTTTTGTATTTTTAGTAGAGACGGGGTTTCACCACATTGGCCAGGCTGGTCTCGAATCCTGACCTCAGGTGATCTGCCTGCCTCAAACTCCCAAAGGGCTGGGATTACAGGCATGAGCCACTGCGCCCGGCCCAGTTTGTTTCTTTATTTGAGGGTGAGAAGATCCCCTCCTATAATTTTGACGTCAAGGAAACCTCTCTAATGTTTCTTTGCACTGCCAAAATTCACAGCTCTGAAACATCAACACTTCCCTTATTTCCCTCATCTATGAGGAAACACAGAGAAATAAGTCTGTTTTCCTAAAAGCAATGCCCTCAAATGGCTGTAAAAGAGTACAATGGCCAGGATTGTGGGAAAAGAGTCCTGGTCACAGACAGAACGTCAACAATGTAACACTGTGGCCAAGTTCAGAAAAAACGCCTACCAGTGACAAAGGTCAGGTCTAGGGTATAAAAACAAACCTCACTCTCACAGCCTGCTGCAACATGCACTGCAGTTTGGCAGTCTTTGTCAAAATAAAAATTGTACTTGCTTTTCTTTTGGTTCAGCAATTCTATTTCTAGAAATGTATCCTAGAGATATGTTGATGACTGAACAGAGTTATTCAATGCAGCACTATTTATATTAGCAAAAGATTGGAAATCATCTAAATATCCACAGATAGAGGTCTGGTAAATAAATTATGGTCCATCTATACAATGCAATGAATACTAAACAATCTTTCAAAATAACAAAGCAGCTCTGTGTAATGGTGGCACAATATCCAAAATCAATCAAGTTAAAAAAAAGGCAGGTGCAAATCAGTGCATGTCATACAATGATACATACAAAAGTAGTAGTAAAATATGTATCTGCAGGACTTGGTGTGCACAAAGTACCTCTGGAAGGAGACCTAAGGGGCTGTTACCAGGGACTGACTCTAAAAAGAGGACCATGTCCAGAGGACAGAGATGGGACAGAAACTTACTCTGCCATTAACCTTTTTGAACATATTTGAATTTTTATTCATATGTATGTTTAAGGCATTTTTTAAAAAGCTACATTCCAGCTCTACAGTGGCAGTCAGAATCCTGATATCTAAACAGCAATGTTAGAGAAAGATAAGCCAAATAACTTAGTTAGCTTTGGCATCCAGTGCCCTGCCAAGAAGAAAACCAAATGCCTCCTCACAGTGGTTCAGCTTACAGGTTATTCCAGTTATTATCCTCTCAAGATATTTTAGCATCTTGCAATTTACATTTGGCCTTGATAGTAGTTCACTTCAGTTGTCCAAAATGTATCAGTTAATCTTCTGCAGGTGACTTATGTAATAAGAGCATCAATATATAAGATATTTAAGCAGGATTTAATTACCCAGTAGTTGGAGAGAATTTGAATTCTTTTCACTCTCCAAATTTTGTAAAGATAAAAAAGTATTAAAATCTGCCAGGCAAGGTGATTTGGTAGGAAAAAACAGATAAAATATGCTGTGGGCCAGGTGTGGTGGCTTATGCCTGTAATCCCAGTACTTTGGGAGGCAGAGGCAGGAGGATTTCTTGACGCCGGGAGTTCGAGACTAGCCTGGGCAACATAGCAAGATGCCTGCTCCCCAACCCCGATCTCTACAAATTTTCTTTTTAAAAATTAACCAGGCATGGTGGCATGTGCCTGTAGTCCTAGCTACTTAGAAGGCTAAGGTGGGAAGATCCTTTGAGCTCAGGAATGCGAGGCTGCAGTGAACCATGATAGCACCACTGCACTCCAGCCTGGGTGATGAGCAAGACCCTATCTCAAAAAAAAAAAAAACGAAAAAGAAAAAGAAAAAGAAAAAGAAAAAAAAGGTGCAGTTTTCTCATATAAAAATACTTATTAATATTATTCCAAGTATTTAACATATGTTTACATGACTACATTTTCCTTTTGAGCATCACTCTTAAGATTTTCAATGCAGAGCATCATTTTTCTCCTGATGATCAGAAAATCAAAATGCTCTCTCTACTCCATCCTCCTTCTAAATAATTATGTCTCAAAAGCTAGACAATTCAAGGGCTAATTATATCCAACCAACATATAAATTAAAAGTTCACAGGTTCATCTTAGAAATAACAACTGAGAAAGAACATTTACACTTATTAAAAACCTTACTTCTTGCCTGCATTATTGAATGTGCAATTTGTTCATCCTGAGAAATTATGGTGAAGTTAAACACAAACAACACTTTCTAAGTTAATTACAAACAGATCTTCTTCTCTGCAATTTACATTTTAGAATCCAGCTTTACACCATTTTATTTCCTTCCAGCTGAAGGAAAAATGTTGCTAGCTTAAGATTGTCTTGGATGAGATCTGTGATTTTAATAAAAAATTAAGGCAGTCACAAATTCACTTATGCCATAGAATAATAATTCTAGTCCCATTAGAGAGTTATCTAAAATGACCCAAATCAGCCACATTTCTGTTGGCATATAATTAACTCCTGCCCATATAAATATAATGCAGATTCTCCTCCAGCTGAAACTGTCCTGGTCCTCTGCCCTCTCCTCTGAATCAGCAATAAAAAGAGTTCTCTAAAATCCTATTTGTAGTCTACATCTATACTCACTAGTGAAAGTATAATTAAGCCATCCTTTTTTTTTCAAATTGATCTAAATATAGCTGGCTATTCATTCAGAATAATATTTGAAAAATACTTTTTGCTTATAGAAAAGCAAATGAGGAACAAATTAAGAAGTAAAAGATCATGTTTAAGTTTGAGGCTTTAAAGTTACATGCATCTTGCAAAGAGAATTTAGAGTCACTGATAACCTACCAGCAGGTTCAAGCAGAAGTCCTGCATGCAGCGAACCTCAGTGAGGTTTGCGTGGATCTCCAAGAAGAGATTTCAAAGATGGGAGCAAGTGCCATCCTTACGCCTGCCTTACAGGTTCTACACCCCTTGAGCCTGGCTCATCTGGCTCAATATCAATTGTAGCAGAATAGATAAGTAAATAACTATTTATATACTTAGTGAGAACAGATGCAGCCCCTAAATATAAATATGGAAATCCTGGGCAACATAAGTGCTTATAATAAACTGCTTAAGACAAAAAGGCAGAAAAACATTGTTATCTACAGTGCTTATAACTCTAGAGTAAGTTAAAATAATTATTATTTATTGAGCACATACTTTGTGCTCAGCACTTGACATAATCCTCTTAATAAACATACAAAGAGGTTATTATTATTCCTTTTTTGTAGATAAGGAGACTAAAGATCCTGCAGGTTGAGTAACTTGCCAGCCATAAAGCAGCTGAGCTGAGATTTAGTCCAAAATCTACCTGATCTCAAAGGACCCAAAGGAAATATTAAAAAATGAAAACAGTTTAAAGAGAAACTGGGTGTTAAGTGTATTATGGCATTAGGCAGAGTGGAAAGCATTCTTTATGCTCAGATAGTGTGAAATCCTACCTTTGCTATATTCTAGATATATGACTTTGTTACTGAACCTCTATCAGTCTGTACAACCACATCTGCAAAAACTGGGACCATTTTCTATTCAGGATAATATCCGAGCAAGTGGTGAGCCAGTGCCTCCCCTACAGCAGGCTCCACAGTACTGCTCCTGTACTCACACCACCAAACATCACCTGCAGGTTAAAGAATTTTAGACTTGCAAGTTATCTCTGCATTCATTTGGTTAAACGCCCTCATTTTTTTTTTTTTTTAATTTTTATTTTGCTTTGAATCCTGGAATACACGTGCAGAATGCGCAAGGTTGTTACATAGGTATACGTGTTCCATGGGGGTTTGCTGCACCTATCAACCCGTCACCTAAATTTTAAGCCCTGAATACATTAGCTATTTGTCCTTATGCTCTCCCTCCCCTCGCAACTCTCCCACTCCAGGAGCCCCTGTGTGTGTTGTTCCCCTCTCTGTGTCTATGTGTTTGCATTGTTCAACTCCCACTTACATAAACGCCCTTTTTTTTTTTTTTTTTTTTTTTTTTTTTTTTTTGAGACAGAGTCTTGCTCTGTTGCCCAGGCTGGAGTGCAGTGGCAGGATCTTGGCTCACTGCAAGCTCTGCCTCCCAGGTTCGTGCCATTCTCCTGCCTCAGCCTCCCGAGTAGCTGGTACTACAGGCGCCTGCCACCACGCCTGGGTAATTTTTTGTATTTTTAGTAGAGACGGGGTTTCACTGTGTTACCCAGGATGGTCTCGATCTTCTGACTTCGTGATCCACCCGCCTTGGCCTCCCAACATGCTAGGATTACAGGCGTGAGCCACCACACCCATCCCAAACTCCCTCATTTTTAAGAGTAGGAATCTTGAAATGAAAACTTAGCCCAGACACTAAGTTACTGGTGAGTTAGTGCCAAATCTAGGACTAGAATTTAGGTCTCCTAACTTCTTTCAACCTCATCAAGAGGCCTAGTTAGAGGAAGGGAACAGAGGAAAAGCAAAGGGAGATATATTAACACAGTCTTCTAATATAACCCCAGGAAACAACCTCAAATCATCTGAAAGGCAGATATCTTTCATATGACCTGGACAGATAAGGTTCCTCATCTCACTTCAAACACTTTAATTAGTTGGTTTCTCAAAGTACAAGTTGTACCTTTGGTCTGAGATAGAGGAAGGCAAACTTCTGGAGCAACAAAAATAAACTTAACAGATACAGTTTTGCCGTGTCTCAGTTTTTCTGAATTCTATCTCTGGCCTACACACGATACTAATTTCCATGTTTGTTCTATTTTCAAAAGAAAAAAGAGGGAAGGGAAAGATGTTCTATGATCAAATACTAGATCCTTTTCTTGGAGATACAACAGGTACTGTATTATATTAAACACTACAAACTTTAAAGGAAACTTGTTAAATTCTTAGCCCAATCTTTAGCTGAAAATGAATTATCCTCACTGGCCCATTGAGTGTGAAACAAATGCTCCACAGAATAGACCTAGGGCTGAGGTTCTCAAAACGTGGTCGTGAGACCAGCAGCATCATCAGCATGACCTGGGAACTGGTTAGAAATATGAGCTCTCAGGTCCAAACCCAGACCTACTGAATGAGAAACTCTTGAAGTGTTTCCCAAGTTCTCCAGGGTCCCAGTTAGAGCTAAAGGTTGATAACCAAGAATGTAGACAACTCTTCAAGGTGGTTTTATCATGAATATTGGTTGTTTTGGGGGTTCTCCTAGGGGTAGTGCTTTCAAACTCCTCCTTAGGAGTGAGTAGAGCAAGGGAGCAGGAGAGAGATAAACATGTACCAGGCTTCAGGGCCGATCACCTAGCCTGTCCCTATCACGTTTGTCTGTTTTATATATAAGGTTACTGACTAAGGCTTTATTTAAACGAAATTTTCACAGCTTAAACAAAAATTTGAAACTTACTGTTTACAGATTTTAAGCAGCTTAGCAAGTGGATCAACTTTAGTGCCTGCTAAAGAGTCATAAATGCCAATTAATCAGTCAGATGGTCCTTTGGAGCCTGCGGGCTGGAAAAGAAGGACCAGGAGCCCTGAAGCAACACAGAGATCAAGATTCCCACTGCATTACACTATATGTATCTTTCTCCTCTGCACTGAAAAATGTAAAATGCATATTAGCACTTGTCTGGAATGTGGCTAACTAGAAAAGACATTTTGGGAAATGTGCTCTGATTTTCACTTCCAGACCTTCTTAAGATAAAGTCTTATCACAAAAGCCACATTCTTGGAAGCAACAAAAATGCAACATCCATAGATTCTACTAATAACAATGTTAAATACTTTTTTTTTTTTTGAGACAGGCTCTTGCTCTGTTGTCCAGGCTGGAGTGCATTGGTGTGATCATGGCTCACTGCAGCCTTGATCTCCTGAGATCAAGCAATCTTCCTGCCTTAACCTCCCAATTAGCTGGGACCACAGGTGTGCACTACCACACCTGGCTAATTTTTAAATTTTTTGTAAAGACAGGGTCTCACTATGTAGCCCAGGCTGCTCTTGAACTCCTGAGTTCAAGCAAACCTCCTGCCTTGGCCTCCCAAAGTGGTGGTATTGCAGGCATGAGCCAGTGTGCCTGTCTTAAATATTTGAATGTTAAATATAAACCATTAGGATAATTCTTACTAATTGAGATTTGGTAATTTTAAAGAAAAATAAGAAGATCCCAGAGCAAGAAGGCCGAATGGCAGCAGCTTCAGCCTCCAGCTCCCAGCACAAGTGACACAGAAGATGGGTGATTTCTGCATTTTCAACTGAGGTACCGGGTTCATCTCACTGGGGAGTACCGGACAATCGGTGCTGGTCAGCCGGTGCAGCCCGACCAGCGAGAGCTGAAGCAGGGCAGCCATCGCCTCACCTGGGAAGCAAAAGGGGGAAAGGAATACCTTTTCCTAGCCAAGGGAAACTGAGACACACAACACCTGGAAAATCAGGTAACTCACACCCTAATACTGCACTTTACCAAGGGTCTTAGCAAATGGCACACCAGGAGATTATATCCCACACCTGGACAGGAGGGTCTCATGCCCACGAAGCCTCCCTGGTTACTAGCACAGCAGTCTGAGATCTAACTGCAAGGCAGCAGCCAGGCTGGGGGAGGGGCGCAGGCCATTGCTGAGGCTTAAGTAGGTAAACAAAGACACCGGGAAGCTCAAACTGGGTGGAGCCCACCGCAATTCAAGGGGGACTGCCTGTCTCTGAAGACTCCATCTCTGGGGACAGGGCATAGCTCAACAAAGAGCAGAAGAAACCTCGGCAGAGGTAAATGACCCTGTCTGACAGCTTTGAAGAGAGCAGTGGATCTCCCAGCATGGAGGTTGAGATCTGAGAATGGACAGACTGCCGGCTCAAGTGGGTCCCTGACCCCTGAGTAGCCTAACTGGGAGACATCTCCTACTAGGTGCAGACCGACACCTCACACCTCACATGGTGGGGTACACCCCTGAGAGGAAGCTTCCAGAGCAAGAATCAGACAGCAGCACTCACTGTTCAGCAATATTCTATCTTCTGCAGCCTCCGCTGCTGATACCCAGGCAAACAGGGTCTGGAATGGACCTGAAGCAATCTCCAACAGACCTACAGCTGAGCGTCCTGACTGTTAGAAGGAAAACTAACAAACAGAAAGGAAAACCACACCAAAACCCCATCAGTTCGTCACAGACATCAAAGACCAAAGGCAGATATAACCACAAAGATGGGGAAAAAGCAGGGCAGAAAAGCTGGAAATTCAAAAAATCAGAGTGCATCTCCCCTTCCAAAGGAACGCAGCTCATCGCCAGCAATGGATCAAAGCTGGATGGAGAATGACTTTGACGAGTTGAGAAGAGAAGGCTTCAGTCGATCAAACTTCTCAGAGCTAAAGGAGGAACTACATAACCAGCGCAAAGAAACTAAAAATCTTGAAAAAAGAATGGAAGAATGGATAACTAGAATAACCAATGTTATTAAAAGAGAAGTCATTAAAAGAACTGAGAGAGATGAAAACCATAACACGAGAACTACGTGACAAATGCACAAGCTTCAGTGACCGACTCGATCAACTGGAAGAAAGAGTATCAATGATTGAAGATCAAATGAATGAAACGAAGCAAGAAGAGAAGTCTAGAGAAAAAAGAGGAAAAAGACATGAACAAAGCCTCCAACAAATATGGGATTATGTGAAAAGACCAAATCTATCTCTGATTGGTGTGCCTGAAAGTGACGGGGAAAATGGAACCAAGTTGGAAAACACTCTTCAGGATATCATCCAGGAGAACTTCCCCAACCTAGTAATGCAGGCCAACATTCAAATTCAGGAAATACAGAGAATGCCACAAAGATACTCCTCGAGAACAGCAACTCCAAGACACATAATTGTCAGATTCACCAAAGTTGAAATGAAGGAAAAAATGTTAAGGGCAGCCAGAGAGAAAGTTCGGGTTACCTACAAAGGGAAGCCCATTAGACTAACAGCAGATCTCTCAGCAAAAACTCTCCAAGACAGAAGAGAGTGGGGGCCAATATTCAACATTCTTAAAGAAAAGAATTTTCAACCCAGAATTTTATATCCAGCCAAACTAAGTTTCGTAAGTGAAGGAGAAATAAAATCCTTTACAGATAAGCAAATGCTTAGAGATTTTGTCACCACCAGGCCTGCCCTACAAGAGACCCTGAAGGAAGCACTAAACATGGAAAACAACAACTGGTACCAGCCATTGCAAAAACATGTCAAAATGTAAAGACCATCAATGCTAGAAAAAAACTGCATCAACTAACGAGGAAAATAACCAGCTAATATCACAATGACAGGATCAAGTTCACACATAACAATATTAACCTTAAATGTAAATGGACTAAATGCTCCAATTAAAAGACACAGACTGGCAAATTGGATAAAAATTTTATCCATCAGTTTGCTATATTCAGGAGACACATCTCACGTGCAGAGACACACATAGGCTCAAAATAAAGGGATGGAGGAAGATCTACCAAGCAAATGGAGAATAAAAAAAAAGCAGGGGTTGCAATCCTAGTCTCTGATAAAACAGACTTTAAACCATCAAAGATCAAAAGAGACAAAGAAGGCCATTACATAATGGTAAAGGGATCAATTCAACAGGAAGAGCTAACTATCCTAAATATATATGCACCCAATACAGGAGCACCCAGATTCATAAAGCAAGTCCTTAGAGACTTACAAAGAGACTTAGACTCCCATACAATAATAATGGGAGACTTCAACACCCCACTGTCAACATTAGACAGATCAATGAGACAGAAAGTTAACAAGGATATCCAGGAATTGAACTCAACTCTGCATCAAGCGGACCTAATAGACATCTACAGAACTCTCCACCCCAATCAACAGAATATACATTCTTCTCAGCACCACATCACACTTATTCCAAAACTGACCACATAGTTGGAAGTAAAGCACTCCTCAGCAAATGGAAAAGAACAGAAATTATAACAAACTGTCTCTCAGACCACAGTGCAATCAAACTAGAACTCAGGACTAAGAAACTCAATCAAAACCGCTCAACTACATGGAAACTGAACAACCTGCTCCTGAATGACTACTGGGTACATAACGAAATGAAGGCAGAAATAAAGATGTTCTTTGAAACCAATAAGAACAAAAGATACAACATACCAGAATCTCTGGGACACATTTAAAACAGTGTGTAGAGGGAAATTTATAGCACTAAATGCCCACAAGAGAAAGCAGGACAGATCTAAAATTGACACCCTAACATCACAATTAAAAGAACTAGAGAAGCAAGAGCAAACACATTCAAAAGCTAGCAGAAGGCAAGAAATAACTAAGATCAGAACAGAACTGAAGGAGATAGAGACACAAAAAACCCTCCAAAAAAATCAATGAATCCAGGAGCTGGTTTTTGGTAAAGATCAACAAAATTGATAGACCGCTAGCAAGAATAATGAAGAAGAAAAGAGAGAAGAATCAAATAGGTGCAATAAAATATGATAAAGGGGATATCACCACCGACCCCACAGAAATACAAACTACCATCAGAGAATACTATAAACACCTCTACACAAATAAGCTAGAAAACCTAGAAGAAATGGATAATTTCCTGGACACTTACACTCTCCCAAGACTAAATCAGGAAGAAGTTGAATCCCTGAATAGACCAATAGCAGGCTCTGAAATTGAGGAAATAATTAATAGCCTATCAACCAAAAAAAGTCCAGTACCAGATGATTCACAGCCGAATTCTACCAGAGGTACAAGGAGGAGTTGGTACCATTCCTTTTCAAACTCCTCCAATCAATAGAAAAAGAGGGAATCCTCCCTAACTCATTTTATGAGGCCAACATCATCCTGATACCAAAACCTAGCAGAGACAAAACAAAAAAAAGAGAATTTTAGACCAATATCCCTGATGAATATCGATGCAAAAATCCTCAATAAAATACTGGCAAACTGAATCCAGCAGCACATCAAAAAGCTTATCCACCATGATCAAGTGGGCTTCATCCCTGGGATGCAAGGCTGGTTCAACATATGCAAATCAATAAATGTAATCCAGCATATAAACAGAACCAAAGACAAAAACCACATAATTATCCAATAGACGCAGGAAAGGCCTTTGACAAAATTCAACAGCCCTTCATGCTAAATATGCTCAATAAATTCGGTATTGATGGAATGTATCTCAAAATAATAAGAGCTATTTATGACAAACCCACAGCTAATATCATACTGAATGGGCAAAAACTGGAAGCATTCCCTTTGAAAACTGGCACAAGACAGGGATGCCATCTCTCACCACTCCTGTTCAACGTAGTGTTGGAAGTTCTGGCTAGGGCAATCAGGCAAGAGAAAGAAATCAAGGGTATTCAGTTAGGAGAAGAAGAAGTCAAATTGTCCCTGTTTGCAGATGACATGATTGTATATTTAGAAAACCACATGATATCAGCCCAAAATCTCCTTAAGCTGATAAGCAACTTCAGCAATGCCTCAGGATACAAAATCAATGTGCAAAAATCACAAGCATTCTTATACACCAGTAACAGACAGAGAGCCAAATCATGAATAAAGTTCCATTCACAATTGCTTCAAAGAGAATAAAACACCGAGGAATCCAACTTACAAGGGATATAAAGGACCTCTTCAAGGAGAACTACAAACCACTGCTCAGTTAAATAAAAGAGGACACAAACAAATGGAAGAACATACCATGCTCATGGATAGGAAGAATCAGTATCGTGAAAATGGCCATACTGCCCAAGGTTATTTATAGATTCAATGCCGTCCCCATCAAGCTACCAATGAGTTTCTTCCCAGAATTGGAAAAAACTGCTTTAAAGTTCATATGGAACCAAAAAAGAGCCCGCATTGCCAAGACAATCCTAAGTCAAAAGGACAAAGCTGGAGGCGTCACGCTACCTGACTTCAAACTATACTACAAGGCTACAGTAACCAAAACAGCATGGTACTGGTACCAAAACAGAGATATAGACCAATGGAACAGAACAGAGCCCTCAGAAATAATACTACACATCTACAGCCATCTGATCTTTGACAAACCTGAGGAAAACAAGAAATGGGGAAAGGATTCCCTATTTAATAAATGGTGCTGGGAAAATTGGCTAGCCACAGGCAGAAAGCTGAAACTGGATCCTTTCCTTACCCCTTATATGAAAATTAATTCAAGATGGATTAGAGACTTAAATGTTAGACCTAATACCATAAAAACCCTAGAAGAAAACCTAGGTAATACCATTCAGGACATAGGCATGGGTAAAAATTTCATGTCTAAAACACCAAAAGCAATGGCAACAAAAGCCAAAAGTGACAAATGGGATGTAATTAAACTAAAGAGCTTCTGCACAGCAAAAGAAACCACCATCAGAGTGAACAGGCAACCTACAGAATGGGAGAAAATTTTTGCAATCTACTCATCTGACAAAGGGCTAATATCCAGAGCCTACAAAGAAATCAAACAAATTTACAAGGAAAAAACAAACAACCCCATCAAAAAGTGGGGAAGGATATGAACAGACATTTCTCAAAAGAAGACATTCATACAGCCAACAGACACATGAAAAAATGCTCGTCATCACTCACCATCAGAGAAATGCAAATCAAAACCACAATGAGATACCATCTCACACCAGTTAGAATGGCTAAAAAGTCAGGAAACAACAGGTGCTGGAGAGGATGTGGAGCAATAGGAACACTTTTACACTGTTGGTGGGATTGTAAACTAGTTCAACCATTGTGGAAAACAGTATGGCGATTCCTCAAGGATCTAGAACTAGAAATACCATATGACCCAGCCATCACATTACTGCATATATACCCAAAGGATTATAAATCATGCTGCTATAAAGACACATGCACACGTATGTTTATTGCAGCACAATTCACAATAGCAAAGACTTGGAATCAACCCAAATGTCCATCAGTGACAGACTGGATTAAGAAAATATGGCACATATACACCATGGAATACTATGCAGCCATTAAAAATGATGAGTTTGTGTCCTTTGTAGGGACATGGGTGTAGCTGGAAACCATCATTCTCAGCAAACTTTCACAAGAACAGAAAACCAAACACCGCATGTTCTCACTCACAGGTAGGAATTGAACAATGAGATCACTTGGACACGGCAAGGGGAACATCACACACCGGGGCCTATTATAGGGAGGGGGAAGCAGGGAGGGATGGCATTGGGAGTTATAACTGATGTAAATGACAAGTTGATGGGTGCTGACAAGTTGATGGGTGCAGCACACCAACATGGCACATGTATACATATGTAACAAACCTGCCCATTGTGCACATGTACCCTAGAACTTAAGGTATAATAATTTAAAAAAAAAAAGAAAAATAAGAATCCTGTACTCTCTCATTCCCACCCCACTCCAATACTAAGGGCAATTTATGTATCAGATAGTGAGGACAAGGATATTTAGTCTCTGACCCTTCCTGGACACGAGACTACAGTATCACATTTTGTGGTCAAAAATAAAACAGATACTCACTATAAAATTTTATTTTAATATGGAAAATAAGAAAAGCAAAGAAAAAGTATCTATAATCCTATTTTCCACTAAAAACCTGTATATTCTTAAAGACATTGTTCCAGGGAAATATCTATAGCTTGATATAGAAATATAGTTCTACACTTATGTGTGTGGATCTGTCTATGTAGTGGAATTTATTTCTCAAATGATATATCTATGTATCTGTCTCAGTATAACTTCCCCCTAACAGGACCTTGCTGAACATACTGTTTTATAACTAGCGTACTCTATGTAGCAAAAACTCATAAAAACCATAAGAAGTATGGTTCTGCATATGGATATGCTATATTATTATAATGGATACCTTGTGGATATCCATTATGGATTTTTATATCCATTTAACATTATATTATGTTGTATGTATACAATGGATACAATGGATATCCACAAGGTATCCACTGTATAGATATAATATGATTTTAAAATTTATTTAATTGGTAATTTCCATCATTTCTTATAAAAATGTTGTGATAAACATTGTTGAACACTTGTCTGATCAATTCCGTAGGTTAAATTCCTAGAGTTAGGGTTCACGAGTCAAAAAAATTATTCTTGGCTGGGCATGGTGGGTCATGCCTGTGATTCCAGGGCTTTGGAAGGATGAGGTTTAAATATTTGACACTGGGGGATAGCAAAATGAATTGTGCTACATCTGCATAATGAATTATTATGCAACTCTTTCTTAAAAATTATACTTTAAGTTCTAGGGTACATGTGCACAACATGCAGATTTGTTACATAGGTACACATGTGCCATGTTGGATTGCTGCACCCATTAACTCATCATTTGCATTAGGTATTTGTCCTAATGCTATCCCTCCCCCAGCCCCCAACCCTACAACAGGCCCCGGTGTGTGATGTTCCCTGCACTGTATCCATATGTTCTCGTTGTTCACTTCCCACCTATGAGTGAGAACATGTGGTGTTTGGTTTTCTGTCCGTGTGACAGTTTGCTCAGAATGATGGTTTCCAGCTTCATCCATGTCCATGCAAAGGACATGAACTCATCCTTTTTTATGGCTGCATAGTATTCCATGGTGTATATGTGCCACATTTTCTTAATACAGTCTATCACTGATGGACAAATGGGTTGGTTCCAAGTCTTTGCTATTGTGATTAGTGCCACAATAAACACATGTGTGCATGTGTCTTTATAGAAGCATGACTTGCAATCCTTTAGGTATATAACCAGTAATGGGATTGCTGGATCAAATGGTATTTCTAGTTTTAGCTCCTTGAGGAATTGCTATACTGTCTTCCACAATGGTTGAACTAGTTTGCATGCCCACCAACAGAGTAAAAGCGTTCCTATTTCTCCACATCCTCTCCAGCATCTGTTGTTTCCTGCCTTTTTAATGATAGCAATTCTAACTGGTGTGAGATGGTATCTCATTGTGGTTTTGATTTGCATTTCTCTGATGACCACTGATGATGAGTATTTTTTCATGCGTCTGTTGGCTGCATAGATGTCTTCTTTAGAGAAGTGTCTGTTCATATCCTTTGCCCACTTTTTGATGTTTTTTTTTTTCTTGTAAATTTGTTTAAGTTCTTTATAGATTCTGGGTATTAGCCCTTTGTCAGATGGGTAGATCGCAAAAATGTTCTCCATTCTGTAGGTTGCCTGTTCACGCTGATGGTAGTTTCTTTTGCTGTGCAGAAGCTCTTTAGTTTAATTAGATCCCATTTGTCTATTTGGATTTTGTTGCCATTGCTTTTGGTGTTTTCTCCTGAAGTCCTTGCCTATGCCTATGTCCTGAATGGTATTACCTAGGATTTCTTCTAGGGTTTTTATAGTTTGGGGTCTAACATTTAAGTCTTTAATCCATCTTGAATTAATTTTTGTATAAAGTGTAAGGAAGGGATCTAGTTTCAGCTTTCTACATATGGCTAGCCAGTTTATTAAATAGGGAATCCTTTCACCATTTCTTGTTTTTGTCAGGTTTTTCAAAATTCAGATGGTTGTAGATGTGTGGTGTTATTTCTGAGGCTTCTGTTCTGTTCCACTGGTCTATATCTGTGTTTTGTTACCAGTACCATGCTGTTTTGGTCACTGTAGCCTTCTAGTGTAGTTTGAAGTCAGGTAACGTGATGCCTCTAGCTTAGGTTTGTCCTGGCAATGCAGGCTCTTTTTTGGTTCCACATGAACTTTAAAGTAGTTTTTTTCCAATTCTGTGAAGAAACTCATTGGCAGCTTGAGGGGGATGGCATTGAATCTATAAATTACCTTGGGTAGTATGGTCATTTTCATGATACTGATTCTTCCTATCCATGAGCATGGAATGTTCTTCCATTTGTTTGTGTCCTCCTTTATTTCACTGAGCAGTGGTTTGTAGTTCTCCTTGAAGAGGTCCTTTACATCCCTTGTAAGCTGTATTCCTAGTTATTTTACTCTCTTAGTAGCAATTGTGAATAGGAGTTCACTTATGATTTGGCTCTCTGTTTGTCTGTTATTGGTGTATAGGAATGCTTGTGATTTTTGCACATTGATTTTGTATCCTGAGACATTGCTGAAGTTGCTTATCAGCTTAAGGAGATTTTGGGCTGAGAAGATGCAGTTTTCTAAATATGCAATCATGTCATGTGCAAACAGGGACAATTTGACTTCTTCTCTTCCTGTTTGAATACCTTTTATTTCTTTCTCTTGCCTGATTGCCCTGGCCAGAACTTCCAATACTATGTTGAATAGGAGTGGTGAGAGAGGGCATCACAGTCTTGTCTCAGTTTTCAAAGGGAATGCTTCCAGTTTTTGACTATTCAGTATGACATTGACTGTGGGTTTGTTATAAACAGCTCTTATTATTTTGAGGTGCGCCCCATCAATATCTAGTTTATTGAGAGTTTTTAGCTTGAAGAGCTGTTGAATTTTGTCAAAGGCCTTTTCTGCATCTATTGAGATAATTATGTGGTTTTTGTCATTGGTTCTGTTTATATGCTGGATTACATTTATTGATTTGCATATGTTGAACCAGCCTTGCATCCCAGGGATGAAGCCCAGCTGATTGTGCTGGATAAGTATTTTGATGTGCTGCTGGATTCGGTTTGCCAGTATTTTATTGAAGATTTTCGCATCGATGTTCATAAGGGATATTGGTCTAAAATTCTCTTTTTTTGTTGTTTCTCAGCAGGCTTTGGTATCAGAATGATGCTGGCCTCATAAAATGAGTTCAGGAGGGTTCCTTCTTTTTCTATTGATTGGAATAGTTTCAAAAGGAATGGTACCAGCTCCTCTTTGTACCTCTGGGAGAATTGTGCTGTGAATCTGTCTGGTCCTGGACTTTTTTTGGTTGGTAGGCTATTGATTATTTCCTCAATTACAGAGCCTGTTATTGGTCTATTCAGAGATTCAACTTCTTGGGAAGGTGTATGTGTCCAGGAATTTATCCATTTCTTCTAGATTTTCTAGTTTATTTGCGTAGAGGTGTTTATAGTATTCTTTGATGGTAGTTTTTATTTCCGTGGGATCGGTAGTGATATCCCCTTTATCATTTTTTGTTGCATCTATTTGATTCTTCTCTCTTTTCTTCTTAATTAGTCTTGCTAGCAGTCTATCAATTTTGTTATCTTTTCAAAAAACCAGCTCCTGGATTCACTGATTTTTTGAAGGGTATTTTGTGTCTCTATCTCCTTCAGTTCTGCTCTGATCTTAGTTATTTCTTGCCTTCTGCTAGCTTTTGAATGTGTTTGCTCTTGCTTCTCTAGTTCTTTTAATTGTGATGTTAGGGTTTCAACTTTAGATCTTTCCTGCTTTCCCTTGTGGGCATTTAGTGCTGTAAATTTCCCTCTACACACTGCTTAGATGTGTCCCAGAGATTCTGGTATGTTGTGTTCTTGTTCTCATTGGTTTCAAAGAACATCTTTATTTCTGCCTTCATTTCGTTATGTACCCAGTAGTCATTCAGGAGCAGGTTGTTCAGTTTCCAAGTAGTTGTGAGGTTTTGAGTGAGTTTCTTAATCCTGAATTCTAATTTGAATGCACTGTGGTCTAAGAGACAGTTTGTTATAATTTCTGTTCTTTTCCATTTGCTGAGGAGTGCTTTACTTCCAACTATGTGGTCAATTTTGGAATAAGTGTGATGTGGTGCTGAGAAGAATGTATATTCTGTTGATTGGGGTGGAGAGTTCTGTAGATGTCTATTAGGTCCGCTTGGTGCAGAGCTGAGTTCAAGTCCTGGATATCCTTGTTAACCTTCTGTCTCATTGATCTGTCTAATATTGACAGTGGAATGTTAAAGTCTCCCATTATTATTGTGTGGGAGTCTAAGTCTCTTTGTAAGTCTCTAAGGACTTGCTTTATGAATCTGGGTGCTCCTGTATTGGGTGCATATCTATTTAGGACAGTTAGCTCTTCTTGTTGAATTGATCCCTTTACCATTATGTAATGGCCTTCTTTGTCTCTTTTGATCTTTGCTGGTTTAAAGTCCGTCTTATCAGAGACTAGGATTCCAAGCCTGCTTTTTTTTTTGCTTTCCATTTGCTTGGTAGATCTTCGTCCATCCCTTTATTTTGAACCTCTCTGTGTCTCTGCATGTGAGATGGGTCTCCTAAATACAGCACACTGATGGGTCTTTGACTCTTTACCCAATCTGTCAGTCTGTGTCTTTTAATTGGGGCATTTAGCCCATTTACGTTGAAGGTTAATATTTTTATTTGTGAATGTGATCCTGTCATTATGATGTTAGCTGGTTATTTTGCCCATTGGTTGATGCAATTTCTTCCTAGCATTCATGGTCTTTACAATTTGGCATGTTTTTGCAGTGGTTGGTACCAGTTGTTCCTTTCCTTGTTTAGTGCTTCCTTCAGGAGCTCTTGTAAGGCAGGCCTGGAGATGACAAAATCTCTCAGCATTTGCTTGTCTGCAAAGGATTTTATTTCTCCTTCACTTATGAAGCTTAGTTTGGCTGGATATAAAATGCTGGATTGAAAATTCTTTTCTTTAAGAATGTTGAATATTGGCCCCCACTCTCTTCTGGGGCATAGAGTTTCTGCCGAGGGATCCACTGTTACTCTGATGGGCTTCCCTTTGTGGGTAACCCGACCTTTCTCTCTGGCTGCCCTTAACATTTTTTCCATCATTTCAACCTTGGTGAATCTGACAATTATGTGTCTTGGGGTTGCTCTTCTCGAAGAGTATCTTTGTGGCGTTCTCTGTATTTCCTGAATTTGAATGTTGGCCTACCTTGCTAGATTGGGGAAGCTCTGCTGGATAATATCCTGAAGAGTGTTTTCCAACTTGGTTCCATTCTCCCTGTCACTTTCAGGTACAACAATCAGAAGTAGATTTGGTCTTTTCACATAGTCCCGTATTTCTTGGAGGCTTTGTTCATTTCTTTTTACTCTTTTTTCTCTAATCTTCTCTTCTTGCTTTTTTTCATTAATTTGATCTTCAATCACTGATACCCTTTCTTCCACTTGATCGAATCAGCTATTGAAGCTTGTGCATGCATCACATAGTTCTCATGCCATGGTTTGCAGCTCCATCAGGTCATTTAAGGTCTTTTCTACACTGTTTTTCTAGTTAGCCATTATCTAATCTTTTTTCAAAGTTTTTAGCTTCCTTGCGATGGGTTTGAACATCCTCCTTTAGCTCAGAGAAGTTTCTTATTACCAACCTTCTGAAGCCTACTTCTGTCAACTCATCAAAGTCATTCTCTGTCCAGCTTTGTTCCATTGCTGGCAAGGAGCTGCGATCCTTTGGAGGAGAAGAGGTGCTGTGGTTTTCAGAATTTTCAGCTTTTCTGTTCTGGTTTCTCCCCACCTTTGTGGTTTTATCCACCTTTGGTCTCTGATATTGGTTACCTGCAGATGGAGTTTTGGTGTGGATGTCCTTTTTGTTGATGTTGATGCTATTCCTTTTTGTTTGTTAGTTTTCCTTCTAACAATCAGGTCCCTCAGCTGCAGGTCTGTTGGAGTTTGCTGGAGGTCCACTCCAGACCCTGTTTGCCTGGGTATCAAGAGTGGAGGCTCAGTTGGAAATGCAGAAATTACCCGTCTTCTGCGTTGATCATGCTGGGAGCTGCAGACTGGAGCTGTTCCTATTTGGCCATCTTGGAACGGACCTATGCAACTCTTAAAAAGAATAAGGTCCCAACTTTTCTGTATGCTTAAAAATGTTCATTGAAACAATGTTAGAGAGCTGGGTGTGCTGACACACACCTGTAGTCTCATCTACTCAGGAGACTGAAGCAAGAGGATTGCTTGAGCACAGGAGTTTGAGGTTGTAGTGTGCTGTGATCACACCTGTGTATAGCCTCTGCACTCCAGCCTGGACAACAAGAGATCCCTTCTCTTAAAAAAAAAAAAAAAAAAAAGTGGGCCGGGCGCGGTGGCTCACGCCTGTAATCTCAGCACTTTGGGAGGTCGAGGCGGGTGGATCACGAGGTCAGGAGATCGAGACCTTCCTGGCTAACATGGTGAAACCCCGTCTCTACTAAAAAAATGCAAAAACATTAGCCGGGCGTGGTGGCGGGCGCCTGTAGTCCCAGCTACTCAGGAGGCTGAGGTAGGAGGATCACTTGAGTCCAGGAAGTTAAGGCTATGTTGAGCTGCGATGGTGCCACTGCGCTCCAGTCTGGGTGACAGAGTGAGACCCTATCTCAAAAAAAAGTCATATAAAAGTGAAAATAAGAAATAATTTTTCTAGTGTCACTTATAAAGGCTATGAGACTTAAATACTACAGAATTTAGAAGGTGACTGCATACTGTTTGCAGTCATTTCCTCCCTCATGTATTTTTTGGAGATATAGCATCTAAAGCTACATGTTGGATTTGTGTAAGGCTGCCTTCTTTTTTCCCTTCTATTTGATAGAGGCTTCAGGTATGATCTCAGTTTTCAAATACAGCAGCACAGACTGAAATCTAATGAACCCCATTTAAATAGACATATGCTCATCTTTCCAAGCAGCGGGAGACCCCAACTTAGCGCACCTTCCTGCTGTGCTGCCAACCTCCAGCCATGTGAAATTTCTTTACCCAGTTCAGCCTTGGTTTGGGCAAGTGAAAAAGGGATTAAAAATATCCACCTCAGAAGTGTATTGTGAGGATTAAAGAAATAATGTGTGTTAAGCTTTTAGTGCAGTCCCTGGAACCTAGAAAGCACCTAACAAGTGGCAAAATCATCATTATCATCATCATCATCTAGAAGATGAGTACAAGAAAGTAGCCATTTAGCAAAGTGAAAGCAGGACGGAAAACGTATATGAATCTATTACCATAATTATGGGTAAAAAGGGCCTTTAATTATTTCCTGACAAATTACAGACAAAACCAATCAAAAAGCAATGAATTTCCATGCTCCATCAAGCAGCACATCACAGAGCTCCTCTTTGTGTCTCTCCCAGAACATCACAAAAGGCACAACCAACCAAAGAAGAATGTGTACTTGCAGGAGAAGTGAACAATTAAGGGTATGTGACTAACAGAAATGAATTCATTGGGAAAAAGTCTGGCAGTTCCTAAGAACGTCAAACATAGAATTACCATGTGACCTAGCAATGACACTCCTAGGTATACATATATCCAATAACACATATCTGCTAATAGGTATGAGGTTTCTTTTGAGGGTGATGGGAATATTCTTTTTTTTTTTTTTTTGACACGGTCTTGCTCTGCTGCTCAGGCTGGAATGTGGAGTGCAGTGGTGCTATCATAGCTCACTTCAGCCTTCAACTCCTGGGCTCAAGGGATCCTCCCACCTTGGCCTCCTGAGTAGCTGGAACTATAGGTGCATGACACAACACCTAGCTAATTTTTAACTTATTATTATTATTATTATTATTGGTAGAGATGGGTCTCGTTATGTGCCTAGGATGGTCTCAAACTCCTGGACTCAAGAAATCCTCCCACCTCAAGCTCCCAAAGTGCTGGGATTACAGATGTAAACCACCATACCCCTTTGTGATGGGAACAGTCTGAAATTTGATAATGGTGGTGGTTGCATAACACAGTAAATATATTAAAAACCACTGAATTGTATACTTTAAAATGGTGAAATATGTTATATGAATTATATCTCAATTGAAATAAAAAATGAATTCATTCATCTTGCCAAAGTTTACCCATATTTAAGATTAGGCAAAGTAATTTAGAAGAATGATTTTATGTTACCACAGAAGAAAAAAAGCAAGTACAACAACAACAGCACCAAAAACAAGTTAAACACAAAGTAATAACAGTTAAAAGGAAAAAAGAAATCTGACAGCATTTGTCACTTGTAAAAATTTCTGTTATATGAAGATTATACCAAACAACTCAGGACAAACATTTTTGCCTTATCCCTTGAGCAACTTTATAAAAGTTTTTTAGTTTACTTCCAGGGATAACACTTTAAGTAGGGATCATCTCTATGAAATAAATTTTAATATACAAACCTGACAGTAATTCTTCTTCTCTCAAAGACATACTACAGATTCCCAAAACTGAAGTTTGACCAAAACTAAGAATCCACGTGACAGTAGGCCCAGAGGTGTACCTTCCACTGCACACCAGTGTGTTTATAAATAGGAGGAAGTATTATTTTATTTTATAAATATAAAGGACATACGAGTTTATTTTTCCAAGGGTCTCTCAAATCGAGCCTGTCATTAAGCCTATTAACCCAGTTTTTTCATACCAATGATAGTAGCCAGGGAGGACAGCAGTACAACTATTTTCTGTTTTTCCTCCTACATTGATTTTTTTCCTGCTTAACTGCCTTTCCAGGTATATATCAGGCAGTTAGCTCTTTTTGCTACTTGGAATCAAAGGATTCTAAGCACTAATGTTAAATATTATATATTCAAGCTTCTAAAATACTCACTAACTTTACATTATAAATCAGTAATTTGAACTTTATAAAAGTTTACAATTAGTGGAAATTCTGCAAAAGAATTTTATTTATTTATTTATTTTTATTTTTTGAGATGGAGTTTCGCTCTGTTGCCCAGGCTGGAGTGCAGTGGCATGATATTGGCTCACTGCAACTTCCGTCTCCTGGGTTCAAGCAAGTCTCCTGCCTCAGCCTCCCCGAGCAGCTGGGACTACAGGTGCGTGCCACCATGACCAGCTAATTTTTGTATTTTTTAGTAGAGACAGGGTTTCGCCACGTTGGCCAGGCTGGTCCTGAACTCCTGACCTCAAGTGATCTGCCCGCCTCGGCCTCCCAAAGTGCTAGGATTACAGGCGTGAGCCACCGCACCCAGTCTCTGCAAAAGAATTTTAAATATGACTTTTATCCCCACTGGATTTTCCTGGAATTATTATTTCAGCAAACTTCCCCAGACTTACTGCTCAGAGAAAATAAAACTCTTTAATTCCACAACATTACTAACTGGTCAGAGAAATAACATATTAATGGTCCATCCTCTGTTATTCACACATATTAAGACTTTCCCAGGCAGTATGATTTTAACGAGGCGTCGACAATTTTTGTATCCCCATCTGTTAACTATAAAAGCTTCACTTTTCCAAGTTCACATTTACAAGACCCTTTCACTCATCTGGGTCAGGTTGTCTGCAACAGTAGGAAGGATCCAGATTCTTTTCCTGTGACTCTGTTCTACCAGTTCTCACTTCATTTTCCCTACTATTTCTGCTAAATAAATATCCACAGAGCTAATGTGTATCCTTGGATCTAGCTGCTGATTCCTTCCCCATTGCCTTTGTCAGTTAATTTCTATTTCCACTCAATTCCACGCTCCATGAGGCTCTGGAGTCCTTGAAATAGTCAATTTCTCAGGCTCCAGGGGTGATTTGCTGTTTTCTTCACCACTTCCCAGTCCCCTGGGGTCCTTCCTATTGCTAATGCTAGTGACAGTATAAATAAGAATATGATAGTAAGATTGCTTCATATAAATGTTTTTGCCACTTTTTCAGCTTTTACTGAGGTATTTGAAGGACAGAGAAGACAGAATATAAATTAGTGACTCCCTAACAGCAGCAACAAAATTATAGTTAATTCAGTCAGTGCTGTGTTGGTGAAGGTATAACAATGGGCTTTCTGGGGAGAAAAAGCCTTGATTTGGAGCATTTGCTGATTTCCATGGTAAATACATTCCTGCCATGGTTGATGTGAAGCTATCATTGCCACATCACTGAATATGACATCTAGTGAGGAGACTGATTAGAGATGTGTTGTACCACACCGTGATACAGTATTTCCACTATACAGACACAAGAGATAGAAATAGTCCCAAGAGCATGGATAACTGTAAATATAGTAAAATTAATAGTAAGTGATGAGTTTGAGCATTTATTACATTTGTTGTTCATGTAATTTATTTGATTACAAGCTTCTATGATTTAATTTTAAGTTAAATTATTTTTGTCTTTTAATTGACCTTATGATTTAATGATTTAATTTTTAACAATGGTTATGCTTAATAATGGCTCACAAAATTCCTGAAAATTTAGCAATTTGCTTTTACAAGCAAGTACAAGCCAGCTCCAGTGCATCATTGATTATAGGATATAGGAAAGACCTACACATAACTTTCAGGATGTTGTGGCATGATCAGGTATGGCCCAGCTTGTTGCAGCAGGCCTGGATGACTTGAAGAGCCTTGGAGTATAGACGTGGATGAGCCCAATGGAGATGCAAAAGGATGGAAGAGGCAGAGTGAGCTGGAGGAGCTAGAAGAAATCTGACATGGCATCGGAGATAAGCAGGAATTAGTGAATCCTCTAAAAAATGACTGAGATGACAGAGACTTCTAGTTATATGTGGTAGATTTAATATCCTTAGTTACTTTCCTTGTTCCCTTTCAATCCCTCCTGAAACCATCCTAAAAGGATACAAAACTACAGCAGATCCCCATGACTCATGGATTCTGTGTTTGCTAACTTGTCTACTCAGTAAAACTTTGTTGCCCCAAATCAATACTCATCGTGTTTTCCGCAATTATTTGTAAATGTGCTCAGTCAGAGTGGTGAAAAACTTGAGTCATCCAACACACAAGTTCCCAGCAGAGGTTGAACAAAGCAACACTCTGCCTTTGTTCTGGATCTCATACTGTAAATATCATCCTTTTCATGGTCTATTTAGTGTCCTGTTTTTCATACCTTCATGCTTTTTGTTGATGACTTCACTGTCTAAAGTGGCCCCCAAGCACACAGCTGAAGGGCTGTCTAGTTTCCTAAGTGCCTTGCAAAGAAAATACATGTTAGATAAGCTTTGTTCAGGCATGAGTGACAGTGCTGTTGGCCATGAGCTCAATGTTAACGAATCAACAATATATATTAAACAGGGTGTCTTTAAAAAGAAATATACATAACACAAAGCTATGTGTTGATCCTGGGCCCACAAGAATCTAATCCTGTGTTTCCACTAGAAGCAACAATTCAGTATTTACGAATTCAGTATTTGCTGCAACTTTATAGAACATAATTACTGTGAATAATGAGAATTAAGTGGTAGAGTAATGAGGAGAACAGAAGTGATGATTAGAACAACTAAATTTCAAAAGTTACAAGGCATATAGATGAGTGGAATCAGCTCACCAGAGAAAGCCAAACTGAAGCAAGTATTGGGTAGGCTCAGAAATAGGAGAGCCAGTGAATGCAGCTGAAGCTCAAAACAGGAGAATGAGTTGAAGGTGTGTGTAAGAAGCCATTAGAACTCTATTTCTAACCCCCAACCCAGCACAGTCAAGTTTTCTAAACCCAGACAGAAAATTAATTTATTTTCTACAGTGGCTGATCCCCAGTTGCTTCTGGACTCAGGGTTACCACTCATAGGATAAGGTTATCATCCTGAAATTGGGGAATTCAGGGAAAGTCCACATGGAGAATGGTAAAACTGTTGGCTCCTTTTCCTCCACTCAGCTCTGACAACCCTGGCTACCAGCTTTATACCAACCAGGTGGGAGACTGAAGGACATCCCTCTGGGGATACTGTCTGGGCCAAAAGAAAATATCTGCATAGAATTTGAGGTTAGAAATTGTTTCTAACAATTGTAAAACAATCAATCAAATGAAAGGGCAGAATCAAGACATTTCTCAAAACATTAGCTGTCACTATGCTTCCCAGGAAGCTGCTGGGAGAGGGACACCACCAAAAGGAGGGTGTTCACAAGAAAGACAGAAACACAATATATTGGGCTTGGGTGCATATAACCAATAACCAAGTAAAAGTGGCATAAACAAGAAACAATCCTATTTCTCTCCTATATGACAAGAAGTGAGACTGTTGATCTAATCAAACATTATGATTAGGAGAATAGGTAAAGGAGAAGTGGGTGCATATTTGGAGAGAGGCATTAAATCCACATATTCCTTGGTGTAAAATCAATACACAATATCTACAATTGAAGAAAACTTGAAGCAATAGTAATGTAAGCAAATTATTATAAATTATAGAGGCAAACGTGAGAAGAAACAGCTAAAAGTGTGATCAGTCTTACAAAGAATTGGAATGGGGCAGATGGACAGATGAGTGTTGTTTTTCATTAGGAATTTTGAGTATCTAGTATCTATCTGACTTCTTAAACCACGTATAGCCTTGTTCACCATGCTGGGGGTGGTGGAAGTGGATGGAGGGAAGATGGGTAGGGAGAGGTCAGGGATCTATGTCATGGGAGTTGGCAATACTCTGAAGCCATGGCAACCAGGCATCATCAAGTGAGTCTGTCAGCCAAGGGCAGAACCCAGGCAGAAGCTCAAAGAGAATTTCCCTTTCTGGAGGCAGCAGACAAGAACTAGGCAGGCCAGGTCCTCAAGGGACTGAGGGCTGGTAGGTTTCCAAGGCAGGCAGCCAGGCCCAGGAAATAAGGCAAAGTGGGGACATAGGTTTCAGAACTGAGACGCCAGGCCAGAACCTGTCTGGATGCCAATGCAAGTAGATGCTGTGCCCCACGGTGCTTGGGACTCACCTCTTACCTCCCTCTGACCTGAGATAAGGATCAGGCTCAGGTTGAGCCTGGCAGATGAGGGCCACAAGGGAAGCAAAACTAGAAACATGGGAGGCTTGACGAACAATAAGTCAACACTGGATCTGAGAGCTATAGGTCACTGTCATCCTTCAAAATGTCTATTAGTCCAAGACTGGGTGCCATAAACAGCCCCTCAAAATCCATCCCCAGGACTAGTTAGTTATGCTGTACCCACACAATGTAATAGTATGCAGCCAACGAAACAAACCCTGAAGGTTCTGGGAAAGTTTTTCTTTTTTGACTTAGGTGTCATCATTTCCTACTTCCTCTTTCTATGTTCTTCATGCCTGAAACATGGCACCTGGCAATGTAGCAGCACCTGCGTGGGGAGAATAATCTTGCAACCCTGGGGCAATAAGCATGTGAACAAGCCTATATTTTAAGGATGACAAAATGTGAAGATGAACAAAGAAAAGGGAAAGATTCACTGAAGACATCATTAAGCTGCTCACCCTAGAATTCGTGATGTCTCAAATAAAATAACTAAACACATGCCTAACCAATAGGCCTTCCTAATGTGATGGGGATGGATTTAATTGGAAACTATAACTTCTAGTCTTTTTAATATTTCAGAAACTTAAAATTCACTCCTCTATAATGCGATGGGAGTACAAAATGAGTTCAAAACTCTCCCTCAGCACTCCTGTTTGGAGTAATTACCTCTCTACAAACAAAATCCACAAAACTCATCCTCAAAATTGTCTTTGAGGACTCTAGAGAACTCAAGGTGTATGAATTTAATCATCTCTTGCCTCATCACATCCTAACTGGCATATTTTTTCTATCCCTATTTTGCAGGTAGGGACTCTGAGGGACATACTATCTTCAGGTCTAACGAATTTGTTAGGATAATAAATTACAAAACACATTTATCATCCTCAAAAGTTTGTTAAAGATAATTTTGAATGTATCACATAAAGGACATTTATACCAGCTTAAAAGCCCTTAGCCAATTTAAATGAATTGTTTACTTTTAAAAAGCTATAAGAAGAAGTTTGTGTCATTTCCCTAATACGCAATCAAAGCAATTAAAAACATTTCCCAAATGCTTATGTGGACTGCTGCTGATACAAACTGCTATTGTTTGGGAGTTGACTGGAAAGTTCCCACTGATTTCTGCACATGGAAGAAATATATTGTTGACTTGTAAGAAAATCAAGTTATTCAACTTAATGGATGAGTACAGGAAACAAAACTCTGTTTGCCAAGCAGAATATTTCGCTGTGTTTGTGTTTCCCCTGATCTAAATGTGCTAGTTTTGAATACTGCTTTTAAATTAACATACACAAGTGGCATTTGATATGGTCTACTTTATTCATTAAAACAAAGTGAAGATTATTATGGAGTCACTTTGAAAGGTAGTTTGGGCTTTCTTACTTAATTAATCCATTACACTTAACCTTCCCGTATTTTACTCCCTGCAAGTCTTGCAACCTTTATTAACACTATACGAATATGTTTTGCATTATTAAATTTAAGAATTTAGTACTCAATAAAATTCTCTGCAGGAATATTGTTATTAAATGAGTTCATTAAGCCTAACCATACTAACTAACAGCCAAGTGTTGAGGAACACTCATACAAAAGTGGACTACATTCCATCTTCATAACCTCTCTGCTAATTCTAGCAAATGAACATAAGCAATCTCAGGAAAAAAAATCCAGGAAGGTTACAGAAACCACACATACCTCAGTGGAAACCAGCTCCTCCAAAATAAATGTCCAGGCTTGTCTGAAACTTGCTCCTCATTACATCAACTATCAGTAATTTTCAATTAAGTGTACAATGGGGTCTAACTTCACCCTCCCTTATGCCTGTAATGACATGACTGGAAATGCAGGGCATTTTAATTCTACAACTAATAATCAGTCCCAACTGGCCACAACCCAGCATTTTCAGAGGGCTTCTATATATAAAATCTTCAACCTCTAGTACAAAGATGATCTCTTAACCACAAGAAAAAAAAAATGAATCCCAAGTAGAAGAATGTCAATAGATTTTAATGTATAACTAATATCTATGGACCCCTGCCCTCACCCTTATTCCCTGTAGTGGATGCTGGGATGCAGAACCACACCCCTCTTTACCGACTGAAGCATGTGTTCTCTCAGTTGCCAGCAGGGTTGGCCGCAGAAGGCTTATGACTGAGTCCCTTCCTGGGAACTGCTTTCTGTGGAAGGAAGACACTTATGCCCCTTCCCTAGAGGCAGTCCATATCCAATGACTATTTGACATGAGGCTACAAAGGCCTAGCCCTCTTGCCTCAACTCTTGGCTATGCTGAAGGACCATCTTGTTTCCAGAATATCCTGTAAGATCAGCTGAGACATCTCCTGTAAGTCTGTCGCAGTTCAACTTCTCCATGTGCCTAATCCTGTTTCCTTCACTCCCTCACAGGTGTTGATCCCAAGTGTAATCCTAGTGAACCCAACTTAAGGCCTCCCCATCTGAAGAACACAATCTCAAGGAAGAATTTAAGGGGAAACCCATCTACATAGTTTGGCTTTCTGTAAAGAAGTAAGTTAATTCCAACTAAACACAGTTGGACTTTTTAGTTTAAGGGTTTAATTCCTCACAGTCCAAAAGACATTAAATAAAATTTAGGCATTTTAATAGAACTGTCTTTGAAGCCCCTAGGTTCGCTTATCTTAAAAGAACAAGATTTACTTATCTGGCTGAATTGTTTCCCAGTCTAGCTAATAACCTAGATCTATAAAGGTAACAATGTTGGGTAAGAATTTATATCTGTAATCACACTATATCTAAGTATCCCACTATCCATTAGCTCTCCTTCACTGAAGAAATGGGACAAAAACTTTACATATACTCTTTTTGAGGGGGAGTGTTGTATATTGAATTGTGTTCCCCTTCCCAAATTCATATGCTGAAGCTCTAACCTCCAATGTGACTTTATCTGAAGACAGGGTCTTTAGGAGGTAATTAACGTGAAATATGGGTCATAAGGTGGGGTTCTAATCCAATTGGACTGTAGAACTACATGAAGAGACAGACAGAGATACCTCTCTTTCTCTCTGTGCCATGTGAGGACACAGTGAGAAGGCGGGTGTCTGCAAGCCAGGAAAAGAGCACATTAGCCATCAGCCAGCATCTTAATCTTGGATTTCCTAGCCTCCAGAACCATGAAAAAATTAATTTCTATTATTTAAACCACCTAGTCTATGGTACTTTGTTGTGGTGGCCGGGGCTGACTAATATAGGGGGTGAAGGGACATGTAATGCAAGTAAACTAAAGCACTTATTCCTCACAAATGCCTCACTTGTTTTCCTCTTCAGCTCTGCATCACTCCTTTTTCTCAACCTCTTTGCTTCAGGTCCCTTTTCCCCCTCATTCAGTGTTAGTGCCTTTGACTCAAGAGTGGTACACATATTTTCAGGCCCTGGCTAGACCAGTTGGTGGTGTTCTGTTCAGGGTTTCAGAGGCTGCTGGGTCATGGCCTAAAGTCTATTCAGAGAAATTCTGAGGACACTCCACATAGTGAGGAGAATTTGGAAATAAGGTGGCTGAGAGCTAAATAAGCAAACATATAAACAAATGAATGAACAAAGAAACCAACACAGTGAATGACATTAGCAACATATAGAAGTAAAATGTCCTGTGAGATAATCCTGTGGGTGGGAAAACACTAAAACCTAATCAAGGTCACATCTTTGTACA
Organism: Rhinopithecus roxellana; assembly: GCF_007565055.1. NCBI lineage: Eukaryota > Metazoa > Chordata > Mammalia > Primates > Cercopithecidae > Rhinopithecus > Rhinopithecus roxellana. The sequence continues at coordinate 164,050,036 of NC_044551.1, forward strand.
TTCAGGCCTGAAATGCAATCACAACAGTCACTGTGATCTAAGCAACTGCCAGGAGAGCTCATGAGTTCACGGATGGAGGAAACCATTGGGATTAGCCACAGATTTCCCTTCTGGATCCAAACAACCTTCTCATTAGAACTTGGTTGCCTATTTCTCTTCCCCACTTGGGAGTGACAGAGTATGTGTGACTCTGTTAATACATGTGTTCCATTGCACTTGGTAGTTATTTTTTCAACACTAACTTGGAAAAATGGAAGCCTGGGTGCAGGGGCCATTGAAAATAATATGCTAAGAATAGATAAGGCTCAAGGACAGTATCTCTAGCTAGTTGCACTTTCAATGAACTCCAGTAGTCAAGGACAGTATCTCTAGTTGAACTTTTAATGAACTCTAGTAGGCGCCAAGAAGGCAGACAAAATAAGAATGAACTTAGAGACAAGGAACTAAGCAGAAGGTTATATCTGGGTGCAGAAAGTTTGTTTTACATTGTGTTATTTTTGCTGATGTGGGATTTATGGAGTATAAATAAAGTGAGGCGGAGGCTCTAGGCGCGGCCGCCATGTTCTCTGTTTGTCTCTTGTGTCTGTTCATTCTCCACCACCCCCGGCACGGTCCCCAATACCTGGGAGGTATATCAATCTTTCATCAGTTTTGTTAACATGAATTAGCTCCACTGAGCTAGGTCATCCCTGACGGAATGCTAAAATCTAATTTTGGACCATAAAGTTCCTAGTAGGGCAGAGCACCAGCTAAAGTTCTTCCTATGTAGATAGTTGGTCTCCCTTAGTTATTTTAGGTAAGCTGGAGCTGTATTAAAGGGGAGCCTCAAATGCTGGATTTAAGATGGGCCTCTATTCTCTATGCAACAAAGGTCCAGCCCTCTGAGGGTAGAAACATAAGTAAAATTTTATGTTGAGAAGATGACATTGGCAGTGTATGAAAGACAGGCTGGAAGCTAGTCAGAGTAAACAGGAAGGACAATTCCTCAGGACAGTTGCTCAGGGTGAGGATTTGAAGTGGTCTAGTGGGAATCAGAAAGCATGTATATAAGAGACAAAGCAAAGAAAGAATCAAGAGGTCTTGCCAACTTTGTTTGTCGGAGGGCATGGAAAAGTAAGTTCTGGGGTCTGGTTGAGTGTGAAAAGTAGTGATAAGAGAAGAAGCTGGTACAGAGATCAGAGTGTGCTAGTTGGAGGGTGGTCAGCGTGAAAAAACAGCAGATGGAACTGATCATGAGGGCCTATATTCTGAAGAGAAGCTTGGTTACAGGAATAAGCTTCAGAGTTAATAGTGCAGGGTAAACTTATGGAAATGAGTATGAACACTGAGAGGGGCACATGGAGAATGGAAAGGAGAGGGACCAAGCCTTGTTGAAAGCTAAAATGTGTATGGTAGGAAGAACAATGGTCTAAAAAGAAAAGGAGCCAGTGGCAACAGAGAAGAATGAGGGAAATTGAGAGCTCTCTGAAGAGGTAGCTATGGTCTCAGAAGAGTAGGAAGTGAGATCATCTGCTGAGGGAGAAAGGAAGGGAGGAGCTTGAGGTAGTGAAAGGATTGGAGGAGTTTTCCAGGGGATTATGGGAGAGAGTTGAGAAGAGGTGAAGAGATGGCTAACTGAACAGTGCTAAGGGCCTAACCAGATTAGTTGGGTGTGGTGGTTGTATTAGTTTGCTAGGGCTGCTATGATAAAGTACCACAAACTGAGGGGTTTAGACAACAGAAAGGTAGTGATTTACACTTCTGGAGGCCAGAAAGTCTAAGATCGAGGAGTTGGCAGGGCCTTTCTCCCTCTGAGGGCACTAGGAAAGGATCTGTTCCAGGCCCCTCTCCTGGGCACCAGTCATATTTGATTAGTATCTCACTCTGCTCCAGTATGATCTTAACTAATTATATCTGCAATGACTATTTCCAAACAAGGTCACATCTTGAGGTACAAGGGGCTAGGACATCTACATATAAATGGGGTGGGTGAAGGGCTTCCTGGGGCATTAGAAAACTAGAGGCAGAGATGCTGTTCAGGGACACCTGAGTACTGACTCTGGTTTCTTCCTGCTCCTGCAACAGGCCATGAGGCTGTTGTCTTACAAGGGTATACCTTGAGGCTGTAGTTTAAAAGCTAACAGTGTGGCCAGGCATGGTGGCTCACGCCTGTACTCCTAGCAGTTTGGGAGTCCAAGGGCAGTGGATCACGAGGTCAAGAGTTCAAGATCAGCCTAGCCAACATGGTGAAACCTCGTCTCTACTAAAAATAACCCCGTCTCTACTAAAAAATACAAAAAACTAGCCGGGCGAGGTGGCGGGCGCCTGTAGTCCCAGCTACTCGGGAAGCTGAGGCAGGAGAATGGCATGAACCCGGGAGGCGGAGCTTGCAGTGAGCTGAGATCGGCCACTGCACTCCAGCCCGGGCGACAGAGTGAGACTCCGTCTCAAAAAAAAAAAAAAAAAAAAAATTAGGGCCAGGTACAGTGGCTCTCGCCTGTAATCCCAGCACTTTGGGAGGCTAAGGTGGGTGGATCACGAGCTCAAGAGATTAAGACCACCCTAGTCAACATGGTGAAACCCCATCTCTACTAAAAATACAAAAATTAGCTGGGTGTGGTGGCGCACGCCTTTAGTCCCAGCTACTTGGGAGGCTGAGGCAGGACAATCGGTTTAACCCAGGAGGCGGAGGTTGCAGTGAGCCAAGATCGCGTCACTGCACCCCAGCCTGGAGACAGAGCGAGATTCCCTCTCAAAAAACAAACAAACAAAAACAAAAATTAGTTGGGCATGGTGGCACATGCCTGTAATCCCAGCTACTCAGGAGGCTGAGGCAGGAGAATTGCTTAACCAGGACCTGGGAGGCGGAGGTTGCAGTGAGCTGAGATCACACCACTGCCCACTCCAGCCTGGGCTACAGAGGGAGGCTCCATCTCAAAAAGAAAAAAGAAAAAAATAAAAGCTAACAGTGTTGACTCCGAGCTGGAGCGTGCCTGGGCTTTAACCTTGGCTCTGCCACGTATTTATCATGTGCCCGGAGACAAGTGATCTAAAACTGACTTTACTCAATTTCGTGTCTATAAAATGGGAATAATAATAGGACCCATCCCATAGGGTTATGAGAACCAAACACATTAATAAATAGCATGCCTAATGAAGTTGTATTATTCTCATTTTATAGATAAAGAAACTGAGACATATAGATTAACCAACTTGCCCAAGATCATCTAGTAGCAGAGTGAAAACCAGTCTATAGAAATCAAAAGTTCATGTTTTTCACTATTATGTTACATTGTTTCCAGTATTAGCTGATTCGTTTGTCCATTAATTGGATATTAGCATTTAAATAAAAAATTGATAAGGAAAAAAGAAAAATCAAACATTTTCCTTTGTCTGTAAAACTTTCTTCTGGGGGTACTGGGGAGTAAATTGGCTACAAAATCAATTACAAGGAGAAGGATTAAATATAAAGTATTAAAAACAGGAATATAATTTCCAAGTGCTCTTTTCCAAATATTACCACTACAAGGTTTGAACAGGAGAAAGCCAGTAGAAATAAGAAAAATCAAAACTGAATAAACTAGATGTTAAATCAGCTTCTATTTCTTCTTGTCTTTCCTCCCATTTTCTCCAGTTGCCATGCTACTCCTGAGGATCTAGGATAATACTGAAAGAAGCACATATGGGGCATAAGATTTCTAGCACTTTAAAGCTTAATGCTTTAAAAGTATGTTTTGAGGCTTCTTTAAAAGTTTATGGATCTTGCCCAGAGCTGGAGTCGGAGCCCTGGAGGCTGCCGCCGAGAGTGCCCGCGAGCCCGCGGCCCAGCCGAAGCTCTTTCCCGCTGCCTCTCCGACCCTCGTCCCTGTCCAGCCCCGCCCGACCCCCCACCCAGTCCGGTCCCCTGACCCTCAGTCCGGCCCGGTCTGGCCTCCCAGCAGGGTCACGCAGCCGCCCCGGGGACGATGAAAGGAGGATAAATGGCGCGCAAGGCAGACAGCAGTGCCTTCCTGCTGCTCTTCTGCTCGTGCTGTCACAGCCGCTGCGGCCAGTGGAGCCCCTCTGCTGAGACAGGCTCTGTGTCCAGCACCTGCTCCGGGTCACGCTCTGGGGAAGTAGAAGTCGCACGGCTGTCTCAGCCTTGGATTTGACTTTGGCCTCATCCACCTCGGGGCCACGCGAGAACCACGTGGGTTACCAAGTTCAAGGGGAGAGAGAGGAAACTGACGAAAATGGCGGCTCATCTGGGACTGCCTTCCTTCTCTGGCTCCACCCTTGACTTCTTCAGAGCTCGGGCTTGAAGCCTTGAGCTCCATGTTATTCCCTGGGCCGCAAGAAGCTCACTAGGCCCACTATTCAGAGTAGTGTCTCTGGAGGCTGTTGGGGGGGCCCTTCCTCTGTCTCCCTGGTCGACGGCTCGCTGGGGATACCCAGGATCTCCGACTGCCTGGACATTTGCATTTCTGCCCCCTCGGGTTTTGTCTCAGGCTGTGCCTCTCCCTCAGGCTCCAGCTTGGTGGCAGACTTCTTGTCAGAGACAGGTTCGGGGGTCCACAAGGGTTCAATTCCCCGGGAACTCTCCCCTTCCTTGCTGATGGCCACAGAGGGAGATCCCCATGCCTTGGGCTGCATCCAGCAGTGGCTGAGGATCTCGTCGATATGGAGCCGCCTGTTGACGTCGGGCTGCAGCATGCGGTAGATGAGGTCCTTGCACTCGCCTGTCAGGTGCTTGGATCGTGGAAAGTTGAGGCGGTGCTCCTTCTGGATACGCAGCATCTTCTTGATGTTGGAATCGTCGTAGGGCATGGAGCCGCAGACCATGATATAGAGGATCACGCCTAGGCTCCAGATGTCATACACCTTGGGCTGGTAGGGAATGCCCTGCAGCACTTCTGGGGCCGCATACGCTGGTGACCCGCAGAAGGTCTTGCTTAATGCCATTCGACCACTGTCATCCCGCAGGCAGCGCTTGGAGAAGCTGAAGTCAGACAGCTTGATGTTGAAGTCCTTGTCGAGGAGAAGGTTGTCACACTTGAGGTCCCGGTGGACGACATCCAGGTCGTGACAGTACTTGATGGCCAAGGAAAGCTGGTGGAACTTCTTGCGAGCTTCGTCTTCATGCAGGGCTCCCCGGGTTTTGATTAACTCAAGGAGGTCGCCCTGGACCGCAAGCTCCATGACGATGTAGACCTTGCCATGTGATGTCTCGAAGATCTCGTAGGTCTTGATGATGGAGCAGTGGTTTAACATGGCCAGAATCTCAATTTCCCGGGGAAGGAATTTCTCTAAGAAGTCTGTGGGGGCTTTCTTGCGGTCGATGATCTTGATCGCCACATTGAACTTCAGGCGCTCAGAGTAAGCAGATTTTACTTTTGCATAGGAGCCCTCTCCCAAATTTATCCCCAGGAGGTAGCCTCGTCGCTTGAGGACAGTGGCATCATCCATGGTCCCAGGAGTGCCCAGTGCCTCTGAGGCTGCTCTCTACAGCCCCGAGGGGCATGGGCCAGCAGTGTGCTCATTTACATCCTGGACAGAGAGTCCTTTGGGCTGGCCAGGCCTGCTGTTCCTGCCTCCTAGAGGCCAAGACTCTGGAGTGGAACATTTGGCACTGTCTCCCAGGTGACTTCAGTCAGTGAAGTCACAAAGGAGGAGTGCCCTGGGGGAATGAGGCTCTGGCCTGAGGCACTTGGACTTGGAATCCTGGAAGGCTGGCCAGTAGGCTGGAGCAGACAAGATGAGCAGAGAGTGGCCTCATGTCTTGCTGGGACCTGAGGTAGAAGGGGGCTGTGTGGGACACACAGGTCTGCCCACGCTTCCAAACCCAGAACCAGGCCTGCTTGTGCAGAGGTGAGGCCACTTCTTGCAAGCCAGGGCATCTGAGGAGGGTTTAATAAAGGGACGATTAATAAAGGTGGGAGTAGGGTGTAGGGAACTCTGAGGGTAACACAGGTACCCCAAGGTAGTAGCAGACCCCTGGCCTGCATGGAAAAGGCTGGGAATGGTCCCTGGAACCCAGAAAGAGTAGTGTAGACAGGACCACCTTGAGAGAAGCAGTGGCCTTCGGTGGAGAAAAAGCCAGCCTCATTGACCCTACAGGCTGGCAGGGGATGGGAGGAAGTCCCATCCCTGACCTCTTTTTCTCCCCTTCAGCCCTTGACGCTGTCCACACAGGTGACCCTCAGGGGTGCAGAGCAAGGCCAAGACGGGTGCTGTGTCAAGAAGGTAGAAAGTCTCCTGGCCCTGGAGTCATGCAGTCTGAGATGTCTGGATTCGGCCCCCTCACTATACATCTCTTACCTTGTCTGAGCCTTTGATGGCTTCTTACAGCAGCTCTGTGGGAAGACAAGCAGCAGGAGTTCTGCTCTTGGCTGCGAGCTCCCTCCTGGGGACCTGCCCAGCCACAGCCCTGGCTGGGCTCCCAGGGCAGATCTGGGGCTGGGGGCTGAAGGTGGGGCCTGGATGCCACCCTGAGCACTGGCGGCTCCTCTGAAGACATTACAAGCAGCAAGGGCAGCACTGGACAGCGACCATTGTTTCTGCTAGCAGTGGAGCCTCTGCTATGAGTGGTTCTGTGTCCAGCACCTGCTCTGGGCCACACTGTCTGGGAGAAGGAGTTGCACGACTGTCCTAGCCTTCAATTTGACTTTGGCCTCATCCACCTAGAGGGAGTGAGCACTTCTTCCTCACATAAGCCAGGTGGAACCCTGGGCCCCTCACGAGTGAGTGAGTAGGGCTGGATGTCACTCAGGCTGGGTTGGGTGCCCACCAGCTATGACCCTTCTCCCTTTTCTCTGCTCCTTCACCTTCTTCCCCAACCCTGACTGCCCACTGTCAGTCCTTTGTGTGTGGTTGGTGCTCCTTCCTCCAGACAGCCTCCTTCTCCTTCCTGCTGGGGATACCCCAAGTGCTGTCTCTTGGAAACCAAAAATAAAATTCTGATCTCCCCAGCCATCTAAAGGGACCACTCCTCTCAGCCAAGGGCATTCCAAAGTTAACCTGAAAAACTAGTTCAGGCCATGATAGGAAGTGGGAGTCTGGTAGGCCTCATCATCCCTCCTCCCTTCAGGTTTCAGGCACAGCTGAGCAGCAGTAACATCGACACAGAGACCTGAAGACTGACAACAGACTCTTGCAGTAAGATACAGCAGGCTCTGAAAGAAACTGAAGTATTTTACTATCAAACAGATTTCTTTGACATATTTTGAAATGGTTCTGCAAATCTATCTCTTGTGAGGAAAATCTACATTCTGTAAAGAATCTCCTTCCCTTTCCAGGTCTTTTCTACTAAGAGAATTAACTAATTCTGATAAGAAATATTAACAGTGTGTTCTTTCTGAAGCCTGATACCTGGAGGCTTCATCTGCCTAAGAACCTTGGTCCCCAGAGACAGTTCCTCCTATTGATTCCAGGTCTTTAGATAAACTCTTTGAGCCAATTGCCAATCAGAAAATCTTTGAATCCACATGACCCGGAAGCCCACCTCCCACTTTCAAGTTGCCCCTCCTCTTCCAACTGAACTCATGTATACCTTACATGTACTGATTGATATCTTGTGCTTCTCTAAAATGTATAAAACCAAGTTGTCCCTACCCCCTTGGGCACTTGTTGTCAGGATCTTCTGGGGCTGTCCTAGGCCATTAATCACATATTGGCTCAGAAGAAATCTCTTTTAAAAAAAAGTTTATTTATATTGCTGTCTACAATGAAAAATATCCAATGTTATGTTTACTCTTTGTAATTAAATGCTAAAAAATTTATTTTGAACCCAATGCTGTTTTATTTACTGAGTTATCCTACAAAGCCAATAGGGAAAGAAAAGCAGAGGCAAATGCCAGAGAGAGCAGGGAAGACAGCTTCTTGCAAATTGGGCTTTCTCATTTGCGTGTCCCCTGGCTGCCCTCCGCACAGAGCTTTACACACAGTCATAAACACTGGCTGAGTGACTGATCATGGCAAAGAAAAGAAGAGAAAAAAAAATTCATTTTCCTCCATTGCTCCCTTAACCCTGTTATGTGCTATGTCTTCCAAGGATAAAGACAATGAGGTATGAGGTATTCACTCAAAATGATAATTACCTTGGGATTATGTAGAAATATTGTATCTAAAATCCTAAACTGACAGGATCATTGAATATTTATTTGCATTTTACAAAAATCTGGGCAACAGATGATACACATACACTCACACATATACATAGACATGCAAAACACCTGGAGATCATAGAGGAATATTGCTGCACTTGAATTATATCTATTTTGGCTCAAAATTCTCTGAGATATATTTCTAAAATCTACTCTGCCATCTCTCCCACCCCCTTTTTGTCTTTGGTTCTTCAGATGCTTTAAATTCAAAAGGCTCCTTATCTATATCCCAGATAGAAGTTCTTCTAAATCCCTGACCAAGGCATTTTATTATTGATTTGATTGCTCTTGGGTGTAGAGTGAACAGGTAAATATATGCTGTACAGGGAATTTTGGCAGGAGTGGTAAGGGGCTCCGGCTCTCTGCTTCACACCTCAGGTCTGCTCCTTCAGTGCCATGTGGGATTCTCTTTGGATACCATCCCATAGGTTGGGAAGGCATCCTAAAATCGACGCTGAAGTTGTCAATATCACCAGTCTACGGACCTAGTGACAGAGCAAGCAGAACTCTGAGAATCTGGGAAGAAAAGCAGTTTTCTAATGCAGAATGCATGAGAGGAGAGCCAATCCTTGGCCCTAGGGTTCTGACAACTCATTTTGTGACCTTAGGCAAGTGACCTGTGTTTCTTGCCCCTAACTTTCCTTATTTTTGGGTTATGGGGGGGGATCTTTAACTAGAAATTGTTAAGGTCCTATAGAATGACACCTAACACTTTTTGATTCTATATCTAAAGACATGTTACCAAGGGTTCCATCTGCCATACGGTGAGGTGTAGGAGCTGAGGTAGTTAAGAGCATCAGACATGGAGCAGATAAATCTGGTTTTAAATCCCAGCGGCCACATCTTATTAGTACAATGTGACTCTTGGAAAGGAAGTTTTACAGATGAAGTTATCTAATTTACCTAGTTATCTTACAGAGGCAATAGGAAAAGTATATAAGGAAAAAAGGTATGCAAAATAGGTATGCACTTTACAGTGATTGTGAGGATTAGACAAGGTGATTCCTGGTATATTACCTCTTATGACATCATAATGGTCTAAAGCAGGGGCATTCTACTCCATTGGGCCCAAGTTATGTAAAAAATAATATTCAGTATAATATAGATTATACCTTAGAATATCCCAGAAGGGATCCTGTAAACAATTTTCTAGTATCTGTTAAATACTTTTCTTAACACTATTAAGCACTATAGGGAAGCTAAAAACACTATGATATGGCCTTATCTTCTAAAAATTTGTTATTTAGTTGACAAAACCACTAGAATATAGATATGAATGTCATAATATATAAAATATTAAACTTAGATAGATTTTTTAAAGTACTTATTTTGCAGTAAATTGCCTAAGCTTATGGGAGAGAAAAAAATCAGAGGGCTGGGGTTGCTCAGGAAGGTGTTAGAGCTTCCTTGGGCAGGATCCCCTGGCTGGGAGGTGACCCAGGATAGGGTGTGGAAGCAGTGTCTTCTAAAAGCACAGTTCCTAAAACCAAAGGACACCAGAAACATAACAATGCAGGGTCAAAGTCTGAGCTAAGGAAACAAAATTTGAAAACCAGGTTGAAAATTCCAAGAGATCAGACAGAAATGTTACCATGGTTTAATTTGGAAAAGGTATAAGGAGCCTAAGCTGCTGATCAGTTAGGCAGGCCAAAGCTGGAGCGTCGGGGAGCAAGCCTAGTGGTAAAAGGCAGGCTCAGAGTGAAGTGTCAGTCAAGTCCTAGACCTGGGTGTGGAGGCATGCTGAGTGCATTTCAAGTGGCTCACAAACGAAAATTGGAGGGTTTCACGGAGGTGATGAGACACACAAGGCCTTGAAACAAAGGTAGACGTACATAGGTGATATAGGAAAGGGAAATGGCATTTGAACAAAACACAGATAAATGAATAAATATGGCCAAGAACAAACCTTTATTAGATGACAAATGCCTTGGAAAGGATAGAGATGAATATAACATGGTAGGTACCCTCAGAAGATCTCTCAGTGTTCTGGTCCACCTCACAACTGGAAGCACTAGGAAGCAAAATCCAATGGCCAGTCATAAGTTTTCTGCTAGAGACTCATGTCACTGAAGATAGACGAGGAGGCAAAATCCTAGCCTGTGGCAGTTAATCTTAGGTTGTGATAGTTAATAACTGATTCAATCTCTTTGAGCCTCAGTACATACATTTGTAAAATAGGGACTATAATAGTTTCTAGCTCATGGGATTGTTGCAAGGATCCAAAACTATAATGATACATAATACTTAGCAAAAGGCTAGCACACAGTGGCTACTTAGCAAGTGTTGGCTTTTACTATTATTATTAATGGTCATTTTATTTTTACAGATAGAGTTTTGCTCTGTTGCCCACACTGGAGTGCAGTAGCACAACCATACCTCACTGTAGCCTCAACCTCCTGGCCTCAAGGGATCCTCCCACCTCAGCCTCCCAAAGTATTGGGATTACAGGCTTGAGCCACTGTGCTTGATATATTAGCGGTCATTTTATTACATCTGAGCTATCATTGCTGCCTTAGTGCATACTCTCATCTCTTCTCACACAGTTGCTATGATAGTGCCCTTACTGGTCTCTCTACTTCCAGTCTGGCATTTCTCCTCATTGCAGCCCAGTGCTCCCTATTAAAGATCAATCAGGATAGTTTATTCCCCTGCTTGAAATTCTTGAGTAGACTCTCATGGCCCTTAGAAAAAAGTAGAAGTTCCTTCAGAATCTGAGGCCCTTTATCATCTGGATCCTGCTACTGCCTCCTGGCTCCCTCAGATACTCTACTTCAGCTACACCCTCCACCCACCCCCAGGCAGATTCACAACACCTTGATTTCATTTTGTCATGGACACATCACTCTATAGTGTATTTCATTTAATTCCAAACAAATGTCTCCATGGCAAACGCTGCATCTTACTGGTCTTTGGGTTCACAATGCACAATGCTCCATAGGTACTCAATAGATACTTATTTAAAGAAAAGAAAAAAAATAAGAAAGTAAAGAAGAAATGGAAGGAGAAAGAGAGGGAGGCGGAGGAGGAGAGAAAGAAGACAGGGAAGGAATAAGGGGGGAGGGAAAAAACAAAGGGTGAGAAAGAAAAACAAAGGTAGAAAGAATGATGTCTATATCCTTTAAGGGAACAGGTAAGAAACTCATTTTCAGTAGATCTGTTGGCAAATAAAGAAAGAAGAGGAGGAAGAAGGAACAGTAAAAAGAGAAGAAAAAGAAAGAAATCAGGGATGATATCAGAAGTTTAACAATGCATATAATTACTATGGCTGATAATGAAAGATCCACCTGACTTTTTATATTACTGTTGGAATCATAGTGTGACAGGGACAACCATTAATGTGTATGTGTTCATAGCATTTTCTCCTCCTTTCTACTCCCTATACTCACTGTGTATTTGCAGATTAGGTTAATAGGGAAGATAAATAAATAGGAAAGACAGATGCAGAATTAGAAAAAAACAAGTTCTGGCAAGGTATGGTGGCTCACGCCTGTAATCCCAACACTTTGGGAGGCTGAGGCGGGCAGATCACTTGAGGTCGTGAGTTTGAGACCAGCCTGGCCAACATGGTGAAACCCTGTCTCTACTAAAAATACAAAAATTAGCCAGGTGTAGTGGCGGGTGCCTGTAATCCCAGCTACTCAGGAGGCTGAGACAGGAGAATCTCTTGAACCCAGGAGGCGGAGGTTACAGTGAGCCAAGATGGTGCCACTGCACTCTAGCCTGGGCGACTGAACAAGACTCTGTATCCAAAAGAAAGAAAAAAGAAAGAAACAAAACAAAACTAAAAAACAAGTTCTATTTATAGTAAAGAGAATGGTGTAAAACTGGGGCTGGAAAACATTTTCTATAAAGAGCTAGGAAATAAATATTCTAGGTTTTGAGGGCCTCATGTGTTCTCTATCACTTATTCTTTTTTGTTTTGTACAGCACTTTTTTTTTATTATACTTTAAATTCTGGGGTACATATGTGGAACGTGCAGTTTTGTTACATAGCTATACATGTGCCATGGTGGTTTGCTGCACCCACCAACCCGTCATCTACATTAGGTATTTCTCCTAATACTATCCCTCCCTTAACCCCCTCCCACCAACAGGCTGTGGTGTGTGATGTTCCCCTCCCTGTGTCCATGTGTTCTCAGTGTTCAACTCCCATTTATGAGTAAGAACATGTGGAGCTCGGTTTTCTGTTCTTGGGTTAGTTTGCTGAGAATGATGGTTTCCAGCTTCATCCATGTCTCTGCAAAGGACATGAACTCATCCTTTCTTATGGCTGCATAGTATTCCATGGTGCCACATTTTCTTTATTCAGTCTATCAATGATGGACATTTGGATTCGTTCCAAGTCTTTGCTATTTTGAATAGTGCTGCAATAAACATACACGTGCATGTGTCTTTACAGAATGATTTATAATCCTTTGGGTATATACCCATTAATGAAATTGCTGGGTCAAATGGTATTTCTAGTTCTAGATCCTTGAGAATCACTGCACTGTCTTCCACAATGGTTGAACTAATTTACACTCCCACCAACAGTGTAAAGGCGTTCCTATTTCTCCACATCCTCTCCAGCAGATGTGGTTTCCTGACTTTTTAATGATCCCCATTCTAACTGGTGTGAGATAGTAACTCATTGTGGTTTTGATTTGCATTTCTCTGGTGACCACTGATGATGAGCATTTTTTCATGTTTGTTGGCTGCATAAATGTCTTCTTTTGAGAAGTGTCTGTTCATATACTCCACCTACTTTTTGATGGGGTTTTTTCTTGTAAATTTGTTTAAATTCTTTGTAGATTCTGCATATTAGCCCTTTGTCAGATGGGTAGACCGCAAAAACTTTCTCCCGTTCTGCAGGTTGCCTGTTCACTCTGATGATAGTTTCTTTTGCTGTGCAGAAGCTCTTTAGTTTAACTAGATCCCACTTATCAATTCTGGCTTTTGTTGCCATTGCTTTTGGTGTTTTAGACATGAAGTCTTTGCCCATGCCTATGTCCTGAGTGGCATTGCCTAAGTTTTCTTCTAGGGTTTTTATGGTTTTAGGTCTTACATTTAGGTCTTTAATCCATCTTCAGTTAACTTTTGCATAAGGTGTAAGGAAGGGGTCCAGTTTCAATTTTCTGCATATGGCTAGCCAGTTTTCCCAGCACCATTTATCAAATAGGAATCCTTCCCCATTGCTTGTGTCAGGTTTGTCAAAGATCAGATAGTTGTAGATGTGTGATGTTATTTCTGAGGTGTCTGTTCTGTTCCATTGGTCTATATATCTGTTTTGTTACCAGTACCATGCTGTTTTTGTTACTGTAGCCTTGTAGTATAGTTTGAAGTCAGGTTGTGTGATGCCTCCAGGTTTGTTCTTTTTGCTTAGGATTGTCTTGCCTAAGAGAGGTCATTTTTGGTTCCATATGAAGTTTAGTTTTTTCCAATTCTGTGAAGAAAGTCAATGGTAGCTTGAGGGGGATGGCACTGAATCTATAAATTACTTTGGGCAGTATGGCCATTGTCATGACATTGTTTCTTCCTATCCATGAGCATGAAATGTTTTTCCATTTGTTTGTGTCCTCTCTTATTTCCTTGAGCAGCAGTTTGTAGTTCTCCTTGAAGAGGTCCTTCACATTCCTTGTAAGTTGGATTCCTAGGTATTCTATTCTCTTAGTAGCAGTTGTGAATGGGATTTCATTCTTGATTTGGCTGTTTGTCTGTTAATGGTGTATAGAAATGCGTGTGGTTTTTGCACATTGATTTTGTATCCTGAGACTTTGCTGAAGTTGCTTATCAGCTTAAGGAGATTTTTGGCTGAGATGATGGGGTTTTCTAAATATACAATCGTGTCATCTGCAAACAAAGACAATTTGACTTCTTCTTTTCCTATTTCAATACTCTTTATTTCTTTCTCTTGCTTGATTGCTCTGGCCAGAACTTCCAACAGTATGTTGAACAGGAGTAGTCAGAGAGGGCACCCTTGTCTTGTGCTGGTTTTCAAAGGCAATGCTTCCAGTTTTTGCCTATTCATTATGATATTGGCTGTGGGTTTGTCATAAATAGCTCTTATTATTTTGAGATACATTCCATTGATACCTAGTGTATTGAGAGTCTTTAGCATGAAGGGGTGTTGAATTTTATTGAAGACCTTTTCTGCATCTATTGAGATAATCATGTGGTTTTTGTCATTGGTTGTGTTTATGTAATGGATTACATTTATTGATTTGCATATTTTGAACTAGTTTTGCATCCCAGGTATTGAGACAGAGTCTTGTTCTGTCGCCCAGGCTGGAGTGCAGTGGCATGATCTCAGCTTACTGCAACCTCCACCTCCTGGGTTCAAGCAATTCTCAAGCCTCAGCCTCACAAGTAGTTGGGATTACAGGTGCCCACCACCATGCTCAGATAATGTGGGTGTGTGTGTGTGTGTGTGTGTGTGTGTGTGTGTGTGTGGTAGAAATGGGGTTTCGCCAAGTTGGCTAGGCTGGTCTCGAACTCCTGATCTCAGGTGATCTGTCCACCTCGGCCTCCCAAAATGCTGAGATTATAGGTGTGAGTTACTGTGCCCGGCCTGTACAGTATTTTTTAAATATGAAAACCATTTTTGGTGGGCGGAGCAAGATGGCCGAATAGGAACAGCTCCAGTCTCCAACTCCCAGCGCGAGCGACACAGAAGACCGGTGATTTCTGCATTTTCAACTGAGGTACTGGGGTCATCTCACTAGGGAGTGCTGGACAATCGGTGCTGGTCAGTTGCTGCAGCCCGACCAGTGAGAGCTGAAGCAGGGTGAGGCATCGCCTCACCTGGGAAGTGCAAGCGGGAAGGGAATCCCTTTTCCTAGCCAGGGGAACTGAGACACACAACACCTGGAAAATCGGGTAACTCCCACCCCAATACTGTGCTTTAAGCAAACGGGCACACCAGGAGAATATATCCCACACCTGGCCGGGAGGGTCCCACCCCCACGGAGCCTCCCTCACTGCTAACACAGCAGTCTGTGGCGATCTATCCGCAAGGCAGCAGCGAGGCTGGGGGAGGGGCGCCTGCCATTGCTGAGGCTTAAGTAGGTAAACAAAGCCGCTGGGAAGCTCGAACTGGGTGGAGCTCACAGCAGCTCAAGGAAACCTGCCTGTCTCTGTAGACTCCACCTCTGGGGACAGGGCACAGTTAAAAACAGCAACAACAAAAGCAGCAGAAACCTCTGCAGACGCAAACGACTCTGTCTGACAGCTTTGAAGAGAGCAGTGGATCTCCCAACACGGAGGTTGAGATCTGAGAAGGGACAGACTGCCTGCTCAAGTGGGTCCCTCACCCCTGAGTAGCCTAACTGGGAGACATCCCCCACTAGGGGCAGTCTGACACCCCACACCTCACAGGGTGGAGTACACCCCTGAGAGGAAGCTTCCAAAGGAAGAATCAGACAGGTACACTCGCTGTTCAGCAATATTCTATCTTCTGCAACCTCTGCTGCTGATACCCAGGCAAACAGGGTCTGGAGTGGACCTCAAGCAATCTCCAACAGACCTACAGCTGAGGGTCCTGACTGTTAGAAGGAAAACTATCAAACAGGAAGGACACCTATACCAAAACCCCATCAGTACGTCACCATCATCAAAGACCAAAGGCAGAGAAAACCACAAAGATGGGGAAAAAGCAGGGCAGAAAAGCTGGAAATTCAAAAAATAAGATCGCATCTCCCTCTGCAAAGGAGCGCAGCCCAATGCCAGCAACGGATCAAAGCTGGTCAGAGAATGACTTTGACGAGATGAGAGAAGAAGCCTTCAGTCCATCAAACTTCTCAGAGCTAAAGGAGGAATTACGTACCCAGCGCAAAGAAACTAAAAATCTTGAGAAGAGAGTGGAAGAATTGACAGCTAGACTAATTAATGCAGAGAAGGTCATAAACGAAATGACAGAGATGAAAACCATGACACAAGAAATACGTGACAAATGCACAAGCTTCAGTAACCAACTCGATCAACTGGAAGAAAGAGTATCAGCGATCGAGGATCAAATGAATGAAATGAAGTGAGAAGAGAAACCAAGAGAAAAAAGAAGAAAAAGAAATGAACCAAGCCTGCAAGAAGTATGGGATTATGTAAAAAGACCAAATCTACGTCTGATTGGGGTGCCTGAAAGTGAGGGGGAAAATGGAACCAAGTTGGAAAACACTCTTCAGGATATCATCCAGGAGAACTTCCCCAACCTAGTAGGGCAGGCCAACATTCAAATTCAGGAAATACAGAGAACGCCACAAAGATACTCCTCGACAAGAGCAACTCCAAGACACATAATTGCCAGATTCACCAAAGTTGAAATGAAGGAAAAAATCTTAAGGGCAGCCAGAGAGAAAGGTCGGGTTACTCACAAAGGGAAGCCCATCAGACTAACAGCAGATCTCTCGGCAGAAACTCTACAAGCCAGAAGAGAGTGGGGGCCAATATTCAACATTCTTAAAGAAAATAATTTTCAACCCAGAAATTCATATCCAGCCAAACTAAGTTTTATAAGTGAAGGAGAAATAAAATCCTTTACAGATAAGCAAATGCTTAGAGATTTTGTCACCACCAGGCCTGCCTTACAAGAGACCCTGAAGTGAGCCCTAAACGTGGAAAGGAACAACCGGTACCAGCCATTGCAAAAACATGCCAAAATGTAAAGACCATCAAGGCTAGGAAGAAACTGCATCAACTAATGAGCAAAATAACCAGTTAATATCATAATGGCAGGATCAAGTTCACACATAACAATATTAACCTTAAATGTAAATGGACTAAATGCTCCAATTAAAAGACACAGACTGGCAAACTGGAAAGAGTCGAGACTCAACAGTCTGCTGTATTCAGGAGACC